>NC_137772.1:14646120-15288308 GCF_963455305.1 Plecotus auritus | reverse complement strand
TTTTTGTTTGTTTTTCTTTTTTACTCATTTATTGCTTTCAATTTTATATCCCACATATGAGTGAAATCATATTTGATACGATACAACATACATTCATGGTTTAAAAAGTCAATAAATTGGGTACAGAAGATAAGTACCTCAACATAATAAAAGCCATATCTGACACACTCTCAGCTAATCTCATACTCATTGATTGGCTGCCTCCTACACGCCCCACACTGGGGATCTAACCCACAACCCAGGCATGTGCCATGACCGGGAATCGAACTGTGACTTCCTGGTTCATAGGTTGATGCTTAACCACTGAGCCACGCCGCTTGGCAAGGATAAGATTTTAGGTGCACATTAAACAACAATGACATATCACTTTTGCCTGACATCTTGCCTGAGATTAAAAACAGCCAGCTGGAGTGAAGATGAGAGAGTCAGGGACCCTGCAAGACTGTAGGTAGAGTTACCAACTGCAGCACAAGCTTTCTGGAGGATGACTTGGCAATCTGCTTCCAAATTCAAGTGTATATTCACTAACCCAGCAATTCCACTGCTAAAAATATGCAGTAATAATCAGAAGAGTGCTCAAAGATGTAGCACGAAAATATTCTATTGATAATGGAGAATAATTAGAAGCAAAAAAAAAAAAATAGAAAAAAGTCTATCAATAGAGATCTGGAAATGTTATGAGACACCATACAAAGGAATACAGTGTAGTCATTAAAAATAATTGTGTATGTCTATATTTAGTTATATTTGCCTTCGGAAAATATTCAATGAAAAAAAGTTTGAGAGTCTCTGCACCAAAATGTATGTGGTAGTTATCCTCGCTTGTGGGTTTATGAGGGATTTTCACTTTCCTTTTGTCTGGATATTTAATAAAGAAGATATACTGCTTTTACACTGAGTGGCCAGATTATTATGATCTCTGAACGCATAATAATCTGGCCACTTGGTGTATATCCTATATAATAAAAGGCTAATATGCAAATTTTCCCCTCGACCAGGAGTTTGGCCAGCAGGCAGGCTGGCCAACACCCATGTCTCCTCCCCCTGGTCAGGCTGGCCAGACCCCACCCATGCACAAATTCATGCACCGGACCTATATAGCTTTTAAACAACCTGCACTTTCCTTCCTTGGGCATGGACATACCCCAAATAGCTTTTGTACAAAACGTGACTTTCATACATTTCCTGATAAGGAAATATTTTGGAAACTTCACAGACATGTAAGAGCTTTGCTTTAAAGCATCACATTATCTGTCTGGACAGCAGCTTGTTTCATTATTTGTTTGCATTTTGTCTGTTACTTTTGAAAACTTAGTGAAATCAGGAAAGGAGCTTAGTAATAAAGTTAAGACAAATAACTTTTGCAGAGTTATTACAATTGAGAAAAAAATAATTTTTTTTAGCTTTGGCAACCATATAAAATGTAAAATCTCAGACCTGCATGATACTGAAGTCAGCCAGTTATTTTAATTAACTGACTTATATTGCCCTTTTGAGGTCACTTCCCCATTTCATTCTCCCCACTCCCACAATGAATTCTCACCTACCCAACCCACCCGCACACAGAGTTGGCTGAATAAGATCCCATGGGGCTTATGAGAGTCTCATTATCAGGGATTTGAATTAGAAAAAAGCAATTAAAGTTGGTCCCTCTTGGTGTTCAAGTTGAAAAATATATATTTGAATTTTAGAGGCCCATATTCACTTGGACACCAAAAGAGAATCAGAGATGGGGAAATTTTGTATCCACAGAAAGAAAGATGCTGGCTTATTTTGTTTCTAGGAGCTTCTCACCATGCATAATTTGACTCCCTGCTTGTTTTCCAGAAGAGAACACATATTCTTCTGACTTGAGCTAAATTTGTGTAGCTTTCGACTATTTACAATAGATGACTTTGGTGGGCAGTCTCTAAAATGGCCCCTAGTGCCTTAGCCGGTTTGGCTCAGTGGATAGTGTTGGTCTGTAAACCAAAGGGTCCCAGGTTCAACTCTGTTCAAAGGCACGTTCCTCAGTTGCAGGCTCCTCCCCTGCTCGGGTTGCGTGCAGGAGGCAACCCATCAATGTGCTTCTCTTACATCGATTTTCTCTCTTTCCCTCTTCTTTCCACTCTCTCTAAAAACCAATGGGAAAATATCCTTGGGTGAGGATTAAAAAATAAAATAAAATAAAATGGCCTCTAATGATGCCCACCTTCAGGTATGCAATCCTCGGTAACCCAGTCTTTTGGAGCGGGCACTGGATTTGCTGGCTTGTTTCTAAGTATTGAATAAAACAGGAGAGATAGGCCCTCAGTGATGGGCTGAACTGGCTTTCTGTCTTGGGTTTTATCTATCTATCTATCTATCTATCTATCTATCTATCTATCTACCTATCTCTTACTCTCTGTCCTATCTCTGTCTTGTCACTCTGTCTGTCTTAATGTCTCTGTCTCTGTCTCTTCCACTTTCTTTCTTTCTCTCTCACACAGAGTCCAGACACAATGTATAGAAGTCCAGACTATTCTGCCTTGTAGGATGAGGGGCCAAGAGAAGAAAGAGGGAGGTCCTCAGCCACCACTCCAACCCAACTGCCCACCATGTGTGTGAGCTTCTTGGAAAAGAGACCCCCCAGCCCTGGTCAAGCCTTCAGAGGATACAGCCCCAACCACTAGTGTGAATGCAAAGGTGACACTGAGCCAGAACCATCCAGTTGCTCCAAGAATCTAGACCAATATAAACTGTGAGATAATAAATATTTTTGACAGGTTGCTATTGATTTCAAGTGCATAATCTCTATTGAAATAATTCATTCTATTGCAAGAGAAATGTGCAAGATTAAATAATTATCCATGAAAAGCTGGAAATATAAGATTAAAAATTATGTTGAAAATTTAAGGTTTAAATAGGGAATTTGTAATTTTTAGATCTCTAGGAATAAAATATCTATTTACATATATACACCTTTGTATAAAAATCTATGTAAATATATAATATATACACAAAATGAGCCAACTATATCATTAATTGCTTTTTAATAATATTTCAGATTAAGGAACATTGCAGATCCACAGGCTGTATCAATGAGATCTAAGCACTGAACAAATATGTTGAAAGAATAAATCAGCAAATAAACTCCCCAACAATAATTGCCTTTTCAACTCTATAATTACCCATCAATATGCAAGTTTTATAATCCTCAGAGAAACCTTGGTTGTGAAATAATCTTTTATGGTAGAACCATATACTCTGTGTGTTAACCACATACATTAAGGGAAAATATTTTAAAAGCCAAAAACCCAAAGTGACATTAAACTGATCTCAATTGCTTTAGAACTTCAATTGAGGCAAGCGTTCTAGTAAAAATAAGAAAGTATCATAAAGTGACAAAGTTTTTTTTTTTTTAATCTGAATTGTCTTCTGAAAGAATCACTTTTCTGAGTTGTTTTTATTTGTTCCTCATTGAAAAGTGAGGTGCCTTGCCCTACCGGTATAGCTCCGTGGTTGAATGTCAACCTATGTACCATGAGGTCACGGTTAGATTTCTAGTCAGGGCACATGCCTAGGTTGAGGGCTTGATCCCCAATAGGGGGCATGCAGGAGGCAGCTGATCAATGATTCTCTATCATCATTGCTGTTTGTATCTCTGTTTCTCCTTCTCCCTTCCTCTCTGAAATCAATGTCAAATCTCAGGGGAAGGTGGGAGTGGGTGGGTGAGTGGGAAGAGGTCAACCAAAGAACTTGTATGTATAATCCATGGACACAGACAATAGGATGGTAGAGGCCTGGGGCAGGGGGCAGGGTTGGGTTCTAAGAGGTCAGTCAATGGGAGAAAAAATGGGACATATGTAATACTTTCAACAGTAAAGATTTATATATATTTATATATATATATATATGTGTGTGTGTGTGTGTGTGTGTGTGTGTGTGTGTGTGTTTAAGTGAGGTGTCCTGAAGTCATTTGAAAGTAACTGGACTTCTTATCCTGAAGTCCAGGCTGTTAGCCATGTAGTTTAGAATTACAGAATCACGGGGAACAGGTTGCTTTGCTAAGCCTGGAAGAATAAAGCAAAGTAACAGAACTTGAAGAATGGTGAACTCGGGGTCAAAACAGATATGTAAGAAAGAGGAGGTGCAAATGTCAAGCTCAGCAGAACAGCAGCTGCAATAATGGGGCACAGCACACAGAGGGCTGTCACCAGGACGTAATCAAATGGCCCGGAGGAAGAGCTAGAGCAGCCAGTGCATCTGGTAGAAAATCCAGACTCTGGGTGAAAACAGACCTCTGCTAGCTCCCAGCCACAGATGTCAACACAGACAGGAAACACGACAGAAGAGCAACGGAAACAGTTATCTTATCAATTTGAAAAAACGAGAAGGCTTTGATGGGAATAGAGAGGATATAAATCACATGTGAGATAACGTTAGTTATTTTTTTAGACATGTTTAACTTACCAGCTCAAGAATTTTATTGAGGCTGAATCATAGTATGTTTTATTTGCAAAACAGTCTCTTTTGTTTAATGTCTCAATTGAGAAGATTAGCATATTGTCGGAAGCAAAAGTACTTGAGCCCAAGTGTATCTGACTGCTATACTGATTCCTAGGCTAAGGCAGTCTGTGTGGGGAAGGCGTCTGGCTACCTGGTAGAGGAAAGGAATTTTATCAGTTTGGAGTCCTGCCTTGTATTCTCCAAGCCTGAAGCAAATGAATATATGAAACTGCAGTACAGTACCAAGGTTTTGTTCCATGGCCACTGATAACTTACCCAAGGTTTTTCACCTGAACCAAAGAACACAGAAAACTATTTGAGAGACCGTTTTCTCAATACCCCCAGGGACTGACTATGACTAGTACCATTCTACACATATAGGAGATCAGAGAATTCATTACATAGAATGGGCGACTCAAGCCATCAGGGGATAATTCTCTTGTAAAGCTATTTGCATAGTTGGATTGAAAATATAAACATTAAATTTTTGAGCTGCTGAACCAAAATAGATGTCTAAATATACAACATGCATAAGAAATATATTGAAAGCCCTGTTGGTACCTAAGTGGGAATTTGCTCATCCTATTTAAACCAGAGCATACAAAACAGTCCATCACCTCGGTAAGGGAGAATCCAAAGCAGCTGCCAGATGCGGAGCTACAGCTCAGAGTTTGTGTAACTCAGCTTTCACTGGCTTTGCTAATAAAGTCCCAATGGCTCAAGATAACAAAGGTGTATTTCTCATTCACTGCACCTGTTGGCTATGGGTCAGCTGCTTCTTGGTTATGTGTGTCCCTTCACTGAAAGCTATGCTAAACAAGGAACCCTCATCTGAAATATGATATTTTCTGGAGCAAAAAGCAAATGTGGGACTACAGAATTTTTGCTCAGTGTCAACATGCATTGGCCAGAGTGCCACATGCACAGGCTCACCTAAAGGGGCACCAGAGAGGGGACACACAAGGACAGGCCCCAGTACTGAGGGCAGCAAATGTGTTGAGCAAATAATGCAACCGAGTCAGAAAAGAGCAGAACACTGTAGCATCAAGCCTTGTGTGTGTTACAAGTAAAAGGTGGTGGACAATTTGTACAGAAGATTGGAGGAAGCAACTGTCTTTCATAAACTATTGAGGAAGCCATTGCACTTAAAGTTGAACTTCAAGCAATTACAAATCAAAATGGGATAGTTTGTAATTCAACTGAGAACTTCAGCCAAGACTGTATTTATGCATTTTCTTATGTACATATAGCAATAAAAACAAAGTTATAGCTGTCGTGTTTGATATATACTTGCATTAAAAATACTTCCTCAATATTTAATCTACAAGATGCATAGTATGATTTCATATTTTTTGTGAGTAGTATGAAGAAAAAAATACTAATATTTTATGCTAAAACCTACTGAAGCATATTCAGCATACTGAAGAAGGGTAATAATTCTCATTTAGAAATTCATCTGGAACTTATAATTCATTTGGAATTCATAATTCATGTGGGAAATACCTTAATAGACTCTTTGAATATAAATGGTGAGGCCTCCAGGGCATGAGCTACAAAACAAAGTTAGGGGAGCTTCAAATTTCCCAAGGACAGCTTTGCTTTGGAGATGGAGGGTCTGCACCCCAGGAGGGTGTGATCAGTCTGTGTCAGGTAATGGCAGATAATTTTCTGGGACCAGTGATGTCTGACATTGAATTTGATGCTGACTTCCACCTATTGATTCTGGCCTTTCTCTAGCTACAAATCTTGCAGTCTATAAACTCTAGGTCTGCCACAATCTTGTGCCAGAGGGGACTTAGAAGAATGAAGAAGAGAGGAGATGTCTAGCATGGACTTGTAAGAGAGAACAGCAGCAACAACATGGTAAATTTGGGTGGCAAAATATGCCTAACACAAAATTTACTTTCTTGACAATTGTTAAGCATGGAGTTCAGTAGTCTTAAGTACATGCAACCAATCTCCAGAACTCTTTTCAACTTGCAAAACTGAAACTATACCCATTGAACTTTTTGTCTCTATGAATTTCACTACCATAAGTACCTCATATAAGTGGAATCAAATAGCATTTGTCTTTTTATAACTGGCTTATTTCAATTATCATAATGTCCTCAAGGTTCATTCATGTTTTGGCATGGGTTAAATTTTTCTTATTAAGGCTGAATAATATTCCAGTGTCTGCAATACCACCTTTGTTTACCCGATGGACACTTGGGTTGCTTCCACCTTTTAGCTATTGTGAGTCATGCTGCTATGTACATGCATGTGAGATGAGAATTGTAAGTAGCAGTCAGTCCATTAGCAAAGCCTGATCCAGCAGCATAACTCTCTTTTCCAAGAGGGTCAACTTTGAAAGAGTGAAAATCAAGCATGTGACATTCATCACCAAACTTCGTAAGTTTTTTGATACCTTGCTATCTTATAAAAATTATATATTAAAGCAGTCATCTCCACTGATATAGCAAATAGGGATCTCAGATTTAACATCAAAATTAACCTCTTAACCTTCCCTTCAAATCCAGCTCCTACTGGTGCTTTTCTCTTATCAATTAAGGGCAACCGCATTCTTGTAGCTGCTTAAGCCAAAAGGCATACTGCCATCCTTTACTCGTGTCTTTATTTTTTTGTTGGCAAATCCTATGAACTGTAGCCTCAACTAATGTACTCATCCAAGCCATCCCCCACCCTATAGTCTAGGCTGCCATCATCTCTTACTTGGATCATTGCAAAGGCCTCCTAACTCCCTGCCCATCACTGCTCTTGCTCCCATTCTATCTACTCACAACACAAAAAGTAAAGAGATCCTTTCAAGACTTAAGTCAAATCATGATGCTCTCCTGATCAGTCTTTCAAAAACCAAGCCTCCCTCTCTGTGTAGGATCCAAAGTCCTTGCAATGGCGTCTCATTCTTACATAATCTGGTCCCTAGTCCTTCTCTGGACCCACCTCTTATTACTTTCCACTCTCCTCAGATGGCTCCAGACACATTGGCCCCTCAGCTGTCCCTCACAGATGCCAGCTTCCCCCAACCTTACAACAGCTACTTTAACTGCCCCCAGCCCACATCATTTTCGGCTCCCTTAATGTTACATTTCCTATTAGGTCTTTCCCAGGCAACCATATTTAAAATGGCAATTTTCTCATTCCCTGAAACACTCCCATTCCTCTTCCCAGCTTTATTTTTTATAGCATTTACCACCTCTCAAAAGACTGTATATTTTACTTACTTTTCTTAGATACTGTCAATTCTCCACCACCAGGATGTGTTTCATGAGGGTCAGGGTTTTATGTTTTGCCTATTGTTGTGGTCTCAGCAGTGAGCAGTGCTTGGCAACTAGTTAGTGGTAATAGCTTTCTGTTGAATTAATTAAATATGTGCGAATGAATGAACAATGCATGCAAAGAGTGAATTTTAAGGAAAAATGTAAAATGTGGAAACCAAAAAAAGTCAACTAAGATTTTTGCATTTTATTTCATTGACAAAGTATAACATGGTGTGACAAATAGTCAGTGATTAAGAAATTATGAAAAAAAACAAGAGAGGCAAACATCTTTGACTTTATGATTGTAGAGATTCGCTGTAACAAAATCAGTTTATCTTAAAGTAAAGTTTACTTAGACCTGGTAAGATGGTGGACAAATAACTAAGACATGCTCATAGCTTTACATTAATCCATAGATGGAGAGAGATGGAGAAATAATCAAGAATTTTTCATAGTTAAAAATCTTCTAGTCAGCACCTGTCCCAGCTCTCACCAAAAAAAAATTTAAATGGGTTAACTGAAGAAAATGGCATTCAACTTTTACTAAATTAATCCATTTCTTTATCCTAAGTCAGTGGTCGGCAAACTGCGGCTCTCTTGACTAATGAGTTTGCCGACCACTGGGATAGGGGCTTAATCACAAGGAACAACAACAGCCTATAATTATTAGAATCAAGAGTCTAGGTCAGTGGTCGGCAAACTCATCAGTCAACGGAGCGGCAAACCGCGGCGCCGCAGTTTGCCGACCACTGTCCTAAGTTATGTGCACATGACTTTCAGAGAGTCATAGATACTTCAACTTAAAGGCATATAGACAGGTTTTTTTTTATGACTAAGTTCTATATGTCCAAAGTGCTTTAATACTCAGACAATGTTAATGCAAGAAAAGAGCCACCCCTCCCCGACTTATCACAAACCATATCTTGAAAGCATCAGCCTTTAAAATCACATTCAGTCTAGAATTGCATTGCATTTTTTATGAGAGTTAGGAAAATCGTGGCTCTCTGAAATGACTTATATCCAGGATGCCTTATTGTCATTCTCTAAGCATACTACTTCTAAGTATCCCTCCTCTTACTGCCTCTGTAATCTTTTAATTATTTATTAGGTTTTCAAACATCTTACCTGCAGAGTTCAAATACTATATGGAGAGTTTTTAGCAGTACCATTTTATAAACATTCCCAAAGCATTATACTGCAATAGTAAAGCAACAACGAAACCATAGAAACAGCCTAAATAACAAAGATGCAGAAAATGAAGATGAAACGGAGAAGAAAAGTGGTGTGAGTGGGTAGCAGTACATTTCCATAATCAATACAGCCTCTTTCAACACTATTCTAGACTCACTTCGTGCTCACGAGGCATGCTGGGACTGGGACTGCAGACAGATGACCGAGGAACTCTCGGCCTTTTGTTTTTTTCTGCTGTGGTCACTCAGCCTTCTGTACATAACAGGTCTTAGAATCGTCTCTGAAGAACTACAAACACACTTATCATTTACTTATTCTTGGCGTACACTTATATAACATTTACCACGTGCTAGCCACTGTTCTAATCACTTTATAAGCATAAACACATTTAATCTTCACCATACCCTATAAGGTAAACACTCTCATTAGCCTCATTCCAGAGCGTAGGAAACTGGGGCAGGGCTACAGAGTGGCGGATCCAAGTTTCAGGCTCAAGGTTACCTCCACTGGCAGCTGCGTTTATAAAGGGGTGGGCAAAAGCAGGCTTACAGCTGTGGGTGCACAAAACACAGAGCTCATTCTTGTACTATGTTTTATTAAGTACTAGTGGCCTGGTGCACAAAATTCGTGCACATTAAAAGTGGATTAATTAGAGGAAATAATTTAATATTGCTATTTGCCCTTTCTCTATAATAGAAGTGTCAAGAGATGAAAGAAAATTAGTAAAATGCATATGAAAACCTTCCTGTCAGAGTCTGGGGCACACCATGGGATCAGAGTCAAGTCCCTGCCCACCCACATGCACCTCAAAATCCCATGAGACCCAGACCCAGCCAAACCCCCTGCCATTGGGCTAGATCCAGACCCGGCCAGTCCCACCCTTATCAAGCCCCACCAGGGGGGGTAGCCTCAGGTCCCCTGGCCCGGTGCCAGGATGGGGGCGTGTCCTGAGGTCCCCCATCAAGCCCGCCAGGTGGGGGACATGGACTGAGATTCCCCTGTCAAGCCCCGCTGGGTGGGGAGTATGGCCTGAGGTCCCCCATCAAGCCCTGCCAGGTGGAGGGGCACAGCCTCAGGACCCCCGTCAAGCCCCGCTGGGTGGGGGGTGCAGTCTGAGGTCCCCCAGCCTTGTGCTGTGGTGGGGGCACGGCCTGAAGTCCCCTGTCAAGCCCCACCTGGTGGGGGGTGTGGCCTGAGTTCCCCCAATCCAGCACTGGGGGTGCACCTTGAGGTCCCCTGTCAAGCCCTGCTGGGTGGGGGGCATAGCCTCAGGTCCCCTGTCAAGACTAGCCAGGCAGGGGGCATAGCCTCAGGTCCCCTGGCCGGGTGCTGGGGCGGGGGGTGCGGTCTGAGGCCCCCAGGCCTGGTGCTGGGGGGGGGGGGCGGCCTGCAGCCTGAAGTCCCCTGTCAGGCCCCACCTGGTGGGAAGCAAGGCCTGAGGTCCCCCAGCCTGGCACTGGGGCGGGGGGGAGCAGCCTGAGGTCCCCTAGCCCAGCACCAGGATGGGAAGCGCACCTTGAGGTCCCCAGTCAAGCCCCACCGGGCGGGGGGCATGACCTCAGGTCCCCTGGCCTGGAGCCAGGGCACATGGCCTGAGGTCCCCTGTCAAGCCCCACGGGGGCGGGGGGAGGGCATAGTCTCAGGTCCCTGCTGATTGCTTGTTAAGGCTCCTTATGAGAACTTGGCTTCAGCTGCAGGTGCAACCATCTTTGTGATGGAGTGATGGTCAATTAGCATATTCCCTCTTTATTAGATAGGATTGTATTACTTATTTGTATTACAACTGTAAACCTACTTTTGCCCACCTCTATATATGCTCTTAGGCTAGAAAACATTAATTCTGGAACCTTCTTAATTAACTTCCCTTTATTTTTCTTGATGTTATGGTTTCTTTAACCTTTATTCAATCTTGAAGCTATGATAAAAATATTTAATGATTTACTTATATTATTTCCTTTTTTGTTAATCCTCACCCGAGGATATTTTTTCCAATGATTTTTAGAAAGAGTGGGAGGGAGGTGAGGAACAAGAGAGAGAGAGAAACATCGATGTGAGAGAGACACATCCATTGTCTGCCCCACGCAACTAAGGCCAGCAATCAAACCAGCAGTCCAGGTATATGCCCTTTACTGCAAATCAAACCCCAGGACCCTTTGGTTTAAGGGCTGACACCCTAACCGCTGAGCAACACCAGCCAGCACTTATTTCTCAAAGAGAAGAGTTAATACCTGTTGCCTAACTAGAAGTTTTAACATACGTTATTATTAAATTTAATGTTAATTTATTTGCTTAGAGTTCTCTTTAGCTTCCAACTTTGTTATATTGATCTTGAGGACTTTTTTTTTTTTTTTAGCAATTTGCCCTTTAAAAAGCCAAAAATGAGTAAAATGTGCCAAGCAGAAGTTTGGAGAAACAATAAAGTTCATTGTCCAAGAAAAAATGTAACTCTCCATACTGTGGCTCACCATTTCTATAATTGAAATATTTTATGTGACATTGTCTTAGTAAAGAATAAACTATTTAATTCAATGGCAGATACTGGTTTCCAATTAAAATGCTATTGTGGTCAGAGGAAAGAGCTAAATGACACAGTCAAGTTGAATAACTGAGAGGTTGTTCCAAATAAGTTTTAGAGGCAGTGCCCTCGGCAGCCCTGGATCTGTTTCTTGCTTCAACAGTGTTTGGACGGAACAGACCCAGGGACACCCCTTCCAGCCTCTCTCCTGCGTCTCATCCAGTCACCACCTTCAGAACCACCTCCGGGACCAGCCAACACACCGGGTTTTTTCTACCTTAACTCCTTATTGCCCAACAACCACGAGCTCCCAAATTCATCAGCATTAATCCACCCAGCGAAGCTCGGTCACCTGCCTGGCCTACCTGCCTCTGCGGCCTCCACACCCACCTCTCTCGGGGCTTCTATTCCCACCGTGAGGATGTGGCTGTCCAGGGCCTGGGCCGCTTCTTCCTCGAGTTGGCGGAGAAGCATGAGGGCGCTGAGCGGCTCTAAGATGCAAAAGCAGCGCGGGGGCCGCATTCCCTTCCAGGACGTGCTGAAGCCTCCCCAGGACGAGTGGGCAAAGCTCAGGGCGCCATGGAGGCCGCCTGGCCTTGGAGAGGAGCCTGACCCAGGCCCTTCGGGAGCTGCAGGCCCTGGTTCTACCCGCAGACCCTCCTCTCCGTGACTTCCTGCAGAACCACTTCTGGGGTGAGGAGGTGAAACTCATCAAGGAGATGGGCCACACCTGACTCACCTCCGCAGGCTGCCGGCCAGGCTGGGCTGGGCGAGTCTCTCCCAAAGGCTCACCTCAAGCACCACTAGGAGCCTTTGGAGCCCAGAGGCCTTTGAGGGGCCCCTCCGCGTTCCCCTGGGGTCTGGCTTTTGCCTGAGCCTCTCCCCGAAACTACTAGCCATTCTTTTAACGCCCTGAAGCCCTCTCCCATGCATTGGACCGAATGAAACAATATAGCTTTTAGCAGAAAAAAAAATAGTTTTAGATGGAAACTGAAAAACTTTTTGTTAACATAAGTAATTAAAGATCAGTAATTAAATTTTCCACATATTAACTGGGGTAATTTTGCCATAAATAATATTAAATTTCGTCTCTCTGACACTCCCCACCCCCAACCCCCAGGTGTCTGCCTGTCCACCATTGGAATTTTGCTGGTCACTTAGACTTCCATACATGTATGAAAATCAAAACATCATGACTGGCCCACTCCTGCTCAAGGCCAACTTGGATCTTGAAATTTACTTTTATTTACTCAGTCAGTCCATCAGTCATTTACAAAACAAACAGTAATTGAGCATCTCCTCCTTCCCAGAGAGACAATGACCGAAGAAAAAAGTAGGATTTCCTGGCCTTGAGGATGTCATGTGTAATAGGAAAATGGATAAATAAATGGACAATTTTTCATACATGTTAAGTCAAGATACCTCTTCAAGACTAGTCTGTAACTAAAGCTCAAATTCTTCCTTTGTGACACACAAAGCTGCTGATCTATTTCTCATTGGAGAGAATAAAATTTGACAACCCACTTTAAACTGAAGAGGCCACTAGATCCTGTGTGCCAGGAATCCACAAATCCTGTGTTTATTAACCTTTCTATTTACTCTCTTGCAAAAGCAACTAGAAAAGTGCTTTACTAAAAATAAATATTTAATAGTTCTTTAACTTTTAAATATCTCAATATACAGGCTTACAGGGTGTCCCTATAATATTTCTAAGTTGTCCATCATAATTTTTAAATATCAACCAGAGCTTTGATATGGAGTGTACAAAATGAAGAAAAAGGTAGGAAATAGCAAAACATCTCTGAATCATTTAATCCACCAGAAATGAGATGTGCTTTTATATAATCCTATGAAAAGCTTTAGAGAAATGAAAAGGACAAGATTTAGATTATTCTAAGTGTTGAATTGATTGTACAGTTGATATTTAGACTAACAAATAAAATATGATAAGGTCCTCAGAAATATAACAAAAAGTAAGAACAATAATTTGAAACAACAGCAACAACAGAACCCATTTTATCAAGAAGAAAGATAAGGAGAATGACCTCTAAGTGCTTGATGTTTGAGCCAACTCTCTGAATACAGATTTTATCTGCTACCTACTCTTTTAATTAAAAAAAGATAAAGTAGTCTTGGAGGTAATTAGTTTGCCTGCATTATAATAATCAAAGAAGTATGTTTTAAAAGCTTAAAGGGAAAAAGAGATTTTGTAGGGTAGGAGGACGCAATATCAATTCTCAGCAGTTGCTCAGCCTTAGGAAAAAGTACATCATGCTTGAGTAGCTGAAAACAGATCTGGAGACATAAATACCCTTTGCTATTTAAAATGTTTAATTGCATTTTATTTCACTTTATCAGGCACAGGAGATACCAGGTTGATTTTCTTATAAAGGAGAAAGCACCAATCAGAAGGACACCAGCCCTTCAGGGCCACTGTGCTCAGATAATTATTCAAAGTCTGCAAGCTTTTTCTCTTTTATCTGGAGATCCAATTGGCATCATTTAAAAGTTCAATTAAGTTCAGATTACTCTGCAGCAATAAACTTTATTCCTACCAGTTAGAAGTTCTGATTCCACTTTGAATAATGTTTGCCTCTTAATCTTGTTAGAGTGTGAGCCCTTGATCATCTTCCTTGGTGGGGAAGGCAAGTATCAAGCCTGTTGGTGGTAGTTTACTTGAAATTTGAAATTTTGTGTGTGTCAAATATTTTATCTTGGTCAAAACTGTAGGGACTCAGAGTGAAACCTTTATTCAATTCCTTCCCATCTAGTATTTTTCACCTACATGGTGAACAATGTTTTTTATTCCAGTGAAAAAGGAAAAAGAGATGCTGATCCCATGCATGTTCTTTGTGTCAGCCAAGAGAACTAATATCTTCTAAATGAAGGTTTCTATGTTAGAATAGCCAATGGTTATACAAAATAAATTACAGAAGCCAGTTAAGCAAAATCAAATTATTCAATATTATTTTTTGCTTACAGGGAAAAAAATCCTCTTTTACTCTAAATTTTTTTCATAAAATAGAAACCATTTTTTATGCATATGACTAGTGGAAAATACACAGCATTATGAATCAGGAGATTAAGCAAACTATTTAATCTAAGTTCTCAAAATATTAACTTATAAAAATTTAAAATAAAAAAAAAGATTTTCCCCATTTGTATATGTGGTTAATGAAATATCAAATAAATCTTTACCAAATTTCATAAAAGGTGCTCATTCTGACAAATACAGGTTGGGGTGAAGTAGACTTACAGTTCTGAGTATGCAAAATACAGAGTTTTTTCTAGTATTATTATTTATTAACTAGAGGCCTGGTGCACAAAATTTGTTCATGGGGTAGGTCCCTCAGCCCGCCCTGCACCCTCTCCAATCCAGGACCCCTTGGGGAATGTTCAACTGCCAGTTTAGGCCGATTCCAGCGGGACTGGGCCTAAATCAGACATCCCTCTCGCAATCCGGTACTGTTGGCTCCTAACTACTCGCCTGCTTGCAGGTCTGATCACCCTGTAACTGTTCCCCTGCCAGCCTGATCACCCCCTAACTGCCCTCCCCTGCCGGCCTGATAGCCCCTAAGCGCCTCTGCCTCAGCCCCCACCACCATGGCTTTGTCCAGAAGATGTCTGGTCTATTTAGCATATTATCCTTTTATTAGTATAGATTATTGTATTATTTTCCATATGAACAACTGTAGACCTGCTTTTGCCCCACCTTGTACACTCAGTCTATTAAAAAAAATCTTCCTACAATAAAATTAACCTTTACTAAAATGTATAGAAGCATTTCCAATATTTGCTTTATCTCCAGAATATTTGGCAAAAGTACATATTTTTCAAAATCATGCAATAGTATAGACATAGATTTTACTTGAATTGTTCATAGCAATAAGTACATAGTTTTACTGCTAGGTTGTGTCCATAAAGAGTAAAGGATTCACACTACTAAAAACTGATTATTAGATTATTAGCAGTTAATGTCAAAGAACTCATTATACTAAACTGGTATTGGGAGGGGTATAACAATATTTCAATGATTTATTCATTACAGCACTGGAATTAAACATGGTCAACTAATTTCTTCTCATTGGAGTCTAAGAGACTGTATACAGCCTCAAGAAGGTCGTAAATCTAGGACTTTAAAGTCCAGGCTTGCTGCCAATAGTGAGCCTGACTCACTATTTGTATGACCTTGAGCAAATTTTTAAATGTATCTAAGTCTCAGTTTTCTTATCTATAAAACAGAGGTTGAATCCTGGGGGAAAAGACACCTACTAAGAAGGACTCCTGATGGCTAACTTCATTAAAAATCTAAAAAATTTAAAAAAGCAAAAGACAACCCTGACCGGTTTGGCTCAGTGGATAGAGCATTGGCCTGCAGACTGAAGGGTCCTGGGTTCGATTCCGGTCAAGGGCATGTACCTTGGTTGCGGGCACATCCCCAGTAGGAGGTGTACAGGAGGCAGCTGATCAATGTTTCTCTCTCATCGATGTTTCTAACTCTCTATCCCTCTTCCTTCCTCTCTGTAAAAAATCAATAAAATATATTTTAAAAAATAAAATAAAATAAAATAAAAAAGCAAAAGACAAAAACAGAGCCCAGCAAAAAGTGAACTCTCATGAAAATTGTCCTGCTGGAGAAGTATGCACTGTCTGCACTGCATTTCTGCTACTTCAACCAGTCCTTGTAAAGAGGTTTCTAGAATCCTATTTCAACCAGTAGAACTGAGGCATTCCCCATCCAATCAGAGCTGCTCAGTTCTGATTAATCAGAGCAGTTCTATTCTGACCAACCAGGACAGTGCCTTTTGGACCAATCAAACAGAGATTTGGAGTTCCATTTGCATGAACATGGACCAGTTAGGGACCAGGAACGAAGACTCCTGTCCATATAAGCCAGCTCCCCTCTGGCTCTGAGAGCGCACTTTCCCTCTCCAAGGAACAATGAAGGCTGGGTCTCCCTGGCTGAGCTGAAACACAGATGTCTGGCCAAAGCAGAGCAGAGCAGCACAAAGCAAACCTTTGAAGGGCAGAGCAGAACAGAACTGTCGCCCAAAAGAGGCCTGGCCCCAGGGCCACCGGTCCCGGGGGCTGCCTCACAGCTGTGCTGCTTTCACGGTCCTGCTGTATAACAAGTGAGCAGTTTTGCACTGAATAAAGTGTCCTTCTTCACCACACCCCAAACTGGGGATTCCTGTTAGTATTGAATTGGTACCAAGTACCATCCGTTGACAATAGTATCATTTAATGTTTCTGTGATGATTAAATGAGACAGTTTCTATCAAGTATACAACACAGTACCTGGCACATACCTAGGGACCACTAAGTGTCAGGAATAATTACATGAATCTCTTGAATTGTATGGTAAATACAAAAGTGTCCTGTGTATTATAATATGTATTATATCTTCACAAAGTGATGAGCAAACTAAAGCACTTAAAATGCAGTGGAACAAATTATAAAGCCCCCAGATAAACCCATGCATAGGGTTAACTAATTTTGACAAGGGTGTCAAAAATAAATAATTCAAAAGGATAGTTTCTTCAATAAATGATATTGGGAAAACTGGAATGTCACATTGAAAAGAATGAAATCAGACTGTAATCTTACACCTTACACAAAAATTAACACTAAGTTTATTAAAGACTGAAACAGAAGACCTGAAACCATAAAACTCCTAAAAGAAAACATAGGGGAAAGCTCCTTGACCTTGGCAATAAGATTTTAAATTCGAGATTAAAAAAAAAAATGGCCATAAAAGCAAAAAATATATATATATCAACAATTGGGACTACATAAAACTAAATTTTTTTCTTCACAGCAAATAAAATCAATAAAATGTAAAAGCAAACTACAAAATGAAAGGAAATATTTGTAACCCATCTATCTGATAAGGGGTTAATATCCAAAATATGTAAGGAACTACTACAGTACAACAGCAAAAAGAAAAAAAAAAACTTGATTAAAAATGAGCAGCCTGAGTAGTCATATTTCCCAAGAAGACATACAAATGTCCAACAGGTATATGAAATGCTGCTCAATATCACTAATCACCAGGGAAATGCCAATCAAAACCGCAATGAGATACCACCTCACACCTGTTAGGATAGCTGTTACAAAAATAAAAAAAAATAAAAGTAAACAATTTTAAGAGAGGTTGTGAAGGAAAGGGAAACCTTATACACTGTTGGTGGGAATGTACATTGGTACTGCTCTTATAGAAAACAGTGTGGAGGTATCTCAAAAAAAATAAAAAATAAAACTACTATATGATCCAACTATCCAACGTCTGAATGTCTATCAAAAGGAAATAGAATCACTATCTCAAAGAGATATCTACACACCCATGTTCATTGCAGCATTATTCACAGTAGTCAATATATGAAAATCTAATTGTTCACTAATAAGTAAATGGGTAAGAAAATGTGACATAGTCTTTAAAAATAAAGAAATTCTTTCATTTGCAACAACATGAATAACCTAGAGGACATTATACCAAATAAGTCAGACACAGAAAGATAAATATTGCATGATGTCATTTGTATGTGGAATCTTAAAAAGTCAAACTCATTGTAATAGAGAATAGAATGGTGATTACCATTCTTGGAGTGGAGAAAAATTGGAGATATTGATCAAAGGATGCAGACTTTCAGTTATAAGATAAATAAGTTCTAAAGCCCCAATGTATAGCATGATGACTATAGTTAATAGCAATGTACTATATAGTTAAAATTTGCTAAGAGAATAAATCTCAAGTGCTCAATACACACAAAAATGATAACTATGTGAGGAAACAGATATGTTAGTTAGCCTGGTTGTGGTAATCATTTCACAGTATATACATACATCAAAACATCATGTTTTATACCTTAAATGTATATAATTTTTTGTCAGTCAGATCCCAATAAATCTGGAAAAAAATTATAAGATACGCATTTTAAAAACATTTATTCAAGTTTTTTATTAAATTTATTGGGGTGACATTGGTTAATAAGATTACATAGGTTTCACATGTACATTTCTATGATACATGATCTATATATTGCATTGTATGCCTACTACTCAAAGTCAAATCATCTTCCATAACCATATATTTGGCCCCCCTTCCCTCTGGTAACCATCATTCTATTATTGTCTGTGTCATTAAGTTTCAGTTTTCTATGCTATATATGAGTGAAATCATATGGTTCTTAACTTTTTCTGTCTGACTTATTTCATTTAGTATGATATTCTCAAGTTCCATCCATGTTGTTGCAAATGGTAGTATTTCATATTTTCTTATGGCTGAGTAGTATTATACTGTATACTAGAGGCCCAGTGCATGAATTCATGCACGGATGGGGTCCAGCCAGCCTGGCCCCAATTGGTGGATCGGGGCCAAGCCTGTTGGGAGGAGGATATGGTGGAAGGTTGGCTGGCTGGCCCGCCCCAATTGGGGCATAATCAGGGCCAGGCTGGCTGGGGGAAGGGGCCACGAGCGATTGGCCAGCAAGCCCCACACCAGTTGGGGTGGGGGGGCCAACTGGGGCCGGGGCCGGTTGTGGGGAGGGGCTGTGGGCAATGGGCCAGCCAGCCCCAGCCCCGAATGGAGCCAGGAGAGGGGCCATGGGAGGTTGGCCAGTCAGCCCCACCACATTGGTGTGTGGGGGGGTCCAATCGGGGGTGGAATTGGCTGAGGGAGGGGCTGCGGGCCAATCCGGGTGGTGGGGGCTGATGAGGGGTGGGCCAGCATGGGAGTGGCTATGGGTGGTGGGCCAGCCAGCCCCACCTCCTGATTGAGCCGGTTCACTGGCCACAGTGGGCATCATAGTCACCAGTAGTTTTGGTCGTTATGGCATTCTGGTCGCTAGCTTTATATATATAGATATGTACCACATATTTTTATCAAACCATCTACTGAGGGACACTTCAGTTATTTCCATGTCTTGACCACCATGAATAATGCTGGAATGAACATAGGAATGTATGCTTTCAATTTTGGGAGGTAACTACCCATAATAGGGCTGCTGGGTCATATAGTAATTCTATTATTAACTAGAGGCCCAGTGCACAAAATTCGTGCATGGGGGGGTGGTGTCCCTCAGCCCAGCCTGCACCCTCTACAATCTGGGACCCTTCGAGGGATGTCAGACTGCCCGTTTGGGCCCGATCCCACTGGGATCGGGCCCAAACGGGCAGTCTGACATCCCTCTCACAATCCAGTACTGCTGGCTCCCAACTGCTCGCCTACCTGCCTTCCTGATTGCCCCTAACCGCTTCTGCCTGCAAGCCTGATCACCCCCTAACCACTCCCCTGCCAGCCTGATTGATGCCTAACTGCTCCCCTGCCAGCCTGTTTGCTCCTGACTGCCCTCCCCTGCAGGCCTGGTCACCCCTAAATCCCTCCCCTGAAGGCCTGGTCACCCCTAACTGCCCTCCCCTGCAGGCCTGGTACCCCCCAACTGCTCTCCCCTGCAAGCCTGGGTCCTCCCCAACTGCCCTTCCCTGCAGGCCCAGTCACCCCCAACTTCCCTCCTCTGCCAGCCTGGTCACCCCTAACTGCCCTCCCCTGCAGGCTTGATCGCCCCCAACTTCCCTCCCTTGCAGGCCTGGTCCCTTCCAAATGCCCTCCCCTGCTGGACATCTTGTGGTGGCCATCTTGTGTCCACATGGGGGCAGGATCTTTGACCACAGGGGGGAGCCATCTTGTGTGTTGGAGTGATGGTCAATCTGCATATTACTCTTTTATTAGCTAGGATAGAGGCCTGGTGCACAGGTGGGGGCCAGCTGGTTTGCCCTGAAGGGTGTCCCAGATCAGGGTGGGGGTTCCCTTGGGGAGTGGGGCAGCCTGGGCGATGGGCCTGTGGTGGTTTGTAGGCCGGCCACGCCCTCCTGGCGACCCAAGTGGAGGACCTGGTATATGGGATTTATTTATCTTCTACAGTTGAAGCTTTGTAGCCTTGAGCAGAGCCAAGCCTTCTGCTTGCTCCGTGGCAGCAGCCATTTCTGTTAGGATTTATTTATCTTCTATAATTGAAACTTTGTAGCCTGGAGTGGAGGCCTGGGCCAGCAAGGGCAGGTGGAAAGCTTGGCTTCCTCCATTGCTGGGGAAACCCAAGTCTCCCTCCTACTCTCTGTGGCCACAGCCATCTTGGTTGGGTTTATTTGCATATTCGCTCCTGATTGGCTTGTAGGCATGGCTTGTGGGTGTAGGGGAGGTATGGTCAATTTGCATATTTCTCTTTTATTAGATAGGATTTTTTGAGGAACCTCCATACTTTTTCCATAGTGACTATACCATACTAGACTACAGTGAAAGACTATATGCCATCAAATTCAATAACCTAGAAGAAATGGGTAAGTTCCTAGAATTATATAACCTTCCTAGACTGAATGCTGAAGAATTGGAAAATCTAAATAGACTGATCAACAGTGAGAAAATTGAAACCATGAAAAACCTCCCCAAAAGTAAAAGTCCAGGACCAAATGGCACAGCAAAAGAAACCACCAACAAAACAAAACAACAATAATACCAAATAGAGTAGAAGAAGAAATTTGTAAACAACAGCTCTAACCAGGGATTAATATCCAAAATATATAAGATACACATTTTACAAAAGCTCATTTTTGTGTTATTCTTTCAGATTCATTTGAAAATAATGTTTGGGGGGACACAAATCATTCCCTAATTGTCATGTTTTGTAAATTCAAAATGTTGACTAAACAATTTTCAAGTGGTATTTATCATTTCCCTCAGACATAACTTCTCATGAATAGGCATATTATTTAAATATTCTTTTTAGCTTGCACTTCAATTATGGGCCATCATTAATCATTCTGCATATTCTAGAAACATCAACTTAAATGCATGTTAAAAGTACAAAACACTGTACAAGTGCCTTGGTAGTCACAGATGAATAAGGTGTCCTTATCCTGAAGTCTCTGGTAGAGGGATTAGCAACTCTTCTCAATAACTAACTTGCTAGGTTGAGTAGGGTGGGTGTGGTAAGAGAATACAAAGTAAGTTCACATTATACCTAGCTGGGGAATCAAGTTGTAAATAGCTTATTAAAAATGTTGAAACAGGCAGAATTTAGATAAATGGAGAAAGAAAAGGGCTTCTCAGTGAGGAAGATTGCAGAACCAAGTTAAAAAGGAGAAAAGCCAAGTCAGGAACATAAAGTAATGAAGTTGGAGGAAAGATGGGCTAATTAGAGGTGCGAATAGAAAGATCATTTGAGGCTTTATTGTGGACAGCATTAAACACAACAATGAAGAGTTTAAACTTCCTAAAATGTATTGTTCATTATAAACTTTGAAAATTATTTAAATGAATTACAAAAAGAAATTCTTTAGTTATAGATGAAAGGTTTTCTTTTATTGTACATACTAGAGGCGCAGTGCACAGAATTCGTGCACGCGGGGGTGGGGTGAGGGTCCCTCAGCCCGGCCTGCAATGACACCAGCATCCCGCGCCCCGGCCAGCCTCTGGCCAGAGGCCCGCCCACCTGCCCTCCCTCCCTCCCTCCACGGGCCAGGGCACCCAGGACACTGGGGCTCGTGGCCAGAGCGACGCTGCCCCAGCGTCCCGTGCGCCCTGGCCAGCCTCTGGCCAGAGGCCCACCCTCCCTCCCTCTGCAGGCTGGGGCACACGGGATGCTGGGGCTCATTGCTGGGGCGATGCCGCCAGCGTCCATTGCCCCGGCCGCTATGGGCACTGCCATTTTAATGACAGAGTGATGGTTAATTTGCATATTACCCTTTTATTAGATAGGACTAGAGGCCCGGTGCACAAAATTGTGCACGGGAGGAGAGGGGTCCCTCAGCCCAGTCTGCACCCTCTCACAATCTGGAACCACTGGCTCCTAAGTGCTCACCTGCCTGCCTGATCACCTCTAACCCCTCTGCATGACTGCCTGATCACACTTAACTGCTTGCCTGCCTGTCTGGCCCTAACCACTCACCTGCCTGCCTGATCACCCCTAACCACTCGCTTGCCTGCCTGATCGCCCCTAACCACTCCACCTGCCTGCCTGATCACCCCTAACCACTCTGTCTGCATGCCTAATCACCCCTAACCGCCTCTGCCTCGGCTCCCACTGCCACAGCTTTGTCCGGAAGGATGTCCGGAATGACATCCGGAAGATCATTCAGCTATCCAGTCTAATTAGTATACTATGCTTTTATTATTATAGATTATAATGAATATGCTATCAAATCTTTAAGTGATAATTCTTATACATCAAACTGAAAGCTTAATTTAAAAGGTCTGGTAATTTCTAACAGAGACTTCATGCTCATCCACCTCCTACACTGTAGCATGAAAATTACTCTCTAGTCATGTGTTAATGGAAACCACAGCCACGAGTTATCTCTTATGTTAGCCATAGAATTTTCTTCTCTTCCTTTTTATTTCTCATACAGTATTTTATACTTTAAAATTTAAAGACATTGATTTCTTTTTTTAAAAATATATTTTATTGAATTTTTACAGAAAGGAAGGGAGAGGGATAGAGAGTTAGAAACATCGATGAGAGAGAAACATCGATCAGCTGCCTCCTGCACACCCCCTACTGGGGATATGCCTGCACCAAAGGTACATGCCCTTGACCGGAATCGAACCTGGGACCCTTCAGTCCTCAGGCCGACGCTCTATCCACTGAGCCAAACCGGTTAGGATGACATTGATTTCTTATACATGTCACATCTATAAATATTTGGCATTCGGCAGCAAAATAGTCTAATTAAAAAGTCTCCCAGTATATCCATATTGAAAAAAACAATATATGAATATTCCAGTGTCCATAAATGAACATTTTAAACATATTAACTTTGTGCTAAAAACATTATGGAATTGTCAACATAAGAAACATCTAAACCTGGAAGAATTTTTCTGAGTTTATTTGAATCAAACTGATGACAGTGGCCAGGAATCAAAACCTCATTGGACTGAGCAAATTCTCCAGAGTGTAGAGGGCCGTCTGGGAAGGCACATGGATACTTTTTTAATTCTTATTCAGCTGAGCCCAAGGGCACTGGCAGAATCCTGTTATCAGTACTGATTCCATGTACTTGGAATGAGGAACAAAAAGGACCTTGACCCACCCAAAATAAGGAGCTTACTCAGATCCTGATGAATAGGATTTGGGCACACCTGAAACTCCTTTTTATCATAAAATCCCTTTTGGAAACCAATAAATATGCTGTGTTGTTTGAGGTGAGGGTGACTGTCTCTCTATCAGAGGACAGGAAGCCACCCGGCACCCAGCTTGAATCTATTTCTGTCTCTTGCCTCTTTCTTTTTCTAATTTCTTAACCCCCAGCTCCTCCCCTCAGGAACCTGTCTTTCTCCCTTTCCGTGCGGGACGCGGAAAAGGAAGAAACACCCCACCACATTTGGCGCCTGAAACAGGGACCTGAGTACGGAGGGAAAATAGGCGAGGGGGTCACTTCCACGACGTGCGCGCAGAATAAGGTAAGTTTTTGGGAAGTGTATTGTGTGTTGTGAATTGTGAATTCACTTGAATAACCGGGTATAAACATGGGTAATTCAGAGTCTCGGAAAGGAGACTCTTCCTCCTCCTCCTCCTCCTCCTCCTCCTCCTCCTCCTCCTCCTCCTCCTCTTCCTCCTCCTCCTTACCCCCACCTTCTCCCCCTTCACCCGCTGCCGCTCCTGCCGCTGCTCTTAAGAGTCGGCCTAACAAGTATTTACCTCCTAAATATGAGCGGAAGCCAGAAGTTGAGAAAAGGAGATACAAACATTACCATGAGCGAGATGATTTAGATGATGAGGAAGATCTTGCTCACAGTTTTGAAAAAACGACCCTAGCCCCCCGGCCTTTACGGCCAGAAACTGGCACGCAGCCAAATATGAAAGTAACTACAACTGCTGTGCCGCCGGTACTATCCCCTTTACAGCTGACCTTACAGGAGGCAAGACGAGCTGGAGAGGATATTACAGGATTTTCAATGTATCCGATCCTAGAAAGGCCAGACCCTACCAACCCAGGGCAGATACTGAGAGTGCACGAGGCCATTCCTTTTAAAACCCTCAAGGAGTTTAAAACCTCTGTCTCCACGTATGGCCCCACTTCTCCATTTGTCTTGAGCTTGATTGACACTGTAATTAGTGAAGCTCTGCCTCCTCAAGACTGGCAAACATTGGCTAAGGCATGTCTTTCCCCTGGAGATTATTTACTGTGGAAATCCAATTGGACTGAAATTAGTGAAAAACAGGCAGCTAAAAATCAACAACAAGGTGTGCCTATCACTCTTGAAATGTTAACAGGAACTGGAACATGTAGCAGCTTACAGGCTCAGATGATGTTCCCTTTGCAAGCTTATCAGCAGATAAATATTTGTGGTACTAAGGCTTGGAGGGAGTTGCCCACTAAGGGAGAAAAAAGCATGGATGTTACAAAAATTATACAGGGGCCAGAGGAGCCCTTTCAGGACTTTGTGGCACGGTTGCTTCAGGCAGTAGACAGAGTGGTTGGAGATTCCAATACGGGATCCCTGTTAGTGAAGCAACTGGCTTTTGAGAATGCCAATAGAACATGTCAGGAGGCTCTACGCCCCTACAGAAAAAGGGGGTCAATTTCTGAGTTCATCCGTATTTGTGCTGATATTGGGCCATCCTATGTTCAGGGAGTGACTTTGGCTGCTGCATTGAAGGAGTCTCTGCAAAGGGACCATTCAGGGAGCAAAGAAAAACGGACTTGTTTCACTTGCAGAAGGCCAGGCCATATTGCAAGGAATTGCTGGCAAAAGGTTGCCTCAAGGGGACAAGGAAGTTCAGCTCCTAGTCTCCCTGCTCCGCAGTTGGGGTTTTGTCCTCGCTGCGGCAGGGGAAGACACTGGGCCAATAACTGCCGCTCCCAGAGAGGCATTGATGGCCAGCCTCTTGACCCACATCAGGGAAACGGCAAATGGGGCCGGCCCCGGCCCCGCCAAACAGTGGGGGCACTGTCGTACCATACCGGCCTGCCTACAACCGGTCCACTATCAGGGAACTCTACCGAGCCACCCCAGGAAGTGCAGGATTGGACCTCTGTCCCACTGCCAAATATGTACTGACTCCCGATATGGGTCCACAAGCAATCCCTACAGGGATTTATGGACCATTACCTAAGGGCACCATGGGACTTATTTTAGGAAGAAGTAGCTTATCTATGAAAGGATTTCAAGTTTTACCAGGTGTGATAGATCAAGACTATACTGGTGAAATTAAAGTTATAGCACAGATAACAAGTACCATAATTCAAATTTCTCCAGAAACTAGGATAGCCCAGATTGTAATCTTGCCCTATTGTATGGCTGGGAAACATCTCTCCACAGAGCTTCGGGGAGAAAGAGGATTTGGATCCTCTAATCAAATGTACTGGGCACAGCTAGTTAAACAAGGGCGCCCAGAGCTAGAGTTAAAATTAAATGGGAAATTTTTCCGAGGAACAATAGATACCGGGGCAGATGTTTCCGTGATTGCCTCCAGGCACTGGCCCCCTGCATGGCCTCTTAATACAGCTACTGCCAATCTACAAGGCATTGGCCAAGTCTCTCAGCCTCAACAGAGTGCGCAGCTTATCAAATGGGAAGATTTAGAAGGAAATACGGGATATTTTACACCTTATGTGCTTGATCATTTACCTATTAACCTCTGGGGAAGGGACGTTTTAGAGCAAATGGGAGTATTACTAATGAGTCCCAATGCTGTGGATACAACTCAAACGTTAAATCAAGGATGTTATCCCTTTAAAGGATCAGGCAAAAGGCGGCAAGGCAGCCTATCCCGTATCCCTACGTCTACCCAGCCAGGGGGAAGAGGGTTAGGATACAGTGAGCAGCAGCTTTTTCATTAGGGGCCTTGGTCATCTCTCCAACCCAGAAGACTGCTGCAAAGATTACATGGCTCTCTAACGACCCTGTTTGGGTTGATCAATGGCCCTTAACTGGAGAGAAGCTTCAAGCAGCACAACTTCTAGTACAAGAACAGCTTGAAGCTGGTCATATTGAACCTACTTATAGTCCTTGGAATACACCTATTTTTGTAATTAAGAAAAAATCAGGTGGATGGAGACTTTTACAAGATCTCCGAGCAATAAATAAAACCATGGAGGTTATGGGCCCCCTTCAATCGGGACTGCCCTCACCTACTGCTATTCCTCTTAATTATGAGCTACTCATTCTAGATTTAAAGGATTGTTTTTTCACTATACCCTTGCATCCAGATGACTGTAAACGATTTGCATTTAGTGTCCCTACAATAAACTTTAAAGAGCCAGCAAAGAGATACTGCTGGAAAGTGCTGCCGCAGGGAATGGCTAACAGTCCTACGTTATGCCAGGATTTTGTAGATGCAGCTATCCGCCCCATAAGACGGCAGCACCCCCAAGCATACATCATCCATTATATGGATGACATCTTGTTGGCTCATGAGAATGTGGACACTCTTCATAAAGTTTTTGCAGATTTACAACACTCTCTCTTAACTCTGGGACTGTGTATCGCACCAGAAAAGGTACAGAAAAGTTCTCCTTTTCAATATCTAGGTAGTTTAATTGAAGGACGTACTGTGCGTCCTCAACGCTTACAAATTCGGACGGATTCATTGGTAACTTTGAATGATTTTCAAAAATTACTTGGGAACATTAATTGGGTCCGTCCCTCATTAAAATTGACTACTGCAGATTTAGCTCCTTTGTATAGTATTCTTCGAGGAGATTCCTCACCATCTTCTCCTAGACAATTAACTGCAGAAGCTGGTATTGCTTTAACCAAAGTTGAAGCTGCCCTTGAAGCTGCTCAGCTTGCAAGAGTAGATTTAACTAAACCCCTTCAGGTATTGATTTTCCCTACTACTCATACTCCCACGGGAGTCATTTGGCAGGACCCAGGTGTAATAGAATGGCTTCACCTGGCTCATTCTCCAGCCAAAGTATTAACGCCTTTCCATGATTTGGTTTCTCAGCTCATAGCAAAAGTACGGCACAGGCTAGTTCAATTGGTAGGGCAAGAACCTTCCCTCATTATAGTGCCGTTTACCACAGCACAGCAAAGTTGGCTATGGCAATACTCTATTAATTGGCAAACAGCTCTTGCTAATTATCCTGGTCAAATTGGAAGTCATTATCCTGCTAATAAGATTTTGCAGTTTCTGTCTGTCACAACTTTTATATTTCCAAAAATAGTTAAGCAGCAACCTCTTCCCCAAGCACTAACCGTCTTCACTGATGGATCCAGCTCAGGGAAAGCAGGATTTTATAGTGTAAAGAGTTCTAAAGTAATTCAGACAAATTATCCCTCTGCTCAACGAGTAGAAATCCAAGCTTTAATTTATGCTTTGGAAAACTTTGCCTCTGAACCTGTCAATATCTACAGTGACAGTGCTTATGTAGTCGGAATGGCTACAATTATTGAAACTGCTACTATTGGGCATACAAACTCTGAAGAGCTATTCCATCTGTTTATCACCTTGCAAAGAGTTATTCAAAAACGGCAATTCCCATGTTTTATTGGCCATATTAGATCCCATTCTGGCCTTCCAGGTCCTTTGGCTGCAGGTAATGAGGAAGTAGATCGTCTCGTTGCCTCAGTAGAGGAGGTCACCCCATATTCCATAGCACAGGCCTCGCATGCCCTGCATCATCAAAATGCCTCTGCCTTGCGCAAGGAATTCCATATTTCTCGAGAGCAGGCTCGACAAATTGTCAAGCAATGCCCTCAGTGTGTTATCCACCTCCCTGTACCAGCATTAGGGGTAAACCCCCGAGGACTTAAACCTAATCAAATCTGGCAAATGGATGTTACTCATGTGCCTGAATTTGGCAGATTTCGGTGGGTCCATGTTTCCATAGACACATGCTCACGTTTCATTTTCGCTACTCCCCGAACAGGGGAAAGTGCAAAGCATGTAATTAACCACTGCCTAGCAGCTTTTCCAGTAATGGGACGGCCCCTAGAAATAAAAACAGATAATGGACCTGCATATGCTAGTTCCTCCTTTCAGAAGTTTTGTAAGCAATACCGAATTGTGCATAAAACAGGAATTCCCTATAATCCTCAGGGACAGGCAATTGTAGAAAGAGCTAATCGAACGTTAAAAACTCAATTACAAAAACAAAAAGGGGGAGAGAGGTATAATCCTACTCCACAGAATCAGTTAAATCATGCCCTTTACACTTTAAATTTTTTAAATTGTGACGAGGAAGGTCACACAGCAGCCGAGAGGCATCAAACTCCTGGTGCCGTAGCATCTGCTGGTATGGCACAATGGAAGGATTTACAAACAGGACAGTGGAAAGGGCCAGATCCAGTAATGATGTGGGGAAGAGGGCACGTTTGTATTTTCCCCAAAGGTGCTTCTAACCCCATCTGGGTGCCAGAGCGAGCAGTACGTCACCACCATAGACCTGGAAGAACAACTCATCCCACCATTCAAGAAGCTGAATATCACACCTCGGGTGATAATCTCAGCTCAGCCAACAGCCTCTGGGGCAGAGAAATTTAAAGGTGACAGGAGAGGGCAAAGCTATCTGCTCTCCTGCAATGAGATTACTTAAAAGTTTTCTTTAAAATTCATAAAATAATCCACAGGAAGATTCTGATCTTGGCCAAATTGGGTGTTAGTTATAAAGAAAAAATTTGAGATCTGTCTTTTAAGCATGAAAAAATGTGGCCAGATCTGTTGCAAAAACTTCCCCTAAAGTAAGCAGGATGTAGGGGAAGGGAGAGACACGTGGCGATCCAATATAGACACCACTCCCCAAGAAAGCCACCATAAGAGGCCTCATATTCGCCATCTTTCCTTTTTCCAGCTAATGAATTAAAGTTTTTACAAATTCATAAATGCATCGGGGATTTCTGTGCTCATGTAAAGCGAAAAGGCCAGTTCACAAACGAGTGCGCATAGTTTTTGAGCTGGGCTTGACACTTTTCTGTGTACAGAATAAAAACCCTAGAGATTTTAACTTTAAAGATGGCGAAGATGAACTGGGAGACAAATTAAAGCTAGTTTCCCAGGGCATTTTAAGCAGCCCCTTTTGAAATTCCCGCCCTGAGGCAAGCAACCAGCAGGAAGTAGATAACAAGTTTGCATATGAATGGCGGATGCAAAAACTAGTAAATCATATATGAATATAAATATTTGTTTGATGGTCTCTTTTCCATGTTAAAATTTCAAGGCCTTAACAGAGATGATTCTTGTAAAGCTCCAAGGGCCCAGAGTAATACAAGAAAATTATTCTCTCTTCTTAAAGGAAATCCTTTTAAAACATCTAATATACTTGAAATTGCATGGTATTATTCTACAATGTCATAATTTTTGATATTTTACAAACAGCATATTGTACAATTAATCCAAACAAACTTAAAAATCTAAATTTTTTTTAATGTTTGGCAGCAATTTAAAAGGGACATGAAAGGATTCAATTCCTTCCACTGTGTGAAAGGCCCCTTGGGAAGGTACTTGAGCATTCTATATTGGCCCTTTTTGTCAAAAGGAACCCTCTTCTCACAATTCAATTGCCCACAGCTGTTGCTTGAGTTTTCAGTTCATTCTGAGGTTGAAACCTCATGTTGGATGGTACCATAGATCTGTCTCTCGCACAATGGCGTGAGCTGGGCCCTCCCTGGAGAAGAAACCTGGGTTCCCCAAGATATATGATCAATGCCGGGGCCCCCCACCAGTGGGGGGATCCCAAGGCAGGTGCTGGGCATGGAGGCCATAGGGGCATAGGCTACCAAGGAGACAGAACTGAACCTCACATCACCCTGCTTGGCCCCGGAGGATGGCTGGTTAGTCAATGACGGGTAAGACTCCTCAAGGGAGGGGCAACCTAAGACAGGCACAGTCGCAGGGGGCCATCAGGAGAGAACTTGGGGGTCAACAGAGGTGTGGCACAGATCCTCACCCCCCCCCAACATTACAGGGGTTTGAACACTCGCCCCTTCTGAGGGAGGTCTCCTGCCCCATGGCTGCTTCATGCTTCCCATGCCCAGCTCAGATTGGGACCCAGGCAACAAGAGACTTGGCCCAGCTAAGACTGAGACCCAGGCAACAGAGAAGTGGTTGATGGCAGCTGCCCTATACCTAAATCTAGCCTAAATCCAGGAGTGCTCAGGGCTTTCTCAAGGATGCATATAATCCTTTCCATTAACTAAAATTGTTGTTAAAGTATTAAATTTGATAGTAAAATAGTCAAGTTTTCAGATTAATTTAAATTGGCTAAATGAAATAAGGGAATATTCAAGAAAATCTAATTGTACAAAAGGCTGTTCCTAAAGTATTAACCAAAATTTCTATTTGTAGTTCATTTCATGGTAAAATTGCTTAACATGCAATGAACCTAAAGCAGTCATATTTTTGTGCAAAAAAATAAAATTTAAAGTTATCAAGACTGCATTATATATTTTCCAAAAGCCTCCTAATAATTAAATAAATAAAAAAAGGGGGGATAGTGGAGTAATATTATGTAAGGAAAAATACTTTGCAAGTAAATTACATCTAGAAAAAATTTTACTTTGAAAATTAACTTTCATTTGTTACGCTAACAGCAAGACACCCATGAAAAACACACATGGTGTCAAAATAAGCCAAAGGAAAATTATTTGGGCAAAAATAAAAAGGATCCCAAGTCAAATTTATAGAAAAGACACCTTTATTAACTTTTGGTCGAGAATGTGTTTGTATATTTTCAGAAAAAAACTCCAGGACCATGTGGATTCCTGCAACAGAGAGGAATTAGCAGGAAATAATTCAACCATGAAGACAAGAGGAGAGGCGGTCCAGATATGGAGGACGCTGACGACGCCTTTCCATGCTAGCAGTCAGCAGCTGTCGCTGCAGGTTGCCCAGGACCAAACCAGAGGTCAAACCTGCATTGCCACCATTTGACCACCATTCAGATGTCATTGCTGACGTGTACACTTGGAACTTTTGGACATTGATACTTGGACTCAGAACTGTTGGACATTAAAATTTGGACTCGGAACTTTTGAACATTGAAATTGGGACCTAAACAATTTTTGTTCTTATATGTTTATAAATGCAAGATTTCTTTTAAAAAATTAAAATGGGGGAGATGTAGAGGGCCGTCTGGGAAGGCACATGGATACTTTTTTAATTCTTATTCAGCTGAGCCCAAGGGCACTGGCAGAATCCTGTTATCAGTACTGATTCCATGTACTTGGAATGAGGAACAAAAAGGACCTTGACCCACCCAAAATAAGGAGCTTACTCAGATCCTGATGAATAGGATTTGGGCACACCTGAAACTCCTTTTTATCATAAAATCCCTTTTGGAAACCAATAAATATGCTGTGTTGTTTGAGGTGAGGGTGACTGTCTCTCTATCAGAGGACAGGAAGCCACCCGGCACCCAGCTTGAATCTATTTCTGTCTCTTGCCTCTTTCTTTTTCTAATTTCTTAACCCCCAGCTCCTCCCCTCAGGAACCTGTCTTTCTCCCTTTCCGTGCGGGACGCGGAAAAGGAAGAAACACCCCACCACACCAGAGAATGGCAGTTTTGCACCTTATTTTACACATGACAATCAAAAGAGGAGGTGTGAGTTACATGAAGTCCACTGATGACAGGTTAGAGAGGTGGGAGAAAGCAAAGTAGAGGGGAGGGGAACCTGTGGAATTGAGTCTTATGTTTCCAAAGTCCCATTTCTCTTAGTCTAGTCCGAGAAGAAGTGTAGCTGGGGTTTCAGTTAAGCTGGAAGCAAAGCCGGTGTCCAGAGTGTCCTTTCCGTGTTGGAGACAGGTCCAGTTCAGTCAGGCTAGTTTCAGTTCATTAGTCCATTGTGTGTGAGGTGCACACGGCCATGGGCCATGTGGGTGAACACAAGGGGAGCCCCACAAACCCAGGGTTACACAAGTCCCAAGAGCAGTAACAACACAACAGAGCAAATTCCTTTGTTCAGGGGATTCACTATCCCAAACCTCCTGCCCTCGCAGTGGCCATGCCCATTCTGGCCAATGATCTTTGTTCTCAAGTGTGACTGACAAGCAAACACCAACATTACCAGCTATGCATCTATCTTCTCTTTGCTCCTTTCCTGTTATTAATAACTAGCTTCATTACAACAGTATCGGGTTCAGGGGTTAGCCCAGGATGAGCTGCCATGCCCATTGCTTCCCTGGTTGCAAGCCTCCTGGGTCCCTTACAGCTTAGGAGATGCATGCCTGTGGGGGAAGGAGAGGGGGAGAGAAAAGGAAGGGGGTAGTCCTGAGGAGAACAGTGCACGGGGACCTTCATTTTGAGGGTTTCAAGGCTTTGAGTTTAGGAAAGGTCTTAGTGGAGGATCTCTAGAATATTTATCGGCTCTGTACTGATGCACCAAAATGAGATTCATTGCCTTAACTTCATCTGTTCTTGAGTGTGGTTGGCAAATGGCACTAACTGGATTTCTGCTCTCTCTCTCCTTGACTAGGGTGATTTAAGCTATTTACTCTTTGGTTGGGAAAGAGAAATATAAACCATTTACTCATAAGTATCCTTGGTTACAGAAGATAGGATTTTGCGATTTACTAGATGGTTGTAAACTGCTAGGCCATTTAACTATCTTTCTCAGTTTCCCTATTCCATTTGTCCTGGCTTACTTGCCTGTCTCAATACTAGAAGATACAACATCTGTAATCTTGTTGTTTGTTTTTTTCTTTTCCTTTACAATTTTGTTTTTAGTTTTAAAAATGATAAAGCTTAGATATGTCAAGAAAATAGTGAGTGCCCATTAGGCTAAGAAGTCCCCTCGACACACGATTAGCAAAGCAGAAAGATTTGGTTGATATAAACAATATGTGAAATTCAGATTTGTCAGATATTTTTTGATTATACATTGTAGTATTCAGTAAATTGGTGAGTGTATCTTTGCCTACAACTATAATACTAAACTATCACTTCTTAAAATATACTTATTTAATGTAGATTGTAATAAAATAGAATGTCATAAAAAAGTGGGTAACTTTTTAAGAATTCTTAAGACAAAACATCATTAACCAGACAGCTATTATTTGAGGTAAGTAAATATATATACACACACATATATATACACACACATACTAGTGGCCCAGCGCATGAAATTCGTGTGTGTGGGGGGGTGTTCCTCAGCCTGGCCTGCACCCTCTCCAATCTGGACCCCTCAAAGGATGTCCTACTGCCAGTTTACAGGGATCAGGCCTAAACTGACAGTCATACATTCCTCTCACAATCCGGGACTGCTGACTCCAGCCGCTCACCGGGTTGCCTGCCTGCCTGATTGCCCCTAACCACTCTGCCTGTCAGCCTGCTCGCCCCCAAAAGCCCCCTGCCGCTGGCCTGCTTGCCCCCAACTGCCCCCCCACCAGCCAGATCACCCCCAACTGCCCCCATGCCAGCCTGCTCATCCCCAACTGCCCCCCCTTGCTGGCCTGCTCACTCCAAACTGCCCCCCTGCTGTCCTGATCACCTCCAACTGACCCCCACTGATGGCCTGCTCACCCCCAACTGGCCCCTCTGCTGGTCTGCTTACCCCCAACGGCCCCTGCTGTCCCATCCTGGCCTGATCACCCCCCAGCGACCCAAGGTCCCAGCCCTTCCTTTTTTTTCTTTTTCCTTTTTTGTTTTTTTCAGCACCACCTTGAGTGGAGGCCAGTGCAGGCTGGAAGCAAGTATCTAGGATTTATTTATCTTCTATAATTGAAACTTTGTAGCCTTGAGCAGAGGCCAGGGCCAGCCAGGGTGGAAGCTTGGCTTCCTCCATTGCCGGGGCAACCCAAGCCTCCTGCTTGCTCCAGCTGTGTGACTGGCCACCATCTTGGTTGGGTTAATTTGCATACTCACTCCTGATTGGCTGGTGGGCGTGGCTTGTGGGTATAGCAGAGTGATGGTTAATTTGCATGTTTCTCTTTTATTAGTGTGTATATATATATATATATATATATATATATATATATATATGGGGGGGGTGGATGTGTGTAATTTAAGTAAAGGATAGTCAAAAATCTCTAAAATAAAGTCATATTTGGATCTAGAAGAAAAAATAAAATTGGATTATTTAGAAATGTATACCTCGTTTCTTTGCTCTCCTAATAATTTCTAAGGCTTCTAATTTCCAATTTTTAGACCTCTGATACATCCCAGGTACTGATAAAAAAGTGACAAAAATCATCCTCAAAGAACAGCAGGTAAGTCACAGCGTGGTACATTCCTTATTGATTCTCCATTCTAAGTATACCCTTTCAAGAAATAATGAGGAAGCCATTCTATTCCTTCTAAAATGATGCAATAGCAAAAATGTTAAGGTAGACATCTCCATTTATGAAATGACAACTTTTCAACATCAGATAAATCTAGATAATATGTACCTGACATTTCATAAATGTTTATCAGATATGGATAATATCCTTAATTTAATTTTTAAATTAATGGACAGAGAATTACACCAAACCTACATCATCAAAGCATAAAAGAGCACAATGTAATACAAATTAATAGTATAGCAAATATTATAAAACATATTGTACCTTTGAAAACTCAGAAATGCTAAACTATCTTATTTTGTCTGTGGGTCACTTTGTGTTTTAATGCTTTGAGGACTCTAATTGACATGGAAAGTTTCAGGGGACTGGGTTGAATCCAAAAGGATACTATGACACATTCTTTAAATTGCCAGTTGGGAAAGAAAAATCACTAATATCAGCTTATTCACTTTTCATCTATGTTTCTTTTCTTCTCTTTTATTTTTTCAGAGAGAGTGGAAGGGATAAAGAGAGAGCAAGAGAGAAACATCAATGTGAGAGAAACACATGGATTGGTTGATAGGCTGCCTCCCGTACAGGAGCCTGCAACAAGGCATGTGCCCTTGATTGGAACTGAACCCAGGACCCTTCAATCCACTCTATCCACTCAGCAAAACCAGCTAGGACCCACCTATGTTTCTTATAAAATTATAGGGTAACTATGACAACATAGTTTTCCCAATTATTTATATTTACTGGTGACTTTGATTGTAAATACAGGACAGCTTGCTTTAATGAACATCATGATGATACTTTGATACTTAGTTACAAAATACACTGTCTTCTCACAAAATCTACTCAAACTTAACAAAAATTAACTTTGTTAGCTAGTATTTATTACTCAAAAATATTTTCTGGGACCAAGTATAATCACTAAAAACTGAACAGAGTAATAAAACCCATGTAACGCAAATAGAATGGATAGATAGAAGAAAGGATGATGAACAAAATCTCTTTAAATGCTCAAAGTCAGAATGGATACCCAGTCAGCTGCTTTTATAGTGCTGAAAATACATGTATTTACTTATTGTAATCTGCGTTTCAGAAGCACATTCCAAGTACACATTTTCTGTATTTTCTGAGAGATAATTATGCTCAAAATGTTTAATTTTTCCTGGCATGCTTGCTCATAACAGAGAATGATAATTATGATAAATTCTTTGTCATTTTAAGTAAACTGATACACTGAATTGTTTTATATGCCTTCATTGGTAGAAAACCAAACCCATTTCATGATACACTTTAAAATTTTTCAATCATACTCAAAGCAGAAACAAACAAAATGTATGTCATTTCTAGTTAGGCAGCAAATGCGTAAGTATCATAGAATCAAACTCACTGATTTGAAAAGTAAAACAGGTGCCTCTGCATCCCCTCAGAATGGAAACACACCTAATTAACACACACACACACACACACACACACACACACACACACACACACACACTTGGTTCTTAGTTGAAGGATCACAGTTTGGGGAGTTGTACTAGAAACTGTTTTCATTTGCCACTTTCCATTCATTATCTGCCTGCTTGTCCATTTGTTTGTTTTGTGCCGATTCGTGCCTTGGCAGGTGGCCCCAGGATTGCATCGGCCTACCTCTCCTGCACTCTGGCTTTCCTTGGTTCAGGAATGAGCGTTACCATAAGCGACTGAGGGAGTAGAGAGAGGGCAGGCTATTTCTTTGCGCAGGCCCTTCCTGTTGGGGTTCTGGAAGCAGCAGCCATGGATTCAGTCTTCACAGGCTTTGGTAATATTGGGTCTACCTCTGCACCCAGGCCTGATGATAGCTTCTAGCTGTTGCTAACCTCTGTATGCTATGCTCCAACATCCCTTGGTGGTTCCCTTTCAATCACTTCTTTATTAGATTCTCATCAAAAACTCAGTTAATTATGTCTGCTGTATCCTGCCTGGTCCAGGACTAGCAAGTGGAGACTACTAATAAATACTGGAGATTCTAAAGGCAATTAGGTTTAAAATGACCTTGTACTGGCAATGTCCCCTTTATTTCCCAAGGTGCCTTTTAGGTCCGGATACAAATGTCACCCTGCTACGTCTAAAGTGGAAACCTACAGTCAGAATTTTGGAGCAATATAATCATAATGGCAATTTTAATTAGAGACTTGATAAATCTCACAATAGCCCCTCTGAAACGAAGTCACATATTTGCAAACTCGGAGTTAGGAGAAAGAGAGGGAAGGGCAGGGCTTGAGGTCAGCCTTCTGCTGAGCATTCCCTAAGGCTTCCCCTGGAGGACTAGTAATGGCAAATGATTAGGTAGAGCCAAAAAAAAAAAACAAAAAAAAAACTCCCAGGTTTCACCATAATTGTGTGAGAATTACATAACATGTTTGTTTTTTAAGATAAAATAATTAGTTTCATCAAAATAATTACATAACTTTCTGCTTCAGGAAAATGTACAGTGTTGATGCCACAGCTTTAATACTCACTGGGATACTACCTCATGTCTTGTTATATACACAGAAGTCCCTGTTTGTTTAAAGGACTCTTTTGTGTATTGATTCACCTGAGATACAGGGGATCATCTGACTATCTACACCTATAACTCTAGCTAGCTAATCATCTATGCCTCTCAAAATGCCATAATATATAATAAAAAGAATTAATAGCCGAAACCGGTTTGGCTCAGTGAGTAGAGCGTCGGCCTGCGGAATGAAGGGTCCCGGGTTTGATTCCGGTCAAGGGCATGTACCTTGGTTGCGGGCACATCCTCAGTGGGAGGTGTGCAGGAGGCAGCTGATCGATGTTTCTCTCTCATCGATGTTTCTAGCTCTCTATCCCTCTCCCTTCCTCTCTGTGAAATATCAATAAAATATATTAAAAAAAAGAATTAATAAAATAATATGTATGACATGGAACAATTATGAATTGCTTTAGTTCTATATATTTTAGATATTATTCTAAACACATATAAACACATATATTAGTGTATGTATATGTACTTTAAACTATACCATAACATAATTTCCATTTTCGTGGATTCAAATATTCTTTAGAGAAACTAACAGCAGCCTACTTCTCTAAACACCATGACTAATTAATCTTACTATTATATAAAGTGGGACTTCCACAAGTTGAATAAAATAAATGAAAAAGAATGCCCCCCATGTGCTCATAGTTTACATGCCTTTTTTATTATTATTGTTATGAGCTTTTAAATTAAATTAGAGCATTGTTTACAGGAGGAATTTCCCTGTATAGATATATTCTCTAGTATATTTTTAAATGTCCTTCTTTAAATGTATCTATAGATCTAACTTAACTAAAAATGTAACTATAGAATTGGCATATGCATATGTAAAAAACTCAGTTCACTGGGAAAAAATGTCTTTGTTTTTCTACTTGGTAGTCACAAAATGTGTTAGGATTGTTTGTTTTGTTTTCACTCATGGCATGACTCATTTAGCATTTCCTACAAAGAATAGCTCTAAATACTAGAAACATTTTCAAGTAAAAGAACAGATAAGGATCATTTGTACTTAGAATTTATTTGCATATAAACAATTAATGTGTTGAAGTTTTTCAAACTGCCATTTTCACATGAGGAATAATAAATATATGTTCTGAAATTTTGTTGAAAATTCCTATTGGTTCCTTTAAGACATTCTTTGTCATATTGTATCAGGAGGTGTTAATTTGGAACGGAAAGAAGGAGGGAAGAAGGAAGGAAGACAAAAAGAGATGGAGGAAAAAGAAAAGAATAAGATGCCAGAAAACAATGTGGCAATATATTTTCTTTTAATACAATAGTATCATTGTGATATTTAAATTCTACATTTACTTAAACATTTATTAAATATTCAGAAAATAGCATAAATATTCTCTTAGAGATAGAATAAACTATAAAACTGTTAAGAGTATAGTGCAAAGTAGGCAATAAATACATAGTTGTTCATTCAAAGAGGTTCAGGAAGTTGGACATACTTTCACAAAAATTTGTTTGTGTTTATTTGTTTATTCTTTGCTTTACTATAGCTCAGTGTGCATTTCCTGCCATTTAGAAGTAAGAATTCTGTAAGAAAAAAGTGCTATGTTACATTTTAAAAGGAAATAAATTTGGAAGGACAATTTCATGAGGAAGTAAAACAAAAAACAATTAAGAGCAAATAATTTGACATCGGTCTACACAATGACTTATTCATTGAATTAACGTGCTCATTGTACAAGAGCAAACCCATTTCACCAGTGAATTTATGACCTCCTGAGGGGATGTTTTCTTGAATTGCTTGCTTCAATTGATCAGCCTTGGTTTTTGTAAGGAACATTTTCCTTCCAAAAATTTATCTGGGACCTGAGGTATGTTAGCCAACCAACAGTATTGCCATTCATTTCCTATTAAGCTTAAAAGACTCTTCATATGCAGTTGACATTTCAAAATACTTCGTTAGGACACTGATGAAAGATTTTCCCAAGTAAAACCTCCTGCCATCTTGACAATGGTCCTTATTTCATCTCCTCCTTGGCCCTCCATTAACTTCCTGCATTCTAAAGTCCAAAAGCCTCACGTTGGCAGTGCAGGCCTATGACACCCTAGCTACAACCCACCTACCTTCATTTCTAGCAGCTCTCCACAAAACTGCCTGTGTTACAGCTGGTTGACTTCCTCTCCCAACTCTGCACAACCCAACCATATCACAAACCCATGCCTGATGTCTGCTCTCCCTGAAATTTCCCTCTCTACACTCAGTCCCTAATCCCCAACATCAAATAGCCAGGCGCAAGATCCTTGCCTCATTTTTGTATCCTTTATGCTATAGCTTGTTCAGGCTTTAAGGAACTCTGATGTCAGTCTTCACCTTCATAGAGCAGTCTGTGCATAGCATTTGTGAGCAAATCGGGAAGAGGAGAGATAACTAACTCACTTATTCATTCATTCATCCCAATACTATGAGGCACTTACAATGCACTAGGCATGACCAGACTCAGAGAAGATGGTGGTGAACAAGATGCAGCCCTGCCTGTCCCTTAACTGACAGGCTCACCAGAGATACAGACAAGGAATCCAAAGATTGGAAACCAGACACTTTCTGGTGACCATGGGCTCTCTTCAAAAAGTGGCCCAGCTTGCTTCAGAAATCAGAGTCCTTCCAGCATGAAGGATGATACAAATATATTGGTTAATACTATTCAGATATGTTAGTTTCAAAGCCATCAAAGTGCTTGCCTAAATTCTTAAGCTCATTTAAAAGTGTGTGTACGTGTATGTGTGTGTGTGTAGGTTTGTTAGCCATTAAAACTATCAACAAAGCCCTAACCGGTTTGGCTCAGTGGATAGAGCATCGGCCTGTGGACTCAAGGGTCCCAGGTTCGATTCTGGTCAAGGGCATGTACCTTGGTTGCGGGCACATCCCCAGTAGGAGGTGTGCAGGAGGCAGCTGGTTGATGTTTCTCTCTCATCGATATTTCTAACTATCTATCCCTCCCCCTTCCTCTCTGTAAAAAATCAATACAATATATTTTTTTAAAAAGCTATCAACAAAGACTGAAAATTTTGATAAAGTCTTCTACAGTAACAATGGCCTGAGAAATTGTTTCCAAATGAGGTTCCTAGCAGCTAAAGGGCTACTATTTAAATTCCATTGCAGTTGGAAAAGGTATGCAATTATTTGTTTCAAGTTTTCAGGGGTGTCCAATATGCTAATCTGCTCCCTATCTTTCCACTCTTGTATAACTTTATATTATAAATGTCAAAAATACAATGTCATAGCCTGGCTCAGTGGTTGAATGTCCACCTATGAACCAGAAGGACATGGTTCAGATCCCGGTCAGGGCACATGCCCAGGGCGGGGGCTCAATACCTGTTGTGGGGACTCACAGGAGGCAGCCAATCAATGATTCTCTCTCATCATTGCTATTTTACCTCTCTCTCTCTTCCTTCCTCTCTGAAATCAATAAAAATATATTTTTAACAAATACAGTGTCACAAAATAAAAACTTCCAAATTTATTTTAATTACAATAATAATTGTAATTGAAATCAATTCAAAAGCTTAATAGTTATGCAATATATGTAAATAATCTAACTAAAAGCTTTGGGTCTATTTTTCCAAGATTATTATTGAGATATAATTCATCTGATGAATTGAAAAGGATCTCAACTTAAGCATATACATTTTTTAAGACTGAGAAATTCTAAATTTTCTGGTTATCTAGTCTGTATTCATTTCATTCCCTCACCAAAAGAGAACAATTTTTGTATTCATTTCATATTTGCAAATACACCTAGACCAGGCAGGTAAACTTATCATAACAAATGATGTGGAAAATATGTTTGACCAAGTAGAATGTCACTGCTTAAGGGATTTAAATGAAACTATAAATTTGAGGATGTGAATTATATTTAACCTTGAAAACAGCTTGAGTTAATGTTTTGAAGTTCATATTTTTTAAAAAAATATTTAATTATTTACTATATATGAAAGTAGGGAATGTTTGATTTGGGAAAAACAGACAGCAAAGATATAAAAAATAACTAATGTTTAGTAAATGCCTCACATGAGCTTTATCTGTGGTAATAAGGTATATGCACAAATAACATCGTAGGAATAAAAGGAGCTGAGGAAGTATTGGCATATTCCAAAAGAGAGTTAAGACTTTGTCAGTAATGAGTCCTACTCACATAACCATACAAAATGATTCTGAAATATTAAGGGTAAAATAATCCAAGAGAAAAAGATTCCGCTTCCACCTCCCAACCCTCTGACAGAATCCTGAAAGGGCCAGATTCTGGCTTTGGAACTGAGCTTTAGCTATACAATCCTGGGCAAAGCTATGTCTCAGTTTTCTCCCCTGAAAAATGGCATGAAAGTAGGATGCCTGAAAGGGCTGTGAAGATTAAATCCTATCTAATAAAAGAGTAATATGCAAATTAACCATCACTCCATTATACCACAAGCCACATGCACCAGCCAATCAGGAGCGAGTATGCAAATTAACCCAACCAAGATGGCTGCTGCCACGGAGGGTGGCTTGGGTTTCTCCGGCGATGGAGAAAGCCAAGCTTTCCACACACCTGGCCGACCCAGGCCTCCACTCCAGGCTACAAAGTTTCAATTATAGAAGATAAATAAATACCAACAGAAATGGCTGCCGCCACAGAGCGAGCAAAAGGCTTGGCTCCACTCCAGGCTACAAAGTTTCAATTGTAGAAGATAAATAAACCCCAGATACCAGGGCCTCCACATGGGTCGCCGGGGGGCGTGGCCGGCCTGCAAACCACCACAGGCCCCTCGCCCAGGCTGCCCCACACCCCAAGGGAACCCCCACCCTGATCCGGGACACCCTTCAGGGCAAATCAGCCGGCCCCCACCCATGCACCAGGCCTCTATACTATCTAATAAAAGAGTAATATGCAAATTGACCATCACTACAACACACAAGATGGCTGCCCCCATGTGGTCAAAGATCCTGCCCCCATGTGGACACAAGATGGTCACCACAAGATGGCCATCAGGGGAGGGCAGTTGGGAGGGACCAGGCCTGCAAGGGAGGGCAGTTGGTGGCGATTAGGCCAGTGGGGGAGGGCATTTGGGAGGGACCAGGCCTACAAGGGAGGGCAGTTGGGGGCAATCAAGCCTGCAGGGGAGGGCAGTTAGGGGTGACAAAGCCTGCAGAGGAGGGAAGTTGGGGGTGACCAGGCCTGCAGGGAAGGGCAGTTGGGGGGACCCAGGCCTGTAGGGGAGGGCAGTTAGGGGCAAACAGGCTGGCTGGGGAGCAGTTAGACATCAATCAGGCTTGCAGGGGAGTGGTTAGGGGGTGATCAGGCTGGCAGGCAGAAGCGGTTAGGGCAGCCATGGGCAAACTACGGCCCGCGGGCCGGATCCGGCCCGTTCGGCTGTTCTATCCAGCCCGCGGAGCCGAAAGAGCAGAGGGTTCTCTTGCTCTCCCCTCCGCTCCTTTACTTTGAATTTATATTAGTTCACACAAACACTCCATCCATGCTTTTGTTCCAGCCCTCCAGTCCAGTTTAAGAACCCATTGTGGCCCTCGAGTCAAAAAGTTTGCCCACCCCTGGGTTAGGGGCAATCAGGAAGGCAGGCAGGTGTGCAGTTGGGAGCCAGCTGTCCTGGATTGTGAGAGGGATGTCCGACTGCCCGTTTAGGCCCGATCCCACTGGGCAGTCGGACATCCCTCAAGGGGTACCAGATTGGAGAGGGTGCAGGTTGGGCTGAGGACCCCCCCCCCCCCGTGCACAAATTTTGTGCACCGGGCCTCTAGTAATTTAATATGTATAAAACACTTGGAACTTTATACAACACAGAAACTCTGTAATAGGAGCTATTATTATAGCCCAGTGCTTTTAACTCTGCCATGATGACTCTTCTCCCAAGAATGGCAATATTCCTACACCCAATAATATTGGCTTTTGAACTATTTCTTCATCAGTGTTAAATGTTGTTCCTGAATCCCCCTGCCTGTACAGATAATTGTGCTGGCAGCATCCTTTTATTCTTTTCAATGGCCAACCTCCCTGGAGATGATGTGAACACAGCTTTAGCTACTTCAGAACACTGTTTTAATGAGTAATGTAGGAAGAAATTGGAAGCCTGACACTAGTATCACTTAAAATACACCTGAACTGTACAATATATTTTTCAAAGGTTGGAGCATTAACAGTTCATTTAGTTTACAGTCAATAAAATATGCCAGACAACATTTTAAGAGAAGATTTGCATCATCCCATTTGAATATCTTCCAGTTATTGTGACTAAGCGACAATTGGAAATATCCCTTCTTGCCTTTCTTCTCCATCTTTGAAAAGTGGATTTCCAAATCCGTGTTTTTCAAAGGGAGAGCTACTAGCAACTGATCCGAAGTCTCAGGATGAATGTTTAATGGTTGACTGGCACCAATGTCAAGCACATCAAAAGATCCCACTTTTCATCAGTAAAACAAACCGGCTTCACAGCCGTGAAGTTCTGTGAGGCTGCTTATTCTGTAGTGGTGCAGCACCTAAAATCATCATGTCTGCTCAAGTTTCCTGCTTCCTCGCAGCTAACTTCAGTGAGAATTTTGAGCTGCTTTGAGGAAATTCTGGGTTCTGTGTCCTTGTGGTTTCTCATTCCCCCAAAAAAAGCAAAAAAACAAAAAACCAAACCATGTTTATTTTAAACTAGGCACATAGACAAAACATGATTGTCAAAAATGTATTGAAATAAGAATTCCCAGATAAAAAAATTAAATTAATACCAAAAAAAGTGTTTTAAAGTGACATGACAACTGTCACATTCTGCCCACTTAGTGGAAATTATTTAATGCCTACCACTAATGTGTTTCCACTTAAAATGGTAAATATTGGGAGTGGGGGTGGACATGAGGGGTATCGCTGTCTGAAAACCAAATTAGGCTGGGAAGCCCAGTAGAAGCATTTGACTAAAAAAGCTAATATCCTTCAGGTAAATTTAATAATTTTCTGTGCCAATAACAAAATATATTTTTTTTCTCAAGTTTCCAATGTGACTGGGAATATAAATCAGAATAGCATTGTTCAAAGACATTCAGTAGCAGGATAATTATCAGCAATATGGAAGACTATTTCAATACATCGTTGAATATAATGTTATGCTTCGGCAAACATGCTGGAGCATTTAGGTCCAAACACTATTGATTATATCTTCAGAACTGCCACACATTGGATTTTGAAACTTTGGACTGACTTCCTATTTATTTTAACCTCTAATGCATACTTTTGTCTGTTAAGCACTGTTTTAAGCACTTTCCATGTAGAGACTCACTTACTCCTCATAGAAATCCTATAGAACAGCTACTATTAAATGGTACTTTGCAAATAAAAAGAACAAAACCAAGCAACAACAACTACAAACTGAGGCACAGAGTAGTCAAACAGCTTACCCAACACCCACACCCAAGAAGTCATAGAGAGAAGAATTTAAACTCCGGTAGTCTACATCTGGTACCCATATTCTCAAGCATCATTCTCTTAAAAGAGAGGTAAGGAAGCCAGAAAAGAATATGGTAATATCTCCCCTTTCTTTTTGCAAATAGTATCACTTAGTATTCTCAAAAGTTGCACCTCAGGCCAAAATATTAGTAGCGAGTGACACCATTTGGCCCAATATAACCAAAACATTATTTAAAGCTGAGAAGAATAAACCAGTTAGCTTGGGCATTTATAACTATGAGCCTCATTTTAAGACAAAATATAAGAAGTTAATGATAACATTGCTACTTCTTAAACATGTTCCTATATTAATATTCTAGTAGCAAAAAAAAACTGAACCAAAATCTCCTTGGCATTTTTCTGCTCTAAAACCAGGCAATATGACTTGTTAGATATACATGCTTCTACTTATAGCCTTGACAAGGCTATTTTTCACTTTGCTCAAAATAAAATCAGGTCTGTTAACATTTAATGTTTTCTGAGTTGACCCTTATGCAAAAACATTTTTCTCCTTGCTTAAATAGCCATAGTTTCCATGTAGTTTCAGTGTATCTTATCCAGTAAGTTCTGAACTGAATTATTCCCCATGCCCAAGCCCTAAACACACACACACACACACACACACACACACACACACACACACACACACTCTTGTCCTTTGTTTTGTACAATTCCCCAGGAATGAAGTCAGTCTTGTTAGTAAAGCATTCTCTGTGATGTGGTGCCTACATAAATCTATGCACAGTGGGCATCAGAGCCCTATCCTAAAAGATCAGATACCAGTATATAACAGTGCAGTAGGCATAATAATTCACCCCCTGACACCTCCCCGCCAAAAAAAATATCCACAATCTAATCCCAGGAACCTACGAATATGACATTTTACTTGGCAAAAGGGACTTTGCAGATGTCACTAGTTAATGGTATTGAGATGAAAATTTTTCTGAATTATCAGAGTGGGATGAATGGCCTCACAGGGTCCTCACAGGAAGGATGCAGGAGGGTCAGAGTCAGTGGGAGATGATGGAAGGATGGAAGGGAGAGAGATTTTAAATTCTATGCTATCGGTTTTGAAGATGGAAGCGGGTGACGAACCAAGGAATACAGGCGACTTGTAGAAGCTGGAAACGGTGAGAAAACAGATTCCTCTCAAGAGCCTTTAGCAGCACACAACCCTACTATCCACTGGATTTTAGCCCATGAAACCCATTTTGGACTGCTGACCTCCGAAAATGTAAACAAATACATCTGTATTGTTTTAAGCAGTCAACTTTGGGATAATTTGTTACAACAGCAATAAGACACTCATACACTTGGAAAGTATCTAGAAACTGGGACATAGGTTTTAAAAGAATACAAAAGAAAATGCAAAGGAAATACCAAAAATGACTCACCTTTTCCTTTAGAATAAAATTATCATCGTCTTTATTTTAAGCAGCTATGTCCGTTCAATAAACTAAATACTCCGGAGTGTGGTCCCTAGATCCACACTGAGCTTTCGTGATGAGGGAACTAGTAAAAAGGTTTCCAGTGTGAACACAGATCTAGACTGGACCACTGCTATCCTAGTAATCATTTTCCTAGTAATCATTGTCCGTGCCTGCAGTGTTCTTGCCCCGGGGTGTCCTGCACCGGAGAGCTGTGTCCTCCTGCCAGAACCCTTATTAACCTTTGAAGATTATGCATAGGATCCTGTATGTGACTCCTCATTCAGAGTGCCTGGCAGTTGATTTCTCTGAAGGCTCACCTTCCGTTTGCTAAGTGTTTGCTGCTGGCTCTGTTGACACAAGGCTGACATCCCTCCGTGGGCTTGGCCTTGGCACACCCCCTCCCATGCCCAGCCCTAGGCTCTTTCTAACCTGTGCATTTTTTGTCTCCTGCATCTTTGTTTCTTGCTATCAGCAGCCTCCTCTCTGGCAAAGCTAAAATAATGGGAAAGGTTATATCTTTATCCCTTTAGTCACATGAGTCCCCTACCTGATTGGGGCTCAAATTCCATCAGTGAAATTCTACTGACTGTAAGGCAATTAAACGTCTCTCTGCAACATTAGGCCGGCACTGTCACTATCAGTCTCCTGAAGGACAATACTGCAACCCTCAGGCTAAGACCCATTAGTTAAATCAAAAAATATTACCTCCCACATTTCAGTGGGAATTTATAATCATCTAAATTGTATGTTTGCTTGTTTTTTGAAGTGAGACAATATAAACTAATAGCTTTTTATCTATTTTTACTGGGTTTTATACATTTATAATTTCTTAGGCTTAGATCTAATCTTAATGATAACAACTCTCCTCTCAAATGCTACCTTACAAATTAGGTGCCTTTAATATTGTTATTGGATTTTTTATCTTTTTAGAGAGAGAGGGGAAGGAGAGGGAGAGGGAGAAACATCAATGTGAGAGTGAAATATCAATCAGTTACCTCCTGCACACCCCCTACCTCCTATCAAGCCCACAACCTCGCATGTGCCCTGTCTTGGTATCAAGCTAGTAACCTTTTGGTACATGGATTGACAATGCCCAATCAACTGAGACATACCAGTAAAGGCTAGGTGCCTTTATTATAAATACAAAGATCTAGTTCTTTTCTTAATGCAAAATTTGTTTAGTTCAAAATTAGGTTTGAAAGTATTTCGTTGTCTCCATTTAGCTCAAGAGATGTCCCTCCATATTTAAAGAAAAGAATAATTATAAGTTGTTTTAAATAATAATTTAATATTAAATCATTGTAATATTTATATCAATATATAGATTATATAGCACTATTAATAGTGAATGGGTGAAGACAGCAGATATGTATGAAAATATCCCAGTGGAAATGTGGCAGAAAAAGTATTAAAAAGTTAGCAAATGTTTAAATCACAAATTGAAAGTACATTTCATAAAAATAACAAGATAGAGAAGAAGGCATTTGTATCTGCCGACCTGGTCGCCCCACACAGCCTGCTGTTCAGTCAATTGTAAATAACAGAAAGGGAAGCAAAAAAGAACTTTATTGTAGAAAAAGTAGCTAGCTCACAGAAAATGCTGGTGAACCTAGGTTGCAAACTAGTCATGAACTATAAGAAATGATAGGCAGCCAAGTTCACCTTAGAGCTTTCGACTTAGGACCTAGTGGTGTCCTCATTCCATTGCTAGACTCAGAAGGCTCTGCCTAAAAAAAAAGGGGGTGGGGGGATCGCCTTAAAATAACAGATTATTGCAATATCCTTTAATATAAATATAACACCTCAGCTAAATTTATTTATCAGTTATCAGCCAGCTATTTCATCTATTCCTTTACATAAGAGATTATACTATCTCTTTATATAATCTCTCTATATAGAACCCTAATATGCAAATAGACCAAACGGAGGAACAACCGAACAACCGGTTGCTATGACATGTGCTGACCACCAGGGGGCACGAGCAGAACATGGCAGGTGTCGGCAGCAGGCAGCAGAGCACAGAACATGGCGGGTATTGGCCATGGTGGGATGGTGGAGCAGGTGAGCGTGGGCACCAGACCAAGGCGGGGTGCAGGTATTGTCATCACGGCAAGCCTCTGGAGGTTACTGAAAATTCTTTGCTCCAACACACCACAGTCCTGCAGGGCACTTGCACCTGCTGCTGGTGCTGGCCCCGCTCGCACCCACTGCCAGCTGTGGAGCCACCACTCGCACCTGTTGCCAGCACCCTACACAGGTCCTGATCTCTCAGCACCATCAGGCGGCTGCTGGCCCCGATTGCCCCTGAGGGCTTCTCCACCTCCCTGCTCCTGAGAGGCAATCAGGGCAGCAGCCACTGCTCGCACCCACTGATGGTGCCGGCCCTGCTCATACCTGCTGCTGGCGCCAGCCCCAATTGCTCCCAATTGGTCAGCGGGTGCAAGCGGGGCTGGCACCATCAGCACATGGGAGTGGGCAACAGCAGGAATGGGGTTTCAGGCAGACAGGGGACCAGGGGCCGCAGCTGGAGGGCCAGGCGGGGGCACAGAGGATGGGCCGAGACCTGCCCCTATGCCCACTGCAGCCTCGCGGCCCACTGTTCCTTTCCAAGTGCATGAATTCGTGCTCTGGGCCCCTAGTATGTATAATAATATATATATTATGATATAAAATTACATATAATTATATATATATTGATATATATGTGTGTAGAGAAAAAGACTATTGCTTAAGCTGTAAATATTTTAACATTTTTGAGTAGGCTACTTAAAAATGTAAAACTAAGTAACTTTGAGTAAATAGCTTAACTACTTCTATTTTTTACACCAAAATATAATTTTATGTTTGTATCAATCTGATAGAACTATTATTTAAAAAATGCCATAGACCAGGTGGCTTAAACAACAGACTATTGATTCACAGTTCTGAATGCTGGGAGGTTCAAGATAAAAATACCAGCAGAGCCCTAGCCTGTTTGGCTCAGTGGCTAGATCGTTGGCCTGCAGACTGAAGGATCCAAGTTGGATTCCAGTCAAAGGCACATACATAGGTTGTGGGCTCGAATCCCAGGAGGCAGCCAATCAATGATTCTCTCTCATCACTGATGTTTCTCTCTCTCTCTCTCCCTCTCCCTTTATCTCTGAAATCAATCAATAAAAGAAAATTTCTTAAAAAAAATAAAAGCCAACAGAGCTCTGGTTGGGTAGTCAATTGGTTGGAGCATCAGCCATAGGCCAGGGTTGCAGGTTCAATCCCTTGTCAGGGAACATACAGAAATCAACAGTGCATGGATGAGTGGGCAATAAATCAACATCTCTCTCTCTCTCCCTCTCTCTCTCTCTCTCTCTTTCTCTTCCTCTCTCGCTCTAAAAATCAGTGAATAAAAATAAAATAAAATAAAATAAAATAAAATAAAATAAAATAAAATAAAATAAAATAAAATAAAAAGATGTTAGGAGATTTTCCTCCTATGTCCTCACATAGTGGAGCAAGAGAGAGAGAGAGAGCTCTGATCTCCCTTCCTTTTCTTATAAGGACACTAATCCCATTCTAGGGAACCCATCCTCCTGACCTCATCTAAACCTTAATTACCTCCCAAAGGCCCCATCTCCAAATACCATTACATTGGGGAGTAGGGTTTTAATACATAAATTTGGGAGAGGAGACACAAAAATGCAATCCATAACAACGTTGAAGTATGAAAAGAAAAGTGGTTGAGTATTTTTCATTGGACTGATATTTTATCTCAACAAGTAAATTTCAAATTAGGAGTTTCTCCTAATTTTTCTATATAATATAGATATTAAACTTTTCCAGCCCTTAAAATATATGTATTCTAGTTTATAACATTCTACTGACTGTGATTGGAAGCTATTGAAAATTTAAGTTAAGAAATAAAAAATTTTTAACTATTATATTAAACTGGAATAGTTCATAAGTGTAAAAACCTTACGAAAAGAATTATTATACTTGCCCTAGTCAGTTTGGCTCAGAGGATAGAACATCAGCCTGTGGACCTAAGGTTCTCAGGTTTGATTCAAGTTAAGGGCACATTTCCCTGGCCCCGGGCCCAGGTTGGGCTTGTGCAGGAGGCAACCAATCGATGTGTTTCTCTCACACCCATATGTATCATCTCTGTCTTTCTCTCTTCCACTCTCTCTAAAAAATCAGTGGAAAAATATCCTCAGGTGAGGATTAAAAAAAAAAGAACTATTGTACTTTATAATAAAAATAATTCAGATGAATGCATACAACAGCAAATAGCTACAACTGCTCTTTATTTGTTGTTAAATTATGTCATAAAAGGAATAATAACTGTAACAACAGCCAGCACAATAATGGCCACTGTTCACTGAGAGGCTGCTGTCTACCAGTCTCCGTCAATTAGGTCTAGCTAAACACACAGCGCTGAGCGTGAGAGAAGCATAGCCCAACGTTCACAGCTAAATTACAGGCTCCAGCCCAGAGTGACTCTGTGACTCCCATTCCTCACCCTCCACTGTGCTTTCTCATCAAGGAAATCAATCCAGAGTCAGGGAAAGGCACAGGTTAGCAGGCTAATGGAATGTCTACACAAAGTGCAATTCATATGCGCAATTCACGTGGAATATAATTTTTAACACACTACGTCCTTAAATCTTTTTTAAAAAATAATACAATGATTTGTTTAAAAGATACTTCATGACCCTCCTCTACCCAAACTGGCTACCAAATTTTGTAAATTTTGTAAATTTTTAGAAACTTTAATTTTAGACAGAAATGATGCGCAGCACTTTGGAATTTTTTACAGAATTGGGATGGCATTTCATACCCATGTATTCATTCCTCTCTTTTTTTTTTTCATTTAACAAATGTTTCTTGAATGATTGCCATATGTAACCACAATGTTAGTCTTTTTAAAAGGTGCATTATGTTAGTGATAGAAAAACCACAAAAATCTGAAGTTCAGTTTCAGTCTAGCTCATAGTTGTAATTCACTCAACCATTAAAATAATTTCACCCCCATTAAACACAATATTTATTTCTGTCTTATGTTTAATTTTTTAATCTTTTAAATGTGTGTAATAAAATTGAGTAGCACCATTACTTATGAGATTGGAATGATCCATGTGTTATCAAAAGCATTGTCATCCTGCAATATTCCAGAGCCATAACTAATTATGATTCTCAGCCAGGAGGGAAAGCATGAAGCAAATTATGGATTCCATTTAGGATTAAAAAGTAAGTTAATAGATGATCTTTATAAAAAAGAAATAAACCAGCTGATACCCCTCTTCATGCAATAAAGTAAATCCATGATTTGCTAATACTTGCCAATATATTAAAGCTGAAATTAGTCATTAACATAAAACCTATGTGCCAGAAAAACCAAGGATATACTTTATTAGCTTTAGAATAAATAATTCTCAATTACGAAATAAATGATGGTTACAAAATCGTTGCTGAAAGTATCAAACCTGTACGTGAAAAACATTTTTCTTGTTTTCAATTGCATGGACTAGAGCAAGCATTTTTTAAGGGCATTAATTTCTTTATTCTACCCAACCAGTTACAACATGAAGAAAATCTAAGTGCCAATTATAAAAATAAATCAGAGGATTTGTAAAGACAGACAGCACCTTAAGATTATATGAAATATTTGCTGTAGTAGATGCTAACGTTTTTCTTAATTAAAGGACACAAGTTAAATTTTCAAATTTTACTTGGGAAAATTATTTAACCCAAAGGCTCCAATCTATAGCAATTCATTTCTGGGTATGTGCTTTCTGAGTTTTCACAAGCTCCTTTACCAAAATCTTTAAATCTAAAGTAAATTCTGAAGGTATAAATGCTAATTTATTATATTCTGGAATTGTAGGAACTATCGATATTATTTACTAGTAGAGACTAGAAGCCCAGTGCACAAATTGATGCATGGGTGGGGTCCCTCGGCGTGGCCTGTGGGGGTTGGGCCAAAACTGGCAATCCAATGCCGCCTGCCACTCCTGACTGCCACTCCCGCTCATCCTGGCCCCACTGTGCCTGCCGCGGGTTTGCACACCCAGTCAGTCCTGATCAGGAGAGGTCCGCACCTGCCACAGCAGCACTCACCAGACGTGAGCCCTGCCTCTGGCACCTGTCCTGTGATGGTGGAAGGGGTTGGGATGCAATCGGCCCTCCAGGTGGGCAGTGGGACACCCTTGCTGGCCAGGGATTCAGATTTATCCCGCTGACATTGGCGCCTGTTATCAGGAGCCATCTGGCAGCGCTTTTATATTGTTTCTTCCTTGGGGAACATCTAGTGAGAGGAAGCAGCCGTGGTGCCTGAGGCTGACTTCCAGGTGGGAGGCAGCACTGTCGGGATTGTGATGGTGGCACTGGTCCATCGGTGCCTGGCCCATTCTCTGGAGATTGGACCTGCAGGACTACTGAGGGAGTGAGTGGCTGCTGCCTGGCTGGTGAGCCACCGGGATGGGTCAGTCAGCTGAGTAGCACTCCCACTGTGGGAGTGCACTGACCACCAGGGAGCAGCTCCTATGTTAAGTGTCTGCCACCTGGTGGTCAGTGCATGTCATAGCAACTGGTCGACCAGTTGTTCAGTCGTTAGGTCATTGGGTCGCTTAGGCTTTTAGGCCCAGTGCATGAAATTCATGCACGGGGGGGCAGGGGGGCTTAGCCCAGCCTGCACCCTCTCCAATCCAGGATCCCTCAGGGGATGTCTGACTGCCGGTTTAGGTTTGATCCCGGGGATCAGGCCTAAACTGGCAATCAGACATCCCTCTCACAATCCGGGACTGCTAGCTCCTAACTGCTCACCTGCCTGCCTGTCGGGCTGGTCACCCTCAACTGCTCCCCCCCTGGCCTGGTCACCCCTAACTGCCCCACCTAGCCTGGTTGTCCCTTACTGCCCCGCCTGCCAGCCTGGTTGCCCACAACTGCCCCTCACTGCCGGCCTGGTTGCCCCAACTGCCCCCCTCTACTGGCCTGGTCGCCCCTTACTGCCCCCACCCCCTGCCGGCCTGGTCGCCCCACGCAGCCTGCTGTTCAGTCATTTGGTCATCCCTCACTAACCCCCCTGCCGGTCTTGTCACCCCACGCAGCCTGCTGTTCGGTTGTCCATCCAGTTGTTTCAGTCATGACAGCCCATGGCTTTTTATATATTAGGATTAGGGGCCCAGTGCACGAATTTGTGCACCTTGAAAGAAACTGTGGGCTGCAAGGCTACGGTGGGCACAGGGATGGGTCTTAGCCCATCCTCCACATCTTGACCAAGCCCCTCCCACTGCGGCCCCTGGTCCCCTGTCTGCTGGCAGCCCCACTCCTGTCACCACTGCTCCCACATGCTAATGGCGCTGGCCCTGCTCACACCCACTGGCCCGGCTCACACCCACTGACAGCGCAGAGTGATTGGGGCCAGTGCCAGCAGCAGGTGCGAGCGGGGCCGGCACTGTCAGCAGGTGTGTGTGGCAGCTCCACAGTGGGTACGAGCAGGGCCAGCACCAGCAGCAGGTGCGAGCACCCAGTAGGACCATGGTGTGTGGGAGTAAAGCCTTTTCAGTAACCACCAGAGGTTGGCCCTGATGACAGCGACTAGTGCTCCGCCTTGGTCTGGCACCCCTGCTCACCCGCTCCACAATCCCACCGCAGCCGATGCCTGCCATGTTCTATGCTCTGCTGCCTGCTGCTGACACCCGCCATGTTCTGCATGCTCCCTGGTAGTCATAGTGCCTGGTTGTTTGGTTGTTCTGCCGTTTGGTCTATTTGAAAATTAGGGTTTTATATATATGTAGACTAGAGGCCTAGTGCATGAAACTTGTGCACTAAAGGGGGTCTCTCAGCCCAACCTGTGCCCTCTTGCAGTCCAGGAGCCCTCGGGGGATATCCGATTGCTGTGGAGTTGGAAGAGGCTTCCACCACCGCCACTGTGCTTGCCAGTCATGAGCCCAGCTTCTGGCTGAATGGCACTCCCCCTGTGGGAGGGCACCAGGGGCAGCTCCTGCACTGAGCGTCTACCCCCTGGTGGTCAGTGCACGTCATAGCAACGGGTCATTCTGCCACTTGGTCGATTTGCATATTAGCCTTTTATTATATAGGACTAGAGGCCCAGTGCATGAAATTCATGCACAGGTAGGGTCCCTAGGCCTGGCTCATGATCAAGGCTGATGGAGGCCTTCCAGCTGCCGGCCGGGGCCTTCTTTCCCCAGCTGCCAGCTGTCAACTAGGGTCTTCCTTTGTTCCATGCCACACCCTGGTGGTTCAGCACACGTCATAATGAATGATCGAACTCCTGGTCTCCAGTTGAACTCCTGAGGGGACACCTTACATGCTAGCCTTTTATATATAGAGATAGAGGAGAGAAAAAGAATGCGGTCAGGGTCATGGAGCTAGCTGACATAAGGACCCATGTCTGACTGGCCCAAAAGTCCCTCTTGCCTCAGTTTCCCATCTGGAATTTCACATTTTATTCCATTACCAGAAATAATATCTTTGTTATAAGAGTTGAAATCAAAATTCAAATAGAAATGGACATTTGAAAAGTTCCTAAACATTCTTTTCTCTTTGTATCTCTATCGTCTATGGCAGGGGTCCTCAAACTTTTTAAACAGGGGGCCAGTTCACTGTCCCTCAGACCGTTGGAGGGCCGGACTATAGTTTAAAAAAAAAAAACTATGAACAAATTCCTATGCGCACTGCAGGCCCGGGACGAGTTGGCTGCTAAGCAGGACAGGCAGCGGCACCCGGCGGGCCCGATAAATGTCCTCAGCAGGCCGCATGTGGCCAACGGGCCGTAGTTTGAGGACCCCTGGTCTATGGGGCTCACAAAACCAGATCCTATTAAAGAGGCTGAAATAGAAAAGACCCAGACACCTGCCAATGACTCAGAGTTTTCTTCATATTTAATCATTTACAATCACATTTAATGTTCACAAGAATCTAGCAAGATAGAGCAAGTATCATCATCAGTTCACTTCCTATGTGAAGAGATATTCTTGGAGAAATGTAATTTGCTGAAGGATACACTGTTAGTAAAAGTAAGTTCAAGGCCTATCCTGAACCTCTGTCTGGAATGACATGAGTCACCTAAGTGAGTTGTCTTGTGTACTTCTGGGCTTTCTGCTGGGTACCACTCAAGGGTTTGTGAAATTGCTATGCTACCGCCCTTGGCTCACAGGAAAAATTATGCTCAACCATTGCAATTATGCAACTGAAAAGAAACACACATTGCAATCTCTACATTTTGTGCTTTTTGGCCAGGCTGGAGTGGTCAGTTGGTTAAGCATCAATCAGTGCACTGAAAGGTTGCCAGTTTGATTCCCAGTCAGGGAACATGCTTGGGCTGTGGGTTGGATCTCAGGTCAGGGTATGTATGAAGGGCAATAGATGGATTTTTCTCTCTCACATAGATATTTCTCTCTCTCTCTTTCTCTGTCCCCTCCTCTCTCTAAGCATGTCCTTGGTTGCAGATTAAAAAAAAAAAAAAAGTTGTGCTTTTCTTTTCCTTGAAAAAGCATGGTATAGACATGAGGAACATCTGCATAAGAGAATCATTTCCCTATCTACCCTGACATCTCTCTCACTTTACAGTAAGAAGGAGGATATATATATATATATACACATACACACACACACACACACACACACACACATAATAGGTTGGGGCAAAGTAGGTTAACAGTTGTGAGTATGCAAAAACACAAGTTTATTCTTGTATTATTTATTGTATCATTTTCCATATAAACAACTATAAATCTACATTTACCCAACCCTATACATATGTGTGTATAACATATATACATACATATATACATATATACATATAATACACACACGTACATATATAGATATAGATATAGATATGGTATCGTAAAAATGTATACACACTGTAACAGCTGATAGATCAATTTTGAAAATTAAATGTATTTTAATAAAAACTGCTTTCATAATTATTCAAAGTGTGTGTATGGATTTTTTGGACATCATATATATATATATATATATATATATACACACACACATATATATATGTATAAATATACATATATATTTATATATAAAATATCAAGCCAAATGGGTTACCAGTATTAAAAATGTTCTTTCCATATTTACTTATTGTGCTTTTAAAGAGTTTATCCTTTACTGCAGTTTCATTTTTCATTCTTTGTGCGTGATTAAAATAATTAGAGACAGGTCCTTGCCTTATTCCACAGGCTCAACCACACATGACACTAATGGGTCCACGTAAGCATCAGAAAGGCAGCCTTCTAATACTAAAACGCTATATAACCAGCTAATCGACTGGATCACAATTTTGAGTCAAAATCTCAAGGCAAAGGAGGGTCCCAAATGTAATATTTTAACACTTGCCTAAATAACAGCATCTTTGATAAGAATACTTAACTACTTTCTATAGCCAGAAAATTTACATATATTTTTAAGTTGTAGTAACTACTAGTATTATTTAGAGATAAGAAAATTCCAAAGAACCTGGATCACACCGTTGGTAAAAAGCTAGAATGAAACACAAACCCCTGTCTATCTGACCCCAAAGCTCTTGCTTCTGTTGTACCCTGACTAGAGGCCCGGTGCACGAAATTCGTGCCGGGGGTGTGTGTCCCTCAGCCCAGCCTGCACCCTCTCCAATCTGGGACCCCTCGAGGAATGTCCGACTGCCCATTTAGGCCCAGTGGGATTGGGCCTAAACGAGCAGTCAGACATCCCTCTCACAATCTAGGACTGCTGGCTCCCAACTGCTCGCCTGCCTGCCTTCCTGATTGCTCCTAACCACTTCTGCCTGCCAGCCTGATCACCCCTAACTGCCCTTCCCTGCAGGCTTGATCACCCCCAACTGCCCTCCCTTGAAGGCCTGGTCCCTCCCAAATGCCCTCCCCTGCAGGCCTGGTCCCCCCAACTGCCCTCCCCTGCCAACCTGGTCATCCCTAACTGCTCTCCCCTGCTGGTCTGGTCCCCCCAACAACTGCCCTCCCCTGTAGGACTGGTCCCCCCCAACTGCTCTCCCCTGCAGGCCTGGGTCCCCCCCAACTGCCCTTCCCTGCAGGCCTGGTCACCCCCAACTGCCCTCCCCTGCAGGCCTGGTCACCCCCAAATTCCCTCCTCTGTCGGCCTGGTCACCCCTAACTACCCTCCCCTGCAGGCTTGATCGCACCCCACTGCCCTCCCTTGCTGGCCTGGTCCCTCCCAACTGCCCTCTCCTGCTGGCCTGATCACCCACAACTGCCCTCCCTTGCTGGCCTGGTCCCTCCCAACTGCCCTCCCCTGCTGGCCTGATCGCCCACAACTGCCCTCCCTTGCAGGCCTGGTCCCTCCCAACTGCCCTCCCCTGCTGACCATCTTGTGGTGGCCATCTTGTGTCCACATGGGGGCAACCATCTTTGACCACATGGGGGCAGCCATCTTGTGTGTTGGAGTGACAGTCAATTTGCATATTACTCTTTTATTAGATAGGATTTAGTCCCCCTTCCAGAATTTTCTTTTCCTTGTATTCTATTCCAACTAAAAATATTATTTGCTTATTCTAAGTGATGAATGAAAATTAAAATATGAATGTATATTCTGGAAGTTCCTTTTTCTTTTTATCACTATTGTCACTGAGGATAACAAAAGGCATGGTGATCAGACTTTTACTTGGCCTCTCAATTATACCAATGTCAAGCTCGAGCGTGCAAACCCCTTGACAGGGCTGCAGTTTCATTATGTACATTTTTATCAGGCTGGCTCAGGTAGAATACACAGGACTTATGTAAAACATGGTCTTCACTTTGTGGGTTTAACCATCTAGCAAGAAGCACATTGATTCTTTATGCAAATGCCACAGGCTACTTAAAATCTAAATTAGATTTGGTTTTGATTTTTTTTTAAATAGAGAAATGTGCTGTGTGTATATATCAGATAGTGACTGTAGCACAATGAAACAGAATGCAAGTGAAAGAGAGAATAAATGAATTGCCAAGATCGGGTAAGGCCTACCATCAGAAAGTCATTTAAAACATACATGTGATTTAGCTAAAATAACACATGTAATTTAGCCAGTGCTTCAGAATCAGTCACTTCCTTTTCCGCCTATGGATCAATAATTTCCTTTTGCATTTCTTATCCAAGAAGTGACAATGATTTTAAAATAAGTAGAAGACTAATTTTTCAGTGAATTTATATAATATACCAACAGAATTCAAACTGATTTATCCACTGGGTATTATATATATTTTTGCTATGAAATCAGTTTTCTTTATTTAATAAATTACCTTTTGGACTACATTTAGGTGACTAACAATAAAAATATTTTTTTAATTTCTTGTTGCTTTATCTTCAGATTTGTCATATATGAGAAAACAGGAATTCGTGTAGCCAGAATTATTAATTTTCCAAATCATGACCAACGATACTATCTATTTACTCCACCTTTAAACAGACCTGCTTCTTATCATCTCTTCAACTACTTGAAAACTGTTGCTGTGAACATTCTATACACAAGATAATAAAGAGACAATTGGCCACCTTAAGATTGTCTTACTATAATTATATGGATTTGAAGGCACTGGATAGAGTTTGCAACTTACAAATTCTAGAAAGCCAAAGTCAGATAATGTTTTTTTCCAACATAAAATTCAAAAACAATATGCATCCATGTCTTATCTTAACAGTTGTTTATAGAAGTAAATGTATGAAAGGTCCTTTAGATAGGAATAAAAAAACAACATGAATTAAATCTACATTATCTATAATTACATTATTTTTAACACCAATAAAACACCTGTGCTTCAGTCAAACTGGCAGCTTACCTTGTTCTTAAAAATGGCTTGAACTAGTATGCATTCTATTTACTGGAAAATGTACATATTCAGGATTAGCTTTCTTGTGATCTATTTCCTCACTTAATTAGGTCTTCCCTTCCTGGGAAATGCTCATGACACTCTACAAGAATGAAACATGATACAAAAGAAAGACCCATCTTAAGCATTACTCTCTCCAAAGCCTTTCTAGACTCATGTATCATAGTGACTTTTTCTAAACACTCCTCACAGTGCTGGCCACGTATCCTTCATTTCCTAACTAGATCCCACACATCTTTCTAGTATAACATTTAAAACAACCTTTAGCAATTATTCACTCATCTACCAGCCTGTCTCACCAGAGTGTCACTGTTTATAGTCAGGAGCGTGTTTCATTCATCTAAATGTTTCCATCTCTCTAAATATTTCACAGAAAACACTTAGTAAAAGTTGAATGAATGAACATGGCCCTTGTCTTTAAGGTCTTTTACTTTAATTAAGTAAGTAGAAATAAGGATATCTTCAGTACATTTTAAAATAGATTTAGTCCTTGAAAATACATGTCTAATAGAAGTTCAAGGTAATGATGACACAGGTTGCCATGCTAGTGCACGACTCTGCAAAATGAATTGATCGGTTAACAAATGTCAAAGTTTATGGAAGCCAAGATTACTTCGGGCCAGGGTGGTACGGGAAGGCTTTGCAGAGTGGTGAGAACTGAGCTCTCTGTTACAGGCTGCGCTGGTTGTGAACAGGATAGAGGGCCTTCCAGGAAGGGTGCCAACAAGAGCATCAGCATTTTGTGAAAGTGGCAACAGATCCTATTAGCTGGAGCAGGAGGATCCTTTTGAGAAGAAAGATGAGAATAAAAAGATACACTGCTTTTACACTGGAATGAGTCTGTAATGAGTGACTCAAGAGATTTTTTTCCAATATAGCAGTCATCCAAAATTTCATTTATAATGGCATAATCAGAGTGATAATGCAGAAAGATGAATTTACCTTTAGAATGCAGAAGGGATTAGAATTAGACTGAAAGATGGAATGGCAGATATGAACAGAAAGATTGCTTCAATAAGACAAAATATTATTGAATAAGGACCTAGAAGAGGAAAACCTGCAGGGGAAAAAGGAGTAGGATTAAAAGCAAGCAGCATTGTCAAGAAATAATTCACAGAAACTCTAAGTGATAGGAAGCTTGAGAGGTAGATAGAGCAAAGGGATGGTTGTTATACTTCAAGTGGTTGTAAAGTGAGATTCTTGGAGACAATAAAAAGATACAGGGAATTCAAGAGACTAAGGAGTTTTATAAGAGGAAAAGCTGTTTCATTCCAGCCACACTAGTTTGAGTTCATGGCAGGCTAATCAAGCAGAAATGCTTGGCAAGTGATTGGAAAACTAGAACTTTGAGAAAAGAGTGGGCTAGACATTTAGTAGGAATCATTTTCCCAGATGAAGGTTTTATTCCTAAGGATAAATGAAGTATTCCCAAAAGAGAGGATCATGAAAGATCAGTCCACACTTTAAAATGACCACGTAATCATGTTTAAGAGAGAGGAGGATGGAGAGGAATGAAAGACAGAGACAGAAGAATGATCAGTGAGACAGTGGAAGGATGAGAGGTGGATAGTAGAGAGCGGTGGATAGTAGTAGAAGTGTTCAGGCAGAGGGAAGGGAGGAGCAGATAGCATCCGGAGGATAAGGAGAAGTAGGACCCAGAGTAAGTCACTCTACTTAGCACTGAGAAGGTTAGGAAGCCTATAGTAAGCAGGTTACAGCAGCAAGTACTCGGAGTTTGGGAAAAAAAGGCTGTTGAGTAAGTAGAAGCAGAGGCTTTCCCCATCATTCAACTAAAATTTTTGAAAGTGAAAAGAAGGAAATAAAGGAAGTAGCTAGAAAGAATGAGAAGACTTAGAGAAAGGCATTAAGATAGGAGAAACCAGAGCATATTTATATAGAGAGAAGGTGGAGAGTGAAGGAGATGCTAAAACTTCTAAGTTTAAAAGAAAGTTTGATAAATAAAACACATATCTAGCATTTTAAAATTTTTAATGTAACTTCTTCCAAACTATAATCTGATAAAAGCCTTGCACTTTCATTGGTTGCTAAATGTGCTTTTAAACTTCTCCCCAAACCTTAGGTACCATTAAGTTAAATTTTTTAACCTCTATTAAATTGTTTTATATGCCTACTACATATTGTTTACTTCTGTTGTTTAAAGAAGAGTCATAAAACAGCAAAGCCACATAGGAAGATAGATATAGTGAAAAATAATTTCTTTAGAAGCCAACAGGAGCTCCTTGAAGAATGTGTAAAGAGACTGAAGCAAGTGATACTCATGGTTTTCAGGAAAAGGGATAGGGAAGTTGATCATCAGATCCAGGCCAGTGATGTCACCTATTATTTCCAATATAAGGTATGGTACATTATAGCAAAAATCAATTATCATCAATGACAGGTACAGTTTGGGACAGAATTTTTAACTAATCCATCCAAATAATTTGCTTGTAATCTCATTGCAAATGTATGTTACTAATAATCCCTACCTTATATAAAAATAGATATGACATATAAATATGTGCATAGCACATAAAATTACTATGATATAATATACAATACTGATACCCTTGTAATTAGCTAGTTATTAATAATAGGAACCGAGCAAAAGGGAAGCCAGACATTATAAGCATGGCCATTGTGGCTGCTTCACCAGGAAGCTGCAATTTCACACTCCCCAGGGGACCACTGGTCCATTCCCTGCAGGTCACTGGGGCAAGGGGTGCAACAAAGGGGAAGATTGGCACACGTGCAATGAGTCAGGGTGACACAGGGAAAGTGCCTGTCAGTCAAGCCTGGGGAACCATGGATTGGCTAGAGTAGGCAGAGTCATTGCAAGCCCAGGAAAACTTGGGAATACATAATCCCTAGACAAAGGAGCTCTCTGCTCCTGGCTCTTTCAGCTCCCTGGTCCTTTGGCTTTGCTCCTCCTGCCAGTGTTTCCTCCACAGCCATGTGGCCATGCCAACCCCACATACCATGGACTAATGGACTGCAGCTAGTCTGATGCTGAATTAGACTGTGTCCCAACATGGAATGGAAACTCTGGGCACTGCCTTTGATTTGAGCTCTGATGAAAGCAAAATGGGACTTCTTCCAGGGCAGGACAGAGGGAAATGGGACTTTGGGAATTCAAGAGTTTAATTGCACAAAAAATTGTTTTCTACAATACCTCATCCTTCCATGCGAGTCTCAGAAAATTCTTTTTCTCAGGATATCCCAAGAAGCCCACTTCCACTAGCAACCAGTAGAAATGAGGACCTCTCCCCACTGATTAATACAATATAATATAATATAATATAATATAATATAATATAATATAATATAATATTACAGTACAGTATAGTATATATACTGAGTGGCCAGATTATTATGACCACCTGACATTTGTAGGCAAATTAGCCATACACTGCATTTTATGGGATATGGAAGCCAAAGGCCTGTTCAAACACCTTTGCTGTCTGCATTTACCAAGATAAAAGGTCTCCAATTCGCACAGGAACACAAGGATTGGACAGTCGAGCATTGGAAAAAAGTCATGTGGTCTGATGAATCATGTTTCCAGTTACATCATGCAGATGGCAGAGTGAGAATTTGGTGGAAACAGCATGAAAGCATGCACCCCACATGCATGAGTACAACCCTTCAAGCTGGTGGGGGCAGTGTTATGGATTGGGGCAAGTTTTCCTGGCATGATTTGGGCCCTTTAATTCATGTGGAACAATGTCTGAGTAGCACAACATACCTAAGTACCATTGCTGATCAAGTTCATCCTATCATGTTGATGGCGTATCCCAATGGAGATGGCTTCTTCCAATAAGACAATGCACCATGCCACAGTGTTCGTATTGTGCAGGAGTGGTTTCAAGAACATGAGGGAGACTTTACCTTGCTTAGGTGGCCCCCACAATCACCAGATCTCAATCCAATTGAGCATTTGTGGGACGAAGTTAAAAGAGCCATCAGGCAGCTGGTTCCACAACCATCAAATCTCACAGAACTGGACAGTGCTATTCATCAGGCATGGTGTCAGATTCCTCGCATCACCTTTCAACCTCTCGTGGAGTCAATGCCAAGAATGGTCGCAGTATTGAAGGCAAAAGGTGGCCCAACGAAGTACTGATGGGTGGTCATAATAATCTGGCCACTCAGTGTATATGTGTGTCTCTCTCTATATATATATATTAGTGACAGTGAGATAATTGTTCTTATCTAAAGAGATTCCACTTTTGAATAAAATACTGCATTTTTAATGAAAAAGGAAAATGAGTCCTTCAGGGTGGTGTAGTAGAGGGAAAAGGTGTCCTAGACTTGGAATTCTAAGAAACGACCTGTAGTTCCAAGCTTCAAACTTCCTAATGACCTTGAATGCATCACAAATACCCTTAGTTTCTCCATCTTAAAATAAACGGTTGAGATTAAATGACTTCTAAAGCACCTTTCAGAACCAAAATTATATGTTTCTCAATCAGTTTGTATTGCATTACTTTATGTACTTAACAAGATTTACAAGGAAAATTAAACCCTTGTATCATAAGGCTTCTAAAGTTATTTTGAATTTCATACAGCATGAATTTATAAGGAAATTCTCCTTTGAGAGACTTCTGACACTATTTGAAAGGAGTGTTAAAAATTAAGGCCTCTGGAATGGGGAAGATACATAATCAATTATCATTTTTTATTCCCATAATCTCTTCTTTCATTTATTTTTATAAGGACCAAAAAATTAAAGGTCAGTGTAAAAGCAAAAGTGGTGACTTTTAGCTTGTCTTAAAATAACTATTCCAAGCATCAAAAAAATAAAAAGCAGCAGCAGCAACTGATATTGTGTACCTTTTTGTGGGTTGGGCATTTGACATAAATTAAATCCCAATTCTACAGGGGAGGAGGCTGTACATTGCTCAAGGCCACAGTTATCAACAGACAGAAAATATGTTGCAAATTCATATGCAAGTTTTTCTTATCCTTGGCCACCACTCTTGTTGCCTAAACAAAGCCATCGCCCTTCATCCTTTCAGAGGAGGTTGCTTCTTTCCCAGCCCCTGCAGGTAAATATTTACTATTCTCAGCTCATCACAGTGGCCTCTCTAACGTCAGCACACCATGAGTTTAGTCATGGGTGAGGGATGTAATTTGGGCCATTATATTTGAAGAGATGCCAGAGCTGAAGTTCCTTGGAGCGCTTTACTCACCTTTAAAGGAGGTGGTGGGGTGGCATTTCTTATTTTCCCACAGGTTTGTGTGTTTTGAAAATGCTTGTTACACTTTATTTTATGATCCCAAGGGACAGGCCTGAAAAAAAAATGACTAGAATGGAAAGGATGTCTGTGTGCAGGAAGATGGAAAGAATTTGAAGTCCACCATGATTGAGCTGCTGAATTAACCCCGGAACTGAACAAACTCTGGCTGTGTACTTATGTGGGACAGTAAATACTCAGAGCATCAGAGCCACCTCGAGGTGGGATTTACTGTTATTTCCAGGCAAAAGCACCAGAGCTTAAAGTCACTGCATGGTCTAAAGTCTTCCCTGGATCTCTTCTCCCAATATATTGACCCATAAGAATTCTCTGTGATTCATCTTTTCTAATCCAATTTCCTATAGTATTCTTTCTTCCCAAACTCTTTTACTATGTCCTTTATAACTCTACTCCAGTAAAAACTTCCCTATAGTCACAATGTGCTCATCAAACTTACACTTTGCCTTTTTGCCTTAGCTGCAACCTGGCTGTTGGCTTTTCAGTAAGGAATTACTCCCCCAAGAGCCAACTCGGTAATCACTCACTTTCACTCACTGTCTTCTAGACCTAAGTCCTTCCATCTTGCTAATTGATTTAAATACCTATGCAATGTCCTGGCCTATGTGGGTCAGTGGTTAGAAGGTAGGCCTGTGGACCAAAGGGTCACAGGCTCGATTCCCAGTCAAAGGCACATACCTGGATTGTGGGTCCCTGCCCCCCAGTTGGGGCAGGTGCAGGAGGTAACCAGTCGATTTATCTCTCTCACATCAATGTTTCTCTCTCTCCCCCTTTTCCTCCTTACCTCCTTCCCTTCCACTCTCTCTGAAAAAAATATCCTGAGGTGAAGATTAACAAAAAACAAACAAATAAATACCTATGCAAAAAATGAATAATGCAATACTCTCTCATCACCTTGTATTCCTAATCTCCTGTACAGTTTATTGCCTGTCCCCTTCAGACATGTGCTCCCATACCCACACTCATCTGGGACTCCTCTAGCTAAAAGTCTAAACATAAGCCTCCTACTCTCTGACAAAAAATCTCCTATCCCTAGGTCTTGCAATCAGTTACTTCCATTAATCTTTCTTTACTTTTCCCCCAACCAGCTTACAATCTAATATCTATCATTTCAAATGCTTCAGCTCCCTTAGTCCCCCAGTCTTCCATTGCCGCTGCCTAGAAATCTTGGATCAATCCCACTGTACAAATTTTCCACAACTTCCAACCTTCCCTTGGTTTTATAAAACCTTCAGAGCCCATGGATTAATTCCCAATCTTCAGTAGAGATCAGGCCCTCTCTCCTGATCAACATGCCTTCTGTGTTTCCTGTGTTTATTATTTCCCCATTATCCATACAACAGTTTCTCATCATCTGCATCCTCCCTCAGTCTCCTACCTCACTACCACCCCTCCATTCCCAGCAAAAGACCTGTCTCCAATGTAACAGCCAAAAGAGAATCCCTTTGCTTCCTGCCACTACACCCATGACAAATTCAGACTCACTTCTACCCAGCTTTCCTTCCTCCTCACTGCCAAGCAATTGTGTAGCCTCTCCTATAAAGATAATCCCTCTACTTGTTTTCTAGGTCCATTCTTTTCCTGTCTCCTAGAGAGACTGGCTCACTGATTCTTTCCTGATTTTCTCAAATCTTCAACATTTCCTCTGTATTGGCTCTTTTTCAGCAACATAAAAAATACGTCCAAGTTCTCCCTTCTTAAAAAATAAAACGTGAAACCATCTGTAATAAGTTGAATAATGGCTTCCAAAGATAACGTGGTCCTAATCCCTGGCCCCTGTGAATGTTACCTCTTATGATAAAAGGGAATTGGCCCATATGATAAAATTAAGAATCTTGTGATGGGTCATTTTCATTAATTATCTGGACAGGCCCTAAATTTAATCAAAAGAGGAAGGCAGTGAGGGGGTTTAATGACAAAAGAGGAAGATGGTGATGTAAGAACAGAAGCAGGGGGAGAAAAGATGACTTGGTGTGAGGAAGGATAATAAGCCAAGGAATGCAGGGGGCTAGAAAAGGAGATGAAATGGATTCTCTCCCTGAGCATCCGGAAAAAACCACCCCTGCCGACACCGTCATCTTAACACTGTAAGACTCGGTGCAGACTACTGGCCTCCAGAACTGTAAGAGAGTAAATTTGTGTTGCTTTAAAACATTAAGCTTGTGTTTTTTAGAAACCAATACACCATCTTCAATTTCACATCTTCCTCTAGCTACTCCCCATTTATACACTGAGTGGCCAGATTATTATGATCTCTGAATGCATAATAATGTGGCCACTCAGTATATATCTATATCTATATCTATATCTATATCTATATCTATATCCATATCCATATCTATATCCATATCTATATCTATCTATATCTATCTATATATCTATCTATATATCTATCTATATATCTATATATCTATATATCTATATCTATATCTATATCTATATCTATATCTATATCTATATATCTATATCTATGTCTATATCTATATCTATATATATCTATCTATCTATAAATAGATAGATAGATATATATAGATATAGATATAGACATAGATATAGATATATAGATATATAGATATATATTAGAGGCCCGGTGCATGAATTCATGCTTGGGTGGGGTCCGGCCAGCCTGGCCAGGGGGAGAGGACATGGGCTATACACTGAGTGGCCAGATTATTATGTGTTCAGAGATCATAAAAATCTGACCACTCAGTGTATAAGTCTGCTTTATAGAGGTGAATATTTCTTCAGAAACAGATTTCTTATAAACATCATCAACATCATCTTCATAAAATTAATCATTGTAATTAGCAAAAATTATATTAAAGAATACCTAAATATTCGCATTTTCTTCTACATCATGTCATATTTCAGTAAAATAAATTTAGTAATTGAAAAATGTGTACTGAAACACTCTGGGGACACATTGTCAGGTACACTATTATGAACTGAGTTTTATTTTTTTCCCCCAGTTTGTTTGTTTGTTTGTTTTTTGTTTTTTGTTTTTAATTGGTTTTTCAGAGAGATGGGAAGGGAGATGGAGAGAGGGAGAGAAACATGGATGTAAAAACAAAACATTCATCAGCTGCCTACTGTATGCCCCCTACTGGTAATTGAGCCTTCAACCCAGGCATGTGCCCTGACCAGGAAATGAACCAGCAACCTTTTGCTGCACCAGAGGACACCCAACCAACTGAGACACACCAGCCAGGGCTTCCAGTTTTTGAACTGTTACCACCGCGTGAGGCTGAACCAAGTTATCACAAAATGGACTGATTATTTGAAAGAAAGAATGTGTAAGCATCCATATTTCACTTCTGTACATAACTAGGACTGCTTGTCTTTTAATGGAATCATCTTTGATTAGCTTCTGCTTCAGGTGTAAGGTTTTTAGTGACGTGCTATTCAAGCTTTGACTTGAACAGTGAGCAAAGGGCAGACTGATTAACAAACAAATAGAAATGTCATCAGATGGGGTTTTGAGTATGTATATTAGCCAGGTTGCTCATAATAGTCACATTTACATGCATAGAACAGATCCAAAAGCTTTACAGTTTCTCCCATGCTGATTATAGGGTCTTAAGGAATGACTTTATGAGCAGCTAAATAACAATAAGTTCAAGATTAGTTCTAGGTTTCCTGTTCTCAAGGGACTTCTTAAATCTCTTAAGATCCATCATTCTTAATTAGCGTTGTTCTTATAATGATTTAGATACTCTATATTGACAGCAACACTAGCTAACATTATAAGTATGTTGTATAGAATTACATGTGAGAAAAAGCCTTCTAAAGCCACATCTTAATGGATTAATAACTCTATTTATTCATTTTTATTTTGTAATTAGGACATTATAAAAGGATCCTAATAATTATGCCCAGGATTCTTACACCAGCTCTTTTAAATAGCTTTATAGAATGCTTTCAGATCACTTGTCATGATTGTTTTAATTGAACTTGGGAAGGAATTTCACTATGTTGCTCTCTCTTCTTGGATCTGATTTCCCAGCTTCTGACTGCATCAGTATATCATGTGGATGTACTGATAGCCTTGACCCAAGTTCAAAAAAATACGTTATTTTGTTTAAATACATAGATTTCCCCTAAAATGAACCCATGGGCCCACAGATAAGAGAACAAAGGTGTTTCACTATCTTAGGCAATACACACAAATGTCATAGAGATGATGTGAAGTTTAGTTGATAAATCTACTAACATGTTAAAAGTGGGCATGGTTAGATTTTTTCTAGGGGACTAAAGAACAGTCTATGGCTATAATGGGGGAAATATTATAATACCCTTCAACATCATTATCTAAAAAAAATAGATAGTATTCAGCTTCCCTCTTTGGGGCAACAGATTACAACTGATCACTGATCTGTTGTAATGAAAAAGCATAGAAACTTGGTTTAGATAGTTGTCTATTTGTATGCTCAACATAATAAAAATTAGAATTTTAATAAATGGAATTCAGTAAAATTAACAATTTAAATGCACAAAAGCATTCAATACCTCTTGTTCCACCACTGAGGGGTAACAGTGAAAGGGAGAAGATTCTATCAGGCAAGCATAACTTATACTAAAGTTATTATTAAATAATTCCCACTTAACTGGAAATAAGCTCATAGAATGCTTAAGGAAAATTAGTGTTTCTTAGTTTAAAAGTTTCACCTATATAATTTCAAGAAGAGTAACTCTACAGCTAAACACATTTAAGTATTGTCTCGGGGTTTTGGTTATTAAAAATGTTACATCATATTTTACTTGTAAGTAAAATATACAAAAGGTAAAACGATACTTTTTTTCCTTTGGGAAAGCATATAGAAAATATACATAAATTTATTGTAGCAAAAATTCAGTATTTCTATATATAAAGAAGCATTTGAAGATACAAAGATTTACATTTGTGAGAAAATTTTCTAATATAGGGTTATTAGTACCATAGGCCAGTTAGTTAAATTTCTAATATGGGCTTATTAGTTAAAATTCTCTCTAGCACTGGTCCATCTGCTATGTAGTGTCAGTATGCACAAAAAAAAAAAAAGTGGCAAATCCTAAATGCCCCACTCCTACACAGATTTGTAAGTTTTGTGAAATATAGGAATCTCTCTACATTTGACAAGTCATTTTCAGAGGATTCCTACAGTAAGAAAGGAAGAAGCTGCTTAACATAAACACCCCCAACAACTTTCTGATCTACAAAAATGATGATGCTATGTAAGTCTTCGGAAAATGGGAAAGTCTCAGTTTTTCTGAAACACTTTTAACCAAAGGAGAATGCTTTCTACCTTTCCTAGGGGATGAAACTTCTCCGGAAAAAAGCAAAGGAGTAATTCTAAGCATGCAGCTATGTTATTAGCAACATGAAATTATACATGTGTGGTTGTCTTTCAGCTGTACTCTGTGACCTTTAAGAATACAGATTGGTACAAGTTACCTCGATCTTGTTTTAATATCAGTCCCTGTTTAATGCCATTAACTAATAAAAGCTTTTGCATATTCACTTTAGACTTTCATAAATTTTAATGTAGAGTAAGTGCTAACCAATGCTCTTTCTTTTAAAAGAAAGTCTAATTCTATATATAATAAAAAGTTAGGCACCAAAAGTATCACTAAAAACATTAGTTAAAATATGAATGATCCACAATATAAAATTATTTACTTTTTTTTCTTTTTTGGAATTATAAAATATACTATATAAATAAATGAGCAACTTGATATATATTTTTGTTTTACTGTAAAAACATGCACAGTGATTGTCTAAGAAAACGCACATTTTAGCAAAGATATTTATTACTTAAAACTTTTACTTTATCAGAAAATCTAAAACCCTACCACTGCTTCCCCATCAACAGAGCAACATGGTATATAGGTACCATGATAAACAGTATGGTGATTCCTCAAAAATTTTTTAAATAGAATTGCCTCTGTATATATACCCAGAAGCAATTCTACTTCTGGGTATCTATACAAAGAAACCCGAAACACTAGTTTTAAAGGTTATATGCACCCCTATGGTCATTGCAGTGTTACTTACAATAGCCAAGTTACAGAAGCAAGCCAAGTGCCCATCAATAGGAGAGTGAATAAAAAAGCTGTGGCACATATGTGCAATGGAATATTACTCAGCCATAAAAAGAATGAAATCTTACCATTTGTGAAGCATGGATAGACCCAGAGGGTATTATGCTAAAAGAAATAAGTCAGACAGAAAAATACAAAAATCATATGATTTCACTTATATGCAGAATCTAAAGAACAACATAAACAAACAGAAATAGACACATCGATACAGGGGGGAAAACAATAACCTGATGGTTGCCAGAGGGGAGGGGCGTTGATTGCCAGGTTAAAAAGGAGAAGGGATTGAGAAAATGGTCCCATCCTGGGGATGTAAAGTACAGCAGAGGAAATATAGTCGATCAGACTGTAATAACTAAATGTGGTGCCGGGTGGGTACTTGAAATATCGGGGGGCTCACTTTGCAAATTACATGATTGTCGAACCACCATGCTGTACACCTGAAACTAATATAAAATAATATTGAATGTCAACTATAATTAAAAAATAAAATTAAAATAAAATAAAATCCCACCCCTGCATCTTTCATTTAATGTTTCAAAAGCGAGCACTCATTGAGGTTTATTTGTTTTAATTTGACTCATCCAACTTGGATGAGTCTGTGAGCATAACTGCTTATATAATACCCAGTGTACTAGCTAATCAAAATGAGGTCTGAAACCCAAAACCTCTGTTCAGTTCCTAATTGCTTCTTGGGTGTTGCCATGCTAGACATGCCCATCTTCCTATGCCATCTCAGGTCAGTTTCCTGAACAGAGAGGAGCTGGCATTACAATTTACGTTCCCAAAAGAGGCGCATCCCTTACAGAGGTCATGTTTAAGAAACCTCAGACACAAACTTGGAACGTGTGGACTTGACTTCCCCTCTCCAAGATAATTGCCTATCCAGGCTGCTGCAGGAACAGTTTTAAGCATCTAATCTGACAATTGGTCTTTAGAGATGTTACTAAAAGCAAATTAAAACAGAAAACTCAATAAGAAATGAAGAGCAGGTGTTCTTTCAATTAGAAAGAAATGAGAAGTTTCAGATAATGAGACGATGATGAAAACTAGTGGAGGAGACGACATATAAAACACAATGTTAAGGTTGACACTCTTCCCACAGGCTCGGATGCATGCTTTCTTAATTAAATGAGCATGTTAGTTTGCATCTTTTAACATTTAATCTTGAAACAACTCCCTCTTTCCATCTTTAAATAATGACAATGTAGACTGATGAATATGCAAAACACTGTGAGAAATTAGCTTATAAGCCTCTTACTTAACTGAAGTAGATTGCAGCATTTTGTGGCATTAAACTAGATACATCAGAATTACAATTAAGATAATCCTTGCTCTTCAAGATATCAATATGGGAATATTTTGCATTTGTATAAAGTTTTCTACTTCATAAAAGTGGTTCTATGAGACTGCATGTAAAAAACTTTTCTTGAAATTCACTGTATTCGGTATCCACAAGAGGCAACATTGAACATTTCAGGAAAATTCCATTATCTGAATATAACACAAACAATCGAAATCTTGCTGAACTCGTTATTTTCACAGGCACTGTTTTTCTTGCTTCAGGGCAAGTCTGGATTTCATATTTCTGTCTAGAGCACACGCATACCCATTGCTATCTATCTAGCAATGCCTACAGGTGTTTACGAGTGCATTTAGCCACTTCATGGTTACTCGGGATGATTAGGGCCAATCGATAGCAGACTGCTATGAAGCCTGCCCTGGGTCTTTTTTAGCACCACGGGAGCAGCAAATATAAGCTTTCTTGGTCCAGATTACAAAGCTTCATCACCAAGACAAGCTGAACTGAACCATTTGCCACCGCAGCCTGACCCTGCCAAACTCTGATTCGGTGAGCTCTGGAACAGTAATAACTACTAACAGTCACCCATTGGAAGGACCAAAGGTGCTTTGTATCAATAACAAACAGAGGAAAGGCATTATAAAAAAATACTCTAGGGGTCTATGTGCAAAGTGAGATAGTGACAAAGCAGTACAAACTTTAAGCCAAACTTAAAGATATCAATGAGTGTTCTCAAGAACGCATTTTCCGTCCATTGTGCTTGAATACTGCAGTGCATGCTTGCCCGGGGCCTGAGCCTTCCTGGTCCACAGGCACCTTTAATGCCCCCTTTTAGTTTAGGAAAAACGGAGCTCATGCAACCCAGCTGCACCCAAACATCTCATGTATGGCCCATCTAGGCTGACATCTATTACTCCTAACATCTGCCCAGAGCCAGTCATTTCATTCCCTGGGGATAAAAATGAAATCAAAGGCAATTCCAGTTTCCAGAAAAAGGACATTTTAATGTAGCATTTTATCTTATTCCAAAAATGTTCTAAAGGTAGTTGTGAGCCCAGAAAATGAAACTCCCCTGTCATTCGGGGGAGCGAGGTGGAGGTTCTTGGGGCGCCAATGAAATAAGGATTTTCAGAAGCCCCCGCGGGAGGATGGGATGTGGAAGAAGATTTTATATGCATGAAGCTACATTTCTCGGGTCTGTAGTCCGGCCTGGGAGAGGGGCAGCTGGGAGTTCAACAAAGTGAGGTCAGTGTCCATAGCATCCCTTCCATGGTGCAGCTGGTGTGGTTCGGCATCCAAGCTATTAAAGTCCATGAGTCCACGTGTGGAGCCCAACATGGCCCTGCACTATGTGGGCACAGGGGAGTACATCTCCCTGCCACAGGAGGGCCAGGAAGGCAGCCCAACAGAGAGAGAGAGAGAGAGAGAGAGAGAGAGAGAGAGAGGAGAAGGCCTCCCTAGTTAGGAAATTTAAACATTCAGGTTTCTCATGCTTGCAGTGATCGTGCCTATTATGGCCACTCATTGGCTTTCAGGTGTGATTGACAGGCAGGCAGGTAGGCACCTCCTTATGTCACTCAGACCTTACTGGGCATGTGTCTAAACGGCCCTTGTCTATTCCCTTCCTCCATGTATCAGCAGGAAACAGACTTGGAAAATGTTAAATGCAGCTTTTTGGCAAAGCTGTACAAAAGGCACGTTTACATTACCTGGTCTTCCATTCGCTCCTTTCCTGTTAAATAATAACCAGGTTATTACAATGGCATCAGTTGGACATATCAAAGACCTTGTGCAAGTTCTGTATAAATATTCCGAATTCCCAAAAAACTGCCAAAAAACAACAACACATACATGGATACTGCTATTGTTATCAACTCACTATCAAAGAAAATATAGGAAACATTGTGTTACTTTCGATTTCTGGAATTGCATTTTCTAAATGTTAAGTATTTTAAAGAACTAAAAGGATAGAAGTGGTTGTAATAGTTGCAGCTATAATAGTAATAGAGTTAGCAACAGAGAATGATAGAATTGAGAGAATAAAAGTCATCATTTCTTGAACTATTTCTATAAGAAAGTTCTGGAAAGTTTTTTGGCTATGAGGGAAAGTCATAGGTAATGAATTGAACCATTATACTGAAGGCAATCTTTTGGGAGAACTGATAGATTCTCTCTTTACTTTTCAGGCATCCTGTCCTGCTTACATGCATATATTCTTTTACGAAATTGGTAGGATCAAAAAAAGTGACTATTATAACCCACAAAGGAGGGTTAAGAATTAAACTCACTGAACTAACTTCTTGGAAATTTAGTGGTGGTTTCTGTTTGACTCCTGTACCCTGAAGGCTGGATTCTCAGAGATAACAAATTACACCAACCCAGGCAGGGCTATAATCAAGCTTCTTGTCCCCCCTACTTATCCCCCATTGCCCTGAACCCCACACTGAATAAATGTAGAGAGGGATTTCACTAGCAATTCCTTCTCTTTATTTTCTGAATCGCAGGCACTCATTTTTCCATTTAGCATTTTTGAAATAGCAGCATACACAAACTAACTAGCTTGTCTACTTATACAAAGTAAAAGATGAAATTTCTTGCATAAAGTCTTCGAACAAAGAGAAGTGATAGCAACAAGGCTTGTAAACAAGGGCTCTGCACACTGAAGAGATCTGTATATCAGAACAGATAAATATGTCACTTTAACTTTACCTTGATAAACACACATGCAACAAATTCTATGCAAAATATTGACCATGCAATATGACTATATTTTAATTAAATTTTGCTTTTTCATCCCATTAGATTTTGCTTTCCCCAGTGGGTTGAGAGAAAACTTATAGTTTATAACTTTTCTTAAATTTCTACTGAAAGACTTTGTATTTTAAAATATCTCAAGGAAACAACATTGCTAAAAACATGCAAAGAGCCAGCATAGTTATTTAATGCAGACCGAAGTTTAAACAACCCAGGTGCCCTATTGTAAATAAATAAAATACCCAGAATCTGAGACTAGTTGAGCAAAAAAGTAGTTAAACTTGGTGAGATGTGAAATTAGGTTTTAATGCATGCAAAACACATTCCAATGAATATTTTTAGGTAGAGGCTGATTGACTTTTCTCAGTGCTGAAAATTAAAAGCTGCCTTTAGGCAGTTAAGAACCTTGAGAGAGCTTTTGGTATTATTAAACTCATGCGCTTACATTTACTTCTACCGTAGAGCCATGCATAGACCAACACTTGCATCTCATCCGAGGAGAGATTTTACATGGCCATCTGGCAATAGCCAGCTCACCAGCTTCTCTTCCCAGAGTGAACCCACCACACCCTACACAGGTGAATGCACTCATTTTTTATATACCCCAGTCATGCTTCACTCATTCACACCAGCTCTCCTGAATATCATTCCAACAATAATAATGAAATGATAATTGGTACCTGGATAAATAGCTCTGGGTCAAGCACTGGTGACTCCACCTACTGTAACCATCTCAGTATAGCCTCACAACAGATATAGGGTAGGTACAATTATTGATCCCATTTTGCTGTTTGACAGAATTGACATTTAGTAAAAGTAAACATCTTGGCCAAGTTCACACAGCTCATAAATGGAGCTGTAATGAATCCATGTTGGTGTGGTTCCGAAGCTGAGCAATGAGAGAGCATTCAATAGAACTGGCTTCTCAGAGGCTGTTAGATTGTGAGTTTCTCCTTCTGTGATCAGGCTACAACTCATTTTACTCCAAGTTTTCTTTTACTTTCTTTGTTGTTGTTGTTGTTGTTTGTTAACCTCACCTGAGAATTTTTTATTTATTTATGTATTTATTTTTAGAAAGAGAGTGGAAGTGAGGAAAGGAAGGAAGAAGGGAGGGAGAAGGAGAGAAAGAGAGAGATAGACATCTATTGGTTGAACCTCTAACGAAGGTATGTGTCCTTGACCAGAAATTGAACCTGTGACCCTTTGGTGTGTGGGCTGACACTCTATCCACTGAGCAATATCATCCAGGGCTACTCTAAGTTTTCCATAATTAGGAAAGCAAAGATTTTTTATAGTCAAATTAAACTCTGTTCAATAACTCTGTATGGAGTACTTTTGTACAAGATAATTGGCTAAGTGGGTGGCTATTATCATAACATATTTATCAATCATTATGTAAATTCATTTATTTTCAGAGTTAAATATGCTATGGATTTAACTCTCCCAGAGATTATGCATATGATTTACTGTCATAATACTATTTTCCTGAATTTTCTTACGTGCTTCTCCAAAACAGTTTTGTTTTGATATAGTTTACAGAGAAATGTAAGTGTGTGATTTGGGCATACTATGAAATAACAATCATGATTTGTCTATGCTGAGTTAAAATATGTTGCTGAGTCAATATAAATCATAAACTCTGATGCACCAGCTGTACGGCTTCTACTTTAACATACTACCATTTATTTCCTATTACTCTCAGGTAAAGATGGAATACCAAATTCAGTCGAATGGTCATTTGGGAAAGACTTGCTTTTCCCTTATGATGGTGATGGGAATTTTACCCTGGGATGCATAGAGACACTATTCATATCCCAATAATTGTATTACACAATCATGCAGTGTCTCAGGAGCCAAAGTAGATGACACATTTGCCTGAATGCTGACTGTTATCCACCTTATTTAAATAAATATGGAATGAAACAGGTGGTTTAACTAAGGAGAAATCTGTCCTGAGCATATAGATCATTTCTCATCACATACTCACTTGTGTCTCATAATGAATTGAGAGTGGGGAAAGCTGTAAGATGAGTATTAGAAAACAACTTTCCTTCAAAGGTTAATTAATTCAACAATATTCATTCAGTGCCTACTCTTGCCACACACTTGTTGGAGATAAAACACATTTTTTAAATGTAAAAATGGTTTGATGATAGCTGTAAAAAATATAGAAACAAAAGATATTCATTTAATTAAACATAATCCTCACAAGTATTATACATAAGGTTTTAACAATGCCGTGGAAGTACGAGTATATGTCTGCAACAGACATTTACAACTGACAAATACGCATCTTAAAATAATTTCAAGAACAAATAGAAAACAACAATGTTGACTAACATATTTATCAATTAAAATAATAGGAAAAATCACTTTTCTCAAGATAGTCTAAACTATATACTAAAACCAGAAGTGTTTGAGGTAATTAATAAATATGAAAGTGGTATTGCAAAAGTCATTTTGGTAGCTCTCTTTGGATAAACTGATATTTATATAAACAAAGTTCTACTCCAAACTTCCTGTTACCTCATCTTACTCCATTAAGTGTGAGAATCATAGGTACAACAGGAAGCATGCTTACTTCATGTTAGTTATGTACAGCAGCGGCTCACTGGGGCTAAAAGAGAGGATGTGGGGAACACCTAAGCCACAGGCCTTAGCAAGTGGGGCCTGCCTTGCCCCACCTCTGATAGTCTGGGCAATTCTGGTTACACTCAGAGACAATTTGGATCCTAACCATCCAGTTTCTGGACCATTTTGTCTCAACAAAGGTATAAGCTTTCAAAAAATTGCATAAACTATAGAACATTGAAATAATTTTATTTGCTCTAAGATGTAGAAATCAATATGAAAAACTCCAAAGTTCCTTTGGATTCAGTAAGAGATGGATAATAGTACCTGGTAAAAGTTTATTTTAATTTCAAATGAGAGAAATCAAACTAAGCTAATGTGTGTATGAGGAGAGATGAGCTTGAAAAGGAGCAAGAGGCAACATTTCCTTCGAGTGGGGCATCCTAGGGCTCTAAAAGAATGGGACCCATTCTCTCTCCTGTCTGTTTGGCTTCCTTATTTTTCAGCAGCAGGAGCCCACACCCACAGCTGTGCCCTGCACTCCATAGACTACAAGTTTACTTTCTAACAATTTAAAATTCTAGGAACCCCAAAATAGGTCTACTTATCCTCGGCTAATCCAATACTAGTAATTGCAACTGGGGCAATACTGCCCACTGGGATGAATATTTTAAATTTGTGAAGACATTTTTGGTTGTCACAGTGATTTGGCTAAAAACCTAACAATGTGTGGGACAGTTGTGCACCACTGTGCCTGGAAGCCACATTTATTTTACACTTGCTTTTTTGGCAAAGGTTAATTAATTTTCGCACAATCACTGAACTCCCCAGGAATACCTACCATGTATTTGGAAGGAAATGCTGTGTGTTATTTTGTTCAGAGTTTATCAAGAGATGCAATGTCATGTCACCACCAGGAACATGAGTGGCATACACAACACATCTCCATCAATCTGCAGTTGTAGCTTTTGCATTTGCTGTATCCTAAAATTTACACATTGAAATACATCAAACCTCATAAAATGCTTTCCTATTATTTCCTTTTATTTCTCCCTTGTATTGCAATTATGTCATGGTACTTTTGAAATTATGAATAAGTAGGTTATATTATCAAAGCTTTTCTAAGAAAATTCTAAAGGGAGCTTTCTAAAAGATGGTTGCAAGCGAGTTATATTAGCAAAGCATTTTATAAAATAAAAGCATTTTAAAGGCGGTTTTACAAAAATGATTAGCTAGAAAAGCAGATATTGGATCCAACAGGGTTGGCAATCTGGTTATTCCTTCCACATACCAGGGAGAGAGAATCTAATTAGCTCAGCATGGGTCAGATGCCTCTCCATGCTCCATGTACAGGGTGTCCCAAAAAGTGTACACGCTCTTTGAATGATTACACAATCAGTGTTTATTCACATACAGTTCATTTTCAAAATTTAAAAGGAGCTACAGAAATGAATTCTTTTTTGTCAATGCCTGTTTTCAAACTGATGGCTGTTCTTGCTCTGCTAATAACACGAAGCAATGGAATCGCAAACAACAAGAATCATTTCATTCAGAATTTGTATACCCTCAATTCGTTGACTGTTGCCAGTTTTGTACTGTAAACTTTATCTTTTATGTATCCCCATGTAAAAAGTCTAGTGGCACTTTAGGATAAATTTCCTTTGTTCAAAGCTCAGTCTGGCATCACCCATTATTTCAAATCAGTTAAACCTGAAAAGGAGTGTAAATTAAGTGAGTTATAAGTGGTTAAAGTGTGTGTACATTTTTCTATGACACCCTATAGTTAGGTTAAGTAGCCAGACTCGAGAAATTAAAACGAAGTTGCCAAGGTCCACCCTTAAGGGCAGTGCAGTCCATCCAGTGGTGCAGGACAGATAGCCTATTACAGAATTTTCCAGTAGCATTATGGGTTTGGCACAATGATAATCACAGATGACATAAATTAGGACATCCTCCCCATTTTGCCCCATTTCAGTATGCCACCTTTACTTTCCCCATTCCTTTGTCTTCACTACGGTTAGGAGGTCCTTCCCTGTTCTCTGGTTATATAGGATCTCATACCAGATTGCTCTGTAAGGGCCTTCTCATTCATTCAATTATTCACTCCTTCATTCATTTTATACGATTGCTAAGCATGTACTATATACCAGTCTTCTAGGAATAGATTGAACAAACAAGATCACTGCATTTATGAGATTATATATACTTATGGGGAGAAAACATAAACAGAAATCTTCTTTAAAGCTTATTTTGGAAAGTGAAACTGCCACTACAAGAACCTGAGATAATGATATGACAGGGAATAACTGGGAGAAACTTCTTCCTTTTTTGAAATGGGAAATATCCTATCTATCCAATGGGGAAAATATGTCCCTCTGGGGATCTGCTTAACTAGCAAATCTGATAAATATGTTTGTACTAAGCTAAGAAATACTCACAAATGATTTAATGCATTAGCTTTCCCCTGTAGTTTTCTATCACAGAATTAGAAGAGATTATTTGCAATCACCTATTACAGCACCTTTATTTTACATTTGAAGTAAATATTTTTACAAATGGATTTAGTTTGTTGTTATATATATACTAGTGGCCCAGGGCATGGATTCATACACATTGAAAGGAAATTAATTAGAAGAAATATTCATGTGGTAATTACATTACTGCAAAAATTTTGTCAAAATAATATATATAATATAATATAATATAATATAATATAATATAATATAATATAATATAATATAAAATTAAAATGTGTGTTATTGGTGCCAGCAAGAGTTTTATATATACTGAGTGGCCAGATTATTATGATCTCTGAATGCATAATAATCTTGCCACTCAGTGTATTTGTATTTCAAATTCTAGACTTTTGCTGGAGATCAACCACATATTTGCCCTGAGCTTTCTATCAGCCAGTGCAAAGGGGAAAACTGGTCAGGTGCATGATTTATAGTATCTTTGATATCAAATAAATGAGGTACTCAAGAGAAGTACACTGAGTGGCCAGATTATTATGTGTCCAGAGATCATAATAATCTGGCCACTCAGTGTATATTGCACATGCACAAGTCAACATTTATTTTTAAATCACTAGTGTGCATCTTATGTTCTGGCTGGTCGGTAGGTAAGACAGTCGATGAATAAATCGTGATGTGGTTCCCATTGAATGTCAACAAAAACAACCAAATTCACAATCAACAATGACTGATTGAAACACACGCATGCGAGTCGTGTTAGCGAGAGTTTTATATGTATTGTACATGCGTGAGTCAATGTTTATTTTAAAACTAGTGCCCCAGTGTTTGAATTCATGCACATTAAGAGGAAATTAATTAGAAGAAATATTTTAATAACGCTATTTTCCCTTTCTCTATAATAGAAGTGTCAACCAAATTCATGATCAACAATGACAGATCAAGACACACACATGCCATTGGCACCAGCAAGAGCTTTATATATATTGTGCATGCATGAATCAACTTAGCCTTTTATATATATATAGAATAAACTTGCTTAATTAGACCTGCTTTCTGAATTAGCTAAACTTTTTCCAGCCCAGTGAAGCATGCCAACTTCTCTTTCAGGTAATTGTCAGCAATACACCAGTAAATATCAACACAAAGCAGATTATTATTGTAGATCACGCAGGGAGAACAAAGGGTAAAATATTTAACTGCAACAGTGTTTGACTATATTCTGTGCAGTGAGAAAACCTGAAGTCATTTTCAAGTTCCACCATTTCTTACTTCTTTTCAGCCGGGTCAAGTTTCTAAACTTTCTAAATCTTCATTTTCTGGCTAATGAAAAGAAAATAGGATTCCATCAAGTCTCCTATATACCTGCTCCAGGATTTCTGTGAGGATCAAATGAGATGAGTCACAGGAAAACACTTCACAGACATTTGGTTAAAGTGTAAAATGTTTGCACCTGGCTATAAAGCAAGTCATGTTCCTGGGCTGAAGAAATTCCAAGGAGGCTATTCGCTAGGGAGAGGAAGTCAGGCGTTGCTACATGACATCATTACCCGGCACCCACAGCCACCAGCTTTGTCAGGAAGGATATCTGGAATGATGTCCAAAAGACGTCCGGTCTAATTAGCATATTACCCTTTTATTATTATAGATAGTTTGAGAAGCACTCTCTTAATCCAAATGAAAAAATTGAAAACATTTATTCACAAAGACATATGTACCTCCATGTTTATTGCAGCATTATTCACAGTGGCCAAGACATGGAAACAACCAAAGTGTGCTTCGAGAGACAATTGGATAAACAAGATGTGGTACATATACACAATGGAATACTACTCAGCCATAAGAAAAGGTGAAATACTACCATTTGCAACAACATGAATGAATCTTGAGAATATCATGCTAAATGAAATAAGTCAGACATAAAAAGAGTCAAATGATTTCACTCTTATATGGGATATAAAATGTAAGCAACAAATAAACAAACAAGAAAAAAGAACAAACAAAAGCTCATAGAAACAAACAAAAGTATGGTGGTTACCAGAGAGAAGAGAGGTGGGGAGATAGTTAAGGGGTCAAATATATGGTGATAGAAGAAGACTTAAGTTTGAGTGGTGGGCACTCAATGAAATATACAGAGTATGTATTATATAAATGTACATGTGAAACCTACATAATTTTATTAACCAAAGTCACCCCAATAAATTCAAATAAAAACAAAACAAAAAAGACAGAAATTTCAGACAATTCAGAAATATTTTTTTCTGGGTGGTAGGGAGATTAAAGAATCTAAATCATACCACATAGGTTGCTTTCTATTTCATTTTGAGATGATGCCTAATGATGCGAAACAATCTCTTCCTCTGAGTAATCTGAAATTGAGCTGAACTAGGATTACTGCCACTAGTTCCTGAAACCAGACAGCTAAGATATAGAAAATGCAAGGAAATTTCCTCTAAGCTAAGTGTTATGTATAAAACTCAAAGTCAATTGCACCATGGAAAGTTTGCAGTAGGATCTCAGTTACATACCCTATATGTTAAAAGTTGACTCCAGAAATCCAAAGGGGAAATTGCCCCACCTGACCCAAAGATGATGTCTTGTACCATCACTGCAGGGTAGTGCTGAACCTATAAAAGCCTAGAAATGTGTAGTTAATTATTAGTCACAGGAACTGTGAACTACTTCATCATTTAACTCATGTTTTTTTAGTCAGTGTTGGCCCAGGTAACATAAAAATAATAATAAAAAAAGACAAAATATACTTTTTCTTCCATTATAGCATGTTTGTCAAGTATCAAATATTACTAAATATTCAACAAGTATATAATAAATATTTAACATGTCAGAGATCTAGTAGGTAAAATTAGGTATGTAAAATATAAAACACAATCTACAATCCTCAGTGTTTCTACATACATGTTTATATTTTGTACAGTTCAGATAAAATAAAATAAATCCAGTTCCACACTACATATACACAGACTAGAATGATCTAAAAAAAGATATAGCATAATCACCAGAGTTGCAGTTGCTAGGAAAAGCATCTTAATAGGTAAACATAGCCTTACCATATGATCCAGAAGTAGTGTTCCTAGGTATTTCCAACAGATTTAGAAACTAATGTCCACACTTACACATGCGTGGAAATGTTTATAACACTTCTTTTCATAATCACTAAAAACCGGAGCAGCCAAGATCTCCTCCAATAAGTGAGTGAATAAGCAAACTGAAGAACATACATAAAATGAAATCCCACTCAGCAATAAAAAAGGAATAAACTACTAAGCCAAACAAAGCTATAAAAAAAAGATGGCAAAGTTGTTTTAAATATTAATAACAGAGTCAATTTTTCTCTCCTTTCACAAAGATTCAGAAAACATAAAATAGTAAGCTAGATAGATAAAAAGAAAATCACTAATAGATTTATCATAGTAAAATTGAAGGACATTAAAGACACTTTGAAGTAGCGAAAGAGAAAAGAAGCACTATCTCTACAAAATGACAGTTGGACTGAGATCTGATTTGTTACTGATAACACTGGAAGCCAGGAGATATTGAAATAATACCTTCAATGTTCTAAGAAAAAATGCCTATTCATCTAGTGTTGTATACCCAGAAAAAAAATCTCAAACATGAAGATGAAACAAAGATATTTTAAAGAAATTTCTTAAAAACCAAGATAACTGCTGAAACCGGTTTGGCTCAGTGGATAGAGCGTCGGCCTGCGGACTGAAAGGTCCCGGGTTCGATTCTGGTCAAGGGCATGTACCTTGGTTGCGGGCACATCCTCAGTGGGAGGTGTGCAGGAGGCAGCTGATCGATGTTTCTCTCTCATCGATGTTTCTAGCTCTCTATCCCTCTCCCTTCCTCTCTGTGAAATATCAATAAAATATATTTTAAAACAAACAAACAAACAACAAAAAAAAAACAAGATAACCTAGTTTGCCACCACCTCATGTACGTCAGACAACAGGAAAGTGGGTTCTGGAATAAAGAAAAATCATGAAGTAAGGTAGCAGAGATAAATCCAAATGTACTATAACTTGTAGGAAAAATAAATAAGCTAAATGTGGTATATCCAAATGGATTTCTAAAATCTAGCTCTAAACTGTTTGCAAGAGATAAATAGAAAACTTAACTATACAAAGATGTTAAAAATAAAAGCATGAAGGAAATATATATCAGAAATATTAACTGAAATAAAGTTGGGTAATAGTAGAGTGATATTAGTTAAAGCTGATGTAGCTATATTAAAATTAGAAAAATAAAATTATCACAGAAATTATTACTAGAGACAAAGAGAGTCATTACAATAATAAAGAGCTCAACTCACCAGGAAAATATAACAATTCTAAACTTATGTGTATATGAAACATAGTCTCAAACATATAAGGCAAAAGTGGAGAGATCTGCAAGAACACCATCATAAAAGAAATTTTAACATATCTCTTTCATAATTTATAACAAAAAATAGAAATATACGGGAGATAAAAGCAATATAAATAATAAACTTAATCTGATAGGACTTAGTCTTAACAAGTAAAAAAATATATATTATTTTCAAGGAGGTTCAGAACATTTAGGAATAATGAGTTTATACTGCCACTGAAGCAATTTTCACCAAGCCTCAAAAGACTGGTATCACACAGACCATTTTCTCTACTACATACAATTGAGTTAAGAATGTATAGTGGAATTAAGTGTGCAAAATGTATGGGAACACAAAAGAAGAAACAACTGTCTCTTCCTAGGACTAAGTATTATTCAAGAACTCAGTAGTTCTCTCAGCAAAGAAGCAAAAATGTATTTCAGAGGAATACATATAAAATATTACAGAGGAAGGAAAGGAACCGGCATGAACAAGAAGTGATTTATTCACTGAAGTTAAGATAGAATGTGCATGTGTGTGATACATACACACACACACACACACACACACACACACACACACTTAGGAATAGATGATAGATAGATAGATAGATAGATAGATAGATAGATAGATAGATAGATAGATAGACAGATGATAAATAGGAATTCCGATTGCACTGTGCATGTAGACAACACACACACATACATTTATTTACAAGGGTGGGGCAAAGCAGGTTTGCAGTTGTTCATATGGAAAAAGACATGCATGTTATGATTATCACAATAGCTTTATTAACTCAAAAGAACATCACAATGGCACAGTGCACTTAGTTACCACCTCGTAAGTGCTCAAACTGCCGCCCTTCATTATTTACACATTCTTGTCGAGTACTTGCTATACTCAAGCACACTTTGGCACAGAGTTCTTTATAAACCTACCTTCGCCTACCCCTGTGTGTGTTTTGAGCAATCTCATTATCATGTTGTCTCACGTGGAAGAGTATGGATTACAAAGTAAGCAACAGGAAATTAACAAAGACCTTTATGCAGGTGAGGGACTACATTTTATTATCTTATTCTAAAATGGAATGTAGATTGCTGATCAAATAGGCTGAAGAGAGGTAGACCAGTTGGATAGTGTCAGGAAGCTGGCTGGTTTCTCAATAAAGGAAGAATGCCCTTTGAGGAGCCATGAACAGATCTTGTTTCTTAGACTCCCCCATTCTTGCAAATTGCGTCTTAGAGATCATCACTAGCTATTGTTATCACCAGCCATCTTCAGTTAGATTTTGTGCCCCCCCCGTCCCACTTTGATCTATGCATACCTGCACTACCTGACTCTTAGTTCATACTATAAGCTCTGATGATTAATTTTTACTGAATGACTAACGATAACAAGAATGAAATGATTACAAAGCCATCAAACCAAGAACTGAGATTTATAGGTCACGAACTAAGCAAGTCCACTAGCTATAATGCACATTTCAGAATACAAGCACCCTGGCCTATCTTTCTTGAGATTCCCTTCAGGCTTGCTCTCTAACTGGTTAGGTTTCTCACTCTGTTCGCATACTGTCCTTAGGCTGCCTTACAGAGGCAGAGCTGTGAAATTCCCAGAGGCAGAGAATATTTTTGACTATGAAAAATCTGATCAAACTGTCAAAAATACAGAAAATCATCTAAGAAAATTGTCAAACATAATTCAGGATCCTGGGACAGTGTAATGCAAAGATTTCAGAAAACTAAAATGTATCATTATTTTTGCTAAATAATCTGTAGTTTCCTTTCCCCCAATTTAGTCATAATTAATCAGTGAATACTATCATGTCTAGTTTCCAGAAACCATCTTCCTGTCATTTTTTAGGGTAACCTAAAGCATTTCTAAAAATCTCCAAATCAGTCCATCTTTCTTCCATTTCCATTCTTCCCCAAGTTACCCTGAGATGACTTAAAATTAGAAAGAGAATGTGTCAATCCCTCCACAGTGATTCTGACCCCACCCCTCAGCCTAGGGCCCAACTGCAACATCACATTAGAATTCACTACAATATCCCTGACCGGTTTGGCTCAGTGGATAGAGCGTTGGCCTGCGGACTGAAGGGTCTCGGGTTTGATTCCGGTCAAGGGCATGTACCTGGGTTGTGGGCATATCTCCAGTGGGGAGTGTGCAGGAGGCAGCTGATCAATGTTTCTCTCTCATCGATGTTTCTAACTCTCTATCCCTCTCCCTTCCACTCTGTAAAAAATCAATAAAATAACATTAAAAAAAAAAAAGAATTCACTACAATATGGCCAGCATCACTGCAAACAAAATTAAAATAAATGTATGCTCCTTGAAATAAGAGAGCATTTTACAAAAATTCAGCTTAGAGAAGATGAGAAACTGATCTAGGGTTTTAACAAAAGGTGTGGTGGGAAGAACTCAGACTCCGAAGTATGATGGGGTTGCTGATCAATTAGACGAGCAGGATGAGCCAATGGGTAAATAGAAGAGTATCCCAGGAGCTCCAGCTTGGAGACCGAAGTGAATGGTGACATGATAAACAAACAAAATGCCATAGTGAATCACACGTCTTGTCCTGTAAAATTTAGACACTGGGTTATCTAAAATCAACGAGAAGGACAGAATATTTAAGTCAGAAGTTCCTTTGAGGTGTGAATATAATATTCACTCTGCTTATTTTTGTGTTTACTTGGAGTCATTCTTTTTCAATGAAGCTTTAAACTGCTGTTAACTTTTCCAAATTTTAGTTCATGTTTCTCCTATGTACCTTCATTCATCTGTACTCCAGTACTGTTCGGCAGAAAACAAGCAGTGGAAAAAGTCAGATTCCAGTCTTTGGGATTCTGATTGCCCTGTGCATGTGGACAAGACTAAAGTTCCACGCTACAACTTGGAGTTGAAAATAAAATGGGTAGTGCATCTCATTAAACATCAGTGATACAAAAAAGACAAAAAATTACACTCTGAATACTTTCACAAATAATTTTACAGTTGTACAAGTCTACAAAATCAGTTTGAAGCATAGCATTAACTAATTGTTTGAGATAGCATACCATCACTTAGAATTAAATGTTTAGCATGTTAGAATAATATCTTTCCAAATGTTTCTGAAATTTATTTCAGGGGTGTATAAATGTGAAACATGTTGAAACAAATACAAAAACATTACTAGCTGCAAATGATAAATACTTTACGGCAATTTTGTTTTTATTATGTATTCAGAGCTATTTTTGTTTTAGGAAACAAGTGAAATATATACTCATATACTAGTATATGTAGCAACATATTAGTATTTATAAAATGAAAGGTTTGTATAGTAATTGGACTCAGAAGCAAATGAAAAATCCTCAATTTCACTTGCCACCTGCCAAAAAAATATGTTCAACCTAATCTAGCTCTATATTCACATCCATAATTACAAAATGCTTATAATTTCTCCTATGAATGCTTTAATAATGAGAACCTTTATCATTAAGACACAACACTGTGTGTGGAACTGCTTTCTCTTCGAACCATGACTCAAGTGTGAACTTTAAAAAAACTTGATGAGAAGAAATAAAATATTTAAAATCTAACTGCCTGTGCTGCTTACAGCAATCAACTCATCAAACCATTGGTTTTACAAACCGGATCTGAAAAAAATTGAAAATGCCGATTATAATGAGCTCATTTAATATTAGTTTTCTGTAAAATAATGTCTCCACACCAGACAAAATAATAGGCATCAGAATCGCAGAGATTTAGAAATTCAGTGATCCTTCTCCACAAAGGCCAAATGTGAGAACAGTGAGATTACTAAGAGTGATTTAAGACAGACTGTCTCAGAACCAGGGAAGGCTCTGATCACATGAGGGCTAAAGAGCTGTCTCTTATTCTAGGAGGGCAGGGTTGTCCTTCTGTGGCACACAGGTTTACAGGTTATGCAGCTGTTACATGCAATGGAAGCCTGGCACAGAGCATAGACACACACAAGCATGTCAAGCCTCCCACACTTGGCAGCCCTTGACAAATGAAAGTCAATGCACACAGAGGTATAAGCGGTTCAGAAGGGAAGTGAAATATTGAGGCATGGCCACTGAGACATTATGAAAAAAATCTTCATAATCTTTAAATATATATCTACTTAAAACCACTAATTCTTTATAAAAGTATTTAAGAATAGTTGGGGGTGGGGGAAGTATTTTGAGCCTAGGAATTAGGTTAAGACACAGGTATATTTGTTAGAGCTGGGCCACAAATCTGCCTCTAAGCTTTTTAGCAACTAAGGCAAAGGAGGAAATGCAATCAGCTTTATGATGCAAAGGAATCATAAGATTAACTACCAAACCAGTTTCTGAGACGTATAACTAATTCTGGTACTCAGACGAGGTAGAATTTCTCCCTCAAGAGTCTCATGTTGAGAGGAAGGTAGAGACCCAGACTATAATCCAGTAAGTCTTAAGTAAGCAATTTCTTTCCTTGAATTAGCTAGCTTCTCCTGCTGATTTGGATTTTTAAAAGCCCCATATACTCTGAGAAGATACAGACTTGTGAAATCGCAATGATAACATTATTTTTCCGTTCGTGACATTGATTTATGATATCATATTTCACAAAAACATTTCTTGCTCATGGCAGCTGAATTGGTTGTTTCTACCCAAGAACTAATCAAAGGCTCTTTTATCTTAGGTATATAATATGTATTTTTCTAGCCAGTCTATAAAAAATGATGGAAGTTTAAAACCCAAATGTGAAAAGGAGTTAGATGATGACAATGTGGGAGTTAGTAATGAAAGCATTACATGCCTCCAGAAAAGAAGAATATAGGAGGCTCTGGGCTCTTACAGCTTTAAGGTTTGCATTTTTAACTCTTTAGGAATAACCGGCATGTTTAAGACTCACAGCCATTAATAACTCAGCTGATACCCTGACAAAGCAGATGTGCTTATGAAAGCACTAACAGTTTACATCAACCTGATCCATCACCCAGATGCCAAAGCTCAAATCCGCTTGATTATATTCTCTTCTCCACGTCACATAAGTAGTCACTGTGGTGAAGGATAGAAACTGTGTTTCTTTGAGAGTCTTCTAGGAAAATGCCAAAACCTAGTTCTGATGATCAAAGGCAAGAGATGTAAGAAAGTGACAGCTCTTAGGGAGAAAAGATGTGTTATCGGATAAATCATACCATTTAGTTAGACTCTTAAATGTTGAGACTTGCAAAGGTTTTGAAAAGCATTCCTCAAAAAAATGTATTCTACAATATTGACCCTATTATGAATAGAAGAGAAATGTCTCTCCAAAATAGTATTAAGTGATCCGTATATCATGATTTGTAATTCTTGGTATAAATAACATTTGGATAAAATGACATAAAAATTACATCAAGATTCAAAACTAAATTTATGTTATAATCACATTTAATCCCGTTAAGTTTCAAAAACAGTCATTGAGAATTTTAGTTTTATTATGGGTTAAATCATGTTATTTATTTCCAGACTTGAGGGATATCATATAAGCTAAGCATTTAATAAATTTAGTGTAAGTACAAGCACTCAGAACTTCTTTTTTTCTTAATTTTAAGACTAATACTTAATGTACTCTTTGCTGATCGTCAAAGCCAGCTTGGAGGTTAAATCTAATCTATGGTCCCAACAAAATCAAAATTATTTGCAGTGATCTGAGAGGCAGAATAATGAGGAAAACGAGTAGAGTTAGACAAAATGCATAGTGTTTATTTTAAAAGATTGGGAGGAGGTTATCCAATGGCCTAAATTCATGATTTATCTCTTACTTTCTCTTGGGTTTTATTTACAAATATCAACCAGTAGTAATTTAGCCCAAAATAACTGATTAGGAATGAACATCTTAGTTATAAAAAAAGGTGGAGTGTAAACAATTATTCTGTGACAAGACTAAATGCTATGACTATAGCTCAAATGCCTTTAGTTTTCTTTGAAATTTCTAGCATCAGAAGCTCTATGAACTTCCTGGTGCTCTGGTCTGTATACTGCATAGAACACAGTATTTGGAAATAGAGGGCATAGATTTATGTTCTTAGTCCATTGTTTACCAACCTTGTGAGCCTAAACATTGCACTTGATTTTTCCGGGTCTCCATTTTAATACTCATAAAGCGAGAGCATATTGAGTCATCAGATAAACCTATTATGGTGTTTAAACAAGGCAATGTTTGGGAAATCAAAAGAGCTATTTGAACTTTATCAATCTGAAACTGATTTTCTACCAGAAGGGCACAAAAGCAGTCATTCTCAAAAAAGTACTTAGAACCCTAGACTCTCAGACCTGGAAGCTAGAGATCAATTAGCCCTGCAGTGTTTATTCATGTTCTTCACTCTTATGGTTCTAGGCAGCTTCCTGGGGTCAACTACAGGGGTCAAGGGGAAGTAGCCTGGATAGAGCTCCCTGACCTCTTTTGCCTCAAACAGAACTGTTCCCCTTTGATTGGTTTCAGATCATTGTGGTTGTTTAGAAAACATTTTTTGAACAAATTGAACAAATTCTTCACCTGTGGTGGCTAAAAATGATTACAACAAAACCTACGAATCAAATTCAATTCTCACCCTGCAGTACCACTATCTTCTGAGAAACCAACGTCAAAGAAGGATTGTAACACGCCCAAGGTGTCACCTCCGATTGACAGCAAAGCCAGGGTTTGTACTTCAACCTGACCAGTGCCCTTTCCACTACACAAATCAATCTCCTTAAAGGTTACAAGCTGCTAGATTTGGGGTGAGAGTTTTGGTATTTTGGGGTGCCTGTGACTCCTGACTTCTGCTGAACTTCATTGTGGTGTGGGGTGATTGTTTCCATGACTATCTAAGGCTGAAGCTTGAGCTCTTGTTTCACAGATGGAGATCACCATGGCAATTGAAGCCTTTCTGGCTGGATAATGAAAGCCCTTCTTTTGAAAGGAGTCTGCTGTCACCTTGGCATAGAGCACTCTAGATAACCTATTTAATACCAACAGAGCAATATAAATGCTCCACAATGTGACAGGGGCTTACAATATTTTTCAGAGTCAAGCTACAAAAACATTGTTTAGGAGCATCAAGAAAGTTCTCAAGACAGGGTGTGATTTTTAATATTTAGGATGCAAGTCTGCACTTCTCTTGAAGGGATGGAGGGTGATGCATAAATTTGCTCATTCTGTGGTTAGTCTAGAACCGTGGTCGGCAAACTGCGGCTCGCGAGCCACATGAGGCTCTTTGGCCCCTTGAGTGTGGTTCTTCCACAAAATACCACGACCTGGGTGAGTCTATTTTGAAGAAGTGGCATTAGAAGAAGTTTAAGTTTAAAAAATTTGGCTCTCAAAAGAAATTTCAATCATACTGTTGGTGTTTGGCTCTGTTGACTAATGAGTTTGCCGACCACTGATCTAGAAGTCTGTAGTAAGTTTTATTAGGTTATAAGACCACCTTATGCTTCTAAACATTTGTCAAGGGAAGGAAGACAATAAATAAAAACTTAGATGTCAGTATGTTAAAATCTACACTTACGTTAAATGAAGGAGCTTACTTTTTAGTCACATAGAGGTTAGAAGCTAAGAATTTTATCACAAATCAAGCACAATTCTCAACAATTAAATTTACAAGCTTTTATTTTGACACAAACTTTTATTCATTGATACAAATGACCCATTTAAATGTATTACAGAAAAACTTCACAGAGATTTGACAAAAGTACATGGTCATTTTCCTTAGTAACTTAGAGTTGTAAGCTCTGCCAAATCATATTTTAGCTGAAATTCCAATACGGTAGGGGAAACACTAAATATCCTATAAAAGGAATGTCCCTAAAGACACATGCTGATTTATTATTGTCTTACAGCATTAAGCCACTTGTATAGCTGTGATTTTGAGTCCATAAATCTTAAAATATCCTTTTTAAATGAACCTTCAAAATTTGATGTATTTTCAACTGGTAAAGTCCAGAGATCAGCAATGCTATAATAGCCAGTGTGGAGAATGGAATATATACTTAATGATGACAGAAGGACACTAAAGATTTCTAAAATAGTCATTTGCACAACTTCCCTCAAAAGTATTTTTCTTAATTCTTTTACCACTCATATAAAAAATGTTCACTCATTGCTCCTAACCGTATTAAAAAAAAAGAAGAAGAATGTTTCACTACTGTTACTTGCAATGTATTTCAACTTTAGCAAAACAAACCCATATTTTGAATATAAAGAAATCAGGTTAAGTGTTGCTACATCTTTTTGACTGGTTCCTGTGACCAAAAGAGAATTGGAACTAGGCCTGGATGGGGAGAAGTTATAATGCCTCTAGACGTGAAAGAGGTCAAATAATTCAGTATTCACAAATATGTTTCCCTATTCTAAGCCATGAAATGAATATAAAAGGCAGATTGCTAAAAATATGACATTTGTTAGAGAGCACTATTTTTCACTATGGAATGACTAACAAAAAATACCACCTACTTATATTCTCACAAAGCCTCCCACACAGCAGTAAGCCTGACTTTCCTGGGCTAAGAGACTTATTGATGAGACAAAACCCATTTTTAGAATTCTCCTAGGCACCAACTCTCTTACTTGATTAAGATTGTAGGTGAATGTACTACAAGCTTCAGTTTAAGAGCTCAGCAGTTTGGAACCAACCACTTGTTTAAAGACCTGTGCAATTGTATTTTTGCTAGATTATTTCTTGCCCGTGCAATACTTTCTTAATGACCTAATTGTGTTACTCAGGGAAGCTTTTACCTCACTATCTAGGACATGTTTCAAATTCTTTATAGATGAAATTTTATTTAAATTAAAGAGATAAAATTAAGCAACAGTGACTGAACTACATTTAATTAACTCTAACAAGTACAATTATATTTATTGAAAAGTTGTTTTGTGCATCTCAGGATTAACCATGTAGTTTATGATTTTTGCACCTTTGAAAATGATAACTAAGAACACATTTCAGAAGCATATTGTTTATGTTCTGCAAGTAATGAAAATATTTCATTTTTTAAACTTCTAGCCAGGGATCCTATTAAGGTAACAATCCTGACAAATAATAAATAAAAGTTGGGATCAAATAAAACTGCAAAAATTATGCTATACCATTTTTTTGTTTTATGTTTTTTTTTTTTATCTCTCAGCAAATTGCAATAACCTATAAATAGTGCTTAGCATCTGAAAGCATAATTTCTTGATTTCCAAGTTAATATAAGTAAATTAAAACTCGTATTTCAAAAGTTCGGTAAAGGACTCACTAGAGTTATGTGTATTATTTAAGTATAACCATTAGTCAGCCTACTATCTCATAAATAAATGCTACAAAAAGCAAATTTACAAGTATTAGCTCTGAACATTAGCAGCATTCTCTGTTACAGGGCATAACATATGTTGTTTAAATGAGGGCAACTACACAGCAAAAAAAAAAAAAGCTAAAGTAATTATTTTAAATATCAATCCCTAAAAGTGCTCAATAACTCAGAGATATTCCAGGATAAAGCACGTTTTCTCTAATGTCAATATTCATTAACACCCACATTTCCAAAGCAATAACCCATATTTTGGGTTGTTTGATGTTGTTTCTTCTTTAAAACAAACACCAGGGCAAAATCCAGAGTAAAGCTTATACATTTATTGGATAAAGAGAGAGAGAGAGATCAAAGGGAAAAGAACAGACTGAAATTCTTTGGATGAGAACTCTCCCTTTTCAACACTGATCGGTTTCATCAGCAGAGAAGATGAAACAGGTGTACCTTCATTAGCAAGTCTTCTACACATCACTATATTTTCATTTTCCACCCATAAATATTTTAATATGCATAGTATATTTGGTTTCATAGTAAGGACAGCAATGGCTTAACCCTTCATTATTGAAGCTTATTTTTAGTTTAAAAACTTGCAAAAGACAGCACTATTTACTGAACACACTATTTCAAAAAATCAATATTCACACATACAGCGTAGCAATATATATACTTCTGTTAAAATCTGCTAAAGAGAAAATAATTTACGAAAAAATATAAAGAATTGGCTGAATACTCCTTTCCTAAGACCTAAGGTAAGCAGCTTTACCTAATCATAGGAATGATCTAAAACTAAGCCAAGTGGTATTATTATGTACATTTCTTTATTTCTCAGACCCCAATGAATATTTTATTTTCATGCTATTTACATGAAAAAGTTCTTATGTGGATATGTCTTAATGTAAGCATCCTTGGATCACAGGAAGAAAAGCCATCAAGTAAATAATGTCAAAAATAAGTAGCCCAGCTTTCTTCTGCCCCCCTCTCCACTGGCCACCATGAGGGTCTCTTCAGCAAGAAGCCACCAGGAAATAACTTCAAGGAGAACTGTCTACAAAACCCAAGCCAATGGATTCTGCTGATAAGAGGAAATCCAGACAACGTATTCCACACGCAGTGCGCCCACCTCTACAAAGTGTATATAGTCCAGAGTAAGTTTCAAAGCCCTGTGTTCCAGACGAACCTGACAACACAAATGTATTTCACAAACTGGAAGATCTCTCTCTCTCTCTCTAGCTCGCTCTCGCTCTCTCTCTTTAAATAAAGCCTGACTACTGTCCCTTTCTTGCCAGTTTTGACTCTCAACAGTGGCTTGTCCCTGACGTAATTTTTCAGCAACCTCAATAGATCTTCGCCTCTGACAGCCTTCATTTCTTCCCAGTGGGTCATTGCCAATACACGCCCTCACTCCCACGCCCTTTCCCTTTCGACCCTTTGCTACTCCTCCTCAGAGTGTAGCACACTCTGGCTGGGAGAGTCTGAATTGATACGTAGTTTCGAGGTGAAGCTTGGATCTTCTACTAAAGTAGACAGTAGTTTCCACAGAGGGTTTGCTCTTTTGTTGATTTAAACAATTTAAGTGGTTCCAGGGTTCAGTGGGGACTAAACTAGTAGGAAACGAATGGGCTATCAGGGGAAATGATTACCCTTAATCACTTTTCTCTTCCATTTCTCATAAGAAAAAACTTTCCTCTGTGCCATACCTCTACATTTAACAAAAATAATAAAAATCTGGAGACTCTGTCTCTGCATGACATATACGTCACGAAAGGCATTCCTGTGTTCTTTGCATCTCACATAAAACCTAGCCAGTGACCCGGATGCTTGGGAAAGGGCAGCAAGGGATCCTTTCAAACACAAATGCCTGTGTCCAATCTCAGGGTAGTACAGAGATAATAGGAGATCTCTATTCCAGGCCAGCCAAGGTCTACTGACTATGACCTTGGCCGTAACAGAAACTTGTTGTTCCCCAACTTTAACCGGAGCAGCAAATACGCCTCATCCTTACTTATCTTTTCCCAACAAACCCAGAATCTTAACTGAAGTGGTGTGTAAGTTCTGACCAAGCTTCCCCACCCCACCTTCATCTACATCAGCCCAGCCCCAGACCACCTTTCTCTGTCCCTCCTTCCTTCAGGCAGTCGGAGCACCAGGAGAGGCAGGCTCCTGGGCTGGGCGCTTTGGGTGAACAGAGCCCTCTGCCCCCTACAGGGGATTTCTCCAACCCTCTCCGCTTACTGGGCACATCCATTCCTCTGACATATCCTGGGAAAACCTCTACCAGTCAAGTTTCCCCAGTGGGCAGGAGTGACTGAAACCCTCACCTGAACAAAGACCATCTGAATGGAGTCTCTCGTAAAAGTAAAAGTAAATAAACAACCCCTTTAAGCAACAGAGTAGAGGGTAAAAAAAATGCCTAGCGATAGGAAGGGTGAAGGATAAAAAGAAAGGACCTTCCCTTTCCAGCTTTTTCATTTCTAGTGAGCGGGACATTTAAATTTTTTGTGGCTTGTTAATTTCTTTTTTTAATTTTGGGTGGGTTTTTTTTTTTTTAGTTGTTTTTTTTTTTTTTTTTTTAAACCAGCACTGCAGGCAGCAGTGCCCCTGGGCAGAGGGGTAAACTGTCAGCCCGATGCTCCTGCCGGCCAGCCCTCACAGCCCAGCAGGGACTGGGGAGCCAGAAGGCGCCCTGGGGGTACCGGCGGCTAGGCGGGGGCTCGGAGCTGGTGCGGGACAGTGCGTTCCCAGGGCGGCAGCGGGGAAGGGACGCTGGGAGCCTCTTCAGGTGACCTCCCCAGCCTGCAGCCCAGACCAGCTCTAGCCTCCAGTGCCCCCACCGCACTTCCCAGCCCCGCTCCAGGGCAGGGGGCTGTGGGAGCAGGCGCATCTGCGGTGCTGGCGGCTGGGTGAGCGGGAGGGGGAACCTCTCCAGCCCCCCACTTGCTGCTGGTCTCCCACCCTCCCGCACCCCCCAGTGAACAGGAGTTCGCGCCCGCCCGGGGCAATGCAACTGTGGGGAGAAGGGTCTCATGGAGTGGCGCGGATCCAGCAGCAGAAACAGGCTTGTCCCCGCGCGGGCGGGGGCAGAGGGGCCGGGAGCTGGGAGCGGAGGCAAAGTGGCCGCAGCTCGGGCAACTTCGCTGGGCAGCCAGCGGCCAGGGACAGTGCTGCCACCGCAGCCTCCCCGAGCGATCACCAGTACTGGGTGCTGGTCTTGCACCCCCAAGTGCTGCTGCAGCTGAGCCCGAGTGGGGACAGGGGACTGTGGTCAGGAGGAGCCGGTAGGGAGGGGAGCTCAGCCCCAGAGACAAGCCGAGCCCCAGAAATCCGCCCTCCGCGTCCTCGGCCCCTCCGCGTCCTCCTCGGCGGCCGGCGCCACTCCAAGGGGCACCCGCACTGGCACTCCGGGAAGCCTCGCCCCCAATGCCCACTCGCCGCCGTCCCAAGGGGCCACCAACTCTTCTAGCAGCGGGAGGAAGAGGCAGCGGAAAAGAGAGAGGAGAGCGAGAGAGCCGGGGCGCCCAAAGCGAAGGACGCCCGCCCGCCCGCCCCGAGGACCACGTACCTTGAGCTCCTCAATGTCCAGGTTTGTTGATCTGTCCATGGAGCGGAACTAGAGGAAGTAGGGAGGAACCGGGCAAGCGGTACCCAGAAGCGATCTAGTCTTTCAGTTTCCAGCCTAAACTCAGCTTTATCCTCCTCCAAGCCCTGGCCGCCTCTCTCAGTCTCATTCTCCGTGATCGCACCGCCGCCCCCGGTTTAAAAAAAAATAATAATCAAAAAATAAATAAATAATAATTAGAATACACTTTGTTTTACTTCCTCAAAGATCTTGGTGACAGGTGATCTTGGCCGCGGCGCAACCCAGCGCAGTCGGATCCAGCGAGGGGGAGACCTCCACTCTGTCTGAGATGATTTCTCCTCCTGCAATCAGCTTAGAAGCCAGCGAACTGCTGCTGCATCCCAAGAAAAAGAGCTGCTTCCCTGGACAGCATCATGCGGCAAATTTCAAGCAAACGTGTTGAAAGTGAAGGGAAGAGTCTATGATGAAAGGCGCCCTCCCTCCGCCAGGCTTCCTCCGGTAGCTAATTCCTCACCCGGGGAGTCCCGAGCTTGAGCAGCGATCAATTTCCCTGGCGCGGTCACCGGATCCCCGAAGAAGTCCTGCACGGACCTCGGAAACGCTCTGCCGCGGAGAGGTGTTCCCTCCGTGGGGAGAAGATCATAAAGTCTGGAGGGGACGTTCTCCTTTGAAGGTTATGCTCTAAGAGTTGGGAGAATAGGAGGTGGCTCCCAAGGAGGAGAGGAAAGGGGGAGAGAGAGGAAGCCAGAGAGGGAGAGAGAAATTGTCCTCCCCGCTTTGCTGTTTTACTGGCCTTGGCCACCAGGTGACTGACTTCACTCCTGTCTTCCCACAGCCAGCGCGAAGGGGATGGCTCTCCCCTGTCAAAAGCTACATCTCCTCTCCAGACAAACACTGTGCTGCTGGGTCTTAGAGACTGCCCTCTGCCCGGGATCCACTGACAAGCATTTTCATTCATGTCACATGTTGCCTCATCTTATTCTCACAGGTCTGGGAAGAACGTGTGTGTGTGTGTGTGTGTGTGTGTGTGTGTGTGTGTGTGTGTGTGCTTCTCACACATGGATTCCCTTCCCATCTCTGTTGCTTTGAGTGTCAAGGGATTTGGGGTTTTAACTTAAGAAAGACTTTTAAAGAAAGTGACGAATAGGAACAGTAAAGGAAATGTCTTGCAGTGATGCTTCTTATGGGGAAGCAATCTTTTATTGGGAAATGTTTCTTTAAACAGACGGTGACTCTTCCGTGCACTTAACTTGTAGGGTGTGCATTTGGGGAAAAGGCTCATTTTCTTCATTTAATGTCTTCGTGTAAAAGCTTAACTTCTGAAGGGATTTAAACGGTTTCCTTGTATTTTGTTATGGCACATAAGCTAGTGAGATATAAAAATGTTTCTCCATTCAGAAAATGAGCTGAGTAAATTATTGAATTTATTTGTTAAAAAAATCTTTTTTTTTTTTTCCAGGTATAGATGTTTACCACCAGTCTCTGGCCTTCCTCTCTAAATTCATCTTTGCCCTCCTCCCTGTCTGTGATCCAGCCACATAATCTACCCATCCACCTGCCTTTTCTTCTGCCACTGACTCTTGTCCCTCAATCAAGACAGCTCTCTATCCCTCCTCGCAAGTTTAACCCATAAAGCCATGTCTTCAGAGAGTATTTTCCTCGGGTGAGTCCCTCAGATATTTTCCGGCTCTATCCTCTCTTAATGGCAGTCAGCTCACCTTATCATTATTTAATGTATGCATCTGTTATGCTTCTTTGTCTAATTCTTCCAGTTGACTATAAACTCTGGAAGGCAAATTCTGTACCTTTCAAATTCAGCAATATATCCCAGGAATCTAGTACATAATAAGCACACAAATATGCCTGGAATGGATAAATATATGTGGGAAGAACCTTTAACCAGTTATTTTAAAGTCTGAAAACAACCATGACTTCCTCACTCCTCAAGACACAAATGCCAGTTGATCCCCTCCTAGTCAGCAGCTAAGCCTAGAGTGTTCAGCATTATAATCAAGCATACAGAGTTCTTTAGTTGAAGCCTATTCTCTTCCACAAATTTACCAAAGTTAGCTTCCTTTCAAACTTCCACTTGTACCTGGTATCTACAGCTTTCAAGATTAACACCAAGTAGACAACAGTCCATAATTAGTGGAGCTGAACATCAAATACTCAAAATAAATTTTAGGTACTCACCTTACATAATTATTTTACATAGTCTCTATAATAATAAAAGCATAATATGCTAATTAGACCGGATGTACTTTCTGAATGACCTTCCAGACGAAGCCGGGGCTGTAAGGGAAGCCTGGGTCCTGGGTGCCAGAGGGAAGCCGGTGCTGGCAGCTGGAGGAAGGAAGGCCTACTCTTGCACGAATTTCGTGCATCGGACCTCTAGTATATGTTAAAATGTAAGGTTGCAGGTTGAGAATAAATGAATTTATATAAAATGTATAATGCTTAAAAAGCTTCTTTTCCAGAAATTATCAATAATTCAACATAAATAACATAATCACATGTTTTTTTGAAAGTTAAGTTTCTTCATAAAAAATAATTTTACATCCCCTATCAGCTTGTTACTGCCTAACTTTAGAAAATTGAATATAATAAGCAAATTTATTTTAAGCACGTTAACAAAGTGATACTATCTCTAAAATAACTTTAAAATTTGCAACTGTGAAAATACAGCTCAAGAAAGATAGCTTCAAAAGTAAGCAATAATGTTTTGCTTTGCCCAGGTAGTTGAGTTGGTTGGAGCATCATCATGTACACCAAGAGGTTTCAGGTTTGATTCCATCAGAGCATATACCTAAGTGCCAGTTCGATCCCCAGTCGGGGCATGTACGAGAGACAACTGATAGATGTTTCTTGCTCACATAGATGGTTTCTCTTTCTTTTTTTCTCTCTCTTTCTCCTTCCTGCTCTCTCTAAAATCAATAAACATATCCTCAGGTGAGGATACAAAAATTAATAAACAATAATGTTTAAACACCATTCAGATTGGGCAGACTCCAGATAGTTTCTTAGTATGACATAAAATTATAGATGGATAAAAAGTGATAATGTACTTAATAATAAAGGCTAAGCTTAACCATATTTTAAAAAAGTTATATATATCTACTAGAGGCCCGGTGCACGAAATTCTAGAATGGTGTGTGCGGGGGGGGGGGGGGGAGGCTGTCCTCTCAGCCCAACCTGCACCCTCTCCAATCTGGGACCCCTCGGGGGATGTCTGACTGCCAGTGGGATTGGGCCTAAATCGGCAGTCGGACATCCCTCTCATAATCCTGGACCACTGGCTCCTAATCGCTCACCTGCCTGCCTGCCTGCCTGCCTGGTCACCCCTAACTGACCCCCCTTCCAGCCTGATCACCCCTCAATGACTCTGTGTGCCGGCCTGATCACCCCTAACTGCCCCCTGCTACCAGCCAGGTCGCCCCCAACTGCCTCCCCCACCAGCCTGGTCACCCCTTATTGTCCCCCCACCCTGCCAGTCTAGTTACCCCTCATCCCCCGCACCAGCCTAATCGCCCCCAACTGCCCCCCATCAGCCTGGTTGCCCCTAACTGCCCCCCACTGGCCTGGTCGCCTCTTACTGCCCCCCTCTGCCGGCCTGGTTGCCCATAACTGCACTCCCTGCTGGCCTGGTTGCCCCCAACTGCCCCCCCTGCCAGCCTGGTCACCCCTCATGGCCCCCCCACTGGCCTAGCGACCCCATGCTGCCTGCTGTTCAGTCATTTGGTTGTCCCTCACTAACCCCCTGCCGGCCTGGTTGTATGCAGCCATCTTTGTGAGGGTGTGATGGTCAATTTGCATATTACCTCTTTATTATATAGGAGGTGATTCTGATTCACACACACACAGATATAGTGACTTCAATTCATCTTTAATAAAATGAAATTATATTCAATATTTGATATTGACCAGATTGACATATGAGCTACAGAAACTATAGGTGATTTCCAAATCAGTTCCAAATCTGGGTCTAATTAAATGTCTACAGAGCCAGAGATTTCCAAGTATTTTGCTATTTCAAGAATTCCCATGCACATTTATTAGGCTAAAATTTCCTAAAATCAAAAATGGAATCTGATCACAAAAACATGATTTGCTGAAACATATTTATATAACTTTTCAAGGAAATCAGGACTCAGTTCCCCTTCAACTGACATGTGACTAAGTGAGACAACCATCAGAAAATGAAATAACTTTAAACATATGAAATAGGGCAGTGAAAGACTGAGGAAGTGAACTGAGAAAAGGAATTTATCTAGATGCCCTGAACCACAATTTCAAAGGGAAGACAACTACCCACGGCTGCTCCAGGAGATCATGCTGGCACATAGCAGGGCATGTGAAAGGAGTAAGATTCACTTTTAGCAAAGATGTAAAATTCACAGACAAACCGCAAACAGCCATTACAACCCCAAGCAGGGGAAGGCAGTGAGAACACCTACAGGTCATGAGATGCTACAGTTCAGAATCACTCGTCCATGGCCACATTCATCAATGTCACCTATACCATAAGGTATCAATGTCACATCTACCACAGGTACACATGCCATTATGAGGGTCCTTATTTTAACTAATTTTAAAAATTGAGAACTTTTTAGATATTTTTTCCAGTAGACAAGATAATTTTCATTCATCATATATGGTTTAAAAACACTTTTCAATGTTGTAGGCCTCCCGCCTCACAAGTCTCTAAACAACTTTACAATTTTTGTGCTTTTATTTTTATTTTTTTAGTTTACTACAGAGTAAGATCAAAATTTATTTTGACTTCCTGTAATTATTAAATGTATAAGTGGTATATTATTATTCCTTAAAATAGAGTAACAAATCATTTACTTACATAGTTGACCCTACTTAGTTTCTAGTAACTAGCATTTCTATTCATATGCTCTAAAAACTTGCCCCAGAGAAGATTTATTTCGCAAAATATTTATCTTTATTCCATGATGTTTTGAAGCATATGTAGCAAAAGATACTAAAATATAAAATATTAGAATTTTTATGAGTAAGAGATGTAATCACTGTCATGTGAATAGATGAGGAATAATAAGTTAAATAAACTTTTATCATTGTGATGTAGTTGAAAGGACATCCTTTGGCTCTTCCCCAAAATGACCATCTCTATTATGGCACAGATACTTCTTTTCTTTTTTTTTTTTTTAATTAATGTTGAAGTTAAATTAAAATAATTTCTGCTCACCTTCAAACTATATCATGCTCCTACTCTTTAATATTAAAAACAGGGAAAGAGAGAAAAGAAAGAAAAAGACAAGAAAAGTTAAGAGGACTAACATGCCTATGCAGATATGCCCCAAAAGAAGCCAGAATGTAGAGTGAAAGTTACCAAATAAATAAATAAATAAATAAATAAAACTGGGAACATAAATCCCCTTTCTTTTAGATTTAATGGAGAAAAATATTGATAAATGCATATTATTAGGTGAAATTATACTCAATCATTTAGCCACATAATTTAAGAATTACCCATGTCATGAGAATACATATGCTTTTTTATAGTAGTCTATAAAAGATAATGGAGAATCTTCTTTGCAGAATTTAGAGGTTTGTGATAAATACTAACAGCATCCCCTCAAAATCATTATTTATTGCATCTTAGAGTCATGAACATTGATAATTATAGTTTGAAATTTTAAAAATAAACCCCCTCCAAAGGCTAAACTTCCTATGTAGTATAAGAAATAGAAACATAAGAAATCTACAAAAGAAACAGTCTGATAAATTCTTGTGTTAAAGCTCACAACAAATGAATAGCAATTAATACTATAACACAGTAATAATGCAAACAAAACGTAAGCATGCCAGTACATCACTTTGCAATTATATAAGTGCAAATAAATGTGGAAAAAAATGTTGTCAAACGTCTTCAATCAAGGCACTTTGATCCTCAATGCACTTTTCCATAAAAAATGGTTATCAATTTACTAGAAGCTTTAAGTGGTCAGAAATAATGAACCCTAAAAACTATAACTATAAAACTCTGAGGAATTTTTTAATTGCCACCTTCATCCTCAGACCAACAATCTTAGTATTGGCTTCATTATTCATTTTGACTTTGTCAGTTAGTTCATTTAAGTTCAAGAGCACAATTCTTTTGCAAAATTAATCTCTATAAACAGGCCACTTACTTTTTTTTTTTTTTTTAACTAAGCTGTTGGAAGGAAAGTGACTTTTCTGGAAATATTTCTATTCTGATAGAAGAACCTAAAGTGTTATGCCAGACCACCTACACACACAGAGTGAGAAACCAATATAATACCAATAACAATAAAGCCCTCAGAAACTGTCAGTGTTTCAGTGTGTTCTACTGGCATCACTATAACAAGAAGGGGAGAAATGTGGGAGGCAGAGCCACAGATGTGGAGGGAGATGAATAAAACAGTAACTGATTCTAAGGAAAAGGTCTTAATAGCCAGGAAGAACCATCAGTTATAGTGGCCTTGGATGAAGTACATTTGGAGTATAAACAAATAAACAAATAAATGAATAAATAAATCTATGGAATCTAGAAGGAAATATTTAATGTGATTAAATTCCAAAATAGGCCACTTACTTTCAATTAACTTCTAGTTTTGAAATGTTCCTATTCTGCGAATAACAAAGACTAATACCATAAAACTGAACATTATTGTTTTATGGTCTGTTTACTGGCATGTGATTGTTGTTTGAAACTTTGTTTTAGAAAATCAGTCAATGTGAAATTTCTTTTCTTTTTATTCCCATGTATACACTAAATAACATAGAAATAATGATTATATGAATAAAATTATATTTAATGAACTAATCTCTTCTGATATACCTTAGCAAATTGCATATACATAAAATTGATTGTAAAGAATATTCTATACCTAAATAATAATAATAATAATAATAAAATTATTTTTTTTCAATTCATCCCTATTTGAGGGATAGAATAGAGTCCAAAAATCTTTCCAAACTTTAATTTTACTAATATCTGTTGACAACGACTTTCCTATTATAATCACTACTAGAGAAGTGAGCCACGGCTGGGGTCTCTGCCACCTCTGCAGTGGCCCCTGCCCACTGCAGCTTTGTCTGGAAGGAAGGATGCCCAGAAGGACATCTGGTCTAATTAGCATATTATGCTTTTATTATATAGATTATATAGGTTATATAGATTATATAGACTAGAGGCTCAGAGCATGGATTCATGCACCAGTGGGGTCCCTCAGCCTGGCCTACACCCGCTTGCAATCCAGGATCCCTGGGGACGTCGGAGAGCTGGTTTTGGCCTGATTCCCACAGGCTAGGCTGAGGGACCCCACCGGTGCATGAATCCATGCACCAGGCCTCTAGTATGCATATAAGATCTTTGGTTAATCTCTTCCCGCCCTCCCCCTGTCCCCTTCCCTCTCTCTGAGATTCATCAGTCTGTTCCATGTTTCCATGCCTGTGGTTTCCACTCCTGCATTGAGAGTCTGCCCCCGATGGTCAGTGCACATCATAGCTACTGGCCAGTTGGAGGTCGGCCAGTCAGCTGGTCAGCCGGTCGCTTAGGATTTTATATATATAGACATGATATTGTCATGGACTTTTATTTATTTTTTTAATTTAATAAATCTTATTGTTCAGATTATTACAATTGTTCCTCTTTTTTCCCCCAATAGCTCCTCTCCACCCAGTTCTCACCCCACCCTCTGCCCTTACCCCCCCCCCCACTGTCCTCATCCATAGGTGTACGATTTTTGTCCAGTCTCTTCTAGCACCCCCCACACTCCTTTCTCCCCGAGAATTGTCAGTCTACTCCCTTTCTATGCCCCTGATTATATTATATTCACCAGTTTATTCAGTTCATCAGATTTTTTTATTCACTTGTTGATAGATATGTATTTGTTGTTCATAATTTTTATCTTTACCTTTTTCTTCTTCTTCCTCTTCTTAAAGAATACCCTTCAGCATTTCATATAATCCTGGTTTGGTGGTGATGAACTCCTCTAGCTTTTTCTTATCTGTGAAGCTCTTTATCTGCCCTTCAACTCTGAATGATAGCTTTGCTGGGTAATCTTGGTTGTAGGTTCTTGCTATTCATCACTTTGAATATTTCTTGCCACTCCCACCTTGCCTGCATAGTTTCTGTTGAGAAATCAGCTGACAGTCCTATGGGTGCTCCCTTGTAAGTAACTAACTGTTTTTCTCTTGCTGCTTTTAATATTCTCTCTTTGTCTTTTGCTCTTGGCATTTAATTATGATGTGTCTTGGTGTGGTCCTCTTTGGATTTCTTTTGTTTGGGGTTCTCTGTGCTTCCTGGACTTGTAAGTCTATTTCTTTCACCAGGTAGGGGAAGTTTTCTGTCATTATGTCTTCAAATAGGTTTTCAGTACCTTGCTCTCTCTCTTCTTCTGGCACCCCCATAATTCTGATGTTGGTATGCTTGAAGTTGTCCCAGAGGCTTCTTACACTATCTTTTCAAAGTTCTCCAATAAATTAGAATAAAAACTAAAATTAAGTAACAATAATAAATTAAAAAGGAAAACTTCTGGTCAAGATGGCTAAAAAAAATATGTTCTTAGTGTATAGAAAAACCACTAATTTCTGTGCATTAATCTTGTCTCCTACAACTCTACTGAATTCATCGGTTGGATCTAACAGCTAAAAATCAATAAATAAACAAAAATAATACTGTAGTGTTTGAACTATCATTGACTTGCTATTAAAAAAAAAACAACACAGAGAAAGGCAAAGTTGGGGCTTATGGAGCTGTGAATTAGAATCATCTATCTTGCATGACAAACTATGTTTACACCCAGTGGTCACAAACTGCTTAATCAGCTGTACCAACATGAAGTCTGTGCAGCATGATACACCTCTGAGTTCATTTCCCACTCTACTCATTGGTGACTGTAGAGAGGACCAAGTTAGGGAGCATGTATTTGAGAATTTTAAAAGCTAAGGATGTATGACATTTTTGTTACATAAACTGAGATACTGTTGATATGGAACTGAGAGTACATTCCCTGTATGCTGCAGCCTGAATAATGCCATATGTCAGCATGACAAAAGGTTTCCTAAAAGCCCAGAAACATCTTTGTCCTAATTACATATAAAATTTCATGTGCTTGCTGATAACTTTTAGGCAGCAGGTGTTTCTTCACAAATGTGGGGTCTTTAGCTTCTTTCCTTTTTTATTATTAAATTTCCTGCTATGAATGCAGTCCCCTCCACTCTTGCATGATAAAAAAATTGTCCTGTTTCTCTGGTATCCCTCAGAATGTGTCTAATAAAGACTGCAAACCCTCTTCTTTTTCAAAGAGGATACACTTGGAAATGAATGTGTGAAAGGATGAAATTTTTTAAAAACATAATAAGACATGTGACTTTATTTGATCTAGAGAATAAAGACTTAATCTGTGATTATTTTTGTTTCATTTTGAAGTACATATGGGTAAAATGCATGTTTATTAGAAGTCTCAATGCTAAAGACAGAAGGAAACCTCTTTATAGATTTGTCTCCCAATAATCCATTTTAGAAGCAATCTCAGTGTATAGTAAATTGTAGCTCTTCTTATAAAATCACCTTCATAATTCTTTCTTACTGTCTTGTTCTATTTCACATGATAATATTGCAAATTTGATTTTCTACCTACTTTTTCTGCTTTGGAAACTAATAGTGAATTTTCTATGTTTATATTTACAAACTAATTTCACAAAAATACCTTTTATAAATATATTTTATAAATGTTGATGAACTGATTAATGATGGGACTGAAGAAATTAATTTTTTTTTTTTTACTTCTGCCTATATGTGACATAGCCTTGAGTTACCAAAAAAGACTATACATTATTATATGCCAATCAAACTTTACTGTGGTATAATACCTTGACTTAAAGATAAATTTTCCATAGTTCGGGTAAATTAAAAAAATAATTTTTATGATAAAAAGAAAAAATGCCTAAAAAAAAAAAAAAGAAAGAAAAAATGCCTTCTTAACTTTAGTGAACTTATTTTAAGTAAGGTAAATTTTTGGCTCAGTTATATTATGAATGTTAGAACAACTAACAATATAATCTTTATAACTACTATGCAATTTAACTTAATCAGTAATATTTATTGAAAGTCAGTACACTTGAAATCACACAGTGTTAAGAAGCAGTGAGACCCTGAGCACATAGATTTTACAATATAATCAATAGCAGATGATGCAAACACAAATTCAAAGACCTGCTCTAGGACACACACCCAAGTGCCATAATCCTGTTCCAAGGTTACAGTCAGGACTTCACAACATCTCAACCTTTATCACTGGATTTCATGTACAATATATTTTTTATTCCTTCAAGACATGTGGGATGTCCTAGAAAGAGCACTAAACTGGAATTGAACCCGAGACTCCTCAGTAGGCAGGCCAATGCTCTATCCACTGAGCCACACCGGCTAGGGCAAACTTAAAATTTTTACTAACCCTTTGTCACACACAGCTTCTTAAAATTTTTCTCTCTTACTTTATGGGGCCAAAAAGCAATGGATGTTTCCATCTTTTGGTGCCCCAAATTTCTGGACTGTTCCCATTTCCTTTTATTTCCCCTTGTATGTCCTATGATTCCTTGCCAAAGGCAGCTAATTTCAGTGAATACACACTCTGAACATCTTTGCAAGCCTTTTCCCCTTGAGCTGAAAGCTCAGTAGGTAGATGGTCTGCTTTCCAAGTTATCACTGGCAACCAGATTGTTGCCATGTATAACAGGGCTCTCCAACATTCTAATCTCTCATATCTGGTCCCTTGCCGTGGTTGACTGATAAGCCAATGCCACATTTTAGGTCTTTTTGGCTAAGGAAAAGGGATAGGCATGGAGATATTGCTGGGAATAAGTCAGGAAATGATGTACATCACTTCTGTTTACACTGCAAAAATAAAGTGGTCACACGGCCCAACCTAACTGCAGAGAAACCTGGGCTTTGCAGTACTGATACAGAGCTGGAAAGGAGAGGAGAATATAGACATCTGTGATCACTGACATTCTCCAACACAAGCCATAGAAAATTGTTTGCACATTTGATGTTTGTAGCAAAAAAAAAATAAAAAAATAACTCAAGATTACATTAACACTGGATAGATATATACATACCTGCACACATGGGTCTGGTTCCATACCCTTAAGTACGAAAGCATGTAAAACTGAGTAAATTATAAACATGGTGAATAGCATTTAATTATATAAGCATATGTTGTAAGACTGTAAAGAAATTCAAAGGCTTGGGGGACTGATGCATGCAGCTGCACAGGTATTCACCCCTATGTGACCACATTATACCATGCCACCCACCATCGGTGCGTTCATTCACAAATACTAATTGGGAACCTTCTACCTCTCAGGTCCTGAGCCCTTTATTTTCTCTGCCTCAGTGAAAAAGCCCTGTGACTATTAACAAAAGCCAGCCCTGGGCCCAAGTAAAAGCCTGTAATGGGGACATCTAATAGTTAAACAACCCATGATGTCAGAAATAGAATGGTCAAGACGAGCGAGACAACTTGTTCCAGACATTTATTTCCAGACATTGTGTGTTCCAGCACATACTGGAAGAATATTCATAGTAAAGCATAATTATGACTTTATCTTTTATGAGTACTTTATTGTGGAATCATAGCAATTTTTAAAACTGGAGACCATAAAGATAATGTAGGAAAACATTCATTCTATAGCAAACAAAAACAAAAAAAACCCAGATGTACACATAAATAGAATTGTTTAATGTAGGTAGTTCCAGAGCCAACACTAGAACCTCTCCAAGGATAGAATGAGAAATATTAAAATGGAGAGCTATCTCAAAATATGCCAATATGTCTAATGATATAATAAGAGAAAAAAAGAAATTGTAGGATTAACAAAAGTTTACTAAACTTGATTATTCTATATAATTATCCATAGCGATTTCCTGCATGCTGAAAATATGCTCATATCTTCTATTGGTAAGCTATGTTTTTTATTTTCCCCCTCCAGTACTTCAATTTACAGTTTTTTCTTGTTCTAACTATAAGTTGAATATTACTCAGTTTTAGTACCGCTAATAGCTCATCAATGACAGATTTTCTTTTCAATTTTTAAAATAAGCAATAGCAATATTTTCTTCTACTATGGAATACTGTTACAACATATTGCATAAGCACATCCTTTATAGCCATAACTGGGGGGAAGGAGGGGTGGAAATTAAATCAGTTACTTAATTCCAAGTGCTTAAAACAATAGCGGGCACCTGATAAGCAATAGCTAAATGTAAGCTATTGTTTTTGTCATCATTACTAGAGGCCTGGTGCAGGACATTCGTGCACTTGGGGGAGGGGGGTTCCCTCAGCCTGGCCTGCGCCCTTTTGCAGTCCGGGAGCCCTCGGGCGCAGTCGGACATCCTTAGCGCTGCCACGGAGGCAGGCCACTGTGCTCGCCAGCCATCAGCGCAGTATGCTTGTGGCTGAGCAGCGCTCCCCCTGTGGGAGCGCACTGACCACCAGGGGGCAGCTCCTGCATTGAGTGTCTGCCCCTGGTGGTCAGTGTGCATCATAGCAACCAGTCATTCCTCCATTTGGTCAATTTGCATATTATCCTTTTATTATATAGGATTATTGCTATAGCTCATATGCAGTAAGCCCAGAAGTTAGGGGTAATCTACAAGCTGGGAGACCCAGTGGTTGGCTGAGCAGCTGAGTTCTAAATGGAACCGAAACAGATGATAAGCAGAGGATTATACATACACATGTGGAAGGAATGGTCATTGGACAGGATGTCAGGACAAGTAGGGAAAGTTCTGATTGTTACTGTGCACTTTTGTGCTTGTGATTTGGGATGAGAAGCAGTGCCTTAAGCGTCTTTCAATTTATGGAATATTATTATTCAAACAGATTTGCATTTTCTTACTGATACTGTCATTTTTTTGGTTGATGAATCTGTTGGCTGAACCAATCTCTCCTTGAAATATCTCAATAATATTCTTTGATGGAGTGACTAAGACACTATTTTGTTTATTTTAGTCAAGATTAACTGCTTCTAAAAGGAAATTGTATTATTCTTTCCTGTTTTAAAGTTTTAATAAGATAAAATATTTGTATTTTCTTTAAGAGATCGATTGAGAATGACAATGTTTATATTGTGCATTCATTAAATGGGAAGTCCAGAGAATAATATTTACCAGGATGTGGCTATGACTTTAGGTAATTCTTAAAGATATGTTTTTATTGGTTTTAGAGAGAGAGGTAGGGGGAGGGAGAGAGAGAAATAATTTTAGGTAATTCTTATTCATTAAATTTAAAAAATGTATAATCAATAGTAATACCATAAAAAAATCAAGACATATTTGACTTCCTTTGTGAACTACATTACTATCCCTTATTCTTGCATGAGTAACTGGCCTTGCTTCTTAGTGCTAATAATAAATGACCTATACCTGAAGAACTTTGTATAAGGTGAAGTTCTGAAAAGTCATCCATAGTGAAAATGTTATCATATCAACTGAAAAAAATAATAAGCATATGTAGGAAGTAGGAAGACTTCTTTCATTTAATTTTTAATGTAAGCATCATAACACTATAATCATATTATGAATGAACTAAAAACTATGAATATAAAAGAGTTGGGGTTATTTTATTCACAAGGAAGTTCAATAATCTTAAAAATATAGATAGGTTAAATGCAATGATAAATTCAACTCAAAATAGCCAATCATGCAATACCCAATAGCAGTATCACTGTCATTTCTGCTACCATCAGACTAATTTGTGTAACTTCATATTTGATATCAACTTAGGAAACAATGTGTTCCTATTTAAACAAGCCAACCAAATGTACTTATTCAAAGACAAAGCCAAAAGAGGGGAGGAGGGTCTTCTCTGATAGAATTATTTGCCACACGGGATTTTTATTGTCACTGACCCATGAAAGTCTGTCGCACACAAGAGTAAGGAGCACCTGGAGTTCTAAGGTCCGGTCTATAGTAAAGAGTGAAAGACATTTTAGCAGGAAGAGCAGTGCTGACAGTATGTCAATGTGACTACCCATAGCAATCTCTTTAAGTTTCACTTTCACAACATCCTCAACCTGTAAATCAGGATATGACCTATCTTATGGGTTTAGGTTTTTAAGAATGAAATGAGATGATTCAGATAAAACTAACCAAGTGCTAGCATGCAGCAGGTAAGCATGCTGCAAAATGATGCTGCTGTAAAACATCGCACGCCACAAAGGGCTGAAATCATTATTATTTCTGTCATTGTAGCAGTGGTAGTAGCAGTAGTGACCGTAATAAAAAGTGGTAAGGACTTAGGAGTAGGAGAGGAAAAGAAGAATTTAAGGCCTGTAAGTATGCCACCCTTGATTCCCTGGCCATCCCATCTGGGGATTAAAAAAGAGGATCTGAATAGCAGCTCTGGAACAGTATTTATTTGCCTCTGCTTTTTAAATAACCTAAATCTTTCACCTCAGTTTCTCCCCATGCCTCTGGGATGGCCGCAGAGATGTCTCACTGGTCTCCATAGATGAGCGCCCTGATAATAGTGTGATATCTGCAATTTCCCCTGGACAGCACCCCAGGGGGTCCTGTGTGCCAGCATATGGAGCTTGGCCTCTGATGTCCTTTGATAGGATCACCACGGAGCCTCCCTGAGCTGCTGCCACTGCTCCCAGCTCCTGCCAATGTTGGGGGCTGCTCCTGCCAAGGCCTCCTCATGTCTCCCTGAGGCTGCAAGGCCCTCAGTCATGGCTGCTGATGTGTCAGCGCAGCCCAGTCACAGAGGCACAGGCCGTGCCAGAGACCCAGTCTTCTTCGGTCTGGCTTCCAACAAACATTTGGATTCTGCAAACATTTACTAAGTAACTCCTAGGTGAGGCATTTCCCTAGAATTTCTTCCCCTTTTTTAAAACAACAACACTATATCATGCAAAAGTGGTGACTTTTTTGAACTTCATGATTACTTATAGAAGGGTGGCTTCAATATACCATATATTAGATGGTTTTTAAAATGCATGAAATGTGATAGTACTGTCCTTTCTTAAAGGCAATAATTATGTAGTTATGTGCTACTGCAAGGTAAATGCAAAGGACAACAATTTTAGAAATTATAATAAATACAAGTAGAGAGAATTTTTGAGAAGGATAAATTAGAAAAGAGCTATAGATATGCATTTTTAAATATTTATATATTGATTCATCTTCAAGAAAATAAGTACAACACTCTGTAAATAGTTTTGTTGCCCAATAGATACTACTATACTAAGTAAAATGCGAGTAAGAGTCAAGGAAGGGACTAGCATCATTAGTTTATAAATCCACTTTTAGTCCAACTCATATTATAGGCCTCAACGGTACTTTTTAGTCTAATTGAAACAGTGAGCTCTTGACCACTGCTTCAGAAATTGAAAATTACTTCCCGAGTTTTACTAATGCATTTCTGCATTTTTGGCCAACAACAACCCTCTGTTTCAGTAGCCTACTTCTTAATTCCATTTACAAACTCATTTACGTCTATAACCATTATAATTCCCGCTCCTCCCATGGTAGAAGGAAGTTAGGTGTCACTCTACTATCTAAGACTAATTAAACCCTCCTCCTATATCCTGTTGTTTGTTTGTTTTTCACTTTTCAACAGGAATTTGCATACTCCCCTCTCATATTTTCAAGGTCTTTCTCTCCATTGTTTATATAAAGACAACCGAATCTTTGTTTCTTCAAATATAGAAACATTTTAAATCCTACAATTTCTCTGTGTCCAACTTCCCATCCCAGCCAAGAGCTTAGAAATAATTTTGTAAACTTGCCTTTTCTGTTTGCTCATTCCCCGTTCACTCTTCAATCCCTTGTAATCTGGTTTAAGCTCTCCAAAGGGAGAGCAAAGACAACAATAATGAAATGATTCTGAATCCAGTGGGTACTTTTTGGGTTTCTACTTAACATTTCTACATCTTTTAATTGAATCACTTACATTGCCTTCCACAGCATTTCATTTGCCTCCTCAGCCCAGATACCCTTTGTAGATTCATCTACGTCTGTCCTTTCCTCTCCAAAGTTGATGCATCCAGGTTACCATCAGAACCTTCCTTCTACAACGCTAATCTAATGCAACTTTTTGTTTTAAATCTGGACGTGGTCCTCCACTTCCTACAAGGCTTACTTTTTTAGGATAATGGTCTACTCATAAAACCAGCTCTATCTGAATGATACAGTTTCCCAGTGTGCCAGAACCTTTCATGCCTCAGAACTTGTGTACGTTTCCTCTACCTGAGATGCTCCAGAAATAAACCTAGAACATTTGCTTTGGGTCAGTAACTATTGTTTAGGCATCTACAATATCAAAGAAAATATACTGGGCTCATGTAATGAGGATGACCATATGTCCCATCTTTAATACCACCAGTCTCATGGCCATAGCAGGGACATTTTTCTATGCTATCACATCAGACTTTAATAACCATTCCCCTAAAACTTTTTGATGGCTTCCTATTATGTTTCACCTCCATTATGTTTCACAAAGCTGTCATATACAATATAACTGCTCCTATCCTGTCTGTTTTCACCTGTTTTCATCACACACCTTGTCTCTAATGCATGTCAGGTTTTAGAAATATTCTTTCTTCCTTCCTTCCTTCCTTCCTTCCTTTCTTTCTTTCTTTCTTTCTTTCTTTCTTTCTTTCTTTCTTTCTTTCTTTCTCTCTTTTTGCATGCTATATATCATGGGAAGAAAGTAAAATGCATTTATTCACACTCAATAAGCCAAAATATGCAAAACATGTGTTCTTCCTGCTATTATCATTTCAGAATAAAATACATGATGAAAACAGCCACAGATTAAGTAAAAATCCAGATGCCAGAAGCATAAAGCATTTCACATAGTCTCCTCAAAGTGAAGTTTAAAGCATACACATTGACACTCATAAAAATATACATTATCACTTTTAATAAAGGAATATTAACTTTCTCCATGAAAAATAAAAAATGTCCAAGGAATGAATACAATCAACATTTCTCATTCACACTAAATATTCAGAGCTATGTGCTTCATTATTAGATCCTGCAAATTTATCCAAAAAACTAATATCACATTATATTAAACACAATAACTAAATATCCATTGATATCATTCATTTCACTGCTGTGCTTGAATAAAATAGCTGAATAGAAATTTGCATATATTTAAAGCACATATAAATACAGCATAAGTGTTTTCTATCAAATAGAAATAGGCTTTCTTCACCCTATAAGTCCATCCATTGATAGCTCATGAAAACATATCTGTTCTAGAGTCTTCCCACAATAAATAATAAGAACTAAGTGATATTGCAATACAGCAAAGAGTACCTGGATGCTTTATGACTGAACTTTGTGAATTGCAATCAACTATGTACTTACTACTCAAAACCTTTACTCCCAAAAGTTTAAGTGCACATGTCTTTCAAGCACATCTACTATTACCCTGATATGTATAAATTCTGTTATTTTTAGATGATTTATTGCTTTATATTATCTCTCCACTGAGCATCCATGACTCTGCAACCTTTGTCACTACTGCCTGCCCCTTCCCTGAACTTTTCTTCTTCTTTGACATCTGAGTTTCCTCTTACCTTTCCAGGTTCACCTTCTCATTCTCCTCTGCAGGTCTTTCTCCTCCAGCCTTTCAAATTGCTCTCGATGTTACATCTGCTTTTCCGGATCTCCTTTATTTTCCACATCTCTGAAAATACCATTCAAAGCACAATTTCAATTACCATCTAAGTAGGCATTACCCTCAGATTTATATATGCAGGTCAGATTTTTCTCTTATGCGCTGGACTTTTTTAATATCAACCACCAGTGTCTCATATTTAATATATTCTGAAATGAATCTATATATTCACTTCTTTGTTTATTTCTATGCATTCCTAATCTCAATTTTAAAATGTTGGAATTATTTTTATGTTTGTCCTTCACACTCTACTAACTAATCAGTTGCCAAAACTTCTCAATTTTTTCCTAAAAATATAGGGGTACCCCTCTAAAATGTATACACACTTAATAGTTGCTAGCTCAATTGACGTTTCTTTCTTTTCAGATTTAACCCACTGGAATTAGTAATTATTCAAAGTGTGTATACATTTTTGGGACACCCTTTATTTTTGCAGATTCTACCTTTAACCCATTTCCACTTCCATAGCTCTAGCTCTGATATGTATCACTTCTTGCTCAATACCCTCCAATCTACATTTTTTCCTACTATTACTGTTACATATTTCACTTGCTTATTTATTGAGTTCAAGATCTATGTCTTAATCACTGTAAGTTTCCCTAGCACACTGTCTGGGACATAGAATTAATGCAGTATAAATGCTTGGTCATCCAAGCATTCAACAATAATGAAACAAAGCACCGACTATGTTGGCACTATGCTAGACGCTCTGGATACTTCATGGGACAAAACTTGGAAAGATACCACCTTCCGGAAGCTTATGTTCTAACAGGGAACACCAGGCAATAAATTCTAAGGAAAGTTTACAAGTAAATAACTAGCATGTTAGCATGGAAAGACTTAGTGAAAAGAAAAGGAAGCTCAGATTAACAAGGATGAGGAAAACCAGGAGAGGGCAAGTTGGAAATGAAATAAGGTGGAAGGATCATCCTTCTCAAGGTGACATCTTACTAAAAACTTGGCGGAGATAAAGGAGTGACGCCTGCATTTAGAGTAATCAAAAAAGTTAAAAAAAATGTTTCAGGCAGACGCACAATGAGTAAAAAGTCCTAAAATGAGCCCTGACTGGTTTGGTTCAGTGAATAGAGCATTGGCCTGCAGACTGAAGGGTCCCAGGTTCAATTCCGGTCAAGGGCATGTACCTTGGTTGTGGGCACATCCCCAGTAGGGGGTGTGCAGGAGGCAGCTGATGGATGTTTCTAACTCTCCCTCCCTTCCTCTCTGTAAAAAATCAATAAAATATACTTTTTAAAAAAATCCTAAAATGCGAACACACATAATGTATTCCAAACAATAAGAAAGCATTGGCTAGAGGGAAGTTACAAGAAGAACAGAAGTAGGAGGTGAGATCGAACGGTAATAGGCATTTGGGGCCATTGTGAGGACTTAAACTTTTCACCCTGGATAATAATATTGAATTTTAAAAAATGATAAATTTCCTTATGAAAGAAATGGGACTGCAATACAAACATATTCACCAAAATAAGAGAAGATGAATGATGGCTTCATATAACTGCCAGCTAGCTCAGTATGTCTAATAAAATATTCTCATTTTGAAATGTTATTACATATGTAATATCGGAATTCTTTAATATGTTTTCTGAATTTGGATTAGTCAGATGGAATCCACAAATCCACCAGTTTGAAAGCTGACCCTGTACAGTCCCTCAAGCTGCCTTGAGCAACAAGGATTTTGAAAACGTCCCGAATGGCCTAAAAGGAAAAGCTGCACCCAACCCTGGTTAACCTCTACATGCAGCACTGATTCCAGCAGAACACACAGGTTTTAAAATTGCTTCTGTAAGGCAAGCAGAAATGGAGAAGGTAGCTTCTTGAAAGTGAAGCTACCAGCCACAGCTAATTAGTGGCACGTTACTCTGAAGCTACCTTTGAAGGCGGATTTTGCTAGGAGGCCCTGAAGCTCTAGTTGTACTTCCTTAGTTTAGAGAACTTTGATATTGATGGAAAGCTTCAATTTTGAGGGTGAAGGAGTCATGAGCCATCTACAATCCCATCAGTGACCCCGTGCACTGGGAGAATACCTCATTTGGGGACAGTGATTTCATCTGACCCCTTACTAGGTTTCAGTGACATCCTCTGCCAGGGCCCCTGATTAAGGAAACTCAAAGGGCAAATTCTACTTTCCATTATATATCTAACTAACATTTAATCTCCCAATATGTCTCTAATTTTATTCTATTTTTTTTTTTAATCCTCACCTGAGGATATTTTTTCATTGCTTTTTAGAGAGGGTGGAAGTGAGAGGGAAAGACAGAAGGAAATATCTATGTGAGAGAAACACATCAATTGGTTGCCTCCTACAGAAGCCCCTACCAGGGCCCAGACTGGGGAGGAGCTTGCAACCATGGTAGGTGCACTTGACCAGAATCAAACCTTGGACCTTTTGGTCAGCAGGCCGATGCTCTAGCCACTAAACCAAGCTGGCGAGGGCTGGATTTTTTTTTTTTTTTATTCTTCCAAAGCTAAGAACATATTAGAAAAATGGAGTCTCTTCAATATATCTTTTCAAGACATCATTCTCCATGTGTATAAAAAACAAACCCATGGATATGTGGCTTGAGCTACAACAGTGGTCGGCAAACTGCGGCTCAGGAGCCGCGGTTTGCCGCTCTGTTGACTAATGAGTTTGCCAACCACTGACCTGGACTCTCCATTCTAATAATTACAGGCTGTTGTTGTTCCTTGTGATTAAGCCCCTATCCCAGTGGTCGGCAAACTCATTAATCAACAGAGTGGCAAATGGCAGCTCACGAGCTGCATGTGGCTTGCGAGCCGCAGTTTGCCAACCACTGAGCCACAACATGGCAAGAGCTTGGAAGATGGCACTCCCACCCTTAAATTAAGAGAACTGGAACATACTGAAAAATCAATGGCTTGTGCTGGACTCATCAAAGAACTGTGGTTGCAAAGCCAAGGGCCACCCCTAAACCTGAAGAGACAGGGAAATCTGGAGTGTCTTATCTGCTTACCTAGCACGGAAGCCACAAGGACCATGAAATGGTAGGAACACTTCACTAGTAACGCTAACGAACTGCTGGAACCTCAGCGTAAACTAGCACGAGAGTGAGAAGCTCCAGGGCTTCCGTCACTGGAAGGGGGATCATGTTTTTGTGAATTTTACCTCTAGGAAGCCCATCATGACCTGACACAAAGAGCCAGGAAAGATTCTCTCGTGGCTCTGGCAGGGGGAGGAAAAGGATACTCATTGAGAAATATCACCTGTTCTCCATTAAAAAGGCTTATTCTCCAGGGTAGAAACACTTTGCAGAGCCATATTCCACCTGCAGTGAGTGGGAGGGCATTCTCTCCATCCAGCCCCCTTATCCCACCTGGGTCACCTCAAGAACAAGCTAACCGATGGCAGCAATGCTTGTGAAGATCACAACCCAGGAAAACGGGCCCACTCAAAGCTGACACTTAACCAAAAGGAAGCATCCATCTTATATAAAAACTGCTGTTTGAAATTTTAACCCTGCTATATTGGCTTCTGTACGTGCTTGCTTGCTTAAATAATAAGGAAAATAAGACTACTCCCATTCCAGAGAAGCCATAAACATTCCCCAGATGAAGTTATCAGTGCTGGCGCCAGGCCAAGCCTTTGGTTGAGGTCTCAAAGCCCCAGCACATAGGGCTCTTTAAGAACTTGCAAAGGGGACCGGAAACACCCCATATTTGGGCGACAAAGAAGGTAAAAACATATAAGTAGGGAAAGTTCCTCCATGTTGGGGCTGGAATTTGAAATACAGTTTCTCTCGGCCCGCGCATAATAATAAAGTGTAACTCCATCTCTCTAAGCGTTGCTTGCTTTTTCTCCGGTCTTCTGTAACCAAAAGACTGTACAGTACTTCCCATTCCGACCTTACCCGCAGGGCTCCAACCCAGTAACAGTGGATCACAGCTGCAAGAACTACAAGACAGGCTCTCTCAGGAGTACTGAGGGAAGCCTAAGTCGTAAGGGGGGGGAGGGCGTGAAAACAAGAAAACTAGAGAAATATTAAAGTTCTCCCACCTACACACCTCATCTCCCAGCCAGATTAACATAGATCCTCTCAATAAAGACTATTTGCCTTAGTTGCCATTACTCCATGAAACATGTCCAGCTACCAACAAAAATCACAAGGCATAACAAAAGAAAAAAAAATTCTCAAAGGACAAAGAAATCATCAGACTGAGATAATGGAATTAATTATAAGATAGAATTTGAAATAACTATGACTAACATAGAGAGTAGAATAAAATATGTAAAGTGTTAAAAGAAAAAAAAAACTAGAATTCTATATCCAGCAAAATTCTCCTCAAATGTGAGAGAGAAATAAAGACATCTCCAGGAAACAATGATTGAGGGAATTCACTGCTGCCAGCCCTTCCTTGCAAGAAATGTTTAAAAAAAAGTTCTTCAGCCGAAACCGGTTTGGCTCAGTGGATAGAGCGTAGGCCTGCGGACTGAGGGGTCCCAGGTTCGATTCCGGTCAAGGGCATGTACCTTGGTTGCAGGCAAATCCCCAGCAGGGGTTGTGCAGGAGGCGGCTGATCGATGTTTCTCTCTCATCGATGTTTCTAACTCTCTGTCCCTCTCCCTTCCTCTCTGTAAAATATCAATAAAATATATTAAAAAAAAAAAAAGTTCTTCAGGCGGAAAGAAAACAACACAATTTAGAAACTCAGATTTACACAAAAGAAAAAAAAAGAGCTATGGAAAAAGATTACTTTTTAAATTTATTTATTGAATTAATTTATTAAAATTAAAGTAAAATAAACTATCTCGTTTCCTCTGTTCATAACTTGCTGTAAAAGATAACTGTTTAAAGCCGTAATAGCAACACTGCATTGCATGCTTCAGCACATGAATAAGTGTATAAGTGGCAGAAATATTATAAGACGCTGGAAGGGCTCATAAAATACCTGCACTACTCATAAAGCAGGATAGTTTTAATTGAAGACAGATGTGAATTGGTTAAAACAGTATGATGGGTATTCTAGAACAACCAGCAAACTAGTTCCGATGAAGTATAATTGTTGTGCTTAAGAGGAGAAATAAAACCAAGTGTCTATGCCAAAAAGTAAATAAATAAACTTCTCACAATAAGAACCCAATTAGGAATTCTCAGCTGCAAGCCGTAGAAGCTGATAGTGCCTGGTCAAGCAAAAAAGCAACAAACACACACACAGACCCACACAAAAGGAGTTGATTGGGTAAATATTAGGTGAGAGGGCTGGCAACCAGGTTTCTCACTAAACTTCCTAAAAGAATGCTCTGAACCACACCATCGGACAATGAGCAAAACCGCTGTCACTGGCTCGCCTGCCCACAAGCTGTACATTCTAGGTTGGTGTTGTTTTTTTCCCCCTTTAATTTGTTGCAAAGAACCTGATTTTACTGCAACTGCACCTAGCGCTAGCCAGAATGCCACTCCTGCAGCAGGGACCCAGACCCCACACGCACCGTGGTCACCCACGCCAGATGCACCTGCCATCACGGTCCTCACCTAGACGGAGCCTGGCGCAGCACGGCCCTCCCGGGACGGCTGCCCCCCACGCCCATTCTCCTGCCCACACACCCGATTAGGACGCAGGTCGGGGCTCCGCTGCACGGGGAGACGGGAAGCGGGCTTTCTGGCTCCTACAGGGAGGTAAGCCTCAGAGGGTGCGCATTCGCCACGCAGCCACTGTTCTCCGGCAAGAAGCCACGGAGCTAAAAGGTACTGAGACCATTTCAAATCCGTTCCACCGTCTGTTTGTTCCTCGGAAGCTCGGGAGCTTCGCAGGGGAAATCTGAAACGTGGAGGGCAAGGAGAGACCTGAGATGCAGGCAGATTGGCCGTGGCAGGTGTAATAGCAAGGACATTGACCTGAGAGGCTTGTCTTTGGCGGCCCCAACGTGAGATCTCCGCAGGGCCGTCGGAATCTTAAAGGTTTATTTAGAGGCCTTAACTGTGTTGTCAGCGTACCGTCCCGGTGGTCTCGATAACACATTACTCAGCCTTGAAGATAAACGGGTTTTGCTGTGGGAACCGTAGGCAGAGGTACCTGGGTGGGAAGGTGAGGAGCCTCTGATTGCGGTCCAACTCCCGGCCATGACCCCTCCGTGACCTCTTCCAACACCCCTAGAAATTCTAAAACAATGATCCCAGTTCTTAAAAAATATATAATACTCAGTGCCATTACTCCAGATTACATAGGAATAAAAAAGCATTTGTGTTTGTATAAAAACTCATGAAGATTTCTGTGTAAAGAAAGACCAGTTCTCAGGGTGTTTTTAACCTGCACAGTGACTTCAAGTTACAGCCGAGTGGACACACGAAAGCATAGCACCCCATTGGTGAAGTGCAAACAAGTACCAAAGGTTCTCGGTTCAACTATCTTGGTCTCAAAAAAATGCATGTAGCTTTGAAGGAGGCTTAATTTATAATCAGGGATTATTTTCTAGCTTGGAAGAATTTGTTTCAAAAATAGAAAGCATCAGAGATTGGCCTGAAAAAGGTAATTGAGGCATTTCTGTGTAAGCTTCTACTAGCTGAAGAACCTGAAACATGAGTAATAACAGACATTAGTCTTAGTATGTGTTATGATGTCCTTATATAAACAAAATCTAGTAATCCTTCATGTCATTGCAATATGTCAAAATACAGTATATATTCTTATATTTTTCTGATGAAAATACAACAGGAAGCAGGGCATAAAATGAAAAACTGGATGAATTTCAAATCCATTGTTCCTTAAAAATATATTCATATTTAATACAATATGTATTTTAATGTATTAGCCCATTCCAACAAATCTAATGATAATAGATTGGTCCTAGTTTTATAAACTTACAAGATGGTTAATGCAAGGTCAATAAATATTTTTTGATACAAACTAGCCTTTTTTTTTCTATAACAGCGTTCAAATTTCTGGGCTAGCAGAAGTGTTAGTTTAACCAAACTGCACTCACAGAGCAGTCTATAACATACCCAAACTGACAATCCTCAAAATCTCCATAAATGAGAATGTGTATACTAAACTAGCCTGATATGTGAGCAGTATAAAAAATAATTATGGAAGTAAACTATAAAAAAAGGAAAGTAGGGTTTGGTTTTTGGTTTTTATTATTATTCTTGACACTATTAGCAAAGGGACCTGTCGTGTGGTGAGGCAAATTCTCTAAGAGCATAAAGCAGTCTCTGGAAAGAAATGAGGTGCATTGGGAAGCTACATTAACTCTTTGTGCGCACAGGAGTCCCATTTGTTGCCAGGAGACATCCATACAGGACGGCTTGCCCACACAGAAGTGCTAGGGGACACATTGATTCTTGCCATTAAACACTGGCTTTCCATTTGGCGTTTCTCTGGAGCGGATCTCCAATTAGCCATGTTGACAGTTTTTCATGCATTATATTTTGTCTGCTTCTGTCATAAACACTCTTGGTTATCCAAGAGCTCAGAGAGTTCAGTGAAAAATCCATAGTGATCCGAAAATAAGACAAGAGAAAATGCTGAAAGAACTGATTAATTCACTCAAAAGATCAGAAGGTTGAAGGCAATTTAAAAACAGTTGTGAAATACCCAAGAGTTGTAAGGTATAGGTGATATTCTGCACAAAAATAGTACTTAGCTGTTCTGTATTTCACATAAAGGTAGCAAAGTAAAAAATAGATCTTGACGGGAACATGAGAGGTTTGGCTGAAAAATATGGAAAAATTATCTGGCTGTTTTGGGCTGTTGTTTTCTTCTCATTACATATATATATATATATATATATATATATATATATATATATGTATATATATATATATATATATACACACACACACACACACACACACACACACACATTCCATATGCAGAAAGGTTTTTAAAGTGAAAAATAAAAAATAAAATTAAGGAATAAAAATCACACATAATCCCATTACCCAAAGATGACCATGATGCATATGTTTTCAGATGTATAAAGAGGTGGGCAAAAGTAGATTAAATTACCAGCCATCATTATTATTATTTTTTTTAAATTCTCACCCGAGGATATTTTTCCATTGATTTTTAGAGAGAGTGCAAGAGAGAGGGAAAGACAAATAGAAACGTTGATGTGAGAGAAACATCGATTGGTTACCTCCTGCATGCACCCAGACCAGGGCCTGGGTGGGGGAGGAGTCTGCAACCAAGATACGTGCCCTTGACTGGAATCGAACCCAGGACCCTTTGGTCTGAAGGCCAATGCTCTATCCACTGCGCCAAACCAGCTAGGGCATAGCCATCATTACTTAAAAGATAAATCATAAGCAAGGATATGAAATAACAAAAATAATAATAGTAAGAAGAAAACAAATAATACAAATACAATAAACCATAATACCAGAATAAACTTTCTTTTGTGTACTCACAACTGTAAACCTAATTTTGCCAACCCCTGTACATACATATATATATATATACACACACACATTTGTAATATTTGGATATGATTTTCTCCATGGGACATATCTTCAAATCAGTAAATATTCTTTTACAGCAAGATTTTTAGTTTAATCATTATATCTTGTGGATGTGCCATAAGTTACTTCATAAGTTACATATCACATTTTGACTATTGATAACTATGATGAATAATCTTGTACAGTAGTCTCTGTGCACATATTTTATTTTTCCCTGAGTATAGATTCACAGAATACACAAGAGTGAAGGGTTAAAATGTGTCTTATGTTATAAAAGTACCCTTTAGAATGATTGTTTCAATTTAACTTCTAACATTAAATGTATGAGTTTCCTTGGTCTTACATAGGTTTGTAATTTTTTCAGCTTTGTTTTACTTTGTATTATTTTTATTATTGTTTTAACACTCTTTAATGAGCTTCCCACCCATTTTTCCAATAGGTGTGTTGGTCTCTCTCTTAGAATTTTTTAAGTGTTGTCCATATATTTAGAATTTTCTAATTTCTAATTTACTTTTTTAGGTCTCATTTTAATATGCCCTTTTTTCTCTTCATGGCTTCCTTTTTTAATTAGAAAAATAAACTCTAAGCCCATGTTCTAATTAATATTCAATTATATTTTCTTCAAATAATTTTAATCATTTTTCATGTTTATCATTGTGGTGAGAGGCATTGAGTTCTAACTTCATTTTTTCCAAATAGTTACCTAAATATATTCATTTATCAAGCAATCCATATTTGTTCTGCTAACTTTAATTGCAATCCAAGATTTCTAAAATATTTCCATTGACCTTAGTCTATTTCTAAGCTTTGTATTTTGTTCTACTCCCTTGTCTTTTTGCCAGGACCATATTATTCCAATAACTAGGTTTTGGGAAACGTTTTAAATATCTAGTGGTTTTGTTAACTGCATTCTTCTGTTATATTTATTTTTCCAAAATGACTTGGAATGTTTGCGCTTCACATGTACTTTATTTCCCAAAGTTTGATTCATTTTGTTACAGAAAAACTGGAGAAGAATGAAGCAATGCTTAGAGAGATGGAGTTACATTTATTATTATTATTATTATTATTATTATTATTATTGTTATTATGCACGGGCCCAGAGAAAAATGTCTCTCAAATTCTGGGAAAAAAACATGGAGGAAGTTTTCCTATTTATATCTTTTACCCTCTTTGTCTCCCAAATATGGGGTGTTTCTGGTCCCCTTTGCAAGTTCTTAAAGAGCCCCTATGTGCTGGGGCTTTGAGACCTCAACCAAAAGCCTGGCCTGGTGCTAGCACTGATAACTTCATCTAGGGAAGGTTTATGGCTTCTCTGGAATGGGAGTAGTCTTATTTCCTTATTATTTAAGCAAGCAAGCATTTACAGAAGCCAAAATAGCAGGGTTAAAATTTCAAACAGCAGTTTTTATACAACATGGATGCTTTAATCTAGTATGCTTAAGGCAATCAAACTAAGAATATGCATCAATCCCTGGCCGGTTTGGCTCAGTGGATAGAGCGTCAGCCTGCGGACTAAAGGGTCCCAGTTTTGATTCTGGTTCAGGGCATGTACCTTGGTTGTGGATATATCCCCACTGGGAGGTGTGCAGGAGGCAGCTGATAGATCTTTCTCTCTCATCGATGTTTCTAACTCTCTATCCCTCTCCCTTCCTCTCTGTAAAAAATCAATAAAGTATATTTAAAAAAAAAAGAATATGCATCAACTTGGTGTCAATTCATACCCCAACACATCCAATATATAATAATGATAGAGAAAAAACTGAGAGATAACTGAAAGTAAATAACAAGAATAGCAGGAGCTAAGGATCTGTTCCACTTTGGGCCCAGGATCAGCTCTCGTGAGTCAGACAACCAAAATGCCCCACTTCAGATGAGAGTCTGAAGCTAGTTTCATAGTTTGAAGTCAACCACATAAGTGAGTTAAAAAAGACAAAAAGTCATTCCTGACCCAAAAATGTAAGGATCCTTCAAGACCTGAATAAAGTGACAGATTCTTCATCGATCTTTGTTTCTAATTGTAGCAACCAAATGCTGCTCTCTCCTGCGTATCCCTACCAAATTTTGCCAGAAATTCATGTTATTTTTCCCTTGTCTCTCTTTATTTCAGTGAATTCTGACCTTGTTTTATTCCATCCCCTTCTTCACCCACCTTATTAATATACTATGATCTTCTCGGGTAAGGAGCTCTGTATTATTCATTCATTCCCTCTAGTGTCTGCATAATGTGTGGTTATTGAATTGCATGTACCATGCAGATACTCCTTGGAGGCATGCCATGCTAAGGCTGTATTACCCACTAACACAGCCTTGCTCCAGTCATCATTCAATGGAGCAAGACCGACAGCTGTCATCTCTAGAGGTGTGACTGGACGATGAGGTGTGGGGATGGCAACACAAAAAGAGGTGCTGAAAGGTCTGAAGAAAGACATTCCCACAGGAAATTGCTATCGTCATTACCAAGCCACTGTTCTGCGGTGCACCAAAAAATGACGGGCAGTGACAGTGGTGGTTTTAGCAAATGTGGCTTTAGCAAATCTGGCACCCGCCTTGGCTGGCCTGGGGCCTGCAGACTGGGGGCAGCTCCTGGGTTGAGCGTCTGCCCCCTGCTGTTCAATGTGTGTGTGTGCGTGTGTGTGTGTGTGTGTGTGTGTGTGTGTGTGTGTGTTAGAGAAAGGGGGTAGAAAAATTTTAAATGTGCTTATCCAATGTTCTTTAGGATTTATTTTCAATATTCTGATAATATAAAGTTACTTCCAAAGTATGTCAAAGAACTTGTAAGTGAAAAAGTATGAGAACAGTAGAAGTACTCAAGTCTAACAGCGTTACAGAAGGAGGTAGGTAGTATGGACAGTAAGGCAAAGCCAAACTCCTCATTCCTCTCCTGCCTCTTCCTGACTTGTTGCAGCCCTTTTCACTGGGGTGTGTTCAAACCATTGCCTTAGGCCAGTGGTCGGCAAACTGCGGCTCGAGAGCCACATGAGGCTCGTGAGCCGCGGTTTGCTACTCTGTTGACTAATGAGTTTGCCGACCACTGACCTAGACTCCCGATTCCAATAATTACAGGCTGTTGTTGTTCCTTGTGATGAAGTCCCTATCCCAGTGGTCGGCAAACTCATTAGTCAACAGAGTGGCAAACCGCGGCTCGTGAGCTGCATGTGGCTCGCAAGCTGCAGTTTGCCGACCACTGCCTTAGGCCATTCAGCCTAGTTCCACAAAGAGCTGGGTAGGCATTAGGGGCCAAAAGCAACCAGCAGACAACACGGCAGGGCTTGCAGATATAATTTCAGAATAGCATTGTCTGTGAAAGAAAAATAATAGAAACAATAAATGCTTACCACAATTAGAGATTAGCTAAACAAATTGTGACAAATCTGTTAAATGGAAAACAAGTATCATTAATAAGAGAAGCTAAAAATTAAACAACAGGTGAGAAATATTATCCTCCTATGTAATAAAAGCCTAATATGCAAATTGACTGAATGGTGGAATGACCAATGGAATGACTGGTCGCTATGCTACACACTGATGCTCAACCCAGGAGCTGACCCCAGTCTGCAGGCCCCAGGCCAGCCAAGGCGGGTGCCAGTGGGGAGGGCCCCAATTGTTCTGCTGGTCACTCCACAGATCAGCTTTTATCGCTTGCCAGGCCTGCCCATGCTCGAATTTCATGCACTGGGCCTCTAGTGTTTAATAATATACCCATTTGTATAAAAATGATCTGATATACTTGTCTGTATGTCAAATGTTTTGAAGCATTCAAAAATTATGCTTATAATAATGACTAGCCCTGTAAAGTAGGACTATGGGTTGGGGCCAGTGAAAGATCTTTCTCTGTCTATCCTTATGTTTTGTTTTGTTTTTGAATGAATATGCATTATTTTATTTTTAAAAGCCTTAGCCATTTTATAGTTTTGCCTTATTACACTAGCCCTTCAATTTTCATTTTACTCATTTATCCTATATTTGACTAATTTGCCTGTCAAAAATTCCCACATGAATTCTGTGGCAGCAAGAATGAAAACAAATTACTAGCATAATCTTATTTTACCTCTAAGTTGCCTATACTAATGGAAATAAAAGTGTGAAACTTGTTAATGCTGTGTGTTTAAGATTAAAATCTTTTAGACAGAAATCTTTATAATTTCTTTAAATAAGTCCTTTCTAAGTCATGTGAAAGTATTTGTTTTGACAGATAATTTTCTGTTCATGTCTAAAGTCAACTCCATTTCTATCCTTTTTCTCTGAAATTGTGGAAAATGAGTCACTAAGAAAAGTTCACCTAACACTTCCATCTTGAATAAATTAAGATTTAATACTTCTTACATTTTTTTAAAATATGAGACTCAATTTAATTTAAATAACTAAATGCAATTGATAGATCAAATGATCTTCTATAATTATATTTAAAATGGCCTATATATTTACTAATACATGTATTTATGATTAAAACTTATATTCAGGGGGAAAACACACAACACAAAACATGAATAGTTACTCTAGGATTTTATCTGAACCCAATGGTAAATTTCTGAGGATACCATTTAGCAGAGAAAAAAGAATTCCTGCCAAAACCGGTTTGGCTCAGTGGATAGAGCGTCGGCCTGCGGACTGAAAGGTCCCAGGTTCGATTCCGGTCAAGGGCATGTACCTTGGTTGCGGGCACGTCCCCAGTAGGGGGCGTGCAGGAGGCAGCTGATCGATGTTTCTCTCTCATCGATGTTTCTGACTCTCTATCCCTCTTCCTTCCTCTCTGTAACAAATCAATAAAATACATTTTTTAAAAAAAGAATTCCTCTTTTATTACGAAAATAAAAATATTGGTCATTTTATAACTTTTGCACATACTTTTCTTTCTCTGATATTGCTAGTATGAAATTGTGCCTGGTCTGACCAGCAGACTCTGAGGAGCGGATGAGTAGATTACTCTGACACATGTTTCTGTGAAAGAGAGGCTCAGGGAATCCTTGGCTATAGGAGCCAAACAGCCCTGTTCGCCAGCCTCCTTAGGCCTTTTTTAAAACAACAGCTTGAACTAAAATTAACTATTAGATACTATCAGTAAGGGAAGAATCCTTGAAAATACACATGGGTCCTTTAAGCCAGGACATCCTGAAGTCTAAACATAAAGATTCCAGTAAAACACACGGGGGCTCAGACTTGTTTGGAAGAGTCCAGGCAGGGTCTGCCACCCTCCGCAAGGTCTCCCAGGGGTCCCCAACCTTTCAGAAATTCCTCCTTACAGACTTTCCAACCAAGTCCCATGCTTCCCCACACAATTGCATTTCAGTAATAATAACATGAAGGGATTTAGCATGAACAAATGAAGGAGAATACTAGTACTTAGGAGTAGAGACTGGTCACCATTGAGAACATATACCAAGAATTAAATATTTAAATATTAAATATTTTCTTGGATGATTTTCAATGTGAAAGTGTGAAAAGGGAGTGACAGCTATTGCGTATCTCCATGTACAAGGCATTCTCCTTGGCTCTTTTAAAAAATCTCGTAGCATCTATGAGGCAGGTAGTTCAGTTTGCCTCACAGGTGATGGCAGGAGGCAGAGCCGGACTTATTTTTAACAACATGGGCTTGCCTACACTATGGATCACTTTTTCCCAAACTAGGTTTTGTGGAACACTGTTTTTTTTGTAAAGTTTAGTGAAAAAGATTTTCAAAGTCAATGTCATATGATATTGAACATGCCAAGCTCATTTCCACTTTAGTTCCTTCTATTTCTCCCTTTCTGAAATTCTCCTGCCTTAAAACTTTGTAGGACTCTTTCCTATAGAAGTTTCCAGATTTCTCCATCAAAAGCAGCCTCTTCTCACCAGTTAATCTTGACCAGTTTACTGTATTTTATTTTCTCCTTAAAACTTCACATTATCTCAAAGTATTTTGTTCATGTCTTTGTTTGTATATTTATTTTCTGAATAAATAGATAGCACTTGGTTGTCAGCTCCCTGAGAGCAAGGTTCTATCGTATCCAATACTCTATCACCAGCACCTAGAACAGTCCCTGTACATAGGAAGTGCTCAATAAATAGTTGTTGAATTATTGATTTTGCATAATCCTGTACACAGTGCACATTGCCTATTAAGGGCTCACAGCAGTATTATAGTAAATGAATCTGTTTAATGTAGTTCCATCTCATGTCTCCACAATGCATTCAATCATTTTTCCCTAATTTCATCAGCATCTCTTTTAATTAGCATTCAATTTTTTAAAAATCCTTGGTAAATGTTTCCACAGTGAAACTCAAAAGGACCCATATTCAAAAATGCTACCTCCTTCATCTGCCAAAAGTCCTATTCAAAGGTAAATGTCACCAAGAAAGACTTATTATGGGAAGCTATTGTCAGCCATTACCATCACACCCGGAGTGAGTCTGCCGACCTACCTGAGAGCCTTGTGTAGAGGGCCTGGATCCTGAGGGAACATCATGGTAGGAGGGAAGGAAGCCTGTAAGGAAAGACTCTACCCATCCAGCACCACAGTGAGCACGCTGGCCTGGGAGGGGCCTAAAAGGAAAGGATTCCTTGGTGAAAGGAGCTTTCACACATTTTCCCCCTTGACCAGCCATGGCTGATATGTTTATTACATGGTTATTTTTTATCCTCCAATTTAGTGCGTATAAGTGAAAAGATATCAGTTCTCAGTGTTGGTTTCTTAGTTTGCTTGGATGCGAATTTTATTTTAGCTGGTTCCTCCTGGGAACCAAAACCATCACCATTTACCCATTTCATTTCACTGAGTGAGTCAAGAACACATGCAGCCCTCACCGGTTTGGCTCAGTGGATAGGGTGTCAGCCTGCAGACGGAAGGATCCCGGGTTCGATTCTGGTCAAGGGCAGGGACCTTGGTTGTAGGCTCAACCCCCTGCCCTGGTCAGGGCTCCTATGGGAGGCAAACAATCAGTGTGTCTCATCAATGTTTCTTTCTCTCTGTCTCTCCCCCTCCCTTCCACTCTCTCTAAAAATCAATGAAAAATTATCCTCAGGTGAGAATAAACAAAACAAAAAGAGGCCACCAATGTTTTTATTAATAGCAGTAGCACTAATGCCACTAACCAGTCCTTGAAAACACCTACTCTCTGTCTGGCCGTTTATGTACATGATCCCATGTAATGCTCATAGCAGCGTTACACAGATTTGACATGAGACGATGCTGAGTCACAAAGAAATCAAGTACTTGGCCCACATCAGGGTAGTTAGTGAAGTAATTAGGATCCAAACCTACCACTGACTGACTTGAAATCATACTGTCTTTCTGTTCTGCCAGGATCCCATGTCGTTTCTCTTTAATTAGTAAGAAGTGGAAAGGGGACACATCAGGGCTCCACCTCCAGACAGCGTCTACCTGGCTCTGCAGTGTCATTTGCCACCTGGTTAGCTGATTCCACCCATTCGGCTGGGAAATGGGGCATCGCTTGAGGACAAGCCAGTGTAAAAGAGGACAAGGAGAGAATCATGCTGGAGTTAAGATCTAATAAGTTATCCTGATGTCCTTTATCGATGCTTCGGGGGGGGGGGGGGGGGGAATCACAACATATATTTTTACCTGAATGCTTATTATAAGAAGAAGGAAAAAAAGTCATCAATCTGGTTCACCTTAAGTTTTCTAAGCATCAAGCAGCTTTGGGGAATGTCTGGAGGTTGGAATTATCAACCCATGTGCAAAAGGCATTTGATAGAGTTCCTGTCAGTTTCTTTGTTTTCTTGTTTGTAAATAAGAATTTACATATATCTGCTTGATTTTGAGTCCCCTTACAAGATTTGACGGTATATGACACAGGGCAAATAAATTATATAGATGTCCATAGAAAATTCAGGTACGTTACTTGCTACAGTCAGTCAAAACTATATCAAAGGAAAAAGAACAAATGGAAATATTTTTAATTATACAGAATTCTGACTAATCAGAGAAAATATACAAATTTACCTGCAGGGTGAACCTTTTACTTGGATTGAATTTCAAGAAGGAATAAATATTTTAAATAGCTTTCTTATATAAAAGGTTTCTTAGCAAATTAATTAACAGGTTCCACTAGGAGGGAAGCCTAGAGCATAGCAAATTCCAAATTCTTTGTTCTTAATAGGTTCTAGAATGCTAGTCATGCATTGATCACCAAATGATATTTTAGGAAACATTTGGAAAGCAAAGTAATAAACAGATCTGGTCAATTCTCTTCTAAGGACCCTTTGAGAATAAACTCAACCCAGGCCACTTATTGGCTTCAATAATGAGAAAAGTGAGTTGGGAATTACCAGATGTTAATGAAAACCTGTTCAAAGCTCTGCCTTGCATGGGAGGTTGTTCAGTTTATTCAAGTCTAATTTAGACTAGAGGCATGTTACTTAATAATTACCCAGTGCTTCCCTCTAAAATGTGCTATAGAAATATTCTGAACAACCTGTTCATTTTCTAAATGTATACTTGTATACGGACAAATTTAAAATAGCCTTTCCCCAGCCCATAGGATTTCTGGGGGAGAATGGATTGAATAGGAACATTTACAGGTCATGCATTTTTTATTTTGATCTTTAGAAAATCAAATAATACTGGCTAGTAATAATTACAATAATGCTTTAAATCTGTGTAGTATTAACTAGATACAAAATAAGTCATTTGTTATTTACAATTTAAGTTTATTCTAAACCGTGGTTCTTTGACATTTTGAAATGTGCCTTTTTTACCAATTGAAGTTAAGCCTTTGAGACTACCAAGTGGGGTTTGATTACTTATTCTTGTATTTATGTATTCCAAGGATATCTATTGGACATAGAAGTAAGTTCTAGGAATACAGAAGTAAGCAAGAGAACTTCAGTGTAAGAGGCAATAAATATTGAATCGCGAAATTCATTATTTCATGGTGATTGTGATGATAAGTGCTCTAAACATTAAGCACAGGGGGCTATTATGTTAGTGATTACAAGAAGATTTGACCCAATCTTGTATATGAAGGAGGACTTCTCTGAAAGAGAGGTAGCAATTAAGAAGTGGAAAGACTATTCCAAGTAGAGGAAGGAGAAATAAAGTATGAATGCCTTAAGGTGGGATAAAGTTGTCCAAGTTTCATGATCCAAGAATTTAATGAAAACAGGTATGGCTTGACTAAAAAGTATGGTTGTGGAAAGGGTTTGCAAGGGAGGGGTTACAGAATAGTTAACATGAGATAAGTAGTGGCCAAATAACACAAACACAAATAACAATAACACAAATCATGCTATAGAGTTTCACCTGTGTTCACACAAGAGCAATGAATGCGGATTAAGCACTTACTCTGTGCCAAGTAGTATTTCATGACTTCACATGCTTTAAACTTCACAACAACCCTATGATGTAGATCCTGATGTCATCCTCATTTTACCCACTGAGCAGAGTGTGGAGAAGTGTTGGTCACTGTCCAAGATCACACAGCTAGGAAACGAGTAAGTTGGGATAGGACACAGGTGATTTTGCTCCAAGGCCTTCTCTCTGAACTCTACACTGAGCATTGTCAAACTCACGAAGACTTTGAGCAGGGAATATATGTATCCACTACCCACCCTTGCACGGGGTTTGGTGGGTTCCTGTCAGTGAACATCGATTAAAGACAAGTGATGAACAAGGCACCAAGGGAGATGCTGTGATTTCTCATATGCTCATATCCACAAATTATTCTATTCAGATGCCCCCTAAAAGAAGCAACACAAATACCAAGATTAAAGGGATAGTGTATAAATATAAAGTTTGCATAGAAATAAACTAACAATTTAATTAAAGTGGTATTTCAACAGGTATGGATGGGCCGAGAATATGACCGAGGTAACAATCATGATGATGATATGAATCAGTGCCCTTAATAGTATCTCATTTTACCCAGTGCTGTAATTTCATTGGAGCCTCACAATGACTTGGTAATGTGGGAAGGACAGGGATAATTCCTACTTTATAGTGTGAAGCACTTCTCTTTTTTAAAGTAAATCTTTATTGTTGAAAGTATTACATATGTCCCTCTTATTCCCCCATTGGCCCCTTCTAGCCTCCCCCACCCCTACCCCAGGCCTTCACAACTCTATTGCCTATGTCCATGGGTTATGCACATATACATACAAGTTCTATGGGTGATCTCTTCCAACCCACCCACCTACCCACCCCCACCTTCCCTCTGAGATTCCATACTTCTATGTCTCGGGATCTATTTTTGTTCCTCAGTTTATTTTGTTCATTAGATTCCACATATGAGTGAGATCATGTGATACCAGTCTTACTCTGACTGGCTTATTTTGCTTAACATAATGCTCTCCAGGTCCCTCCATGCTATCTCAAAGGGTAAGAGATCCTTCTTTTTTACTGCTGCATAGTATTTCATGGTGTAAATGTACCATAGCTTTTTCATCAACTCATGTACTGGGTGATGTCCTTCTACCAAGCACACCTGCCTGTGGTGAAGTCAGACTTCACTGGATGCTGGCTTTTATACAATGTGGTCTTTATAGCCAGAGCCTATATAATAAGGAAGCTCAAGTACTGTAAGTGATAGAGTGGAACATTCATAAACTTTTCCCGTACACAAAAGGCAATAAAAAGAGTAAAAGCGGAGAAACCAAGATGGCGGCATAGGTAAACACCTAAACTGCTGCCTCGCACAACAATTTCAAAACTACAACTAAAAGACAGAACAGACACCATCCAGAACCACAGGAAAGCTGGCTGAGTGAAAATTCTACAACTAGAAGGAAAGAGAAAAGCTCACAGAGAATTGGAGGTACGGCAAAGGGTCTTTGTGCGCGCAGAGAGGAAAGGCGGCTGAGAGCCTGGCTGACTTTCTCTGGCGGAAGGGGGAAGGAAGCCCCCGACCGCACTGAACCCCAGTTCTGACTGCACTGAACCCCAGTTCCGGGCGAGCCCCTGGGGACCCACGCTCTTACGGGGGGAGTCTGGACTCTCGGGCGGAGACTCGGGAGCTGGGGAAGGCAGAAGTCTGAAGGTGCGGCGTGCCAGTGCGCGCAAAGGCTGCGGAGGTTGCCACAGGCTTTCCCTAGTGGAAGGGAGTCGGAGGCTCCTAACCGCACTGGGCCCCAGTTCTGACTGCACTGAACCCCGGTTCCAGGCAAGCCCCTGGGGACCCACGCTCTTTTGGGGGGAGTCTGGACTCTCGGGCGGAGACTCGGGAGCCGGGGAAGGCAGAGGTCTGCGCTTGCGCACAAGGGCAAGGCTGCCGGGAAGCCAAGACTGTCTGCTCCGCCCTGAGACTCCACCCCATCCAAGCCCAGCACAGAGGCTATTGCAATTTGGCAAGTCTAATCCTATAAGGCTGTCTCCAGCACCAAACTTCTCCCAGCATAGACGCAGCTGATCCTTACAGCCAACTGGCCTGGAGGTCAATTCCTCCCAGTGATACCAACAACAATCAAGACTTAACTACAACAAGGCTGTACACACAGTCCACAAAGGGGTGCACCAAGAGTGTCCACCTCAGGTTAACTGGGGAGGCCGACCCACTGGGCCATATAGGAAACCTAGCACACAAATTTACCCTACCAACTCAGGGAAGCAGTGAAAATGCGGGGTCAAAGAAACAGATCACAAATGAAAGAAATGGAGGAAAACAAACGACTGGATATAGAATTCAAAACCACGGTTTTAAGGCTTTTCAAGAATATCCTAGAAAAGGCCAATAAATATAACGAGACCCTCGAAGATATGAAAAAGGACCAACTAGAAATTAAACATACACTGACTGAAATAAAAAATATTATACAGAGACCCAAAAACAGACTAGAGGAACACAAGAATCAAGTCAAAGAATTGAAATACAAAGAAGCAAAAAACACTCAACTGAAAAAGCAAAAAGCAAAAAAAAAAAAAAAAAAATCCAAAAAGTTGAAGATAGTGTAAGAAGACTCTGGGACAACTTCAAGCGTACCAACATCAGAATTATGGGGGTGCCAGAAGAAGAGAGAGAGCAAGATACTGAAAACCTAGTGGAAGAAATAATGACTGAAAACTTCCCCCACCTGGTGAAAGAAATAGACTTACAAGTCCAGGAAGCACACAGAACCCCAAACAAAAGGAATCCAAAGAGGATCACACCAAGACACATCATAATTAAAATGCCAAGAGCAAAAGACAAAGAGAGAATATTAAAAGCAGCAAGAGAAAAACAGTTAGTTACCTACAAGGGAGCACCCATACGACTGTCAGCTGATTTCTCAACAGAAACTATGCAGGCCAGACGGGAGTGGCAAGAAATTTTCAATGTGATGAATAGCAAGAACCTACAACCAAGATTACTCTACCCAGCAAAGCTATCATTCAGAATTGAAGGGCAGATAAAGAGCTTCACAGATAAGAAAAAGCTAAAGGAGTTCATCACCACCAAACCAGTATTATATGAAATGCTGAAAGGTATTCTTAAAGGAGAGGAAGAAGAAAAAAGTAAAGATAAAAATTATGAACAACAAATACATATCTATCAACAAGTGAACCTAAAAATCAAGTGAATTAAAAACCTGAGGAACAGAATAATCTGGTGAATATAATAGAATCAGGGGCATAGAAAGGGAGTGGACTGATAATTCTCAGGGGGAAAGGGGTGTGGGGGGTTCATGAAGAGACTGGACAAAAATCATACACCTATGGATGAGGACAGTGGCGGGGGAGGTAAGGGCAGAAGGTGGGGTGGGAACTGGGTGGAGGGGAGCTATGGGGGGAAAAAGGAGAAACAATTTTAATAATCTGAATAAAGATTTATTAAAAAAAAAAGAGTAAAAGCGATAATATCTAATTTTTTCTTGTAAATTTATACTTAAAGCACCTTGAGGTGCCTAACCACAATCCTGCCCTTATGAATGTACCTCTTGGTTTTTTACATTTTCCTAACATATGCAAGTATTAGGAGATTATTCAAGATTCTTAGAAAGGCATGATACCTTTTTAAAATTGAAAACTAAGAAAATTAATTGAATTGATTAATTAGTTGTCACTGCTTGTTTTAATTATTTTCTGTGTAGAAGTAACTAATTATTTGAGGATACTAAAAAATTGTGTAGGTATACAAATGCCTTTTATTTTACCACTAGAGGCCCAGTGCATGGATTCGTGCACATTGAAAGGAACATAATTAGAAGAAATATTTTAATATCGCCATTTTCCCTTTCTCTATAATAGAAGTGTCAACCAAATTCATGATCAACAATGACAGATCAAAACATGCATGTGCTATTGGTGCCAGTGAGATCTTTATATGTATCGCACATGCACAAGTCAACTTAGCCTTTTATAGATATAGAATAAACTTGCTTAATTAGGCCTGCTTTCTAATTTAGCTAAACTTTTTCCAGCCCAGTGAAGCACCCCAACTTCTCTTTCAGGTACTTGTCAGCAACACCACAGTAAATATCAACATGAAGCAGATTATTATTGTAGATCATTCAGGGAGAACAAGGGTAAAATATTTAAATGCAGCAGTGTTTGACTATATTCTGCACAGTGAGGAAACCTGAAGTCATTTTCAAGTTCCACCATTTCTTACTTCTTTTCAGTCGGGTCAAGTTTCTAAGCTTTCTAAATCTCCATTTTCTGGCTAATGAAAAGAAAATAGGATTCCATCGAGTCTCCTATCTACCTACTCTAGGACTTCTGTGAGGATCAAATGAGATGAGGCACGGGAAAATGCTTCACAGACATTTGGTTAAAGTGTAAAGTGTTTGCACCTGGCTATAAAGCAAGTCATGTTCCTGGGCTGAAGAAACTCCAAGGAGGCTAGTCACTAGGGAGAGAAAGCCAGGTGTGACATCATTACCTGGCACCCACAGTGACTGTTTCTGGGCTGAGCTGGGCTGTGGGCCACATTTTGCACCATGGGGTTTTGGCAGCATTGTCTGCTATTTGGTGGGGTGTTGTTCCAGGGCGGTGGTGTGACCTGTGTCCCACTTGGGGGAAGCCGAGTGGCCGAGTGTTGGTTTGTCAGCACCAGGTCTGTGGTGCCCTTTATTATATTTTTTATATAATTTTTTTCTTTATTTATTAAGGTATTACATATGTGTCCTTATCCTCCCATTGCTCCCCCACCCCCCAACTCATGCCCTCAACCCCTGGTGTCTGTGTTCATTGGTTAAGCTTATATGCAGGCATACAAGGTGCCGTTTGTTTTTATTTTTTTTTTATTTATTTATTTTTTTAAATATATTTTATTGATATTACACAGAGAGGAAGGGAGAGGGATAGAGAGCTAGAAACATCGATGAGAGAGAAACATCGATCAGCTGCCTCCTGCACACCTCCCACTGGGGATGTGCCCGCAACCAAGGTACATGCCTTTGACCGGAATCGAACCCGGGACCCTTCAGTCCGCAGGCCGACGCTCTATCCACTGAGCCAAACCGGTTTCGGCGGTGCCGTTTGTTTTTAAATGGCCAGTGCGCATCATGGAAGCTCCTGTGTTGAACATCTGCCCCCTGGTGGTCAGTGCACATCATAGCTACCGGTCGGATGGTTGGATGGACACTTAGGCTTTTATATATATAGATGACTCATATTTTAAAAGGAAAGTGCAATCAGTCTCGAATTGTGACTCAGGCCAATATGCTAATAAAAGACAGAAAATTGGCTTCTGCTCGAGTAAGTCACTGTCAAGAAATTACTTTATGTGTGTCTGTGTGCATGTGTATATAATTTATTTAATAATAAACTTTGTCATTTATTTTCTGAGAGACCTGCATTTCTGATGCACATAGTACCCAAGGTAACACCTCTGCTGTGGACTTGGCAAACCCCAATTTTGCTCACAGGTTTTGATATCTCCGGGTCATGAACATTGTGAAAAAGATCAATGAAAGAATATACAGTTTCCCCTTTGAATTACTGTTCATTTTGGCCCGCATTCTTTCCCTTCATTAGTCCCAGGCATAAAGCCAACATGAGATTTATTTCTCACTCATGGCCACTCCTTTCTTGGTTGTCTTTCTCTTACTTATGGACAATAAAACTAATGTCTGAATAAATGTCGAATCCCACTTAAACCCTTACTCACCTGGCATAACAGATGATCAAGTTATATGACAGCTTTAGTGCACATTTCAAATGAGATTCTAACAATGTTTCTGCATTGAAATAACTTTCTAAGCTCAAGATGGATCCACTCTTGCCAGGGATGCCACATCAGCAAACCCAAAAGAAGATAACTTTTGTATCCCTTTAAATTATCAGCTTGACCAGAAACACAGTATTTCTAGTCAGCCAATCCCCAAAGGCCAAGAAAACAGGGCCTTCTCACCCCAAACTATATGGTCCCAGCCAGTCAGATATTTTCTCTTTGTCTTCTTTCTCGTTCTATATTGTTTATCCAAAAGAGTTTCCTGCCTTCTGTCTGCCTTATTTTGAAATTATCCAAAGGAGACTGTCTACTTCATGAAGTGTTAAGTAAAGTTTTTTGTATCAACTGAAGAGTTTTCTTTAATTACTTTTTTATAGTTTTTGGTGATGAGGAATGAAACCCAAGCTGACTGCTAATAGCCTTTGGCCTTCTGGACTACAAGACACACGGATGGGTGCCTGCTGTTATGAAGGGTTATGAGTAAGTCACTCTTGGATCTGAGTTCCATTTCCTTGTGAGCAATTTTCATAGCTAAACAAATTTCATTTTGATTGATTTATTGTTCCTGGAAATGTTCTGGAGTTTTAAAAAGGTTCTGGGATAGTTATCTCAGGAGTCCACAATCAGTGGCCACAGATAAAGGGCTCACAAAGCCCAGGGCCCACAGCATAAAACACTGGAGGACTTGGGAAAACCAATGAAGAAAGTCAGACTATGTTGACCATCAAAATCAACTCAGGCTATTAAAAGCCATCAGGACTCAGTCACTATAAGGAAATTCCATGAAAGGGATAATAGATCTCTTGCTAATGGGAATCTTGGAAATCAAAGCTGCAGTCAGAGGGCACAGGTTGAACACTTAAAAGCTGTGAGAGCACTCTCCGCGTAACTCTAAGACTCTGTGCTGGGATAAGCTAGACACAGAACAGGTTGGATCCACTCTAGGTCACCCTCCACCCTCAAGAAAACTTACTGCAATGACATACATTGAAAATCACCACAAATCCCCCAACCCAGCGGCACATCTCTCCTGAGTTTTAATTTATCTTTGAGAGACGCATGGCTTAGCTAAAGCAATGGTACCCTTGAAGTTTCAAACAGTTGAATGTGCCACCTTTTGGCACACCTGTTTATTTTGTGCCTCAGTACTATGGTCCCAAAGCTGTACATATCTACAAAGATGGCAAAAAATCTTAAGAAAACCTAGAATTACAATGGCCACTGTGAGACTGATTCAGTTAGACAAGATTGTTCATTTAAGATGTGCACTTGAAAGCAAGGGTTCCCAAATCAAAAAGAATGCGACACCTATTTTAATTGGCAAGCAGAAGCCTCTAAAATGCTTTGGATTCCAAAATAGCTTCATCAAAAGATTCAATGCAACGGCTAATACAAAATTAAATATACGAGAGGTACCTAAGACAAAAGACCACACAATTGATGTGACTCCTCCTGAGCTCCTGTATCTTCGCTGACTTGAGTACTCAGGCTACTAAGCCTCAAATCTGCATTGCCTTTCCACTCTGCAGGATCCCAAGACTGTAAACACAAGTCCACCAAATTTGTGACCTAGCAGCTGCAATAGCTCTGAGGCTAAAACCTGAAACACTTGGGCCTCCCTCCTTGCACCCTCCTAGGGGGTCCATCACAAAACACTGGCCCAGAAATTAGTGTTTCATTCGCAATAGAACAGGACAGTAGAAAAAAAATTGTCCTTGAAGGTTTTGTCAAATCCTTCCATACCAACTCGAATGCCCCATATCTACCCTGCGTGGACTCTACCCAAAGTTGGCAGGAATCCAAGGGGTTCTCTTATTAAGGGCTCCAAGAGATTCCCTTAAAGAGCCAAGAAAAACTTAAAACTAATATCAGTGAAAACCTTACCAAATTCTGGTAGATAACAGAGCTACACCCTCTACTTTAAGTCCCTCTCACTCTGGAGCCTGCAGACAAAATCCTGGGAAATCCGGCCAAAGCCAGCAAAGGGTGGGAATTTGTACCGGAGTCAGCTCTCCTGGACCTCTGCAGTGTCCAGTTGAGGAAGGAAAGTAGAAACATGTTGTGCCTTTCTTTCCAAGTTCAGACAGTTGTGAATTTGGTTCCCGGGTGCCCACTGGGTATGGATAGTTTCACCCTCAGGGACAGCCATTGCCTTCTTGTTTGTCTTGTCTGGTGTTCTGAGAACCTGGGACATGCAGGTTGTTGGTTCTTACATATGCAGACAGCTCACCCATTAGGTTGGCGGCTCCAAAAATGGCTGGACAGAAATGTGGGTTACACTTCATTTGTGGTGAGGATCCTACTGGCTGTTGCCAGGTCTCAGGGGAATTGTCTCCGTTTTTCTTTCTTTTGGCTCTCTTTTGGGGGTGACTCTGGACTTTGGGAGGGTAGTATCTTTTAGGGTTGTTTAATAATGCCAGAAATATTTACTGTTTCTTCCCGCTGAAACTTGACAAGATATATGAAAATATTGTTTAAAGTAACTGTGGTCAGAAGTTGGACAAATTGGAAGCTGATATTCAGAGCCTGATAGGAAGTAATTTTAGGCCTTCTTCCCTAAGCTACATGAAACTATGTTCCCAAAGGGGAAAAAAAATTCCAAAGACAAACAGCTCTACATCTAAAAGGGAGGAATCATTTGATTTCTATCTTTGTTGAAGATCTCCTTGATATAGGAAACAAATTGAAGATAATATAGTTGAATGGGTGGCTCAGTGCCTTACCGTCATTCAGGTTACAACCCAATTCTTTGGGAATTAAAACAACTGCCCTACAGCCCTGAATGGTTTGGCTCAGTGGCTAGAACATCGGCCTGCGGACTGAAAGGTCCCAGGTTTGATTCCAGTCAAGGGCATGTACCTTGGTTGCGGGCAAATCCCCAGTAGGAGGTATGCAGGAGGCAGCTGATCGATATTTCTCTCATCAATATTTCTAACTCTCTATCCCTCTCCTTTCCTCTTTATAAAAATCAATAAAATATATTTTTTTTAAAAAAGAAAACAACTGCCCTACAAATTGAGGACAACTTGTCTTACAAATTGAGTCTTCACAACAACATAAAAGCCCACTTACCCTTTTACAATCCCCAAAACCTCCATATTCTTTTCAAAAGGCTTGTAGGTATTGTATGCCAAGTAAGTTTGGACTGTGTCCTGAACATTTTAAATATGATATGAGATTTGTTTTAATTCTTTGGAGAATGTTGATAAATGTTTGTTTCAGCAGGCCATAAACACAGTTTGGTTCCAGCCACATATTCAAATCAGCCTTTTGTGGGTTATTATTTCAATGTCACTTCTGTTTTCAGAGTCTTTGAGTGTTTGCAGGATCTGTCCTATGTATGTGCCACCTGTGGCCATTCTGAGAGTTGAGAGATGGTCTATTGCTTATTTCAGTTCTCAAAGTCTGTGGTATATTGTTTATGGTTAGATCCATGCATGTGTAGCTCTGGGCTGAGCATAGGAGTCCATAAACAACTATGTTGGGTCACCTTTTTGAGCTCTGTGATCTTTCTGGTACTTTTGTTCCCCTTTTTGGGGCCTTTGGCCAAAAAGCTGGGCCTTTATTTACCTTGCTCTGCCATGGACTTCCCTGTAATGCACTCATGGCTTGAGCCAAGGGGCTGAAAAACAGAGAGAAAAAAAAACAGTTTCACCCCCACCCTCCTGGACCACATCTCCTCTCCATGGAGAAGCTTCCTTCCTCTTCTTCAGAATTTTACATGACTACATGTCCCTGCTCCTCCCCTCCCCATCATGCCAGAGGACCCCTTTCCTACTCTTCAAATATAAACTAAAGGACTTCTCCTGGAACTCCTTCTGTCTACCCAGAAGTATACTTTGGGTTCAGCATGCCTTGAATCCAGACCAGTAGACATAATAGGGGCTATGATGGTAAGCTCACAGCTACATCACTGCTATTTTGATTCAGGTAATCGTCCTCAATTCATCCACTATCACTTCCATTTACTTTTAAGAAATCTCAAATAGCTTCTCCATGCAGTCTGCTCCATTTTTGAAGCTATAATCAGTAGGAGACAGAATGGATGTGTGCTTAACCCATCTTTCCCAGAGCCAGTCCTCCCCTTATTAGCATTTACAAACTCTAAGATGTCTTGAAAGAGACTACTTTTTTTTAACCCATATTTTCTCAAACATATTTACCCTCAGAACCCATTTTCACTTAATGTTTATTAACAGCTCACAGAATTATTCTTCAGGAATACATTTTTTAAAAAACACTATTTGAAACAAAACCAATATATTTTTTAAATCCTTGAACTATTGGTAATCATTTTTTGCTCAACTGCTGTGAAAATAAATGCATGAAGACCATGTGGCATTATCAACATATTCTGTTAGGTCTGTTTTCAGAAAAATAATGCCTACAGATAGTGGCCATGTTTAAGCATCCCAAGTGCATACAGATTTGTCTATTATCCACTTAATATTATCCTAATATTCTAAACTCAAAGTGTATTGAGAATCATTATTCACTTAATTTAGCCCTCTATGTTGATTCTACAGATTTAATGCACAACTTCCACCTGACTCATATAAAATATTATGTTATATGAATTTTATTTTTTTAATATATATATTTTATTGATTTTTTACAGAGAGGAAGGGAGAGGGATAGAGAGCTAGAAACATCGATGAGAGAGAGACATCGATCAGCTGCCTCCTGCACACTTCCCACTGGGGATGTGCCCGCAACCAAGGTACATGCCCTTGACCAGAATCGAATCCAGGACCCGTCAGTCCGCAGGCCGACACTCTATCCACTGAGCCAAACCGGTTTCAGCAATTATGTTATATGAATTTTATATAGAGAAACTGCTATAGCTTAAATATTTGTGCTCCCAAAATTCATATATTGAAATCCTAACCTCCAACATGATGGTATTAGAAAGTGAAGATTTGGGGAAGTGATTAGATCAAGAAGGTGAAACTTTCATGATTGGATTTAGTGTCAAAAAGACCTCAGATAAATCCTTTGCCACTTCAGCCATGTGAAGTTACAGCTGGCCAAATGAGAAGAGGGTTGTCAATGGAGACCAAGTCTGCTGGTGCCTTGACCTTGGACTTCCCATCCTCACGAATCCTGAGAAATAAATTTCTGTTTGCCAACTTAATGGCATTTTTGTTATAACATTCAAATGGACTAAGACAGGGACAGTGACAGATTTAGTGCTAAAATCTAGTCAAGAAAACCATGGCTACGGGATCCACCTTTGTGAGTGAATTCAGCCAGCCCTAAGTATTCTATAAGCATGCAAACAATGGATCCTCTGCCCTTACATCTACCAAACAGAGGGGCCTGTCAAAGGACCCCAGTATTTTTCATTTTATGATGCCACTCATACAAAGACAAATTAACAGATATCATGGAACTGGGCATCCTATTTCTATTTATGGTGCATGAATTATTGAATGACTTCTCTTGACCTAGACACCTAAAATATCCTTTGCCTTCTTTAACAAGCCATACAAATATCTACAGTTTTGAACTTTTCCTATTGACCTCTTCAGAAGAGTCACAATTTAATTTGGGCCAGTTTGTGGTTATCAGTTATGAATTCAGAAATGATGACATAAAGCACTGCTTTATGTAATATCATTTCACCATAAAACATGAAGCAGAATTCCTCTCTTTGGCAACTAAGCATTTGTTAGTAACAGATGGGCAAGCCCCAATACAGTGTCTGAGGCTACATTCAATAGCAAGTGCCTTCTTCAAGGGGTTTGGCAGAATGTGTAGCTCTGTAAATATTCTGATTTTCAGAGCACTTTGATAGTAAGAATTCTACTTTTGTTTCATAACTAATATTAAAAAAAAAAAAACTTTGAGTGCATTTTGTTTGTGTTCCTGTCTCTTTAAGAAATACTGATTTCTGGTTTACTTATCCCTCCCTCTGGAATTCTTGCTATGCAAAACATAGAATTTGCATGTGTATATGTGTGTGGTAGGTGTGAGAGAGAGAGAGTACCAGATTTGCTGCATAAAATATTTTATTAAAAATATTCAAATCTAAGGGGTGTGTAGTGGTATAGCAAGAGAACCATTTATACAAGAAAGCTTCCTCATTGGTGAGCAATAGGTCATTGCTTGTTTACCCTACTTTCACTTGACTTATATCTAAATTTAGAGGAGAAAGCAAAAGAGGAGATTAAATAATATTTGCCAAAACATTCTACATAAAATATTGCAGTATGGTGCAAAAGATGATCTCTGTGATAACATAGAAATATTTAGAGTTAGGCACACCTACATTCATATCTAGTCTGGCACTAATTTGTAAGAGTTTTGTTTTATTATTATGTACTTGAGGCCTGGTGCATGAAATTCGTGCATGGGGGGGTTTCCCTCAGCCCAGCCTGCATCCTCTCCAATATGGGACCCCTCGAGGGATGTCCGACTGCCCGTTTAGGCCCAATCCTACATGGTTCCTACATGGATCGGGCCTAAACAGGCAGTTGGACATCCCTCTCACAATCCCGGACTACTGGCTCCCAACTGCTCGCCTGCCTGCCTTCCTGATTGCCCCTAACCACTTCTGTCTGCCAGCCTGATCACCCTCTAACCACTCCCCTGACAGCCTGATTGATGCCTAACTGCTCCCCTGCCAGCCTGATTGCCCCTATCTGCCCTCCCCTGCAGGCCTGGTCCCCCCCAACTGCCCTCCCCTGCAGGCCTGGTCCCCCCCCCCAACTGCTCTCCCCTGCAGGCCTGGGTCACCCACAACTGCCCTTCCCTGCAGGCCCAGTCACCCCCAACTTCCCTCCTCTGCCAGCCTGGTCACCCCTAACTGCCCTCCCCTGCAGGCTTGATAGCCCCCAACTGCCCTCCCTTGCAGGCCTGGTCCCTTCCAACTACCCTCCCCTGCTGGCCTGATTTCCCACAACTGCCCTCCCTTGCAGGCCTGGTCCCTCCCCTGCTGGCCATCTTGTGGTGGCCATCTTGTGTCCACATGGGGGCAGGATCTTTGACCACGTAGGGGCAGCCATCTTGTGTGTTGGAGTGATGGTCAATTTGCATATTACTATTTTATTAGAGAGTATAGAGGCCTGGTGCACAGGTGGGGGCCAGCTGGTTTGCCCTGAAGGGTGTCCCGGATCAGGGTGAGGGTTCCCTTGGGGCCTGGGGCGGCCTGGGCGAGGGACCTGTGGTGGTTTGCAGGCCAGGCATGCCCCCTGGTGACCCAAGCAGAGGCCCTGGTATCTGGGATTTATTTATCTTCTACAATTGAAACTTTGTAGCCTTGAGTGGAGCCAAGTCTCCTGCTTGCTCTGTGGCCACAGCCATTTTTGTTGGGATTTATTTATCTTCTATAATTGAAACTTTGTAGCCTTGAGTGGAGGCCTGGGCCCGCCAGGGTGTGCAGAAAGCTTGGTTTCCTCCATTGCCAGAGAAACCCAAGCCTCCTGCTCTCTCCATGGCCACAGCCATCTTAGTTGGGTTAATTTGCATATGTGGCTTGTGGGTGTAGCGGAGTGATGGTTAATTTGCATATTACTCTTTTATTAGATAGGATAGTGAGGATAGTAATACATTCCTTGCAAGGTCATTGAGATATTAGAGATAAAATGTATAAAGCACTTGGTAATATTAATAATCATTAATATAGGGCAGTGGTCGGAAAACTCATTATTCAACAGAGTGGCAAACCACAGCTCGTGAGCTGCATGTGGCTTGAGAGCCACAGTTTGCCGACCACTGATATAGGGTATGCAATATACTAAAAATGTGCCTGATACAAAGTAGCATCTCAATAGTTAGAATTAAGTCCTTTTAATATTATTCTTTAACATATGTTTAAACTGATATTAAAAATAATATGAAATTTTGCTTGTCAAGTGAGATTTTTTTTATTCCATCTTGGGCTTGATATTTCATAGATTTTAAAAATCAATATTTCCTTTAAAATATGTCACACTAAGCCTCTTTTACATTTTCCCTATACTTATCTTTTGCTGGTGTCAAATTGTTTTTTAAAAGAAAGTGAAATATTGGTTGAGATCATTTGTCAAGTAGTTTGTCAAAATAATTTGTATGGGCATACATTTCCCTTTAATGAAAATTTTGAAGAATCAATTATACTCATATTTTCTTTTCATCTCTCTTTAAGGTCTATTATATTCACACAAAAATTTAATTTAAAGATTAGAAAACTTTGGGGTCTGGAATAAAACTACATTTCATTGTAAATTATTAAAATTATGATTTTTCCAGGCTTCAATATCCTAATAAGAGAATAGAATCAGATATTTTGTTAAATAATTATCAAGAACAAGCAGGAAATCATTGTGTCTGCCCTCCAGGCTTATCAATGAAGAGGATCTTACATTGCATTCAAGTAGGAAAAATTACCCTAATTCTGTAATTAAGGAAAGTATGTGGGGGTTTTTAATCCAAATTGCTTATTCATTCAATCATAATAGAGATTTATATAGTCTCAACTATGTACTATGCACTCTATTCAGTGTTCTGGAGATACAATAATGAATAATACCTAGCATCTACCTTCAAAAAGTTTAGTATTTAGTGTGGGAGATAATGTACTCTAGTGAGTACAGTGGTTAGAGGGAAGCGAGGTGTAGAAGTGATTGTTCATGATCTTTGAGGTGCTTTCTCTAATCTATACTTGACACCATGGCTGAGACTGGAATATGTTCTCTACAGCAAAGATACTACTGTCCTATTCCTGTCTCAGCCCATGAGAATCCCAGCCATGATGTGCCACTGCTGTGGATAGGGGTGTCAGCATTGTTAAATTTGCTATTGTAAAAGCAAGGAGGTTTTGTGTGGACATTCAAAACAGGACATCATATCTGTTACATTATTTAGTTTACTGTTTTCTCATATTTGTTCCCAGTGCAGTAGCATTAACTTCCCCCATTCAGTATTTGGTATATTGTGTTTCAGAGAATCAGTCATTGAGCTTAACTTTACCTTTTACCCTTCTAGAGCCAATGATCACCAGCTTACCTTTTAACACATCTTTAATTTCTGTCTTGCTTTTAAGAGGTGATCTTTTTGAAGGAGGCAATCACTTATAGTTTCAGAAGTCCGAAAAGGCTCTACATGGAAGGGTGATTTTTAAAGTTACAATAAATAAAGATAGAGAATGAAATGTACCTGGCAGGCTGGCTAGCATGGCTCAGTGGTTGAGCGTCGACCTATGGACCAGGAGGTCACGGTTTAATTCCCAGTCAGGGCATATGCCCAGGTTGCCGGCTCAATCCCCAGTGTGGGGCGTGCAAGAGGCAGCCAATCAATGACTCTCTTTCACCATTGGTGTTTCTAACTCTCACTCTTCCTCTCTGAAATCAATAAAAATATATTTTTTAAATGTACCAAGCAAAAAATAAGTGCCAGTCAGAGGAAATAGTATGAGAAATTAATAAATACATTTTTTGATAGTGAAAGAAGTATTCAGGGTTGGTAAATACACACACAGAAAAAGAAGTAATGGGGCATAAGTTTGGAAAGGAAAATGGTAATCATACATTGGATTGGATGTAATATATTAGACGATGGGAAACCATTTTGCAATGGAGAATTAAATGATTAATTTTGTGCTTAGGGAAAATTAGTGTGGAAGTTGTGTGTAGAAAATAGGAATAGATGCATAAATTTTATTATGAAGAAATGGAAATACCAAAAGCAACCTGGGAAGCAGTGTACAAGCTCAAGCCAGAGGAACTAGCAATCGGCAAAGAGAATAGACAGGGAAGACAAAATCCACAGGTAAAGAGGAAAGAATTTTATGGCTGGAAACGTGGCTACTTGTAGCTGGAAATGATTGGGAAGCGTGAGCAACAGCAAAAAAATAAATAAATAAAAAAATACATAACGATTTATCTGACAATTTCTGGCCCAAGTAACCGAAAGAATGATGCTATCATAAATAAAAATGTCATCGCTGAGGGAAAGAATCGTTTGGGGGAAGTAGAATGAGTTCATTTTTGTATCAGTTAAGTTTAAGGTACTAGTAAAACACCCAGCAGAATATAGAAATAGATCTGACAGCTGTGAAAGCAAGATAAGCGCTCTGCAGAGAACACATTTGCGAAGGGGAAACCCTGAGGACAAACAGATTGTGAGCAGAGAAATTAGGAGATGATGGCAATAATGATGATGATGGCAGGAGGACGGCGCTGAGAGTAACAGTAAAAATTAAACAAACTTAAGGAAAACATAACAAATGGAATGTGCGAAAAGGAAGATCAAGCAAAACACTAAAGAAGTTTAAAGTACATGGTAAAAATGGGCTAATATTCTGGAAACAAGGAAAGCTCACAAAGGAAGGTGGGGGTGGCCACCATGTGTGCGGATGAAGGAGGAGGAAAACTTGGGAAGTTAGTGTAGAACCAGCTGTTAGGAAATCTATAAAGTGGTGGGCTGAGAATGTAAATGACAAGAGGTGGAAAGGTGGCAATGAAGTTCAAGCAGGAAGTGTAACTACTTTTTCAAGATGTGTGGCAAGGAAGAAAAGAGATTAAGAATATTAAGAATATATAATGATGGAAGAAGATTTTACTTTGGGTGGTGGGCACACAGTGCTCTCTGCCACTTATAATAATAATAGAAAAAGAACCCTCACCGGTTTGGCTCAGTGGACAGAGCATCAGCATGTGGAACAAAGGGTCCCAGGTTTGATTTGGTCAAGGACACGTATCTCGGTTGCAGACTCCTCTCGGCCTGGGCCCTAATCAGGGCTCGTGTAGGAGGCCACCAATCGATGTATTTCTCTCACATCGATATTTCTCTCTGTCTTTCTCTCTCTCTTCCATTCTCTCTAAAAATCAATGGAAAAAATATCCTCAGGCGAGGATTAAAAAAATAACAATAATAATAGAAAAAGAATGGTCACTTGAGGGAGGGGTTGTTTTTAGAGAGAAGAGACCTAAATACTTGTGTTTGCAGGCAGAAGGTAACAATACACAGGTAAAAATAAATGTATTTTAGAAAAGAGCTCTGAGAGAGTCACAAAGTACTAAAAGAAAATAAGGGAATGGGAGTAGAGAGCATGTGGGTTGCAACTGGTTATAAGGAAGAATATTGGAAGAATGGGAGGCTTTGAATGGAAGATCTGTAACGTTATAAGGGTTCAAAAGATGTTGTCATGATCAGAGAAAAATACAAGGGACATCTGAGAATGAGAGGATAGATCATTGAGATGGAGCTTAAAAATACTGGGCCACTTTTGTGGTAAACCACGTGTGGTTGGGAGAATTGATTATAAAGGGTGAATAAAAACTGCCTAGGAATGGAAAGGGCTCACATCTCAAGTCCACCAGTTAGGTACAGACACCAAGCATTTGTAGTGGATGCTTTTGTGAATTATTGCAGGAATGTTCATTAGTTTAGTACAAGAAACAGCGAAAGCAAGTGATAAAGCTCACCCAGATTTGGGGACTCTGGCTGCACCAGAGAAATCCAAGGCTGGCAGGGGTCCTACAGTTCTGATAAAGGTATTGTTGTGACAGCGACCAAACTAGGAGGGAAACTAAGCACAGAACCAGAAGGTGACATGACAGCCTTCGCAGGGAGGAAGAGTTAAGGGCCTACAAGCTGTGATGATTGTGGAAAATCCAGCAGGAGTGATCCCGTGGGCGACTTTACAGATTGATAAATTGTGATTAGAAGTGGCATCTTGGACTGCCGGGCAAAGACCCAAAGTAACGTCGAGATGTGATCAGACTGTATCCACTCTGCTTAACCGCTCAATGCTGAGGTGACCCCGACCCCATCCTGCGCCACTGTGTTTTCTCTGCATCACAGTCACTTTCCACAGCATCCAGTGCATATCCTCTATTTCTGTATGACTTTCAAAGCTATTTCTCCAGCTCCTTCATCACCTCTAGCTTCATTATTTACACATTCAGCTGCATATCCCACACCGCCAGCTGGATGTCATTTTAAAACCTAACCGTCACTTCAGACCCCCTCTGGGCAGCACCCATGCCTCATTCTTTTGCGAGGCCAGTTTCTGTGTCATCCTGTGGCGCTCCCACACAGAAGTCCAGCCTCCAGTTTCATCACAACGGGGCTGTGAGCCCAGGCAGGAGCCATCTCCCACCTGCCCCGGCCTGGGCCATCGGCTCATCTTCCCTTTCCACTCTGACTCAGCTTCCCACTGTGCCGTCTCTCCCTGTCTGCAACCTTCCTGGCTGCACCAGGGCAAACTAGCTGCCTTGGGCCTACGCAGAGATCCAGCAGGGATGGCAGCTGATCCTTGGGGGTATATGACCGAACTTTAAGAATGAGTCTTTCGAAGATTCACGTACCGCCTTAGCTTTAGGAAAGAAAACCAGGTGAGAATATCTCTCATGACCCCTCCAAGAGGAAAGACAAGGAGCTAGACTTTCCTCTCGAACACTGTGCTCTCTGTCCAGGCTCCGTGTTCTTCTCTTTGAGTCCAAATGGCCGAGGACACCATGCCCTGACCCAGTACAGCCCCCTCTCCCCTGATGCGCAGCGGAGTCTTGTACTGAGAAGGGGAGGCCTCTTTCAAATCAGCCCAGGCAAATTTGGTAACTTGGTCTTCAAAAGCTCTCTAAACGTTTGCGCTTGAAAATCAAAGAATGCAAAAGTACCCTCTGTCACACATAGTTTCTTGAAAATGTTCACTGAAGTTAAACGTAATTTAGTAGTCGCACTTAGTGTGAATAAGGGAGATACCTTTTACTTATAATAATGTTAATAAATTTTATATGGTAGGCGAATTAAAAGTAATCCAAGCCAGAAAAAAAGTAATCTTCAAATAACGTTAAATTCATAAAATAGATTAATAATTACAAATATTATCAAAACCATGAACTTAAGTGGTCATAATGAAAGGATGTGATGTTCTTGAAAATTTCTAGCTACAACATGTAAGAATTATCTGAAAGTTAAAGATTGATCAACTTTAAAGTAGGGAATTATTGTTACTGTCCAGTTGTGCTGCTAAATGCTTTAAAAAAAATAACCATGAGCGTATACATGACATATCTAAAAATTTCTTTGATTTCTTTATTATTTAACTCTACTTTTTATATGGATGGTTAATATTGAATTTCTCCCCTTTCAATTTCTTGCAGAGGATGGGTGGTTAAAATTGTGGATTATAATTTTCAAAAAGTTAGCTCTAGTGTAGACTAGACTTAGTTTATAAAAACTCCAAACACGTATATACTGTATTCATAAATACATACATACTTACGTTACACTATCATTAAACTATGAGTAGCAATGTTATTTATTAAACTTTTTAAGAGGATAGCACCTTCATAAATACTTTTCCTTAAATATCAACTTATTAAAACACTAGTGTTATTTCTTTTGTGCATTGTATATCTGGATTCCATATCTGGAGCAAAAAGTAGAAAACACTTCACCCAGGAAAATTATTTTCTGGACAAAGGGCTCCTAGAACCACAAATGCCATTTTAACACCTGAAAATCTTGATGTCTTAGCCCTGCAATTGTCAAACTCACTAGTAAAGATACTATGTGAGATAAACAAAAGCCATACAATTACAACTTAAAAACTAGACATGATGGATAAGTAGTTTGACAGTTTAACATTTATTGAGACAACTCAAGAAGAACATTTATGTTATTGTTATAATCTGAATGTGGTTGAAAAATGTTTAGAAGCTCTAACATGGATACCAATGTCTTCGAATTATAGAGTATTATTTCACTCTCTATAAGTTGGTTAATATAGGTTAATACAGACCTCACTGTATACTATCCAGATATAATATTACTTCTAATAAATATCCTTGTATGCAGTGCTTAGGGGAGACAGAAGTAGTCAGTAAGTACTCTGCAGACATAAAGACTCTTTTTTTGAAAATTAATATGTTCAATTTTAATATTTCTCCAAAATGATCAGGGAACAGATGGGGGTGCCTAAAGAATGCATACAATATATTTGGCACAGAATAAATAGTTCTTGAACAAACACAGGACATGAGCAAATAAATAAGTGAAGACTGATGTGCTGGGCATTAACTCTGCCTTCAGAAGGAAAATCAGTTGCATGACTTTATGGCCATGCCACTTGTTAATTTTCCTTATTTTTGCCAAAAAATGTTTTTATTCCACTTAATCACCCATTTTAATCCAGAATTGATTTCTTGTGGTCAATTCAAAGGGTGAAAATAAATATACTATAAATAAATTCCAAGTAATATGCTTTAGGATGTGAACACAATATCAAAGCAGGATTTTCAAAAATACTTTTGAACAACGGCGATATGAATTTCACTTTTGACATGATGGATGAGCACACACTGAGGTCTCCTTCCTCAACACAAACCCCTAGAAATAATTGAAATACAGGTTTTACAAAATAGCTACATAGTTAATTTTTGGAGGACCAGGAAACGTAAAGAATATCCACAAAACTAAAAGCAGAAGGAATAAGTTAGAAAACAGTGTCCTAGAATATAAGCAAGAGGCCAGAAAGTACAGCCAACAAAGGTAGACACAATGCCAGTGAAGTGGTAAACCATGAACAAACAGGCCAGCAGGGGCCAACACACAGGGACACATTTCAGTATCTCAGCAAGGACAACCAAGTGGTGGCCCCTGCCCACCACTCCCGCTCCAGGTATAGGCAGCCACTGCATGTCTGTCTGGCTCTGAAAGCAGTTTCCTGTTACTTTACTCAAATCCTATTTCATCAGAATGAAGGACAGTGGGTCATAAAATGTATTGAATGCATAGTTTAAGCCTGTATAAGCCAGAAGAGAAAGATGTAAGCTTTCTGGTCATGTGAATGCCAATCAAACAAATATATTTGGCAATATCTATCTCTTCTCTCTCTCTCTCTCTCTCTCTCTTTCTCTCTCTCTCTTTCACACACACACACACACACACACACACACACACACACACACACACACACATCTATCTACTGCCATCAGGTCTCAGAAGCCACGTGATGGCTGATTTACTACCACCTGATGAGGCCATTGCTTCCCTTCTCTGTCACTTGTGTGGAGGCGGGAGTCTAAGGCTGGTGATACCGCCTGGAGTATGCCTTTGAGTTTGTCATGCTATCTTTTAATCCTGTGAGCTGTCAGAGAAAGCGGCACAGTGTCTATTGGTATATCTTCCACAGAATTCAAAGCAGTATTAACAGTAATATGATGAAGAAAAACCTTTTATCGTTAGAGTAGTAAAACATCGTCATTGTTACAAGTGTAACCCCAAGGGCAGGCTACCTAAGTAGCTCCATGGTCAAGTTGCATTATTTCACTTCACTCAGTTTCCCGAGCTATATAATGGGTGGAAGTTATAATAGCTACTTCTTGGGATTTATGCAGATTACACAAGTTAATAATATGAATAAAACGCTTTATATAGTCCCAATCACAATGTTTAACAAACCATAGTTATTACTTAAAAGGGATTCCAGTAAAATTAGGGTTAGGAAAGGCTTTCTACATAGGATTGCACTCATTCTATTTTGAGACTTGGGTCAAACACCATTCCTTGTTTTTTATTTTTCCTCTTTTCACCAACCTAGGCAGACTCCTTCAGGATCCCAGCTCCTCTGCTTCCCCCATATGAGAGGCTGCTTGTTAGGAGTGGGGCTTCCGTTGCTCTATCTCTAAAATAAAACTAAAAACCAGTTTTCCTTAAAATGGATGACTGTCCAGTTGCCCATCTATACTGCCCATCTCTAAAGTCCCATTTTATCGTTAACTCTCATCCATAAATTCCAGCATGCTAAAAATTAGAAAGAGGAAAGGGCTTCATAGAAATGGAGAGAAGAAATTGTACAAATAACATTCTCTATCCTGGGCTGACCTACATCTCTCATTATTGCTTGCTTCTCCCAATTCTCAGAGACCTTTAGAACAGACTGGCGATGGCATCAGGGGACTCATTCAGAAAGAAGAGCAAGTTGAGTTATGTTAATTGAGAGCGTCCACACCAATTGTCTGAGGCTGTATAAGCAGTTTTTCTTTGTGGCTTCATCATCAGTCATTTGGTCGCTGTCTCAGATTCTTTCAGTACCATTCTCACAGGGATTTTGAGAAAATTAATGAGATTATGTAACTGCTTTTTAAAAGAAGTTGCACATCTGGAGAGAAAGGCAGCCAGCGTTAAATGTGACATTCCCGCAAATGGCAAGGAAGGGCCCCCTAACCCTTTATGTTGAGTGTTTGCCATATTCATAACTGGAAAAGGAGTATTGTATCTTGGGAGGATTACCACAGTTTTGAAACCCTCCTGAATTCCTCCTACAAAAACGCTTTCAATAGTTATTTCTCAATCCTAGAATGAAATTGTAGAATAATATAGTTGAACATGATTGCAGGAAACTGTGCTCTTGTAACTTTTGTAAATAAGACAGTCTTATAAGAAATGACAACTGCATGTAAAAAGTACTTTAAGTTGTTTAGTTTCTTTTTGTTTTAATATATTTTATTGATTTTTTAGAGAGAGAGAGAGAAAGGGAGAGCGATAGAGAGATAGAAACATCAATGATCCATCAGCTGCCTCCTGCATGCCCCTCATGGGATGGAGCCGCAACCCAGGTTTGTGCCCTGACCAGGAATCCAACCAGTGTTCTCTTGGTTCCTGGCTCAAAGCTCAACCGCTGAGCTCCACCAGCTGGGTGGTTGTTTAATTGTTTTGCTAATAGCATCTGAGTCTGTGGCTACGTTCTAGTCTCAGGTCCTGTACCCAGAACACTTGAATGTGTCCAGTGATAAACAGTTTCCAACCCATCCTGATAGACTGCTGTCTTCCAACAGACTTTTTCTACTCTGCTTTAAGTAATACCAAAGCACATTCCTTCAGTTATTTCTGTGCTCTTCAGAAGGGATTCTTTCTGTGCCTGGCACCATTCCGATACTTACAGAACAATGCTTAGGAGTTTGGTTTCCAATGTCCAGCTTACCCTAAGTCTCAGTTTGAAAATCACTGCTATTCTGTAGCTGATTCAGTAAAATACATAAACCTTTTTAAAGACTTTTCTGCCTTCCTTGATATCACCAGGGCAGTTAAAGTGAATCAAAGAAACTGTCATTGAATGATTAGTGAGAACTGTGTAGGATTTAACTGAAAGTAATAGTGTGACCTGGAAATCTGATAGGAATGAAGCAAACAAACTTTGGTGCACTCCCAAACAATAATGAGCCCAGGACGTGCTAACATTTCTATTAAGTAAAGATACTTTCCCATAACTCTAAGAGCTCTTTTCACAGACTATTTGATGGTATCCACTCCACCACTTAATAACTTGCTTTATGTTAGTTCTATTTCAGGGAAAAGATTTCCACAGTCACCAAACAATAACTCTTGGTTGGTTAGGAAACAATATTTTCTTTACTGAATAAAGTAAAAATGCAGTTTCCTAGAAATATTTTTCAGTATTTACAAAGAAGTTCACTAATAGTTTTGACATGTCTTTTTCAACTCATTTTTAAATAACGGCTATTCTTATCAGAACAGTAATGCTTGTTTATCAAGAATTTTTTTGAAATACAAAACCCATGCAGAAAAAAATTAAAAATCGGCCAAAAATGCAGACCTGCATAATGTAGGATGACCAGGTTCTCTGCTTAGGTGTTTACATCTTTATAATTCAGTATGTTTTTATTTATGCATTTTAGTCTGTAGCACAGTAGTTCTTTCAATTTAATTGAATAAATTATTTTTTTTTCTTCCTTTTTAACTTTTAAATATTTTTATTGATTTCAGAGAGGAAGGGAGAGGAAGAGAGAGATAGAAACATCAATAATGAGAGAAAATCATTGATTGGCTGCCTCCTGAATGCCCCACACTGGGGATCGAGCCTGCAACCGGGCATGTGCCCTGACTGGGAATTGATTGAACGGTGACTTCCTGGTTCATAGGTCAATGCTCAATCACTGAGCTACACCTGCTGGGCTCTGTTCCTTTGTTATACCCTTAAATTCTTCAGGTGTTGGGTCTAGAACTCTGTCTCATATCCTGCCTCCATTTTTTTTCTGCCTTTGTATTTCATTTCATCTAATATGGCATCATGGCTGCATTTCACATTGCTGAGATGATGTTTAATTTTTTTTTTCAATTCACTGACTCCACCAAGTATTTTAATTGTCTATTTGGGGCTTCCTTGAAAATCTCCTTTTTATCTAATAGAGGCTATGTCTTATTTTATCTTCAGATGTCCAACACTTTCTTGATGTTTTCTTGTAGAATACTACAGTGATTATTTGTTTAAATTTATTTTTTAAAATATATTCGTCTTCTTACTATAGAGCTTAATAAGATCTTCTCTTTTCAGTGGTACTTTTCTCCATATGATTTATTTTCTTCTTTATTCTTTACCCCCCCCCCCCCATTTATTTAACCAGATCTACCCAGAGTAAGTTTTAACCAATAAAACAGAATATTGATTCTTTTTGGTGTCATTTCCCATCTGTTTGAGTGATGATCCCTCTCCAGTGAGCCATGTCCCACATTCTTTGGTGTAGCAGCTTGGAGCGAGTCTTCTCATTTTCTCAGGCTTCCTACATTACTTTCCCACCACCAAGGCCACTCCACCTCTTTCCACCACAGTCTACTCCTATTCTTCTCTGATCAGCTACTGAACTCCTAGAACTCCACCTCATGTAATGAAGATTAGGGCCCTGCATCTCTGATTTTCTTTTCAGCTCAAATACTCTAGTTAATGCATTAGATGGTTTGACTTTTATGTAGATGATCTATTCTAGTCTCTGCCTTCTAACTTCTTTGACAGCCCATGTCCACACCATACTGGCATTGCCTTATGGTCACACTGGATCATGCCATCACACAGAAATGCAGCAACTCTGAAATGCTAAATTAAAATGTTTCATATTTTATCCCTAGATTCCTACTCTTTTATGTCTCCAAATTGTGCATCTATATCTGTCCCTTCATCACCTCAGAATCTATGATTCTTTGACTTCCTCAGATTTCTCCTCATCATTCAACCAACTCTTCTGTTCACTTCCTTCCCGGTATAATACGGATTTAATTGCCCATCATTCAACAGGTAAACTTTATATGTTCATTTTTTTCAAATAACTATCAACTTGAAAACTATATAAGAAAAGTACATTTTTCTTTAGAAAATAAAAAAATCTTGAGATTAGTGAAACTGTACATTAATATTCATCAATGTCAACAAAACTCATATTTTTCACAGTAAACATTTTGCATCTCTTTAAACATCTGACTCACCACTTATGACCTCATAATAGATAGATGACCTCTTACTTCACAAAAAAAGAGACAGCCTTCAAATGGGAACTTCCTCACCTTATTGATATCCAGCATAAAAATTAACCTGTACTGACAGATCTAAGAAGTTCAGCAAACCCATAGCAAAAGAAATATGAAAAAAACTACACCAAGATACATCGTAATCAATTTACTCAAAAACAAGAGGTCTGAAAGCATCCAGAAGAAAAATATTTATTATGTATAGAGAAACAAAGATAATGAAAACATGGATTGCTTGTTGGAAAAAAATACCAACAAGAAAAGAATAGAGCAACATCTTTAAAATGCTGAAAGAAAAATAACTTCAACCTAGAATTCTAAACTCAGTAAAAATATATTTCTAAAATCAAATTGTAATATATTTCCATACATACAAAAGCTGAAAGGTTTCACCACCAGCAGACTGCATACACTATAAGAAATGTCAAAGGAAGTCCTTTAGGCACAAGTGAACTGATACCAGACAGAAACACGGATCTAAAAAAAGGAATGAAATGCACGGAAAATGCAATCCCATTGAAATGATGTAAGAATGTTAATGTAAAAATACTAGAAAATTGGGGAGAGTTTTATTTAAAAATTGACAAGTGTCTGTAAGACAGACACCTGTGGAATCATAGACTTCCACCCAACATGGGTGAATGAAGAACTGCCTCAGCAGAATTTCAGTTCACTCTGCATCAGAGGGAGCTGAGGCTGAGCGTGGCAGTGGACCAATTTGGTTGATAAAAAGATTAAAGGGTTATGAGTTCCTACAACCAGTGCTCTTGGATCCAACACTTGTCTTTAAGCGAACGTGCTTTAAAAGGAACTTTCATAGAAACCTCAGGAACTCTACTAATATGCAAAGAGAAGCCTTAAGTAATTCCTGCTCTCTGTGACACATCAAGGTATCCTGAACATTTGATACTGCTGAGCATACCTTCCCTAATGAAATACTCTCTCCATGTAAATACCTAACACTACACTCTCCTAGTTTGCTTCCCTCCACCTAATTTAAATCACATAATAATATTGTTTTTTCAGCAATTCACTAAAAAACGAATTCTCTCAATAGCTTCAAGAAAATGAAATTGTTATATTCTATGGGTAGAAATCAGCAGCACAGGGCATCAATGAATGGTGATGTGCTATTCCATGTAGTAGAATTTGGTAAATTGGGATTAGGTGAATAGGATAACTGATTATAGACAAATGGCTGTCAGTGAATACAGCTTTCACTTTCTCTGTCTTCCCTTAATTGTTGGTTTTCCTTAGGATCCCATTCTAGGATTACTTCAGAACAGAGTTCTGAACAGATGCCTTTGGGATGAATCTATCTACACAATTTTGCCTAATTAGCACAGTGATTGCAATTTTATGTGTGCAGCATTAAACTCATCTTTTTCACTCTCTTCTAACTAATACCCCTCTGTGTACTGCAAGTCACAATTTTATGTAGCTAGCATTGATTTCATTATTGTTTGCCCCTAAATTTTCTACCCTCAGATACTATTGATGAGCATGGATTTAACCATTTCATATCATTGATGTCTTTATATTTGACCTTCTGTATTCGCTACAAATTCCTTTAGTCCAAGTCACCATTGTATCTCAATCAGATTCTTTCCAGTGCTTCAAAATTGATTTCCTTCCCTCTGCATCCAGAAAGTACTTTTCTTAAATGAAAATGTGATAGTGCCACTCCTTTGATTACAACTCATAAATGGCCTCAAACTATTTTTAAATAATATAGAAACATTAATTATGATATAAAAAAACTCATGATCTCCCACCTATTAACCTGTGTTGGATTCATGATCTTTTTTTTCACAATCACAAAGGGGCTTTAAAAATAAATAGTTATGATAGGCTGCTCATTTTCCCCAAGACCATTCAGCCCTTCCTCTATAGTAATTGAGTTTTAGCTGGGCACAGGGCCAGCCCACTAGGACGTATACATTCCAGCCTCCCTTGCAGCTGAGTGTATATGGATGACCATGTTATCACCAATGAAAGATGAGTGGAAGTGATCTATAAACCGCTGCATCATTTCTTTCCAATGAAAATTGTTTGCCACAATCTTAATCTCTCTTTCTTCTCAAACTACAGCCCGTGGGCCACATGCGGCCCGCCAAGGACATTTACCTGGCCCGCCAGGTGCCGCTGCCTGTCCTGCTTAGCAGCCGACTCGTTCCAGGCCTGCAGTGCGCATAGGAATTTGTTCATAGTTTTTTTTGTTTTGTTTTGTTTTTTAACTATAGTCCGGCCCTCCAACGGTCTGAGGAACAGTGAACTGGCCCCCTGTTTAAAAAGTTTGAGGACCCCTGAATTAGAAGGTAGAGAAGGAACTGAGTTAACGTTAAATGAAGATAAGGACAATATGCTGAGAACAATAAGGTGTGGAAACTAGATTGCTGAAAATCTTTCTGAAATCAGACCCGTTTTCTTGATTTACACCACCACCAAACTCCAGAGTATTACATATCAGATAAATACATTTTTTTCTCTTTTTTGTTACATTAGCTTAGCCTGAAAAATTTCAATCAATAAAGTAGCTGCATTGGCTGGTTTTCTCCATGGTTAGAGCATCGGCCCACAGACCAGTGTCGCGGGTGGGCTCCCTGGACCAGTCCAGGCGTGTGCACAAGGCAATCAGTCAATGTGTCTCTCTCACACTGTTTTTCTCTCTATCTTTAGCTCTCTCTCCCTCTGCCTCCCTTTTACTCTCTCTAATCAATGGAAAAAATATCCTAGGGTGAGGATTAAAAAAAAAAATCACAACACCCAGTAGCTGAAAATAAAAAGACTTATTATACATTTGCAACATACAAAACATCTCAAGAATAAATTGCAAATTAGTTGCAAAGAAAATGAAAAGAATGACTATTTCTGCGTCTTGAGCACTTACATCTTAAGCAAATTCCAGTTTCTGAACCAACGCAGTCTCATTTCTCGATCTATGTTTCTGTTATTGTACTGGAACACATTTCTTCTTCTTCTTCTTCTTCTTCTTCTTCTTCTTCTTCTTCTTCTTCTTCTTCTTCTTCTTCTTCTTCTTCTTCTTCTTCTTCTTCTTCTTCTTCTTCTTCTTCTTCTTCTTCTTCTTCTTCTTCTTCTTCTTCTTCTTCTTCTTCTTCTTCTTCTTCTTCTTCTTCTTCTTCTTCTTCTTCTTCTTCTTCTTCTTCTTCTTCTTCTTCTTCTTCTTCTTCTTCTTCTTCTCAAAGAAAACCTTACCAGTCTTTCAAGCTTTAACCTAAATGTTACTTCTTAAAGGAAGTTTTTGCTTAATTCTATGCCATATCCAAGTTTGGGGACAACCACTGTTGCTTCTCATGTGCACAGATCCCACTGCCTTGTAAGGACCTGTGTCGTTGTCTTGTTCACCACGAGACTGTGTACTCCATGAGAGGGCCAGTGCCTGTCATCTGTGATGTCCTCAATCCAAAGCCCAGTTCAATGTTTTCTACATATTGGACTCTCAAATAATGTTTGTTGAGTCAGAGTTATATAGCTCAGTTAATTATATGAAATTAATCCATTAACCTCTGATTATGTCAAGAATTATATAAGATTCAATTGAACAAGAATATATCATAGTCCAAGAAGCTGTATTTATGGCCACCTCCCAAATTATAATCCCTCCTCCTATCCAAAGAGAACCACTGTCTTGAGTTCTAACACCATAGATTAGGTGTGTTTGGTTTTGAATTTTAGTAAATAAATCACTCAGTTTGAAAATACGTCTTACTCAGTTCATACTGCTGCACAAAATGCCATAAACTGGGTATCTTATAAACAATATAAATTTATGCCTCAGAGTTCTGGATGTTGGAAGTCTGAGATCAGGCCAGCATGGTCAGGTTCTGGTGAGATTCCTCTTCTGGGTTGTAGACCTCTTATTGTGTCCTCTCATGACAAAAAGAGAGTGAGCGGACTCTCTGGGGTCTTTTTTACATGGGCATTAATTTCATTCATGAAAGCTCCACCCTCCTGACCTAATTACCTTCCTAAGTCCCCACTTCTATATACCATCACATTGAGGATTACCTTTCAATGTATGAATTTTGGGGGAATGTAAACATTCAGTCCATAACAAATTAAAAATTATGGAAGGAAGGAAGGAAAGAAGGAAGGAAGGAAGGAAGGAAGGAAGGAAGGAAGGAAGGAAGGAAGGGAGGAAGGAAGGAAGGATAAATTGATGATAACTAAGTGTTGTAAAATCTGGGTAATTTTAGTTGGAAGCTCACTTATATGGGAATAATTAACTTACATTAAAAAGTAAATATTATTTACATATTATCTTATTCTCTTCAAATTACCTACTATTAACATTATCATTCATTTTTAAAATACCTGACATATGGCATATAGTGAGAAAAAAATATCCTGGTTTTTGAATGGTTTTGAATGATGGATTTAACATATTAAATTTACAAGTCTTAAAAACTAAAGCTTGACAATCTTCCCACTTATAAAAAACTCTTTTGTGTAAGTTTTCTTAAAAGATCACTTTCCACCATTTTAAATCTAATATCTGATAGTCAAAAACTTAATAATTTTAATTTACATTCAATTTGTATATAACACTGTAATTTTTTTTTCCTTATATATCTCTATCAGCATGCGATTGACTTACACAAAAATGATATTCCTGACTACTATCTCCTAAAACTAGCTTTCACCCTGTCACTTCTTTTACTTCCAAGCTTAGGCCTAACTAATGGAGTCCGCACAGTCCTTTCCTACTGACATAATTACATGCCATTCTAGAATCCCATTAGGAGTATAATTGACATTCCCTGAATGCTATCATCTTCTTTTAAGTAAAAAGATATATATTTTCCTTGAAATAAAAAGAAAACAGCAGGTATTTTAAAAAGTTGAGTGTGTTTCTAAATATCTCTCTTCTGATTTTAGCTATTTCATTAATTCAGTGGGCAACATTTAGTCATCTTTTGTGTATTTATCACTCAAAAATAATTTTCACTTATTCTGAACTCTATATATCTTCATGCTCTTGGATTTGATTTTAAAATAATATGAATAGATTTGAAAAAATATATTTTCATAAACTATTGATTATAGAGTTACATTTTATACTCCATTTTCCTTCTACCTTTAAATATATATAATGTACACATTCACATACATATATAGATAAATTTATATACATAATTAAATATACAATATTTATATAGTATAGCTATATAAATATACATGCAGGTACATATATATATAGCTTTTTAAAAATTCATATCATTTTTCTTTGTCATTTGTGAACAGAAGAACAAACCTATATTATTAAAAATAGCTATTTTCATTATAATTAATTTGAAGACTTGTCCTCTAAACCTGTTGACTTGGGACAGTTTTCAGCTGTCTTATAAAATTTAAGGAGAGGAATAATTCTGAAAACATATATTAATATTCAAATATATTATTATTTTTAAAGTGATAGAGTTTGACCTCAATATTAGTAACCTTAATGTTAGACTAACATACAACTCACTGCACCAAAAATATATATCTTTAAAAACTGAACATATTTATGTATTTTAAAAGGTTTAAGAAAATGTAACTTTATAGTATCAGAGGATTAGCAGGTATATCAAGAGACCATTTAATAAACCTCAACTCAGCCAACTTTTAATAAATTTCAATCAGGCCAACATCTGAAAATAAATTAGGTGTGGAGCTCATCTTTTTAAATTCTTATAAATAAAATATATAGACTTCCACTTATTTTATAATAAGGGAAAACAGAAATAACCTAGTTCCCATTATCTGATTAAGAGCAATCAAATCATTCCCCAGTTTTTTAATTCAGACCAATTCACCCCAATTTCCTTTTTTAATAGTTGACTTTTAATCACCTTTTTGCACTTAACTGCAAAGGTATAAAATGTAGCCTTTGAGAAAATTAGAATGAAAAGATAAGAAGTTAATCCAAATGGTATGTGGATGAAATCCAAACTATAGCCAGCTTTTTGTGGCCCTATTCACTGGAAAATCTAAGATACAATAAAAAGGTCACCACATTATATTTAAATTCAATATTATTATTCTACTGTATTCCTCGCTCATGCTGGTTTTCTTAACTGTGACTTATTCTGCAGTTTTTTGCTCTCCATTTTATAACTCCTAGGTTTTTGTGTTATATCTGGACATTGTCAGATATGCCCCAAATTGTATTTGTTTAGTCTTTTTCCTCTAAAATTTATAGTTCTATAGTAATTTAAATTTCCCACTTGACCACTTAGCACATTCACCATGATTAGTTAAGTTTGATCATGCCTTTAACTGTGTTTGTTTGGACTTATTCTGTCCATGGGTAACTCCTCTATATTTGAATTAACTATAAACTCAATCATCTTTACAAAAATGACCAACATTAATCACAGAGTCCACTGAGTCAGAGAGAGGAGCCATTTCCCAGGCCAAGTGAGAATAAACAACCCAACAAAACATAGCAAGAGCCGATAATGTTGGGAATCTATGTAACTCCAAATCTTGCAATTAAAGTCAGAAATCCCTCGTACCATTCTTTCAGGGATATTTAAAATTCATTATAGATTTCTTTTTCTAGTCAATGGACATTAAATTTATAGTTTCAAAGATGGCTATTTTAAATGCAACATTTTTATTCTCTGGTATGCTATCCCCCTACTGGGGATCAAGCCAGAAACCCAGGTATGTGCCCTGACGGGAATCTAACCATGACCACCTGGTTTATATGTCAACGCTCAACCACTGAGCCATACCGCCAAGGCTCAAGTCTACTTTACAACTTGTGGGCAACATTCCTATTCAGAACTTTCCCCATTGAGTCCATAGGTGCCTTAGAATCCACCTCATTACAAAGACCGAAGAGCTACTAAATCTTTGAGGAATAAGTGTAATCTCCTAGAGGCTGATACATAAATTTAATCAACAGTCACATACAACAGTCACTCAGAATAGAGCCATGGCAAAAGTAAAATATTTATTGAATGAACATAATATTTCACTTACATGACAGAAACTATAAAAGTGTGTCTTTGTTTTCTAGATCAAGGTTTTTTATGAAAGGTTCTTGACCCTATATCTAAAAATCTGTAAATTAATTTAAGGAAGTCCATTAACAACCAAAATTTTATGCACAGTTTTGGGTGAATGTATATATATGTATTATACTAGGAGAGAATTTATGGTTTTTCCCATATTCTTAAACTCATCTGTGATTTTATTCTAGACCTACTACTCTACAGTATAACTTAGGACAAATATTTTACAAAATTTATCAGGTACTCATGGCCCAGGTCAAGTGTTACCCAGTACCTGGTCATATAAGGCCATAAGCAGGAATGCTCCGACTTCATGAATTGAAGATTTATGTGTATAAGAGTAGAAGGTAATGCTTCTAGACAATTTCAGATGACTTTTATTCACTCATTCAAAGTTGCTGTCCATAAATCTGGAGTTCCTAATGAGATAGATCTTTTTGAGATGGGAACTTGCCCTTCTTTCAGTCCTATATAATAAAAGCCTAATATGCAAATTGTCCCCTTGGGCAGTCATTCGACCGGGAGTTCGACCTGGAGACCAGGAGTTTGACTGCTCGCTATGATGTACGCTGACCACCAGGGGGTGGCACGGAACATGATGGGCATTGGCGATGCAGGGTTGGCAGCGAGCAGCAGTAGAGGCAATGCTGGCCCCGATGGGCTGCGACAAGAGTGGGACTGCGACGGGATGGTGGAGCAGGTGAGAGGGTGCACCAGGCCAAGGTGAGTGCGAGCAGGAACCCAATCGCCCAGCCAATCACCCTGCAGATGGTGACCAGCAGCAGTGGTGGGGGACAGGGCCACCGCCTCACTCCCAGGCACTAAGGGAGCCAGGTGGGGGCCCTGGCCCCATCAATCACCCTGAAAGCAGGATGGTGGAGCACGTGAAGAGGCGGCACCAGGCCAAGGTGGGGTGCCAGGTTGGGATGCGGGGCTGTGGGGTGCGAGGCTGGGGGCGCAAGCTGGGGCCCATCTCCTCAGGCCACCCCGAAGGACTCCACCCATGCATAAATTCGTGCACTGGGCCTCTAGTCCTGGATAATTATGCCGAGTTCTCAACTATATGTCCTGCTCTAACACAATGTAATTGTGTATACTTTAGATAAGAAAAAAATATGATTGAATTAGAATAATATTGCCTATATATAATTTTCCAATTGATTAATGATTATTTTATATTCATAATTATAGAATTCATGTATAAATGGTCTAGAACAGTGGTCGGCAAACTTATTAGTCAACAGAGCCAAATATCAACAGTACAACGATTGAAATTTCTTTTGAGAGCCAAATTTTTTAAACTTAAACTTCTTCTAACGCCACTTCTTCAAAATAGACTCACCCAGGCCATGGTATTTTGTGGAAGAGCCACACTCAAGGGGCCAAAGAGCCACATGTGGCTCGCGAGCTGCAGTTTGCTGACCACAGGTCTAGAATATAAAATTTTTATACATAGCACACACCAAACTCGCAGCCTTACTGCCCTTATTACTCTTATATGATCTTTACTTTTATAATCAGAAAGGAAATTAAGCTATTTCCACTTTGAAAAATTAAACATAAAAAAGTAGTGTTTTCATTCATTCTGTGGTAGGATTTCTAAGTTTTTCTATGATTATTCAAAGTATACCAATCGTTTTAGGTCCAGATCAGGTCACACTCAAACATAAGCACTTTCCTGATTAAGTCTATTTCACCAATCTTTTGGATCTTTTACCTACTATATCATCATCACCACAGCTCTCACCATCATCTGATCAAAATCAACTTATAAAATGGCACTCAGAAGCTATTTCCACTCACCATGTGACAGTGACAATAACAATGATAAAACAATAATAATTTAAAAGATCTCTACTCTGTGATTTGCTTTCTTCCATCTTTCTATATTTATTCTGGATTCAAAATGAAACTTAAGCTCCTATGTGAGAAAAAAAATATTTTACATTTATTATTAATAGGATATCAATTTTTGACAGTATTATTTCATTTTACCCAACATGATATGGTAAGTCTGTTTCATACAACTCATACACTAATCAGTTTTTAGAAGTTGATGACTAATATATGCATATGTTTTATATAAACAGAACTATATATGTGTACATGAAAGTAATAACTATAATAGCTTTACATACATACAAACACATAGTTGTATGTCAGGAAAAAGGCATAGATTGTATAAAATACACATCCTAGAACTATATTTTACTCAAGATGTCACTATTTTCATTTTATGTCTTGACACTTATACTGAAAACTTAGCAATAAATTCATTACACAGATGGTCTAAATTTAGCCTGCTGGGAATAATGTAAGTCTAATATGTCCTTCGCCTTTATTTTCTCTGCAATGCCTTGTGTGTCCATATGTAGTTGGTTAACTTTAAATGACATTGCTCAGGCAATTAAGGCAACTGCATTACTCTAGTGTTATTAAAATGAATTTCCTCCTGCCAGATAAAGTAGTTTCCCAACTCCTTATTAACTCTCATTACAAGTTTGCATAAATTTTGTAAGGTTCACAAAGGTCCCCACAGGATGGCTAATTGGATCCTACCACACAGTTAAGCACAATGGCAATTTCTTAAATTGCAGAATTTAGGATTGGGATGGTTTACAGAGGTCATCTGGTTTACCCTTCCACACAATGTAAGTCTTTTCTTCAACATCCAAACAGTTAAACATGAACTTTCTTTTTAGCTTGAGCTTATTTTCTTCAACTTATGACATGTATTTAATTCTTCAGTCTTTTCTCTGCATAAATAAAGCTAGGAGGGGAAAACTAACTAGAGGCATAAAAAAAGAGCTTCGTTAAACCTGTGATAAGGCAATAGGGAGGATTTCTTCAAAGATGTATTTCCCCACTGATGACAAAATCATCTTTAAAAACCCTGCTCTCTTTTATATTTTCTTAACTTAGGCAAAACAAAATATTTTATTTAAAAATAATTAAAAGAACTGCAGTTGATTTTCTTCATTTCCCCAAGTGATGAATGTTTCTGGGTTTGCTCTATGACAGTCCAAAGGTAGAGAGAAAATATTTCAACTGTCCACTCTTTGCTGAACTACATAGTCTGTGCAGCAAGGTGGACAAGCCCCCATGAGTAGTGTGCAGTGATGAAATACTGAATGGTGACAGTAGCAACAACATAACTATTAAGCAGCTCATGAGACATCAAAATCTGTTCCTCTTACCAGAAGCTCTCACCAATAACTTCTGAGAAAGCTTTTCTCAATATTTAATCTAAGGATGAGGATTTTCCTTGTTTTGTGTGCCTGTGTGTGTGTGTGTGTGTGTGTGTGTGTGTGTGTGTGTGTGTGTGTGTGGTGTTTTGTTTCTATAATTCATCCTTCATTATAATCTCATTAACAGATTAAATTTTAAGACAAATGTAAATGGGAAAAAACAATTACTGTTTCCAGAGGTTAAGTTATCAGATCCTATCTCAGACACAAACAGGTATCTTTGAAGATACGGTTTGTCGAGTCCTGTTTTCTAGAAACCAAGACCTTAATTTTTTTTTTCCTTGATAAATCTAGACAATCTACAATACAAGTTCTCAAACTGATATTATAAATATTTCAACTTCATTTTAAGCATCATTAAAATTGTTTCAGGACAAATTATAGCTAGTTTTTAAAATTAAGTTACATCCAGATAACTAACCTCACACTAAGTGGTAAAAGACTCCAAGATAAGAAATAAGGCAAGGATGCCATTTCTACTGCTAATACTCAACATAATATTGGGAGCTTTAGCTAGAAAAACTATGCATGAAAAGGAAATAAAAGACAAAAAAGTTGGAAAGGAAGAAGTAAAATCATCCCTATTTGCCAATAACATGCTAGGCAGAAAATCCTAAGAATCCACAAAATTACTAATAGAGCAAATAAACAAATTTAGCAATATTGCAGAATTTAAAAGCAGATGCTTTTCTATACAGTAGCATAAATAATCCCAAACAGAAAATAAAAAAATAATTTCATTTATAATGGTATTCAAAAGAATAAAATTTAGAATAGATTTTAATAAGGAGACAAAAATTTGCACACTGAAAACTACAAAATATTGCCGAAATAAAGAAGACATAAAAAAGCAGAATTGCATGATTAGTAATGATCAACATAATTTCATCCACATGTACCTGTTGAACATTTGTATGTCTTCTTTAAAAAAATGTCTGTTCAGGTACTTTGCCCATTTTTAAATTTGATTATTTGTGGTGTTCAGTTTTGTTGTTTTGGTTTTGCTATTGAGTTTTATTAATTCTTTATATATTTTGGATATTAAACTCTTACCAGACATATGGTTTTCAAATAATATTAAAAGTGCTACTTTTTAATATTCCTCCCAGGGAATGCTTAATTTTAGTTAAGTATACTGTGATTTAAGCCTGAGATCTGATTATTTGTGAGTGTAGACCTTCATATGTGGTTTGCGGTTCATCTTGTTTAGATACTAGAGTTATAGATATGATGATGATATAATTTACTGTTCAAGCCACAGACACTTTCATGAATGAAAGAGAGCACGATTAATAATTTTACCAAGACAACTGGCATAAATCAGACCTGTCCTGGGCAAACCAAAATATCTAGTCACCCAGTCATATATCACACATGGAACTGGTCCTCTTCCTCAGAAGAGCAGTATCTCTTTGAGTTAAGTTATCAAGACTTTAGTAAGACCAGGCTTCTTAGAAAAATGTGAAGACAAAAATTTTGGTGGAGAAATTCGTTTGCTTCTATGACATATTATATTACTTAAATGCAAATATTTTACTGACTGGCATAATTGATGCATATGCTCTTGCAGTGCTTTACTAAGAAAATATTTACAAAGGAGTTCTGAGGGCACAGTTTGCAATTAAAATCACAGAGCAAATACATTATTACTTACTAGAAAGGCTTGCAAATGGGTGGAAATGTACTGTATGTTATTAAAGTTTTAGTGTGTGAGAACAGTTCCTGCAAGCTACGCTGTATAAAGGCTATTCAAATGGACTATGAGGGCTTTTTGGTACAGCCCATCTTTGAGGACAAAGTTGTTTTTTAAAAAAATAATTGTTTCTAACGAAGTGCTACTTTTTAATATTGTACGTTAGCAGAGCCATTTCCTAAGTTGTTGACAGCCATTTTTGAAGGCAATCTATTACAAAAAAATTGGAGGTCAGAGAAATTAAGTAAATTGTCCAACATCACGTTACTGTAAAGTGGTGAATCTGGTATTAAACTATCATGTTTGTCTGATTTTGAAGCAAGGTCTCTCAATTATACTGGCAGGTTTCAAACTGTGCTTCACCTTACAACCGCTAGGGGTCTCTGTGAGCCCCACAGGGACCCCAACTGGAGCTGTTTCACCCTTAGTTGTGTGATAATATAGTCTTCATGTATAGATTCCTTTGAAGGGAAGGTTCAGATGCTGAACAAAATTGAAAATGGCACCCTACACTGCATTTACTTGTTTTGGGAGATGAAGAAAGTAAATATGTTCCCAAATGCTTTTCAATTACTGGAAAATGGGACGGCAGAATTATGGTCACCAAAGAAAGAACTGGAAGAGTCCTCCCTCAATCTTAAAGACTTTTGTTGCCATCTTTTCACAAAATTTTCTTGTCTGTTTTGTCATAAAAGATCTTTAGATAAATTTTCCAGCAAATTTTTCCACCTACAAAGCAGACCCTTAATACCCCAGTATAAAATAATGTCCTATGAAATTAAGAACATTTTTAAACCAACTTCAGTTAGCACCTTCTATACTTCAGATTATTTTTAACTTCTGTCAGTTGGTGGGTGTTTAAAATATTAGTCTGTGAAAATTACATGCCCATAAATACCGTAAAAGAAAATAATTTAGCTGAAAAAAATGAATAGTTTGTGCATTTTTAAATAAAAAATGATGATTGCTTGAATAAGTACCTGCTTTCATATTCTTTATATGGAAATACTCAATATGTTACTGTAATTTTGTCAAATATACTTCTTATGGAAAGAAATGAGGATCTGTTTTTTGATAGATTTGGTGTTTTTACTAATAACCCAGGTTAACTGAATATGGACAAGAAGTTTTAGAGATAGATTCTCACTTTATTTGTGGTCTTTACTCGTGAGAATAAAAATAACCAAAATAAGATCAACAAATTAGGTGTTTTAGAAAATTTTTAGAATATGCATAATTGTAGCACTTATAGAAAAAGAAATATTTTTGAATATTTAAGTAGATGACATTTATATGTGGGGAAGGGATTTTATTGTGCACAATATAATTGGATATTAAAATAGCAAAACTGGAGAGAACATTATAATTATCTATAATCTTTCATTTTAATTTGATGTAGATAATGCCCCAAAACTAGTTCTTTGTGTCAAGTATTACATCTAAGTTGGAAGAAATCCTAGACAAAAATCTCAGGTCATCTTCTCATCATGCCATGTGACTATATACCTTGTTGTTCTCCCCTGCATTTTCCTTGTTATTCAACAAACTCCAAACTGGCGTATCATAGTGGAAAGGAAGGTGAAACAGAATAGAAGGTAAATCAGGTGTATAGGGAGGCATACTTGTCATAATCAAGCTGCAATAACTGATTTAACATGTTCAAGCCTAAGCTTAAGTGGGGGTCCTATATCGTTTAACTAAATGCTGTCACGTTTTAGAACTCTTTTCCATTCTCTAAGAAATGATAGAACACTATAATTTTACCCGCAAGGCTGTCAATGCATCCAAATTCTGATTTGAAGAGTTTAAAAATAACAAATGAATTTGAGTTGAGTAGGTTTAAAATAATGTTCATTTACTTTATTTCATTAGAGTGTGCCTAGCAACCTATACGTAAGATATTAGCAACAGAAATTCTGCTCAGATTAATGTCTTAGATTGATTCTTTTCACTTACTTTCACATATATTATTCTCATCAGCTTACCTGTAGGATATTTCTACTTATTTCTGAAGTCCATTTAGCAAGATTGTATTCAACATCATTTGCATAAGTCAACCTACATAAAGTTTTGTATTCCCAAAATTTTAAGAAAATTCTCTTTCCTTCTGTAACTTTATGCCTATGAAACCAGGATGTGGAAATAAATACTTACCATAATTTTAAAAATATATATAATTTTCATTAAATCTAAGAAGAGGAAAAAAAGTTCTTATTAATAACATACCACTCAGATGATGCAAATGAGCACATGACAGATATCAAATTTTCTAATTGTCACGTTACCTGTTTTCCTGATTTCTCTTTTATTTCATAATAAAAAGGAAAATGTTTGTTCTTCGTGGGTAGTATTTCAAAGACAATCAAATAATCTCCAGCTCCTTGTCTGGAGCTCTTCAAAATGCTATTTCGACAGTGCTCTTAGCATATAGCACTGGCTCAGTTTTTATTTCATGTATTTATTAATTCAACAACAACTGATTGTATGGCATGTAAAAATAAACATTAAGATACAATCCTTACTCTTGATACACTCACCATTGATCTGTCAGGAGGAAAAATAAATTCTTTCTTTACTGGCAGCAAATAGAACCGCAGTTCTTACTGCTTCTTGCATGGATGTCATAATTCATATCAATGGAAAAAATAAAGCTCTATATTTCTACCTTTCACTTAGATGGGCGTGGGAGTGCTCAAGGAAAACCTGAAATTCAGAGCCTTACTGCTGCTAAAGAGTGAAGTCTGAAATGATTGTTTCCTCCCCCAACCCTTTTATTAAGTGGATCACATTAGTTTTTTGCAATGTAAAACTAAACCCTTAGCCAGGTAGGTGATAGGCGCAACTTTGTATGAAATGAAAGGGCAAGAGTTTCATTTCAGTTATTGGCAGACAAGATGGTTCAATGTTCCTACTGAGAGAAACTAGGAAACCAGGACAAACTATGAAATATATCTTGAACACATCGGACAGGAGAAAAGATAACCCAGAGAAGTTAACCCAGCATTTAGGGCAACGTTTCCTCTAGATGTTTCTACTGAATCTGAAGCAGATACTGAGACTGAGAAACTGACCATAGGTTTCAAAAGACCCATGGAATACAAGGAGAAAAAATGTGTTTAGAGCCACCAGTAAGAAATGGTTTGAGAAACACAAGTAGAAGCTGAAGGAAGGCTGATCTGGAATTCCATAAGCAAAAATGAAAAGCCAGCTCGAATCACCTCAAGTATTGATTGTATTCATATTAGCTGATACTACAGCTGTGCCTCATTGAAGCAAACATCATCGTTCCCTAGAACAGATAAGATCATCCAGAGCCTCCAATTAGCTCTCAGTGTTTTCCTGTACCGTGTTCAGCACTCGTCAAAAAGATCAGGCATAGGAGAAAATGAGGCATGTTAGTGGAAACCAACAGGAACAACATGACATATAAACACAACCGCAGGAGATACAGAAAAAAAGAAGACATCACTCAATATGCCGAAGGGATTGAAATGTGAGGGTAAGAATTTGAGAGAACACTGAAAACTCAGGGATGGGTTTAACAGATTACACAACTGAAGAGAGATTTCATTAACTGGAAACTTGGTAAGATCAAAATATCCAGAGTGGAACAGAGAGCTAAAATACAAAATATAGAAAATATTTTGGAGTCATATATTAATGTGGCTAAATAAAAAAGGTTGAGGAATTTGGGAATAATGGAAGTTTTCGGGGATTGATAATGCTCTATTTTTTTATTTTTTTTTTAAGTGGTGGCCACACAGATGTGTTCATTTTATGGTAATTCATTGAGCTATACTTTAAAGGTTTGTGCACTTTTCTACATGTACACTGTGCTTTTGCGTTTTGAAATGATTGGGCATTGCAAAAAATTTCAAAAAAATGGAAGTGCTTGTAGGATTGAGTCTGAAGAGGTTGGGACCTGATAAATGAGGAGGAGAGACCAGAGGAGGAAACATAAGTAAGGAGCGGGGACCACCTCCTGCCAAGACAGAAAGGCTGTAGGAAACGGTCACAGAAGTAAATTCCACTGAGCAGGAACTGCCAAAGGAGTGTTTAAAAGCGCAATAATGAACCTTCACTTCAAAGTGGATGGGACTACTTCTAAATTAGCCGTAAAATCTGCTGCATGGAATTGCTTTCTAACCATGTTTTTGTGAAAATCAAGGCGAGTACAGCCTTGGTCACCTGCCTCCATTTAGAGCAGAGAAAGCAGAGCAAGAGGTGACACCTGCCACGGATAGAGAACTCAGCATCACCAGGAAACCAGAGAAAAATGGGGCTGGGAAAAAACAACGTCATTGAGACTCCTAATTGTTATTGAAAAAATGCTGGGCTTCCAACTATGTGAGGAGGAATCAGGATTATTTTCATTTAAATATGAAAGTGAAAATGATCTAAATGAAGCTAAAGGCTCTAACAATAGTCATGCACATAACAGGTAATCACACACAGAGGGAAACTTTCTAGCATTTAAAGTCAAATATGTTGAGTGCCTAGTGAGTGATAAAGATAAACAAAAAGAGGTAAGCTAGAGTAAACCACTCACTATTTACAGTTGAAATACGTATGTCAGTTTGATTAAGTACAATGAATAAAGGAAAACAATCAGAATGTAAGAATTCCATAAGAAAAAGGGCAAGTTTGAATGGCCATAAAAATAGTCACCAGTGTCTGAAAAACAATTACAGGTTTCCCAGGTGAAATAGAGATTCAAACATTTGGAAACAAAGATACATTATATACCTTTAAGCCCTGTGAAATAGCTTGTGACAATTATGAAGTATTATTTAGGGTTTATATAAATTGTAGTAAATTATTTAGAAGATATATAAGTAATTTATTAGTTATTTCTAACATACTGTTTATTACTTATAGGCTATGAATTAGTACATCTTTATATTTTTTATTGTGGTAAATATACATAAAAATTTACCACTTTGACCATTTTAAGTGTATAGTTCAATGTGTTAAATATATACACATTGTTGTGCCAACAAATATTCAGAATTTTTCTTCTTGGAAAAAAAATAAACAAGATTATACAATACATCCATTAAACAATAAGTCCCAATCCCTTCTGAAACCAGAATTGTACTTTCTGAATCTGTGAATTTGACTACACTAGAAACCCCATATAAGTGAGATTATACGATACAGGTGTTTGTGTAACTAGCTTTTTAAACTTAGCATAATGTCCTCAAGGTCCATCCCTGTTGTAGCCTGTGTCAGAATTCCCTGCCTTTTTCAGGATGAATAATATTCCATTGTATCAGTGGATACGTGCGTTGCTTCACCCTTTGCACATTGTAAATAAGGCTGCAATAGTTTGAGACTCTGCTTTTAATTCTTTTGTATATAACCCAGAAGTGGCATTGCTGAGCTATATGGGAATTCTATTTTTTTTAAGAACTACCATACTGTTTTCCACAGCAGCTGTATCATTTTACATTTCCAAGAACACTGCAAAGGGCTTCAGTTTTTCTACATTCTCAACAACATTTGTTCTTTATGCTCCTCTAACTTGTTCATTTCAAATGACTGAATTCAAGTTTGCTGATTCTGTCATCTGTCTGTTTAAGTTTGTTGTTGAACCCTCTAGTGAATTTTTCAATTGAGTGCAGTGGTCAGCAAACTGCGGCTGTATTGACTAATGAGTTTGCTGACCACTGAGTTATTATATTTTTCAGTTCTAGAATTTTTGTTTGGTTGAGTTTGTTTTGATTTTTTTTAATAACTTCTATTACTTGGTTTATACTCTCGTTTTGTTCATGGCTTCATTTAGCTGTCTATCCATGTTCTCTTTTAGTTCATTGAACATAGTTAAGGCAATTGTTTTAAGTCCTTTGCAAGCAAGTCAGAATCTTTCTGGAGACTTATTTTGTTCCTTTGAATGCTTCCCTGTTTCTTTCTATGCTTTGTGACCTTTCCTTAAGCTTACGATATTTGAAAACCGGTCACCTCTCCCAAGTCTTGACAGAGAAAGAACTCTACTATTCAGTCTGGCTTAAAGACTCATGGCTCTCTCAAACCATTTTTGGTAATTCATTATCCCTGACCCTGTGTATTTAGTTTTAATTCCAGTTCTGTGTAAGGTTGCATAAATATATTAATTTTCCCAGGAGTCTTGCCCCTGCTCTTTTTTATCTTTTTAAGCCTTGTATTTCTAGTATATTCTTCTGCCTATAATCTCTGTCTCCAGGTGCCCAAATGTCTGCAGATCAGCCTCTTGGAGCCTCAGCTTCCTGGTTTGTAAGACTGTATAATAATCTAGACACATGAAAGGAATAAATGAGATTGCACATGCAAATCTCTTGGATAGCCTAGAATATACTAGGCACAGATAAAGTATGGTTCCTGCCCTACCCAGTTTGCTCAGAAGTTAGGGTGTCAGCCAGTGGACTGAAGGGTCTTGGATTTGATTCCAATCAAGGGCACATGCCTGGGTTTCAGGCTCAGTAGGGGGTGTGCAGGAGGCAGCCAATCAATGATTCTCTCTCATTACAATGATTCTCTCTCATTATTGATGTTTCTCTCTCTCCCTCAAATGTATAATCCCATGTATAATGCCTTTTTGCAACTTCTATGTACTTAGTTACCACCATGGTAAATATGTTAGGATTTAATTGTCAATTACTTTATAGAATTTCACACCCCTTTGTTCTACAACTATTGTGACTTTATAGAAAAACAATTTTTAACTGGTTTTTAGAGAGGGAGGATGGGGGAGATAGAGAGAGTAACACATTGATGTAAGAGAGACACATCTATCAGTTGCCTCCTGTGATTGAACCACAGCTTGAGTATGTGCCCTGACCGGAATCAAACCTGCAACCTTCCAGTGCACAGGAGGACACTCCAACCAACTGAGTTACACCAGCCAGAACCTACAGGAAAACAATTTTTAAACATTCAACATAAAATGCAAATACATATTTAAGAAATGACATAGGAAGATTATCGAGAGCTTTGCAAGAAACTAAATCTTCTGAAACAAAAACATTATTTTAGCAATAACATCTCTAATTGTCACTACTAAAAAGATAGGAAGATTTATAAGTTACAATTTCTATCCAGATTATACATTAATGATATCTTTTATGCTTATATTCTGAAATCATATTTCATGCTGATAATATGATTATAGTCTTCTAACCTCTTGTAGTTTATACATAAAATATTTTTTTGGATATATTTACTGGGAATTTAGTATTGGGTAATCAACAAATGATGCTGTTTAACAAACAAAAAGCTAAATCTCATGCTCTAGAAATGCGTGCTATCCTAAACCTTCCACTTATTTGTTCCATATAGAATGACCTGAATTTTGTCTTCATTTGCTCAAAATCGGAAGTTTCAGTATACTTAAGCTTTCTGTCTATTGTTCTTACTTTTTATTGAAAAGGAATTTTCAAACTTTATATATTTTAAATGTTTTATCTTTGTGTTTTGGCCTACAAGCATATAAGAAACATGTTATAAATATTTTTATGTATAGAGCCTATATCACTAAATGTAGTAAATAATAACATTTAATTTATTCCATTCAATCCAGTCTCCAAGGTAGTCTCACTAAGAACCAATCGAAAGACTGTTTTTTAAAGAAAAGGAAAACAAATTCAATAAGAAAAAATTATATAGTATCACATTAAAATATTTTTTATAAGATAGAAACAACTTTTATAAAACGTCAAAGAATTCTGGTTAAAATGATGAGCTGAGAACAGGCCTCTAAATGCTTTCCATTCTTATCCCAAGGCCCAATATAAAGTTAAAAACATGATGTGTTACAATTGGAACCTAAGGAAATCTACCCCGTATGTGCCTTATAGTTAGAAGACTTTCTACTAGAATGTGGTACAAATAAAACTTAGAAATTAGGAGATAGACACAGGTCCATGTTAATGCCCAACTCTATTTTCTGAAAAAAACAAAAACAAAACACAGGTACATCCCTAAGAAGTGATGATATGAGGTGTTGGCTTGATTTAATGCTAAGGATGAAGGCTGGAGGGGAAAGAAGATTATGGCACTGATATCCTTCTGGGATGGGGTTAGCCACAACGTATTATCAGCCTCCAAAAGCAACTATTCTTGAGGCTTAAGGTGTTAAACAGGTATATGAAGCGGACTCTCAGGAGGATAGCAGGGCTTCGTTGGGAACAGCGAGACAAGACCTGATGGAACAGGATCAGTGCGAGGGAGGAGTCCAGAGAAAGCCGCCCTGTGGACTGGGGTGTAAATCGGGCTCCTGTCAGGAGACAGTTCTCTATGGATTTCCCGTGCTTCCCACGTGCTCAGGGCCTGCTGAAGAAAAGATGTGTTGAATATCAATCTTAGACGATAGAAACAGTGTTTTCCTCCAGAAAGCTTTGGGATGTACTTTCCTGAGATGTTCCAGAGTAGTAGATAGAACCTTCTTTCTCTCCCAGAGACATTTGCTTATATCCCAGGAAGTAAAACTGGAGATACCTCTCCCCTCAGATCCTTAGAGGAGATTTGCCTATATCCCCAGGTACTGAATAATATCTTCTCCAGCAGTTCCATAAAAATTCAGTTTCCCAATTGCAGGGTTGCTCATGTAAACCTGTTCTGTCAAGTCCTCATCACATCACCCTGGTGGGTTGGATGCAAAATACTGCTCTGGGTACCATTTTCGCCATGAGTAATAATACCCTCTTTCTCTGACCCAAGGGAAGTCAAAATATAGAGACAGAGATGGTGGTGGGTGTGGAGATGGAAATTCTATGCCTTTTTCTACATCTACAGAACTATGGCAGGCTAGCCTGTTAGCTTGCAAGTAGGGTAAAACTCTCAGACTTTTCACACAATTTCTGACTTAACAGCTCCAAAAGAAAACTGCCTTTAGCAGAACAATTTTGTCAAACAGAGAAGTTAGACAAAGCTGAAATTTCTACTGGCAACACTCACAGTTCGGGGATTAACCTTTCTTCTGCTGAGTGTCTGATTCACTAAGCTCATAATATAAATTTTTGGGAGGAAAATTCTAAAAATACTCAGTATTCATTTTGAAAATCCATGGTGAACCATGCCTTCTGCTTTACATAAAATGCCAAACCTGCATAGACCCACAACAATTAGACATGTGGGCCATCAAAAGTTTCTCCAAAATAAAGGGAAACTTTAGCATGTTAGAGCATAAGTTCATAAATGTGTAAGAGGAAGTAAATTATATGCATTCATGCAAAATTATATAAGAAATAAAATTTGTGTGCAAGACATGATAAATATGATATGATATGACAAAGTACTGAAATAAAGGATGTCCAAAAGTCCAGCAGAAATTAGAAGGAAAATTAGGAGACAGAATGAAAGAAATGTGGAGGAAAAATATACACTAGAGAAATTTTAAAAGAAAAGTAGGTTATAACAGATGAGATTTTTCACCAGAATGCAGAGGGAAAGATTAATTTTTTTTAATGAGAAAGAAAATGAAAGATAAGAAACAGACAATAGCTATTTGACAACATGGGTGGTAGGAATTCCTGAGGAAGACATACTAAAAATTGGAATAGAAGAAAAATTATTTAATAAATGAAAGTACTTCTAAGCTGAACAAAATCCAATTTTATTCTATGTTTTTATTGATTTTAGAGAGAGAAGAAGGGAGAAAGAAAGAGAAACATTGGTTGGCTCCCTCCTGCACCCCCTACTGGGGACCCAGCCTGCAACCAGGGCATGTATGTGCCCTGACCAGAAGTGGAACCTGCAACCTTTTGGTACATGGTACTATGCTTTAACAACTGAGACATTCCAGCCAAGGCCAAAGTCCAATCTTAGTAGATCCAGAAGAATCACCACGATAGGGTCAGATCCACTTTGGAACATATGTAATGTCTTCAACATCACGTATAGTTAAAAAAAAATTGAAGAAACACATCCAGAGAATATATTCTAGAAATGAAACAAGATTCCAGTGACACAGGACTGAAGGATGACAATAAATCAACTTCTTTTTATAGGCATTGATATGATAAAGAGAAAAGAAAGTTTAATATGATTCACTGCCAACAGGGTTAAAAATAATAATACAGGAGAAGAAAAAGACAGTAGGTAAGACCTGTTAAACCATTTTATATCTGTTGCATTGTGTAAATATTTTGTAATAAGTATTTGTCAAACAACTAAGCTAAGATACATTGAAAAATATGCCTATAGTATATATTGAACATAAATACACAAAGAAGATAAATTTTAACAAAAATATGAACATATTGGCAGAAGTCCCCAAAATAGAAACTAAAACTGGCCATACATAGATATAAACTATTCCCATTTTAGAAAAAAAAAGTGTTAATGTAATTTTAAAATATTAATTTTGTAATCATTGGGCTCTATCTTAGAGGCTGTCTTACTTGGTATTCCTTACTTCATTCCTTTATTGTACTGCAATATTTATTTAATTTTTTAATTTTTTTCTTTGACACTGGCACAATTACACTGAGTGGCCAGATTATGATGATCTCTGAATGCATAATAATCTGGCCACTCAGTGTATATCCTATATAATAAAAGGCTAATATGCAAATTGTCCCCTCGACCAGGAGTTCGACCAGCAGGCAGGCCAACTGCCCCACTAATATATATATATATATATTACTGAGTGGCCAGATTATTATGCGTTCAGAGATCATAATAATCTGGCCACTCAATGTATATATACAGTTTCAAAATAGGAAAATGTTCCTTGTCTACACTTGCTTTTTGGCCATTATTCCTTCTTGTTTTATTTCATCATTATTACTAAAAGTAGTTTTGTCAGATATAAGAAGGGTGTGCATAGTTACTTATTGCTGTATCACAAATTGGCCCCACAGCTTAGCAACTTAAAAAGCAGGATTTAGTAACTCACGAAGTTTCTGAGTGTCGGGAATGCCGGCCCAGTTTCACTAGATGGTTCTGCTTCTGCTTTGTGTCTCGCCTGAGATTGCAGTGAAGCTTTTGGACCAGGCAGCATCCCTGATGACGTGACTGGCGCTGGAGAACCTGATTCCCAGCTCATTCTCGGAGCTCTGGGCAGGAGGCTCGTTTCTTCCATGTTAGCTTCTCCTTACAATGCTCACCACATGGCTTTCCTCGGAGCAAGTGATCTACATCGGAGAGACTGACCACAGCAGCAGCCATGCGTATTTGTTTAATAATCTAAATGTGGAAGTACACAGCCTCACGTCTTCCACGTCCTGTGGGTCATGCACACCAACCCTGCTAGAGCGTGGAAGGACCTTACACAGCAGTATGAATGCCAAGAGGGAGGGGTCATCGGGCTCCATCTTTGAGGCTGTCTTTCTTGACAGATGTTGACAGGTTATTTGCTCTGGGTTCTGAATATCCTACATATGTCACTAATTCCTATTATCTGGAATAACTACTAATATTCATTAATTTCATTCTCCTCTCACATTCCATTTGTCTTTAGTCAGCAATTCATCTGGTTAGTATGCTTTTGCAGAGTAATGCAAAGTTGTTGTTGTTGTTGTTGTTGTTAATCCTCACCCCAGGATATTTTTCCATTGATTTTTAGAGAGAGTGGGAGGAAGGGGAGTGACAGAGAGAGAGAAACATCAATGTGAGACAGACACATCGATTGGTTGTCTCCCACACACATTTGGACCAGGGTTGGGATGGAGCCTGCAACCCAGGTGCATGCCCTTGACTGGAACCCTTCAGCCTGTGGGCTGACACATCATCCGCTAAGCCAAACGGGCTAGGGTGCAAATTTTAATTTCTAAGAGATGTGAGCTTTTGGTGGACTTGCTGGCTTGTGATTGCTTTAGTTTCTCACGCCCTGAGCATGGCAAAATTAGAAAGTGCCCCAGAGGAAGCACTGGCCCTGGACGACATCTTTCTTCTCTGTTGCTTATAAGCACACCTGTTTGTTTCTGCTAATTAAGATTACACTGTAACTCTCTTAATTGTTCACTCCATTAGCACATGAGGAGTAACCCATGGCTGGGGCTAGTCAGCATCCTATGCCCTGGATCATGGTTCGGTAGCCTGATGAAAGTATTCCTTTCTTGGGAGTAAGGACATGCAATCCAGAAGGATGTAGAATTTCAGGGAGAGAAAACAAAGAATTTCCTATCAGATCATTTACGAAATGATAGATGCCATTCACATTTACATCCCTTGCATGCTGGTGCAGTTAACATGGCTGCTCATTCTCCTAGGACACTTTCAAAAGTGGGTTAAAGAGAAACCTTCAATGTGAGCCAGAGTGGTACAGAGAGCTACTCTTGACAACCAAAAGCAAACACAGGAAAATGAATCTTCGGAACTCCCTAATGAATAGCCACAAAGGCACCCCCATGGCTCAAAAGAGAAACTGCTTATTGCATAGGTTGTGATTAATTTCCCAATTTAGATACACAGGGAAAAAATAAGTATGTTCCTGTACTAAGAGAAAATTATTCCCATAGGTCAAAAATAAGTCAACAATACTGGCCCCTTTTTCCATTATCATTTTTCTTAGGTTATTGGGGACAAGGAAGGCTAACGTTAAAGATTCTTTAAAACATTTTTTTCCTATTTGGTTCTCCAATATAGGATAGGCTAGAGAGTGATTTTTACCTCCCCATCCTTTTTCCTTCAATAGGTGAGAATAATTCCAGACATATGGTGAGTGAGTTAAAAGGCCTTCTAAGCCAGCACAGTTCCAGAATTAATTTGGAATAGCTGCATTATCAGTACTTGTTAGTCTTAGCTTTAGTATGTCTTTTCCATATTAGCTCAGTAATTATATGTTTTTAAAAAATGTTGTATGTCCTTTTTTCTTTTCTTCAACCAGTGTTCTCCTGTGACATGATTGCAGACTTAATGAGCATACAGCAGAAACTCTCAGTAACAATAGCTACAGGGTGATCAGGGTCAGGTCTTGTAAAATATATTGATAAAATCGCATTCCTATTTGATTTCCTGTTGTCCAAGAAGGGCTACATTTACTTTAAAGTTTAAACCACGGATTAAACCCAGTTATATAAGTTGAAATCGCTAGTTAATTGTTCTTAGAGAATTTGGCAGACAGAAGAAGAAAAAAAAAAGGCTGTTGCCTCAAACAAGAGACCTGAATCTGCAGAAAAACAGTAACAAGCAGAAGTATGCCTGGGAGTGGTAATTACGCAAAAGTACTTGGGGACTAAATGAATTATTTATTTAATTAAGCCACCTAGTTCCTGAGAAAGGAGAGGAGCCTCCATATGCCTGGGAATCTAAACACTTGGTAAATAGGTTGAGATGCGATGCCTGTCCTTCTCAGCCTCTGCTCCCAGCCTCTCTCACTCACTCCAGGAAAATGCCCAGGGCCGGGGCTCCGCACAGCCTGAGCAGGAAAACCACCCAGGGAACAGAAGGGAGAGTTTGCAAACTGAAGGAGGCATAGGACCTGGCTCATATGAGCAGCAGGATGCTTGAGAATGTATGCGAGATGGCTTTGGCCTGGGTGGGTGTAGAATATAGGATGGTTAAGGGATGATTGAATGAAATAATTCAGTGTTCAACATGATGGCAAGAATATGTACTACATGGGCCAATGCCCTGCGGGTACGAGTTCTTGTTGCTGTGGTTGTTGTTGTTGTTGTTGTTTTGAAGCTGGACATGACAATGGGCTATGGTAAACGAGGTGGAAATTAGATAACTGCTTTGATAGAACAGGGCAGCACAGGTCAAAAGTCTTGGCGATGGGGGATTGTGAGAATGGATTTACTGTATGAGAACGGAGCATTCTCCCCTTCCCTCTCTATGTTCATGGGGTGGCCCAGTGTACACTTAGGTTGTACTGGTGAAGTGGACACTAGCATCTTCGAGAAGCTTGAGGAGGGTAGCCTTTTATAATTGCCAACATTACGTACTCTCATGGCATTGTGCTCCCCAGAATCACTGGGGAGATCAGATTGCAGAGGCAGAGACAAGAGGTAGTGCTAAAAGTAATAAATCTATTTATCTTTATTTAAAAAAAAACATTTTTATTGATTTCAGAGAAGAAGGGAGAGGGAGAGATAGAAGCATCAATGATGAGAGAGAATCATTGATCAGCTACCTCCTGCAACCTGGGCATATGCCCTAACCCAGTGGTCGGCAAACTGCGGCTCGCGAGCCACGTGTGGCTCTTTGGCCCCTTGAGTGTGGCTCTTCCACAAAATACCACATGTGGGCACGCACGTACAGTGCGATTGAAACTTCGTGGCCCATGCGCAGAAGTCGGTTGTCGGCTCTCAAAAGAAATTTCAATCGTTGTACTGTTGATATTTGGCTCTGTTGACTAATGAGTTTGCCGACCACTGCCCTAACCTGAAATCGAACTGTGACCTTTTGGTTCATAGGTCGACGCTCAATCACTGAGCCACACTGGCAAGGCTGAAAAATTCTTATTCCTGTGGTAATGTTGTAGTTCAATGCATTACTCACATGTTTGTGGTGATGCTGGTGTAAACAAAACTATAGCACTGCCAGTCAGGTGGAAGTATAAAGCACATACAATTATGTACAGTACATAATATTTTATAATGATGATAAATGACTATGTTATGGGTTTATATATTTACTATACTGTGCTTTTTGTCCTGATTTTAGTATGTACATTTTCTATTAAAAAAAAAAAAAAGGTTTACTGTAAAACAATATGTTGTGTTATACCGGCAGCAGCCTCATAAATCTCATATTTACCACATCTCTTGATTGCATCATTTTCTCTTATGCTTGATTTAATCTCCTATACTATAAATTTAGTGTAGCCTGCATTTACAGTGTTTTTAAAATCTACCGTGGTATATAGTAATATTCTAGGCCTTCACATTTACTCACCACTGACTCACATAGAGCAACTTCAGTCCTGCAAGGTCCATTCATATTGAATATACCTTTTCTATGTTTAGATACACAGGTACTTACCATTGTATGACAGTCGACTACAGTGTTCAGTACAGTAACATGATGTACAGGTTTGTAGCCTAGGAACAATAGGTTGTCTCTATAGCCACGTGTGCATAGGCTATACCATCTAGGTTTGTGTAAGTGCACCCTATGATGTTTGCAAAACACAGCTAAATTACCCCATGATGCATTTCTCAGAATGTTTTCCCATCATCAAATGATGCATGACTGTATTTAAAGTTACTAAGAGAATAGATCTTAAAAGTTCTCATCACAAGAAAAAAAATTTGTAACTGTGTGGTGATAGACAGTAACTAAACTTATTGTGGTAATTATTTTTCAGTATGTACATATATCAAATTATTATGTTATACATGTAAATGTAATACAGTGGTATATATCAACGATGTCTCCCTTAAAAAAATACCTGTAGTTGCTAGGGACTTGGGTGGGGGCTGGGGAGGAGGCTTAACGAGATGAACAGGTGAAATGCAGGGAACTTCTGAGGAAGTAAAACTAATTTGTATGAAACAATAAGGTTGGATGCATGTCATTTAACATTTTTCGAAAACCGTAAGAGTTACAACAGAAAAAAATAAGCCATAATGTAAACAGTGGACTTTGGTTGATCATGACCTATCAATGATAGCTCAGTGATTGTAACAAATGCACCACAGTGTAAAGATACATTGATGGAAGGGAAGGCTGTGAGCATGTAGGAACTCTCTGTACTTTTTGCTCCATTTTGCTGTGAAATTACTAAAACTTCTCTAAAACTTAAAAATTAATTTAAAAAATCCACTACATGACATTAACAGAAGATCAAAGATTGCAGAAGAAACAATTAGAAATTTAACAATTAAACTTTATATATGTAACAACGTAAATGATCCAAAATGAGATACTGAGAGAAAAAAAGACTGAAAAAACATGAACAGAGCTTCCGTGAGCTATGCACTATCCTGACCTACTCAATGTCCACCAATTTGAAAACCTACATGAAATGGAACCATCCCTCGAAGGACACTATCTGCCAAAAGCCACACAAAAAGAAACAGATGATCTGAATAAGCCTATGCCTCTAAAAGGGATAGAATCCATAATCATAACCTCTCAAATCATAAAACACTAGGTGCTGCTGGGTTCACTGGTGGAATGCTATCAAAACATGCAGGAAGAAATTATACCAGTTCTTCACGGTGTCTTCCAGAGACTAGAAACCAAGGGAATACCGCCTCACTCATGCCACATCACCCTAACACCAAAGCAAAACAAACACGGAAAACTGCAGACAATATTTCTCATAAAAATAGGTGCAAAAAAACTTCAACAAAATACTAGCAAGTCGAATCTGAAACAGTATAAATAGATTTTTATACACCAAGAACAAGTGAAATTTATCCCAGGTATACAAATGCTGGCTCAGCATCCTGAAATCAACTAAATGTTGTCTGCCACATCAACAGACTAAAAAAGAAAAATCACATGTTCATATCAACAGATTTAGGAAAAGCATTGAATAAATAATTAAATAATAATAAAACAACATCAAGAGAAAGCAGCTGAAAAGAAATGCTCTGAGAAAGTCGTGGAGGACACCGATATTACTAGATTGAATCTCAGTCCACAAACCTGACCACGGAAGAGATACTGCATTTCTTAATTTTCTTTAATCAGCCTGACTCTTGTTTTGTAGACTTCACCTTACCAGTCTGGCAGAGAGCTCCCTATCGATCATAACTCTCATCCAGGTCCCACTCTATTTCTAGAGATATCCCTCTTGTCTTTATGTGGCCACAGGCATTAGGTCCATCCATGAGGTTCCCCATCTCACGTTATCCACTTGATGAATCTGTATCTAGCATCCTTAGGGCTAGAGTTTCAGATAAGTTTGGGGCCCATGTGTCTAGGAAGCAGCTTCCCTAAGTGTAGGAGTTCAACCTTCTCAAATCTTGATACTTTTCTTAGATGCTTTGAGAAATGAAGGAACAAGTCCCAACTTCTTGCAGCCTTTACAGAGGGAAATCATCCTTTCCAAACCTATCCTAAAGTCATTTTTATCTTAATCTCTTCAATGAGTTTAGGTTTTGCGGAAGATTAAGTTCTTTTAGCCTTGAAAAAAGGCCTGAGGCAAAGAATATGCAAAGACTCTAGCTTCTTAGTGGGAGAAGGGAAATGAAGCAGAGGAAATACAAATCATTGTAATAAAGATACAATTTATCCTATTCTACAGACAAATAGGCAATTCAAACAGAGGTAAATGCCGACCAGAGAATTATAAAATGTTATAGAAGAGGTGTGTTTAACCCAGACCTGGGGCGGTCAGGGGAATTTCATGGAAGAACTAATGTCTAAGCTGAACACTGGGAGTTGAATAAAAGGTAGCCAGGGAAAGGGGAATGGAAGGGAAGCTAGTGTGTGAAGTTTCTGAGGAAAGAAAGGCGTGGAACACTGGCATGAATTCAGTGAGTCTACAGATCACACAATGAGATATAAGTGCTGAGTATGAGCTTGAGAGTCAGGCATAGGTTGGATTGATGCAGATGCTAAGCTATAGGGAGGAGTCTGGTTTTTACTTTGTGAACAACAGAAAGTCATTAAAATGTTTGAAGCCGGGGAAGACAAAATATTTTTACTTTAAAAGATCATGTTGCCTGGCTGGGGTGGCTCAGTGGTTGAGCACCGACCTATGAACTAGGAGGTCACGGTTTGATTCCTAGTCAGGGCACATGCCTGGGTTGTGGGCTCGATCTCCAATGCGGGGTGTACAGGAGGCAGCCAATCAATGATTCTCATCACTGATGTTTCTGTCTCTCCCTCTCTTTTCCTCTCTAAAATATAGATAGATAGATAGATGATAGATAGATAGATAGATAGATAGATAGATAGATAGATAGATGATAGATCTTGTTAGTGCAGTTGCCAGAGCAGAGTGGCTTACTTAGGGTTGCTGGTTTGGTTCCTGATCAGGGCATATCACATACGTGGATGGGCGGGTTGGATCCCCAGGTGGGAACACATACAAAATGCAATCAATTGATCGATTGATGTTTCTCTCATTCTCTCTCTCATTCTTCTTCTTCTTCTCTTTAGGCATGTCCTTGAGTAAGGATTAAAAACAAATGAAATGATCATGTTAGTTTCAAAGTAGACAACTGAGGTGGCAGGCAGCCCCTATGGTTAATGAACTACAGCAGAAGTGGAAGGACTCTTACAATAATCCTCAGGAAAAAGGATAGTAGTATGACCTTGAGAAGTAGCGGAGGAAATGGAGAAAAGTGGGGATGTTTCCAAGATATGAGGTTGTACAATCTACTAGATGTGACAGTATTATATTTCATGGCATATAAAACTCCTCTGATCTAAAACATATCATTTTATATAATACTAGGAAGGAAAAATCTGCTAGTTAACAAAATATGGACCACCATTGATTGTTAGAAGTACCACAATTTTAGGATGTAAAATGTGTGGGGAAATGTACTTTGTAGACTGATAAAGCACAGTAGATTGGATGTAGGAAGAGAGGAAGGAGTCAAATGTGTGACTGGGCAACTGAATAAGAAATGAATGAGTAGGCAAGTGAGACAGAAATGTGAACATTGGGTAGGGAAGGCATGAAGAAATGACGATATTGATTTTGAATAGACTGCATTTGAAGTGTCTGTGTGATATCCAAGAGGACATGTCTGGTAGTCAATTTGTTATGTGTGTCTGGAATTTAAGTAGAGGTAAAGAGATTTGGGAAATCTTCAAAATGTGTATGAAACTGATACAAGAATGAGAGAATGGTTAACAGTGTCAAACGGTGCTAAATATTTAGGTAAAATAAAAATTTATTCATTTCAACTGGATTTTTAAAAAACTGGGCAGGTACTGATTATAGAGGCTGGAGGAGAGTTAGGTCCTCAATAGGGAAGGCAAGAGAGTTGAGACTATAAAAAAAATAAGGAATTGGAAGAATAACCAGTTTACTGGAGAAACCAATGTTAACAGAAGTTACAAAGATGAATGAAGACAGAAATAACATTAGAAATAATCTTTAGCTAATTCACAAATTAGCCAAGATGGAACCTAGTGAACATGGCAACATATGTAATCTAGGACATTATTTTTTTTCTTCAGTAAGAATTCTGTTGCATCAATTTCTTCCATTTTATAATTTGCTAAAAGAGATTATGTACTAGTCATAAGGGAATAGGAAACCTTATCAATCCTGTTTGTTACAGATTAAATTGTGCTCCCCTCTCCCCCCGTTCATGTGTTGAAGCCCTAACCTCCATCTCCAATATGACTGTGTTTGGACATAGGGTCTTTAAGGAGGTAATTAAGATTAATGAAGTCTTAAGGTGGGACCCTAAGTCAAAAGGGCTGGTGTCCTTATAAGAAGAGGAAGAGACACTAGGAATGCACAACAAGAACAGAGGAAAGGCCATGTGAGGACAGAGCCAGAAGGTGGCCATCTGCAACCCATGGAGAGAGGCCTCAGGAGAAGTCAACTCTGCCAACACCTTGATCTTAAACTTCCAGCCTCCAGAACTGTTAGAAAATAATCCTCTGTTGTTTAAAGCACCCAGCAGGAGAGAGGGTGGGAAGGGGAGATGTAGGAGGCTGAGAAGGAAGCAGAAAAATTAATGCTGCTAAATTTCCATTCATAGATTATAATAATGGTCATATTTTACTGGCTCTTTCCCCTTAAGTTAGAATTTAATACTTAATTAAAACTTGAGTTTCAAGTGTTCCTTTATGAGTTTCATTTAAAGAGCTTTTATTAATATTTTAAAATCTGGTGTTTAAGACAAGGACATCCTAACTACAATTTTTCTAATTAGAACACCTCAAAATATTCAGTTTATTACCTGGAATACTTAGCTTAGATATTGCGAGGCATAACTTTTAACAGGAAACTGGGATTGCTTTCCATAGTATCAAAAGATGGCAATGTAGGCCTAGCCTATTTGCTCAGTAGTTAGAGTGTTGGCCCATGGACTGAAGGGTCTCAGGTTCCATTACAGTCAAGGGTCTTGGGTTCGATGTACCTCAGTTACAGGCTCAATCCCTGGCCTCAATTGGGGCATGTGCTGAAGGCAACCAATCAATGAGTCTCTCTCACATCTATGTATCTCTATCTCTCACCCTCCTTTCCACTCTCTCTAAACACTAATGGAAAAATATCCTCAGGTGAGGATTAACAACAACAACAAAAAGATGGCAATGAACCTTTATGATTTTATTGATATGCACTTTTCTTACCCTGACATTCCTAAAACTATACTGTCATGGAGTTCAATGGATAACTAACCAGTTATGAATTTTAGGGTTTGATTTTTACTAACTCAGCACTTCTAGTTGGCATAACCTATTAACTCAAAACCAGTTTCTGACTTCCTCATTCAAGCTTTAAGTCAACAAATCCCTACAAGTATACTGAACAAGATGATAAAGTCAATTTGGAATCATTAAGAATTTCATACTACATTTAGAGGCATTTGTTTTTGATGTGGCATATTTACAATAATTATGCTATAAATGCATATATTGCCAATCAGTTCAGTTGCACAGAATTCCCCTTGAAAGGGTATTTTGTGTACAGCATAAATATGAGGCATTTACACTTAGATATCTCACAAATCTAAAATGTATGTCATCTTCACTCCAAATTTCCATATTATGTGGTTACATAATGGAATTCTATTTTTGACTATTTGCTACAAGCATTGATGCTAATCCTTGACTTGAGAACAGTGACCATTTTAGAAAGACATCTGTGAATATAAAATAGACAGTATTTTTGTTGGATACCAAGATACCTACAGAAAAAATATACAGTATTTTTCCCCTAAACTGTACTGTTGGAAACTTTAACAAAAATATTAGTTTTACAAGTTCTGAAGCTGGATCCCTGCCTTAGTATGTAAACCAGAAAACACAGAGAGAATGGCACCAAACTTTTAGAATAGATCCTATTTTTCTTGTTTTTGGAGTTAGGGAATAATGCAAAGAATACCTGGGTGATAGAAAGCTTAAATACAAATTCATTGGCTCAAACCCCATCAGGGTAAGAATATTAAAAGGATATTAGAAGCTTAGAAGCTCCAGCCACTTTATAGAAAAGATGGGGTACTCCACTGGTGTAATGCCCACCACAAATGCTTCTAAGTTGATGGACAGGCCCGTTGAAAAGACCTGTGAATGTAAATGGTTCTTGCTTCCCTCTCACCCACTTTAGATCATTGTCACTTGGGTGTGGGCACTATTTATCTTTAGAAAACTGAAGAAGCATGCAGATGGTGGAACACCGGAAGCAAGGTAGGCCCAGTATGTTCTGTAAACAGTAAGGAAACCAGTTTAGTTCTTAAGAGAATTTTGAGCATTAAGGTGGTGCCCTGAGCAGGCTTCCCCAGGAAAGCGGAGCCTGAGGCAAAGGTGTGCCTCATGGGGTTTGTTTGGAGAGTGATTTCAGGGAGCAGTAATAAAGGTTAAGGTGAGTAAAACAGGGAAGAGTGTGTCTGCAGGTCAGCCATGACCACTGGGGACTAAAACTCAATCCTGAGAATTCTTCTGAGGAGCCCTTTGAAATACATCTTTGAAGGAAATGAAGGGACAAGCATGTATCCATCAGTTTTCAATCCCCCTCTCAGAATGGGTATGACCTGTGATAAATGCCAGGTCAAGAATTGCCTCCGGGGCATTGACTCTCCTCCTCTTCCAGTTTGTAGACACTGTGCACTGTAAATCACTATGGATATTCTGAGCTTTAGCATCAAAGAATCCCCAGGGAGGTGTCATGTTGTGCTTGTATAAACCTATGTAAGACTGGTCTCCACAACAGTGCTTGGTGTAAGAGAGGGCATAAGAGGATTTGATGTACTGCACAAGAGTGGACCCCGTTCACTTTCCAGGTCCACTTGTACCCGTTAGTATGTTCAACTCTTGTGGTGGTGGCCAGCCACAATACCTGAAAGGACCTGAGATTATTAATGACAGACCCTCTTGCCTAGCTGATCTCAAAGCCATAGCCAATATTCATCACCTCCCTCCTCCATCAAACACTCCATGTGTTCTTCATTCTAAGCCAATTGAGCATTAATCCTGGCCTTTGTCCTCTAAGATCTTACAACTGTGATGGTTGGTTGTATGTGTCAACTTGACTGGGTCATGGAGTGCCTAGATATTTGATCAAACATAATCCTGGGTGTTTCTGTGAGAATGTTTTTAGATGTGTTTAACATTTAAATTGGTAGGCTGAATAAAGCAGATTGCCCTCCCTAATGTGCATGGGCCTCCTCCAAGGAGGTGAAGGCCTCAGTAGAACTCCCCTGAGTCAGACAGAATTTCTCCTGCCTGACCACTCTTCAGTCTGGGACACTCATGTTTTTTCCTGCCTTTGGAAAGGACCCTCCTGGGTCTCCAGCCTGCTAGCCTTCTGACTGAGCTACATCATTGGCTCTCCTGAGCTTGCAGCTTGCTAAAGGAAGATCTTAGAATTTGTCTTCTGACAAACCCTGAATAATACGGTATCCACAGTGGACTTGTCCTTGTGAGTCATGATTGCCAAATTGCCCACTTACAGTGACCTCAGACCCAGAACATGCCTTTTTGTCCTCTGCCCTGCATTTCTCATACCTCTTCTCCTTTTTCTTTATGCCATTGTCTAACTACATAATGAGTGATTTCCTTCTTCAACATTCTCAGGAAGTTGTTTAGCTTCTGCCTAGAAATTTGCAGAGAAAAGCATCTCACTTATAAGATAGCTAACCTATCTCCCAAAAGCTCTATTAAAGATTGCCTCTTTACAGGATTCCAAAATCTGTTTCCTGTAACGTTGACCTATTACTACTCTGATCTATCTGGGGCAACATGAAATAAGTCTAATTCTTCTTCATAATAACAACTTCAAAAAAAAAAAAAACTTGAAAATAGAAACCATGCCTTTCCTTCAAGCTAAAGATACCTCACGTTTCCTCATATAATGTTTCAGCTCCCAGTTCTCTCATCTCTTCATTTGCTTTCCTTTAACCCAGGTCAGGTATCTGTGGCCCTTTTAAACAGTGTTACCCTGAAGCGAGCACAGAATTCAGCTGTAGTCTGACTAGTATAAAAGGAAAAGGGACTATTCTTGTGTCTAGAGAATGCTGTACCACTTTGATCGGCTCTGTGTGGGACACAGCTATTTATCCTTTGACATTGCCATTTCCTGCATGTAAATATCCTCAATCTCATTGTATATCCTCCACAGATATAGATTTAGCTAGGAGTTTTTCAGTCTTCACAGTCACATGCAATAATGGTAAACCCTGGCCACCTGTCTGAGGCATCCCCTCCCAAACTCCTAGCACTGGTTTGAGGAGATAGAATAACAATTGATGTGAAATGGAAAATTTGCCTCTTATTTCACGTATCCCCCACATAGCTACACAAAGCTACCTCTGTAAGTGAGAACAACTGGTTTGGTCCCACTGGCTGAATATTGTCATTCAGAGGCTTTGGAGCCTATGTCAATATTTCCTTCCACCCAATATTGCTTAGCCAATGAAGAGAGACACTAAAATGACCCTGTTTCTCCCAATGGCAGTATCACAGGCAAATCCTCGAAGTCAGTCAATCCCCCTCTCAGAATGGGTATGGCCTGTGATAAATGTTATCAATCCCTTTTGACCATAATTTGACTGAACTGAACTGTTTAATTTTGCTTACAAGGATGAGGAAGTGTTCTGTCCATTGAATGGTAATGGAGTTTCACTTGGACTTCACCAAAGACAATCAAATAATGTTCAAATAAGGTCAGAACACCTCCTTGATTTGGAAGACATATCTAGTTATGGGCAATGCTCTCTGTGTGAGTACTAATTTGTTCAGATATTTGGGGGTGGGGGAAGAAAACATGCCAACTTGTTTTAACTCCTATTTTGACACAGTTTTAGATCTAGAGAAATATTGTAAAGAGAACACAGAGAGTTCACATAAACTCCACAGCCAGAGCCTCCCATTAAAATAGCCACATTAGTAATGGTACATTAGTCACAATCAATAAACCAATGTTAATACATTACCGTTAATTAAAGTCCATCTTTATTCAGATTTCATTAGTTTTCTCCTAATGTTTTTTATCTGTTTCAGAATCTCATTCAGGACATCACATGCCATTTAGTCATCATCTCTTCTTAAACTGTTGGCTGTGTGTTTCTCAGACTTTTCTTGCTCTTTTTATGACCTTGAAGTATTTAGTACTGATAAGGTATTTGTAGACTATCCTTCAAGTGTGATTTTTTTTGTCATTATTAGACTGGGCTTGTGAGTTTGGGGGAGGAAGAATGTAGAGATAAAGTGCCATTCTCATTACATCATATCTAGAGTACATACTATCCAGATGAGTTATCACTGTTGATGTTGACCTTGATCACCATGCTGAGAGACCAAATTCATTGCTATTTTGAAAGAACCAAATTTAGGAACTATGTCTTATATAAACAATATCTTGAAACATTTGTGTGCCCCACTGAAGGAGTGGGGAGCTATGCTTCTCCCCCTGGAGGGTGAATATCTGCAAAAATTATTTGTAATTCTATGTGGGCTCTCTATTCTCCCCCATGTATTTATTCATCCAATCATTAATTATTATCAGCATGCATTGTGCATATTTAGTTTATAACCATGGTTATAACCGAATACCACTTTATTTATTTTGCTGCTCAGATTACATCACATTTGGTCATTGGAAACTATTTCAGTTGGCCCCCTATGTCCCTTTAACTTACCCCTATCATTGTGTGTGTGTGTGTGTGTGTGTGTGTGTATGCATATGTGTTTGTGCATTTCCGTACATTCTGACACTACAAGGTACTCCAGGCTCATCTTGTATATTTCCTGCTTTGGTCTTATAATCATCCATTTTTGCAAAGAACCCTGGTTCTCATTGTTGGAGAAAGATGTCAGAGACCATTATCATTGTGCTAGAAATGCTCATTGCTAATGGGGTACCATTGCTTTTAGTTCTCCTCAACTACAGAGCAAGGAAATATATATGTATACAACAAACCCATGTATATCTACATGTTATTATTTATTTACCTATCTGTATAGATACAAATATATTAAGAAATATGATTTTTAATTAATGAAATATAACTTTGTTTTAGGTCAAACCATATGAGATTGCTATTTTATACGTCAAAACATGGTCAATTTTAAATAGTCAACCTAATACATATATTTAAAAAGGCATAAAACCAAAAAAATGTACAGGTTAACAAATACCCATGTACTCAGGTAAAAAGAAAAAAATGCATTGCCAAAGCACATCTCCACCATGGGCTTTCTCCCTAGAGGTAACTTCTCTTCACATGTTTGTAATGATTATTTTTTACTCACTTTATCTATAAAGTGAGCTTCAACACCTAAGATTGTATTTCAGAAATATACAGGGTTTTTTCTGTTTTTATTTTTACGACAATGGAATTATAATATACTAGAGGCCCGGTACATAAAATTTGTGCACGGGGGCGGGGGGGGGGGGGGGGGGCGGTGTCCCTCAGCCCAGCCTGCACCCTCTCCAATCTGGGACCCCTCAAGGGATGTCCGACTGCCCGTTTAAGCCCGATCCCACACCGGGATCAGGCTTAAAGGGGCAGTCCGACATCCCTATCACAATCCAGGACTGCTGGCTCCCAACTGCTCGCCTGCCTGCCTTCCTGATTGCCCCTAACCACTTCTGCCTGCCAGCCTGATCACCCCCTAACCACTCCCCTGCCAGCCTGATTGATGCCTAATTGCTCCCCTGCCAGCCTGTTTGCCCCTAACTGCCCTTTCTGCAGGCCTGGTCCCCCCCAACTGCTCTCCCCTGCAGGCCTGGGTCCCTCCCAACTGCCTTTCCCTGCAGGCCTGGTCGCCCCCAACTTCTCTCCTCTGCCGGCTTTGTCACCCCTAACTGCCCTCCCCTGCAGGCTTGATCACCCCCAACTGCCCTCCCTTGCAGGCCTGGTCCCTCCAAACTCCCCTCCCCTGCTGGCCATCTTGTGGTGGCCATCTTGTGTCCACATGGGGGCAGGATCTTTGACCACATGGGGGCAGCCATCTTGTGTGTTGGAGTGATGGTCAATCTGCATATTACTCTTTTATTAGATAGGATAGAGGCCTGGTGCATGGGTGGGGGCCAGCTGGTTTGCCCTGAAGGGTGTCCCGGATCAGGGTAGGGGTTCCCTTGAGGCATGGGGCAGCCTGGGCAAGGGGCCTGTGGTGGTTTGCAGGCTGGCCACGCCCCCTGGTGACCCAAGCGGAGGCCCTGGTATCTGGGGTTTATTTGTCTTCTACAATTGAAACTTTGTAGCCTGGAGCAGAGCCAAGCCTTCTGCTCACACCCTGGCGGCAGCCATTTCTGTTTGGATTTATGTATCTTCTATCATTGAAACTTTGTAGCCTTGAGGAGAGGGAGGCCTAGGCCGGCAAGGGCAGGCGGAAAGCTTGGCTTCCTCCATTGCCGGGGAAACCCAAGCCTCCCTCCTGCTCTCTGTGGCTGTAGCCATCTTGGTTGGGTTTATTTGCATATTTGCTCCTGATTGGCTGGTTGGCCTGGCTGTGGGCGTGGCTTGTGGGTGTAGCAGAGGTACGGTCAATTTGCATATTACTCTTTTATTAGATAGGATACAATATTTTATGTCTTGTGAGATTCATTGTGTGTCATATGTAGCTGTAGTTCATTTTTATTGTGTGTAACAATTTATGTTGTGAATGTGCAATAATTTGTTTATCCATTTTACTATTGAGTGATATTCAGTAATATCGTTTTGACTACAGAATGAAGATGTAGCATAATTATATTTTGACTGATGTGATTTCTTGGTTTCATGGAACTTCGAATTCATCGATATTTTTGAAGAAAAGAAATTAGGAATGCCTCTGGTTTAAACAATGTCTTACAACACATAAACACCAGGAAAACTTCTGATTATAATTTGGCTTCTCTAGTAATACTGCCTCCAGAAAAAAAAAATTACAAAATCCATGACAAGTATCCCAGTTTTGTGACAATTGGACTTACTGTGAGTGAAATAAATTGGTAGTGTGTTTTCATATGTCTACCTCAGGGGCTTGGTTAATGAGTCCAGCTCAAAGAAACAAATCTCTGTTGGCATGTTGATAAAATCCAACTCATGAGGCCTCTTGAGAGGCAAGCAGACCATCTTCCATGGGCAGGCGTATCCTGCTCTCCTTCAACTGTGAACATAATCAAGCAAGAGCCTAATTGCACACTTGAACTCATACAATATCTCACTTCTATGATGCCAACTATAGGAAAATTGAATAAGACAATTCAACAAAAGTTCTGCCAGAAGTTTACTAATGTGCCTTATTTATAAGGATTTTTATATCTTTCAACTGACCTATTCTTTTCATAATTTACTCATTCTTTTACCTGTCCTGATTTTGTTATTGTCTGTGATAGAGTTTTGTTTTTGTTTAGCACAAAATTCAAAATACAGCATTAAGAAAACTGTGTTAAAGATTTAAAAGACGAAGTAGATAACTGTATTTCTAAAAGTCCTGCATGTGTTCAAAATACCTCCAGGGGGTTGCATTTAATTCAGAAAAGATTAGATGAAACCTTCTAAAATCAATTTCTAATCATATAGCTACTCTCTACTCTTACAGTATTTATTATATAGCTCTTTTGTTAATGTCATTCTATATTTCTCTCCCAAACAAAATTACATGACGTTTATGCTAACCACTCTAACATTTTTCATTTCATACGGATTTGTGTTAGAAAAAAGCAAAAACAATTCACCTTTAAAATAAATTGTATGGGAGGCTTTTATTTTAATCCTCCCTAAATACACTTTGATTATTTTTATAACAAATTTTGGGAAATGAAAGACTAGAAATCTATTTTTTAAACCCCTCTTCCTTATATTAGGCTCTTCAAATGCATGGATTTTTACAGATGTAAACAAAGTTTATGAACCTTATCAGAAAAGTTTAATATACTTTAAGTGTTTAGTCTGTTTCTGGGGTAATTTTATAGTCTTCTTAGAAAGCATCCAAGTTGGAATGAAAGCTGAAAAATGAATGACTTGGCTCAGTGTAACTGTCAATCACCATATATTGCCATCTGCTGGGAAGATTAAGCACTGCAATTATGTACAGGACCACAAGCAAATAGTGTAGGTTGAAGGGGCTTGGAGGTTGGGGGTGGGGAGAAGCAAGGATTAAATTAATTTCAAAATACCAATTTTATTAAATAAATTATGTGATTTGATTACTTTATGTTAAACTATTATTATCTTTCAATAGTTATATTCAATGGTCCTTAAAAAACAAACAAAAAATATACTTCCCATGAAAGCAGATACCATTTTCTACTGTGCCAATTTTTCAGTCACCAGAAGTTATGCCTAGCATAGTTTCCAGTAAAACAATAAGTAGTATCAAGTGTTGAATGAATTAATGATAACCACTTTATCCAAGAAGTCAACATATTTCCTATGGCAATTTGAATGAAAAGCATTAGCTAATTGTAAGCACTCTTAATTTCTACTATAGTGCTCCATAGACTAATTTACAGAAAGATCCATATAAAATAATGTTACCAGAAATGCAATGGGATTTGATAAATATCTTAACACTATAAAATATTTTGAAATGATTAAAGATGTTTATGAAATAAAAAGGACACACATTTGTGAAATTATGTGATGAAAGTGTCAATTTGCATTATGTCCAAGCCCAAAGAACTTTAGACAGACCCACAATATTATTAATGACTTGTTTATAAGTTTATGACTTTGAGACTGCTATAGACTAGGATATAAATAGAGAATAAACTATCAAACATATATGAGTTTGGAATTTTTTTATTTATAACTATTTTTATTTTATTTATAGCTAATGCTTTGAATAAGAACAAGGCCAATAATTCATCTCCAAGTTCTGCAGTCTTTGCAACCCAGCTCCTAACATAGGGCTTAGCATAGAGCAGACACTCAAGTATTTATTGTTATTTGAATTTAACTTAGGTACTGTATATAAATATTCAATGCAAGTAATATGTGCAAAATTATTTACATGCCCTTTTCATCAAAAGAATATACAAGCTTATTGAGAACAGAAAGTATAAATTTGTTTGTTTTATATACCCAACACTCTGCCTAATGCTGGTAAACAGTAAATAATAAGTGCTTATAATTCACACTTAATGTAAGGGGATTATAAAATACGTTAAGAAGTAAACACAGACTGTGCTTATGATGGGGCTAGGTAAAGTATTCAGCTCCCTTTTGATGATTGAATACTGTTATTTTTTTTTAGAAATTTATCATTTCACATATTGGTGAGATACAATAAAGACTGAAACTTAGTTTGATCAAGGTCATGTAACCAGGAAGATAAAAGTTCGCTTAGAGTCAACCCCTCCTCCTTTACCCCTATCCCATCCTCACCCCCTCACTGCTGCATCCCACCACACCTCAGGGCCCGATCACACTGCTGCCCCATGGTTTTAGCAGGCACTAAATCACACAAGTTCTACTGCTCAGCCAAACTCCTTTCTATCTTCTTAGCTTCTCCCCTTAGACAGCAAGTACATGCTAGAAATAGCTAGTGAGCATTAGAATAGGTGTATGGGCAAGTTGTACAGCACTGAGGCACAATAAACTTTCCTCTGTATCCTAGAAATTAAAAACCCAACCTCCTTTTATGCAAAACATTCATTGGCCACTAGAGAAAGAGATCATGCATTTCAAGGGGATCCTTCACTCACCTTCGCACTTTAGCTCTGAAGACAAATAAGACTTTGTTAAAATGCAATGAAAACCCTTATTACGGGACACATGCATGTATAATGTCTTAGATATTTAGAAGATCCAGACCAAATTCTGTCTAATGGCAATGCTCCCAAAATTTACCTCTCCCTGCCCAGCACAGCTTTCAAAATCCTATGATCAAAATTATATGTTTGTTAATAATGTTCCCCACCTCTTCTTTCTGTCAGTAGGCTTGTGGTGAGCTCAGGTTTTAGGCAAAGGTAAGGGACTGTCATTTCTCAACCCCAAGTCACCCCCTCCCCAACCACATAATATAATTCTGTGCATCCTGAAGGCACTCAATACATAGCAGACAAATTAATGTGATACAAGTGCTTCAAAATTAAGCTTTAGTTACCTAGACATGTCCTATGAATGTGGATAGTGAACTGAGAAAATTAAGCAATCCTATCGAATAAAAGAGTAATATGCAAATTAACCGTTACTCTGCGACAAAAATGGTGGCACCCATAGCCTCAAGATGGCGACACCCAGTCCTCTCAGCCCCACTGGAGTCCCCCAGTTTCAGGGAGGGCTACCACTGAGAGCCGGCAGAATAAGCGGCCTGGCGGAATGCTGCCCAGAGGCCCTCCTGACCCTTTATCAAAAACAAAAACAAATTCACTCCCCACGGTGCGATTCCCTCCCAGCAGCGGCAGCCTTGGCTGGGGTCTCAGCCTCGGAGGGGCGCACACCCCCATGGCGCGATCACCCTCCCCGCGGTGGCAGCCTGGGGTCTCAACCACTGAGTCACACCAGCCAGGCAGATATGGAGGAATCTTAAATGTTTCTTTTTTTTTTTTTAATATATTTTATTGATTTTTTTAAAGAGAGGAAGGGAAAGGGATAGAGAGCTAGAAACATCTATGAGAGAGAAATATTGATCAGCTGCCTCCTGCACACTCCCCACTGGGTATGTGCCCCCAAAGAAGGTACATGCCCTTGACCGGAATCGAACCTGGGACTCTTGAGTCTGCAGGCCAATGCTCCATCCACTGAGCCAAACCAGTTAGGGCTGTCCAATATGTTAAAGAAAAAACCCTATCTAATAAAGAGGGAATATGCAGGGGAGGGCATTTGGGGGTGACCGGGTTGTCAGGGGAGGGCAGTTGGGGACGATCGGGCTGGCAGGGGAGCAGTTAAGCCTCAATCAGGCTGGCAGGGGTGTGGTTAGGGGGTGATCAGGCTGGCAGGCAGAAGTGGTTAGGGGCAATCAGGAGGGCAGGTGAGCAGTTGGGAGCCAGCAGTCCCAGATTGTGAAAGGGGTGTCCGACTGCCTGTTTAGGCCTGATCCCGAATTTCGTGCACCGGGCCTCTAGTTTTGAAATAATATGATAAAGAGAGTATGGCAAAGAGCAGCGGGTGGAGAGAAATCAAGTTTTCTAGAAAAAGAAGACTCTTGGAACTTTAGTTACCTAAATGTTCCCTTGATTCCAGTGCATATATAAAGCTTAAAACTGAAAATTTACACTCAATTGATAGGATTCATTTTGTGTATTGACAGAAGTTTGTCCATTCCTATATTACTAAGGCTGTGAAATGCTAAGTTGTACCTGTAACTATTGTCATTGATTGGGATAGTATTAGATGAATTACTTACAAGCAAGTATCAAACCATTAACCAAAGAGCATGGGGGTATTTTTAGCTTGAACCCCAAGAAAAAACTAATCTCATTCAAAAGGAGCAAAATAAAACCGTTTTTGAGATTAAAAAAACAAACAAAAACCTAGAATGAGCAGTGAACCATCAGAGTGTAGCTGACAGGGGATAGAAACAGGATTGAGTACTCCGATTGGAACAAGGGCTGCAGAGCCAAACAAACAAAATTCCCAAGGGCACAAGCCGAGCAGGCAGCAAGCATTTGCTGAGCGCTACTGGAGGGAAACCAGCCGATTAGAACTCAGAACCCGCTTGTCCCTGCATCCAGTGACGGCTCTATTCCTGGGTGAAACCACACACGGAAACAGAGTGCCTTATGAACAGTGTGGTGAGCTGCAACAGCACTTCAATACCGTTGCTCTGGCAAAATGTTGTGCCAACGCTAACTTGAGGCACACCTCCTGTTGTGATATTATTTTGATCTGTGTGTCTTTGTAAGTTGGGTAATATTCTCTGATGGAGGGTTGCCTGCCCTGGCTTCTCTGATACACTCATTAACGGCTGGCTTTTAGTACTATCTATCCCATGAGAGTTCTCTACTTCTGCAGCCTTTATCCTAACCACCCTACTAAGAAATCGTTACAAGTTCACAAATGCCCGTAGTCAAGTTCTATGCTGGCATTTAATCATTTAATCACAGCCAGGCTTTTTTTTTTTTTTTTTTCCTCATCTGGGACAGACTGGAGGTGTCATGCTTCTGAAGCAGACCTCCATGATGTGTTTTGTCCTTCAGAAGTGGCCCTCTCTCTGAGATCTCTCTGATGGACGTGCCAAGTCAGAGTCCATTTCACTTTTGATCTGCTGACACTGGTGAGAGCCATGGGAGCATTTCTCGGAGCTGCCCTTTATCATGTCAGAGATCTCTGGTGAGTGCATTCTGTGTGGCTGGTGTCAAATCAGCCATTCATTCAACTGCTGTGTTGAGAGCTTACTATCTGCTAAATACCACACAGGGGCATGCACATAGACGACACGAGGCTCTGTGTGCTTCACACACAAAGAACTCAGAATGTAAAATTTAAAATTCAGAATTTAGAGACACACGAAGGAGGGGAAGGAGGAAAGTTTGTTCTGCCCGAGGGAGCCAGGTATAGCTTTATGGAGAGCTGGGCTCTTATTCTGAGTCCAAAAGGATTTTTTTAAAAGCCAATTCTGGCATTTAAGCTAATTAGATACAGTAAGGTGAGGGAGAAAATGGTGTAAGGGGGAGTAAAGGTCTTTCAGTGCATCAATTAGAATCAGACTGAGCCTGGCCTGCATAGCTCAGTGGTTGAGCATTGACCTATGAACCAGGAGGTCATGGTTCGATGCCCAGTCAGGGCACATGCCTGGGTTGTGGGCTCCATCCCCAGTGTGGGCGGGTGCAGAAGACAGCCAATCAATGATTCTCTCTCATCATTGATGTCCTATCTCTCTCCCTCGCCTTTCCTCTCTGAAATCAATAAAAACACAGTTTTTAAAAAGAATCAGACTGAGCTATGAGTGACAGGCATCAACAAACTAACTGAAATGAGCGTGCAGAGGCAGGCAGTCCAAGTTATCTGGTAAACAGATTCTGCACCTCAAAGTCCTCAGGGCCTTCCACTTCTTCTGCTTGGCTGCTTTGCTTTACATGGATGCCATTACTGAGGTCCAACCAAGATGGATGCTGTGGGCAAACTACGGCCTGCGGGCCGGATCCGGCCCGTTCGACTGTTCTATCTGGCCCGCGGAGCTGAAAGAGCGGAGGGTTCTCTTGCTCTCCCCTCCGCTCCTTTACTTTGAATTTATATTAGTTCACACAAACACTCCATCCATGCTTTTGTTCCGGCCCTCCGGTCCAGTTTAAGAACCCATTGTGGCCCTCGAGTCAAAAAGTTTGCCCACCCCTGGTTTAGACCCAACAATATGTTCTCACTCCAGCCAGAATAAGGGCATCCAAGTTCAACAGATGCCTCTCACTATCTTGAACTCTCTTCCAATGATCCCATCTCTCATTCATTCCCAGACACCCACTCACATTCTGATGGTCATATTCAAGATCATTCATTGTAAATTCCTGCATACACTCCATAACTTCCATTGCATTCCACTCACTGGTTTCTACAACTTAACTTGTCCATGTACTTCTTTTAAGGCATCCCCAGCATTTTTGGTTAACTAATCTTACTAACTACCCTTAATTTACTCAAGTTTCCAATAGACTCCTTATTTAACTCAAAATCTGCTGTCAAACATTATAATCATCCCTTGCATACGCCCCCAACCCACTCCCCCTGAAACTGTTATGTTCCCTTAGCAAAACCACAGTCTCGATTAAATTCAACTTTCTGCTGTCTCCAAACCTGCTCCTATTTAGCTGAATATAGTTGGAGAAAAACAACTACACAGATTATTCTCACTGTTAATAAATAACAAACAGTAAGCAGGCCTTTGCAAAGCCCAGCAGTTACACTGTGGTGCCTTTACCCCATTTATTCTTTCCATCTCCTAGAGCCTATGTTACATCTAGCCCTGTATCCTCAAACCTCCAACTCTTCCTCTCCCATCCTCTCTCTTAGCTGATGGCCTCTGACTCCCACCACGTGGTCTCACCTGTCTGCATCAGCACCCATCTTCTCTGCCTTGCTGACCATTCCATGTCCTGTCCACATGAAGTCCTTCTTGATGATGAGACCTGTCCCTCTCTTCCCAGTAAACATCTCTGCCCTCTCTCTCTCAACAGTGTTTTTCCTTCTACCCTGGTTCATTCCCCAAAGTGATTTCTTGATCCCAACTTCCCCTTGAGCTACTGACCCCATCTCTCTGCTGTTCTTTATGTAAAAACCTCACTTCCTTACTGCTCTTTGGATGTAGTAGACAAAATTCTATAGTGACATTGGCTTTTTGCTGGAATTCTCTTCCTCTTAGTATCTTTCTGTCTTACTCCCTCATCTCTCTCAAGGCCCTGGTTAATCGCCCTCTCAGTGACGCATACTCAAACTACCCCATTTCAAATTATAACTCATTCCCATGTCTGCCTCCTCACTTCCCTATCCTGCTCAAACTTTTTTGATGGGATTTATCATCTTATCAGATATATTAGAATTTACCAATTTATGATTATGTTTTATCTCCCCCAACTAAAATGTAGGTTTGAAAAGGACAGAGATTGTTTAAAAATCCCATGTGCCTGGAATAGTGGCTGGAACATATTGTAAACTCAATAGCTATTAGGTAAACACATCAAGTTTACTTTCAATTTCAAAGTCTTATTATTCAGATGGAATAAAGTGCTTACTGGTATGAGGCAAGACTCTTGATTTCAAGTGGCAGAAGTCTAATTCCAGCCAAGTCAAGAAGAATGGTCTGTTTGTTCGATTTTTTTGGTTTGGTTGGGTTTGGTTAGGTTTGGTTAGGTTCCTGTAACAAGGTGGGTCAGGATGTACGGTAGTCTGTCTCAGCTGATTCCAAGTCCTTAAGGAAGACCAACAAGTTTAGATCTTCATCTTTTTACTCTCTTCCCTTTTTGCTTTATTCTCTGGAAAGAGTTCCCTCTTAGAGAAGTGGTCTCAAGAAGCTTTGGATTACCATGATCTTTAGATCCCCCAAATCACAAAGATACCTCAAAAGTCCCAGGTGGGAGACTGTCTGAGTCAATAAATGAGCAAGTCACACTGTGGCAGCGATCTGTTGGGCCAGGCCTAGGTCACAGGCTACTCTCTAAGTGCCTGGGTGGCGGTGAGGCACAATCAGAGTCAACTCTTCAGGGTCATGTGAATCTCTCAGGCTAGGTAGAAAGAGGAAGAGGAGATTTCCCTAAAATACAATGCTGGGCAGACAAATATCTACTCCAGAACCAAAGGAGATCTGAGAAACATTTATTTTTGTTTCTTTGTTATTTTTTCACATGAGTTTCAGTCTCTAGAAAATCTAACATTAAAAAATAAACAAACAACAACAAAACTAACCTTATTTGAGTAATACCCTTTTCAAATTGGGAACATGCCCCATCAGAAAAAATTTCAAAAGTTTTTAAATAAAAAAATAAACAATATTTTAAGTACATTTTCACAATTTCAGGGGGAAAATTAATATAAAAATATTAAGCAAAAGATTTAGCATTTTTTCTTAGCAAAAAAAAAAAAGAAAAAATTGTCTCCCAAACTTTTATTAAAATTTTATTATAAAATGTAGTTAGGTTGCACAGGAATTAGCTTGTTATCAAGTCCTTTATGCTCTTAGGTATTTTTCACTTGTATATGTCTCTATCCCTGTACATAAGTTGACAAAATTTAGGTAATCATATTATTAAACAAAGCAAAGTTTTAGGAAGTTCAAAAAGTAATAATTCGGTGTAAAGTGAATTTAAGAACATATGTCTGAATTTCCACAAGATTTAAAAAATAATTTTTCTTTGTATTTAAGTATTATATAATGTGAAGAATACTATTATAATTTATTAAAGTAGCATTTTATCTAGTTTATTTACTTACTCGTTATTATAAAATGTATAAGAGAATTATTTACAATTAGTACATTATTAGCATTCTCTGGTCAACCAAAAAAACATTGAAATAGAAGGCACTTATTTCTATATACATGAATATTTTATCTTTAAAATTAATCAAGGTATTTATTTTTAAATACTTTTAAATTAATTCTTCTGTGAAATATATAACCATATAATAAAGATCATAATTTAGACTGTAGAGCGTTATTCCATTAATTAAAATTCTATTTATACACAAAATAATTATAACTTTAAAATAGTCTAAATAAGTTTCTGTGCCTTAAAGGCTAAATATAAATTATAATTGAATATGTAAAAAATGATTATGGAGAAAATCTAAAATTATGTTCATGTACCTCACCCTAAGTAACAGATACTTATAATTTGGAACCTTGAACCCTGTTCCACTTTTGGAATTTTTTTATTTACCTTCGTATCTTTGAATATAATAGTATCTGGTATTATACAATGATATGTGATAAAGAGATATGTATTTAGTGAATAACCAGAGTTTGAGTCTCAACTACTCTCTATCCATGTAGTCTTGGGTACTTTGTCTAATCTCTTTAAACATCAGATTATTTATATATAAAATGGAAATTAAAACAGTATGGTATAAGTTTGCTAGGGCTGCCATAAAAAACATAATGCAGACTAGAGTGGGGTGGAGCCTAAACAACAAAAATTTATTTTCTCACAATTCTGGAGGCTGAAGTCTAAGACCAAGGATTGATTTAACTCTGAGACTTCTCTTGTTGGCTTGTAGATGCCATCTTCTCATTTGTCTTCACATGGTCATTTGTCTGTGTCCTAAATATATATATGATTATAGCCTGCCATATAACCTCATTTTACCTTAATTACCTCTGCAAAGCCCTATCTCCAAATGTAGTCACATTCTAAGGTACTGGGAGTTTGGACTTCAACATCTGATCTGGAGGGGCCACAATTTAGTCCATTACAAGTACCTACCTCATTGGGTTGCCATATAAATTAAATAAAATAACATTTATATAAAACTTAGCACAGGTCTAGAATGTAGCAAGAACATATTTATTTCTATTGGCCTGAACCGTCTTCATTTGAAAAATGTAATGTTCCAAGATTTTCAAATGCAACTAAAGTATTTTTTTAAATAAGATAACATAAACTGTAGAAAAAAAATATGATAAATTATTTCTTTTTGACCATAAATAAATAGATTTTGAGGGGAAAATGTCATAAGTTTACCAAATGTGGGAATCCTGAACTCATGTTGAAAATAGTCTACATTTTAACTGTATTTATTTATCTTACTAAAAGTAAATTATGAAATGTGCAATTCCTTAAAAAAAAAGTTGTGTGTATAATCTATACACACAAGTCATTCTCTTAGATTTGTATGGCCATATTGGGCCAGATTCTTCCAATTATCAACCTCCTATTATAATAACTGGAAATCAGAATCTTTGTAAGGTAGCTATTGGCTTCACTTTCTGAAAGTTACACATGGCTTAAATGTGACCTCTGTGGCTAGGTATAAATATCAGGTAATGAAGAGATTTTTTTTTAAGTGTTCAAAGAAAGTTAAAGTAGGTCCAGTTCCAAGAGGTGAATAGTAGATGAGCTTGAACTGAAGATTGCAAATGGTTAGCCTAGTAATGTTTTATTCTACTTATGAATGGGCTACATCACATTTTAAGTTTTGCCAACTTAAAACTCTTTTTTAAAAATATATTTTATTGATTTTTTACAGAGAGGAAGGGAGAGGAATAGAGAGTTAGAAATATCAGTTAAAGAGAAACACCAATCAGCTGCCTCCTGCACACCTCCCAGTGGGGATGTGCCCGCAATCAAGGTATATGCCCTTGACTGGAATCAAACCTGGGACCTTTCAGTCCACAGGCCGATGCTCTATCCACTGAGCCAAACCAGTCAGGGCTTAAAACTCTTTTATGTTTTCATGACTTCCAATTTCCTAACAACTGGTGACTAAATAACTTGAGCATTTGGCTAGAGTGGAAGAAATGTTTGTTACCAAGTGGAACAGCAAGTCAACCAAGAGCAAGGAGAAGAGCTGCCATCGTAAACAGGTTTTGTTAATAGCAACAATAGCCAATAACCAGACTAATTAATTATTATAATGTATTTGAAAGCAATATCACACCTATCCTCAGATGAATAACACAGAATCTATACTTTAGATTTGAAACAAACAATTACATATGGCTTTAATCAAACCGTAAAGTAGAGCCAGTGCCCACTGCCTGATATACATTCTACTAATCAGGACTCGGAGGCTGTAACTCAAGTCTGTACTTTCTAGTCATTCGAGCCAGAAATCCATTCCCCCACTACCTCCTTGCCCATTGTTTTCTGTCCACCATGTCTTGGTGTTCTTGTATATCCTCTGGTTCTAAGGTGTTTCCAAGCTCTCATCTTTATGTGTCCCATGCTCTTTTGCTGTCCATGGCTCTAAAATTCTCCCACTCAGGATGGCATGATCAAGAAGAACCAGTGATTGGCTGGTAAAAGTTTAACAGCCAACTCTGGAGAAGTGCTGATTCGTAGCATTGCTGATTTCTCTAGTGTCATCTGGCTGATTTCTTGCTACCAACATGATGTCAGCTGGCTCCCTAAATTCCTGGAAATGTAACAGTCTTCTTTCGCCAGCCAGTGAGAGCTGGCTCTTCCATTCCACCAGTAATGGCAATATTAGGCTGGCTCCCATTTCTCCAGCAGAAATGGTTTAGGAGCTGAAGGTTTCTGGAAGCAAACTTAGAACGAGAAGGGTCTTTGAAGGCCACCACTCCATCTCTCCTATTTTACAGGTGAAGAAATTGCCATCCAGAGAGGTTAATTGTTACTGTTCCTTGCACTGTATCTTATGACTGCTTTCTTCATGTCAGTGTGGCTTAGCAGACCAGAGTATGCACAGATGTTCTTTTTTCACGATACTGGATTATAGAGCAGCCTTTGATTTGTAGCTACTGTCCCTGTATGTCAAGCTTTTGCTGCTAATCATTTAAAATAATAAAATTATGAACTCTTTAAGTTTGCTGTGACTTCAGAGGTTATATTTTGTCCAGTACAATCCTTTCTATATCCTCTCAGGCATATGGTCATCCATCTCTTAAAGTACTCTACCTTTTTTATTAACTGTGAGAAAAATTATTTGAAATAAAAGACAGGTAGCAATAACCCAATTTTACAATTGAGATAGCAGAGGAGAATCCAGTAAGCCTAATAGAAAGCCAGTAATATAACTAGAATTAGAACCCTCAATATAAATTGAAGCCAGCAATACTTCTCCTATTCTATGCAAAAGCTCACTTGTTCCCGCATATGATTTGAAGAGGGTCAGGCAGGGATTCTGCTTTGTTGATTGATTCTACAAAATTAATAACTTTTCAAAAGTACAAGGCGCTTTTCTATCCACACACGTTTATTTGGTTTATGATAACTATGCCAAAAACCTAGCTAGGTGCCATACAGCTTTGCCAAACAAAGATAAGAGGGGCTCTCTACCTTAAAAAGTCTTACAATCTAGTTGGAGAAATGACAAATATATGAAAAAGATAACTGATGGCAAAAGACTATCCTATATAATAAAAGCCTAATATGCTAAGCGTCCGACCATCCGTTTGACCATTCGACAAGTCACTATGACTTGCACTGACCACCAGGATGCAAATGCTCCAACCGGTAGGTTAGCTTGCTGCTGGGGTCCAACTGATCAGGACAGGGTGAGATGGGCTGGACGTGCCCTGGTGCCACCCTCCCACAGTCCGTCCCCTGCCAGCCAATCTCTGCCCGTTCCTCGTCCCTCCCTTGCCTCTAAAATATTTCTTCTAATTAATTTCCTTTCAACGTGCATGAATCTGTGCACCAGGCCTCTAGTAAATAACAAATGCCTATGAATGAGGCAAATACAAAGTGTTACTAGATGTCAAAGGAAAAAATACTCTTAATCTTAGTGGATAACAAAAGAACACAGAAGATTTGGAATTAGACTATTTATGACATGATCTCAACCTAATTTTTCAGAATTATGTTTCTTTTTTTCCTATACAAATAACTCAAAGCAAACTTATGACCATATTGGAGTCCCTGGCTTATTCCTTCCTCTGGGTGTGTACTTAATGTGTTTCTAACTCTAAGAATGCATTCCCCACTCTTCTCCACTGTCCCTACCAGGCAATTTTCAAAGTTCAGGTCTAATTGTATCTTCTTATATTTACCATCCTTATTTAACCAAGCCAGAGGAAGTCACCTCTAAATTTCTGAAAAGCTATTGCACTTCTTTATAACCTTTTAGGATAATTTTCTTTTAAACAAAATATCACATTTGCATATGCAAATGGACACTTCTAAGTAAAACTTAGAGAGTAACTACATATTTTATTAAAATAAATTTATAATGAATTGTGTTTCTTTTAAATTTTACTTTAAAATTGACCTTAAAGCTAATTAAGATGACACCAGCTGAAAAAAAAAATGTTTAAGAAGGAAAAGAAGAGTTAAAAAAGATAAATAAGAGGGAAATAAAAGATGGGACCAGTTAGGTTTAGCACAGCAGAGGAGAGTGCAAAAGATGGATCCTGCCAGCTGGAACATAAAAATGGCACCTGCTGGAAAGGAAAAAAGAAACAGGAAGAGCCCAGCCCCCGTGGCTCAGAGGTTGAGCATCAACCTAAGAACCAGGAGGTCACAGTTCGATTCCCGGTCAGGGCACATGCCTAGCTTGCGGGTGCCATCCCCAGTGTGGGGTGTGCGAGAAGCAGCCAATCAGTGATTCTCTCTCATCATTGATGTTCCTCTCTCTCTTCCTATCCGTTCCTCTCTCTCTTCCTATCCATTCCTCTCTGAAATCAATAAAAATATATCTAAAAAAGAAAAGAAAACGGAATAATAAGGTGCCCACGGGAGAGTAGGAAGATGTTTCCAACACCTCTGTCCCCAGAACATCCCAGCAGGCCTCCACCCCTCAGACCAATGCTGTAAAGTTAACAAGTGAGACTGTTTCACATGACATCTGGGTACTTTTCAAAGGGCTGCTTCAGCACTGGGCAGGGTAGCTGAGTCTGCACTCAGGGCCCTAAGAGCTGTTTCTCACTCTGCCACAGCCCCCTGTGTCTCATGAGCCCAGTAGGTTTTTGAAGCCAGATGTTTGAGGGGCTTGTTCCTTAGGTGCTGGTCTCATACGTTGGGGTACCCTAGGTGAGCTATAAACCCTTTGCTCCTCAGGGACAAGCTTCATGTCTTGTTTCCTCCCGATGTTGAATTACCGTAAGGGCTGGGGCTTATGGTACCATTGACTTGGCCTTTTCTACCCACTTCAATCTGGTTTTCCTCTCATGTGCCCAATGCGAAAGGGTTGCTCTGCCGGTTTTTAGTTTATTTTTTCAGAGGAAATCGTTCCATATATAGCTGTAGATTTGGTGAGTCTATGAAAGGAGGATAGTTTAGGACAGTGGTTCCCAACATGGGGCACATGCCCCACAGGGGGCAATTTGATTTTTAAGGGGGGGCAATTCGAGAATGAGTTATTAAGAGTGAATTTTTTTGCATTTCTTATGGTTCTAGGGGCCTCATATACAGCATATAAATATATATTGTGACACATTTATATAGCATATAAATATATATTATATGTTTTGAAACCGCTATTTTTTCATATCATTTCATATTATTATTCTCTTTTAACAATTTCTTAGTGATTTCTTTCTCAGGACTTCAGCTGTCCTTTTGTTCTTTTATTTTTCTCTTTCATGGATGCCATGTTCTTTGGAAGCTTGTTTAGACCAAGTTAATGGCCTTTTAGGCTTCCTCCATGTGAATAGGAGTTCACTTTTTGAATAATAAGAATTTTATGTCACAGCGGGGCATCAGGATTTTACAGAAGCTTAGCTGGGGCATGGCCAAAAAAAGGTGGGGACCACTGCCTTAAGACCTTCTGAGATCACCCTCTTGAACTGGAACTCCTGTTGTTCCTTTCTTCACTGGTCATTATTTAGAGTCATACTAAAGGCACGATGCACAAAATTCATGCAAGAGTAGGCCGTCCTTCCCCCAGCTGCCAGCACCGGCTTCCCTCTGGCACCCAGGACCCAGGCTTCCCTCGCAGACCCAGCTTCATCCAGAAGGTTGTCCGGAAGGACGTCAGGAAGGATGCCCGGTCTAATTAGCATATTATGCTTTTATTATTATAGATCATTGTTCCTGTACTATAGTACATCATAGCCTTCCTGGATTTGACTTTATAATAAAAACTATTATTAATGACACAGGGAAGCTGTGACTCATATGAGATGCAAATTTTCTTAGCCAAAAAAATTGAGTAATATATGATATAAGATTGCTGTGTAGAAGTAAATGACTTAGCTAATGAGTAAAGTTACTTAACTGTCCAGCTTCCATATCTCAATGCAGGTCTTTTCGTTTGTTTGATTGATTGTTTTCTATTCATCACCCTTTGTACATAATCTCCTGTGAAGTGATTTAAAAAAAAATAATTCTAAAAATACAAACCACTGTTTGTGCTAGTTTAACCAGTGCATAGAACATTGAGTTTGAAAAAATTTAATGTTAAACTTGATAGCCATCAAAGAACAAACACGTAACACTTGCTCAGCTGATAAATGTTTTGAGAAAGTCCCTTCATGGCTTATTCAGAGAAATTCTTCAGAGAGAAATTGATTCCTGTTTTAAAATCCACAGTAATTTGTTTTAATAGACTGATTGAAGTGTTAGCAATTATGCCCCTTGGTCATCTGAAATAGCTAAACTTATAGCAGCACAGCACATCCAGGTCAAAAAGCCGAATTTGGATTGAAATAAATTGGTAGAAACCACTTGGAGAACATGCAACACATTTACATTTCTCTCAAAATTGTCTGGAAAAGAATAATCGGAATTCACTGGAGAAGATTTTATCGCTAGCAAACCCAAAGTACAACTGTGTTTCTGCACTGTAAATGTTTCACTAGCTTGAGAATGGAGTAAGCTTCCTTCTGACTATAAAACAAATAAATAAAAACACAAGGCAACAATGACCGAACCTTTCCTATAACTGCTTGTCCTAAGTCCCTTAATCAGTAATGAGATCCTGGTAGCATTCTTTATCATTTTCAATATATATAGGGTAAATGTTTTAATTGGACATTAGGATGAATATGATTTTTTAAGGGAAATTAGAAGTGGTTAAAACTGTATTTATATCCTTATATAAGTTCACTCCAAAAGACCTGCGCTTAGATAAGCCTCTCAACTCTTTCTTTTATTTGAAACAGGAAATCATTTGAGGTTTCTCCCTGTAGGTTTGAGGATAACTTTTGCCTTGAAGAACTCATCTAAACTCACAGATCTTTTTGAAGACTGTTATTCAGTTGCTGCTGCTGTTAGAATGCAAAAGAAAAATAAGAACTTTGAGTTACAGACTTTCTATATAAAAATAAGAAACGATTCACCTCCAAAAATATTACACATATGCTTGATTAGTATTTTACACCATTCTTATTTCAGTCATTGGAAAAAGATCAAAAGGAAGGAAATTTTCCAAATTTGTAAATTGAGGTGTCCTCTGATAAACCCTCAAACTATCGGCCACTATAGAGTAACTGACAGTAATTCATTTCTCAACCCGAAGCAGTGTTGCGATTAAGGGCTGAAGACAGATCAGCCTGTACATAAACCTTTCAGCTGATATCCAGTTCAGTAGCTTCAAGTACACATTGAATCTTCATTTCTTTGACTATCCCACTATCAGCTCAATGTCATTATTTCCAAAAGTAAACCCAACTGCTTTCAACCCCTCCTGTTCTCCTTGCCAATTACTCAAGTTCATCATGGACTCCAATTTCCTTTCAATATTTGGCTTAAAAATATTAATTTTGCCCTGCCTGTTTTTCTTAGTGGTTAGAGTGTTGGCCTGTGGACCAAATGATCATGGGTTCAAGTTTCAGTCAAGGGTACATACCTCAGTCATAGGTTCCCCAACCCTGTTAGGGGCGTGTATAGGAGGCAACCAATCAATGTGTCTCTGTCACATAGATGTTTCTCTATTTCTCTCTCTCCCACTGTCCATCCACTCTCTCAGAAATCAATGGAAAAAATATCCTCACATGAGGGCTTAAATATATATAGATTTTATCTTTCATCTCCCTTATAATCATCTCTAACTACACAAAAAATTTGTCAGTTCTTCTTTTGATATATTTCTACCATTCTACTTCATTCCTATTGTTTATTACAATGATTATAGTCAAGACTTCAATGATAATCTCAATAGCCAGCTAACTGGTCTCCCTGAATATGCAGAGTGGGAAAGGGACAGTCTTCCAGGTTAAGTAGTTGACGTGTGCAAAGATGTACAGGGGAAAGGAACACGATGGGTATGCTGGAAGGAGGTCTGTGTGCCCGGATGGAGAAAAGAGTGGGGAATCACGGCTTTTATGGAATGCCATCCTTTGCCATCTCTCCGAACTCATAATTAGAAGCATTGCAAATCAGTAGATACAGGAGACCAATAAGAAACAGGAAGGAAACTGCCAAAGCCACCTTCTGTTTATGTAAACAGCAGCGCTTGGTCCGAGTTTCAGATCAAGGAATTAACATTCCAGCTGCAAGCTGAGAGAACCGAAGAGAGGAGGCCTTCCCCCAGTGTGCGATAGAGGAATCCTGCTCACTGATGATTCCACAGGAGAGCAAGAGCCAAGAGCAGTGTCTCATGTGGAAACACAGGACCAGCTCTCTCAAGCAGGGCGCTTTAATTTCCCATGCAGAGTAAAGCATGCTGGGATGCTCTGCTAACACATCCTGTTGGTCTCCAAAATGCATGAATTTAGTAAGAGTGCCCATGGCTCGGTTATTAGAGAACAATGCCAGCATTTGGCATAATGGATGTAAATATTCCATGCAGTTGGAAAGTAATCGAACCCCTTCTTTATTTAAAACAGGTTTAATTCATGTCAAGTGCTGTAACCATTGGTAACCTCCCCTGCTTGCCTCTCTCCTCACCCCATGTGCAAATGCTCCCCGCTGCTCGTTTACCTGCAGGTTGTAAGTCTAAAGGCACAAGAGAGAGTATACGCTTTACTTCTAAAGCTTTCTCTTTTCTTTCCTACAGAGATAACTCTTTCAGTTAGAGAAATTATTCCCAAAGCCTCTCGAAGATCCTTTTGTTGTAGGCAAGTTCTGGGTCCTGCACTCCTTGCAATGACCTGCACAGACGTGCTCCAGGTGTACAGGCCTAACCTTTGGGAGCGGAATGTAGGTCATCTTTATTTGCCGCTGCCTAACAGCTGGACTCGGTTCTTCTCTCATTCTGCCTTCACATGGACTCCACGGGGATCCTTAACAAGACAAGAAACTGGTTGGGGTGTCAGCAGCAAATGTCAAGAAAACAGAGAGAATTGTATTAGGTCTACAAAGTAGCCGGGAGGAATGCTTCTGGTGAGCCGCCTTCCTTGGGAGTGAAATGGCATTCCTGCATAGCATCGGCTGTGTAACATTGGGTAAGGGACCAAAGCCACTGAATAATCCATCTCTCTGTCTGTTTTAGCATTTATATACTGTGGGGCGCGGCTACAGTGTTTGGACAGGTTCAAGCCTTGGACTGATGAGAGGGCACAGTCCTCTCATCGCCATGTGCAAGTCCCATCGCCACAGCCCTCCCAGCACAATTATAGCCAACAGCTATAGTTTAAGCTTGAACCTATGGTCCCAACACTGGCCCCACGTGCCTAAGTGATATAGGCTGCAAGTAAACAAAGCTTGATCAGGTGCATGTAATTGAGTAGGATCAAAACTCACTAGAATGTTGTAAACATCTTGACCACGCCCTTACTTTGCCTCGTGGCATCTGGCTATAAAATAAAGACACAGCTTGTAGTCCCTGGTGCTGCTGGGTCCCCATCAGGGAAGCAGCGCCCCACCGAGTCCCAGCTTTCATTCTCTTGTCTGTCTTTTCTAATCCTTCATCGCCCCCACTCAGGTTCATCCTTGGCTGTGCCGGCTCCCCACAACATACCATTTTATAATTTTTAAGAAAGACACATCAATTTTCTTAGTGATCGCCTGTACAATATTTTCAGCTTTAGACCATTAAAGTCATCTAAGAGGTCTTAAGGGTAGGTCTTCAAATAAAATTTCTTTTGTCATTTGGCTGATTGTTGAATATTACCATAGAAGCCATGTCCAGTGTTATTTTCTAGTTACTTTTAGCATCTAGGAAAAGAGTGAAGTTGGTTTCCAGGTAACAGGGCATCAACAGGATGAGATGATTGGCTGTTGAAGGTCCTGTTACTCACCACAGTTAGTCCAAGGACTTGGAGCAGGGGTCCTTAAACTTTTTAAACAGGGGGCCAGTTCCCTGTCCCTCAGACCGTTGGAGGGCCGGACTATAGTTTAAAAAAAACAACTATGAACAAATTCCTATGCGCACTGCGGGCCCGGGACGAGTCGGCTGCTAAGCAGGACAGGCAGCAGCACCCGGCGGGCCGGATAAATGTCCTCGGTGGGCCGCATGTGGGTCCATAGTTTGAGGACCCCTGACTTGGAGTATCTTTCCTGCATGGAGTTTGCAAATTGCAGGATTCTCTATCTTGCTTAAGTAGTTTTGTTTCAAACCATAGTTTTTATAAAACAAAGAAACCCAGGAGAACACTAAAATCCCTTAGATGGGAGGCCTTCAATTCCATGGTGCTTAACCTCATGAGATGATTCCTGAGCAGTCAGAGTAAAGTGGTCGAATGTTGTCCTTGTCAAGCAGTGTTAGTACTTCAAGGGTTTCCTGCCGCTTCAAATCTCCCATTGTCCTTCATATTTAAACATGAAGAAAAGCATGGGTACCAAAAAGTACTTTTTTTATAGTAAATTCTTTGATGTGCTGAAAAGTCATTTTATAATTCCCAATCAGAATATATTTGTAATTTATAGGGGATTTTTCTATTTTAAAAAATGAAGCTAATCCTGGTTTATTCTAAATATCATTTGTGAACATTTAGACTTGAGATGTGTATTTGTTGTGAGATTTGCTTGCTATTTTTATGGAAGACTCGAGTGTCAGATTTGAAATCAAAATATTGCAGAGGAGTGAATCAAAGCTGAAGATGTTTTTAATTGCATCTGTGAAAATCTCCCTGGGCTCTGTTTAAAAAAAAGAAAAAAGTGTTCAGAATATATTTTCTGTAATGTAAAAGCTTTTACAAATGAAGCAGAAATCCAGACACACATGCCTCCCATCAGAACTATGAGGAGGCACAATAGGACAAGAAAATTGTCCTTATTATGAACACCCCAATTCTCCCACCAGACCAATTGCCTTAAGAAATGGGCAAAAATTATTCTTCTTCATCTTATTCTACCTTTTGACGTTGGAAATCGTCTTGCTGCTTAACCTTTCTCCCTTGACTGCTCCCTGTCAATCACAGGTCCCCTCCTGGATGGAGCGAAGGGCGATTCCTTTCACCGGGCATCTACTTCCCCAAGCCTGAAGCCTCTCCCCGCTTCAACTCCCTGGGCTCTGGGTTCCACCCTTTAGGACGGGAACACAGTTAATACTGAGGTCTCCGGTGCCAGGGTATTAGATCTCCCGTTTACCAGCTAGATTCAGTTCCTGTCAAAAATCTGTGGGAAGTGATTCTAATGGTCATAATTCCGGGCCCTGTGGTCCACAGCTGCGACAGAAACAAACCGCAGCATAGACAGCTGCCTCGCTACCTCTGTGTGATGCTTTTCCTCTCTTTTATTCTCACTCCCCACCCTCCCACCACCACCACCACCAATAAACCTCCAGAGAATCTTCTCCATGGATTTATGACAACTGCTCCTCCGATGGAAAGATCAAGAATCAGTTAATCAGCAAGTTATCAGCGGTATCTTCCTTACGATGTGCTAGGCACCCTGGGAAAATAAAAAGAAGCGAGAGTTTACAGTGGTTGTAAGGCAGGAATCCTAATCCCCAATGATAACAGGCCAGGCCAGCATCCTCTCATGTGGGTACTTGCAATAAAGGCTAAAGGAGTTAGAGAAGAGAAGCAATCTATTGAGCCTATGGTGCTTGAGGGAATGTAGGGGGACGTGGCACTTGCTCAAAGCCTCAAAAGGTAAAATTATTTGGATAGCTGGTAAGCAGCCCTACCAGGGTGCTCAGAGATTAAATGTGTGATTTTTAAAGCCAGGATAGTAATGCAAAATGTCACAGTCAAAATAAGATGGGTAAAGTATAGCATAGTCAATAATATTGTAAGGACTATGCATGGTGCCAGTTGGGTACTGGAAATATTGGGGGGAAACTTTGTAAAGTATATGATTGTCTAATTACTATGCTATTCACCTGAAACTAATACAGAATAATATTAAATCTAAACAGTAAATGAAAAAAAATTTTTTTGAAAAGAAAAAAAAGGATAATCACCCTGCAATTGCTGGGGTTGGTACTCTTTTAGAAACACAGGTACACAATGAGTTGCTCCAACAGTTCTGGGAGAATGATCTTAGTAAGATGTAAGTTTTGAGAATTTTTTTAAAAATCTTACCATACTGAGAGAGTTAGTCACAGGAGAGCAAGAGAAAATGGTGGTTCTAGTTCTAAGAGCTTCAGAACTAATACCATGCCCAGAACAGCTCTCCTGAGACTAGTCCTACCCACTACCCAAGTCCAAAGCCACTTCCACAAACTGATGGCTTACAACAGATATGTATTCTCTCCAAGTTCCGAGGGAGAGAAATGTGAAATCAGTGTGTCAGCAGGCTTGGTTCCTTCTGAGAGCTATGAGGGAAAATCTGATCCCTGCCTCTCTCTCTCTGCTAGTTTCTGGCAGTTATAGACAATCCTAGGTATTCCTTGAGTTGTAGATGCATCACTCCAATCCCTACCTCTCTCATCTCATAGTTTTTGTCTCCCTGTTTCTCTGTGTCTTCACATGGCATTCTCTTTTCTGTGTCTCTCTCCTCATAAGGACACCAGTCATATTAAATTAAGGATCCACCCTGCTGCAGTATGACATTAATTAAGATGAGGCTATCTGCACTGTCCCAGTTTCCAAATAAGATCACCTAACAAAGTACTGAGAGTTATCTACATATCTTTTGGGAGACACATTTAACCCATAATTATCTGCTTTATTACCCTGCCCCCCAAATTCATGTCCTTCTCATAAGCAAAAATACATTCAACCTATGCCAACATCTTCAAAAGTCTTAACCCATTCCATCAACTGTAAGTCCAAGATTTCATCTGAATATAACCAACTAAAAAAGTACCAAGTATCATCATCTAAATCAAGTAGGGGTCAGTTTCTGGCTGTTAGATCCTCAAGCAAAATGCCTCTCCATCTGTCGACTTGTGAAACCAGACAAGCTATGTTTCAAAAATACAGTGGTGAAACAGTCTCATCTTAAAATTAAAAAAAAAAAAATTGGAAGAAAGAAGGGGCTACTGGTCTCAAGTAAGTTTGCAACTGAACAGAGCAAATACCATTGGGTTTCAAAATCTGAGAATGGTTCTCTATGGCTTGATGTTTGCTCTCTGGGGCCACTGGGTGGCTCTACTCCTTAGCCCTGGGTGGTACCTCTGCCCTCTCTGACCTCTACACTTGTGGCTTTGCCCTTTGCACCTTTCTTCCTTTATTTCATCTCACTTCCTTCCCTTTCAGTCCAAGCTGGCAATGTTAGAACCGGTATAACATTCCCAAAAACTTTGTTAGTGTTCTGTGGATGTTGGTCTTCTAAAGGGATCCACACCATTAGATACAAGGGCTCTCCACAGATTTTTTCTGGATAACAACGTTTCTATTCTTGGCTTCTGCTGAGATAGTTGATTGGTTCCAGGAGTCACACTCCTAATTTCTTTAGCAAAAGGTTGTTCAGCCACACCCTTAGCCCTATTTACCAGAACACTCTTATCTGGATAGGATGAAATTTTTCCAAATTATCAAGTTCTGATTGCTTTTTACTTAACAGTGTGTTCCTCAATGTCTCCTCTCACATTTTATTGTAAACAGAAAGGAGAAACGAAGTTGCATTTTCCACATCTTGCTTAGAAATTTCATTACTTACAAATTCTACTTTCCACCATTGAACAGCAGAACACAATTCTGCCAAGTTCTCTGCCACTTTATAACAAGATCATCTTTCCTCCATTTTCCAATAACATGTTCCTCCCTTCTACCTGCAGCCTCACCAGAAGCATCTTTACCCTCCATCTTACCTAATAATAGAGAAACATGTAAATTGACTGTACCTCCGCTATGCCCACAGCCAAACAGAGTGAGTATGCAAATTAACCTAACAAAGATGGAAGTTAATTTGCATACATACCTGGGTCCCGGGAACCTCCTTGGCACCCAGGTCACTCCCAGCCGGCCATCAGCCAGAGGCTTTAGGCTTGGGAAGGGGACGAGCCTGTGATTGGAGGGGCAGGGGGAAACCCCTTCCCAAGCCTAAAGCCTGGGGCGGAGGCTTTAGGCTTGGGAAGGGGCCGAGCCTGGGATTGGAGGGAAGGGGAAAAATTCAATGGAAACATATCCTCAGGTGAGGATAAAAAGGAAAGTAAAGAAAGAAATGTCATATCTTATGAAAGACACATCTTGAAAATGCTTAAAGAAAGTTGTCATGTTTTCATGGTGAAGGGACTAGAGTTCGTGTTGATAAAAATACTTGGTGACTGCGGTGACTGGCAGTGGCTGCAGCAGCAGGGTGATGGGGCTGGCACCTTCCCCTGATCAGCCCAGTCACCTTGCACAAAGGGAAGCCAGACTGCAGCTTAAGTCTGCTCCCAACAGGGAGCGGGCCTAAGCCATCAGTAGGACATCCCCTGAGGGCTCCCAGTATGTGAGAGGGGACAGGCTGGGCTGAGGGACCCCTCCCCAGTGCACAAATTTCATGTGCCAGGCCCCTAGTATTTCTAATAATATTCTGTTCTTGGAATATTTCTCCTTTAAGATGATAGAATATTTCTCTGCAGCCAATTTCTCTTCAAGGAAAACTAGACTTTTCCTATCATGAACCTCAAAATACTTCCATCCTCTACCCATTATCCAATTTCATAGCCACTTCCACATTTTTATGTATTTGTTAAACCAACTCCCAGACCTAAAATCTGTATTAGTTTCCTATGGCCACCCTAACAAAGTACCACAAGGTGAATGTTTTAAAATCACAGAAATGGCCCTAGCCAGTTTGCTTCAGTGGATAGAGCGTCAGCCTGCACACCAAAGGGTCCTGGGTTTGATTCCATTCAAGGGGACTTAGGGGCTCATGCAGGAGGCAACTGATTGATGTGTTTCTCTCTGCCTTTCCCTCTCTCTTATACTCTCTCTACATGTCAGTGGGAAAATATACTCAGGTAGGGATTAAAAATTTTTTTAAATTAAAATGACAGAAATGTATCCCCCTCACAGTTTTGGAGTCTAGAAATTTATATTCAGGATGTCAGCAGAATGGTTTTCTTCTGAGAGTTCTGAGGGAGAATCTGTTCCATGCTCATCTCTTAGCTTCTGGCAGTAACTGGCCATCTTCAGTATTCTTCAGCTTGTAGATGCATCACTTCCATTTCTGCTTCCATTGTCCCTTGGTCATCTTCTCCCTGTGTTTCTCTGTGTTTTTCATGTGGCATTCTCATCTCTGTTTCTCTTTCCTCTTCTTATAAGGACACCAGTCATTTCGAATTAAGGGTTACTCTACTATAGTGTGACTTTATCTTAAGTAATTGCATCTGCAATGACCCTGTTTCCAGATGAGGCCACATTCTGAAGAACTTGGGGTGAAGACTTCAACATCTCTTTTGGGAAGACACAAGTCAACCCACAACAGCATGCAATTTGAAAAATGCCAATAACTCAGGCCCTCTAGGTATGATGACATCTCAGTTAAGTGTGATAATGGGAAGTCACCCTTCCAAATTCACCACTTAAAGGTAGCAGCCAGAGCAGAGAAATATTGTTATTGATTAGTGTAGACATGAACTTGGGGGTAGGTTTTTGGTATGGGTGGTTTCTTCATATTCCCCTAGCTTCCCATTTTGCCCTGAAAGGCTCACTTGTTACAAGCTTATATGTGAGTGGTGATTCTGTGGTCATGTACATCAGATCATCCCCTGTTTAATCACAGTCAGCCCAACCTCCTCTACCTCCTGCATTTGAAGTGACAGAGGATTGAAAAATCTTTAACATAAGGGTTCTAGTCGCTTTGGCTTGGAATCCACTGTTTAATGATTAGCTATTCTTGTGCAGCAGATTGATTGTACTAGTGGCCAGTCTTTTTTCATGTCTTTCTCCAGCTATGCTCTTTAGTATATATTTTAACTCTGAGTTTAGACAAGTTACTTGTTTTGGCCATTTGACAGCAGCAGATTTGATTCAAGTAAAAGGTGTTTGTTTGTTTGTTTGTTTGTTTTTTAATCCCTGAACATTTCTGCTTTCTCTCTTCATTTTGCTACTTTGCCTTTCCTTGATAACGTACCAGCAGGACCAGGCTAGATTGCCGGAGGAGGAGACACACTAAACAAACCCTAGTCAATTAACTCAGGTGAGACCCTAGACAAGTGAGAGAGCCCAGTCAGTATCAGCAAAGTCACTCAGCCCACCCACAGTTAACTAAAGACACACGAAGAAGCCTTGTGGAGCCCAGCCTAGCAGAACCAAGTTACCCATAAATTTGAGAGAAATAATAAATGGTTTATTTATTTAATCTACTACATTTTGGAGTGTTTCTTATATAATGTTATTGTGGCAATAGATAGCTGATACTTGCAAAAAGTAATGCTACTCTAACACCCATGGCTTCTACTGTAGCCACAGAATATGGTCAGTATCCATGCTTCAAACAAAACTCATGACACTTTGGTACAGGTTTTTATGATAGGAAAGGTGTATTTTCAGAGAGGATAAGCTTTATTTTGCATTCCTTATGAAGATCAAGTCTTCTTCCCATATCTCTAGTCCCTTATTCAGTCCCTAGACCAAATTAAATTATCAGTAAATATCTTTGGATTGATGAATGAATGATTTTTCCATGAAGCATCTCACAAGTAAATGGAAACTGCAGACGTACAATTATGATGTCTTAAACATCTTATGTTTGCCAGTTATGTGATTACAGTGATGACCATGTAGCAAGAACTGAATAAATAACATTTGCTGATTTGTTAATTGATTGATGAGACGCAGCCACCATCAATTACCCTTGCTGAATGAACCAAGAAGCAATATTAAACTTCATTAAGAAAGATTTTATTTGGCCCATAAAAAGAATTTTGTGACTTTCAATGTTCCTAACCACTAGAAAAGGATATTATATTGCTTCTCTAGAGAACTGATGCCTGGTAGGACTCTTCTACACAGGATGTATAATATGACCCACAGTCGCGGAATAGGCTACTTATTGTTCATCACCCTTACTCTTTTTTTAATTCTGTGTTCACATGTCATCTTCAAGTTCTTGAAACAAAAAGAGGATCCCAAATTATATGTTATTTTATTTAATAAAATATTTTAAGGAAAGTGTCCCAGATATGAGAGTAGTGTTTTATGAAATAATACCAAACAAAATATTAACAAGAGCTATCCATTTATGAAGTATTGAGGAGCCTTCCCAATACACAGGCTGTGGTTGGGGCTAGACAAAGGTAAAGCTCTGATTTCTAATTTGAAGGAGGTGGAAACGGACGTGAGTAATGGTGACAATGTGATGCTGCAAGGGGCATGTACATGGTGATAGAAAAGAGGGAGTGAGTAATTCTGCATGGAGAAAAAGAAAAGGCTTCACAGTGGGGTCAACATTTGAGCTGAAATAAGCAAAAATTCACCACATAGAAAAGGAGGAGGGGGAAATCTAGGCAAAGAGAACAGACTGTGCAGAGTCAAAGTGATTAAGCTCAGTCTGATGCTACCTGGACTAGGTCAAGTGTCAGGAGGTGAAGCTAGAACATAGACTTGGACCCTTACTTACAAAATCATATGTGTCCGTTCAGAAGACATGTGATACTACGTCACTGCAGGATTTTTACTTAATTAGGACTTAAAATGCTTATGCCAGGGAGTAATGTAAAGAATGTGCTAGAGTCAATTTGCACTAGAGAGGAAATAGCACTCCTTGTTCACATACTATACTGAGCCTCCACCTCTGAAGGCAGGGCTCCAGATCTTTAAAAGGATGGCCTGCCCCCTTGGCAAGATACTCTGAGAGGCAGCCAGTGGTACTATTTTACAAGCAATGTTCCTGATTAGCGCTGGCTTATGGTTAAGTTACTATGCTGGTAAATAAGACTGGGGTCTTTCTCTTCCACTCACAGTGTGGAGCTATCCTAATTAAGTCGAGGAAAGCGAAGAAGGTGTAGAAACCTGCCAATATTAATGAGCTGCAGGAAAGTTCTTAGCAACATCACAGAACCAATTATTAAAACTCCATGAGCCTGAGAAAGTGACATTTTATAACATTTGAAAATAATAAAAAAAACAACTTTCCAATAGATGGCCAGTTATGAGAATGTTATACTCAATAAAAAAGGGAGAAAACAATGTACTCTTGATGTTGAATAAAAAGAAACAAGAGAACAGTAATAAATAAGGACAACAAGTCAAGTAGTCAACAACAGTCACTGAGCACCAACTGTGAAGTTCACGTATGCTGGGGGCTCCTGTGGTTTGGTCAGTTTCTGTGATGGCCTATTAGCAATGTGCACAGAGTTTGTCTCTCCTGCTATGCACATGGGTGGTATTCTTATCCAGACAGGCTAGGAATGTCGATGAAAAACACTTTTTGAATAGACATTTTCTAACTTAGATTATACAGTTTTCCAAATAAAGTCTTTACATCTGCCAGAGTCCTAAAAGTTTTAGGTCTTTACAAGTAGTACCTCTCCAACAACTGATGCATGTGAAATGTTTATTTTGCAAAGCTGTCGTTAATCCCACAGGGCTGTCAAGGAAAAGTATTTATAGATAGGGAAGGGGAAAAATTAAGAATCAGAAGGCTTTATGTCAGCAATAAAAATTAATAAAATTGGTGCCAAAAGGCAATGAGAAAGAATGTGAAACAGCAGGAAAGGAATGGGTATAGTGAGAGTGAAGTCGATAAGGGTAAAATTAAGAGCTCACTGCTGTATTTGTCAATATCTAAGAGTTAAAATGAAGAGCTAAACAATAAAAGTATCTGGCAGCTAAATTTCCTCTGGGCATCATAAAACAATTATACACTTCCCTTCTTCCAAACAATTTTGTCCTAGACAACTAAAGAGACGGATGATAATTGTGAGAAAGGAGAAAAAGGATTCTATCCCAGGATAGAAGACATGGTATAAAAATTAAAAATGCTTCCAGTGATTGTCAAATGTCACTGTTTTAATTATAACACAGAGAAAAGCAGCTGATTGGGAGGACGGGGCTGTTGCATTATCTTAGCTTGTTGCAGATCCTGCTGCACTAAACATCTAGGAAGACAGCTTGAGTTTTGTAGATCTCATAACTGAAGTCCTTTCTGGGTTTTGCTTTTATGATGAGAAAGCAATCATAATAGTTTAGAATGTTTATTCATAAATTTAGCCAAAACTTATTGAGTACATATAGTACCAAATTTGGTGCGGTGAACATATGGAAGAGAAATATTAACACAATTTTCCTCCTCTCAAAAATGTTCCGGTCTAGGCATATATGTGCATGAAGAAATGCACAGCAGTGAGTGCAATAAACCAGTGTAAACATAAATGCCAAAAGTGTCGTCCATTACATTTAGAAATTCACTTAGAATATTAGAGTATTATACAAGTTGTATGAGATTACACTGGAGTAGCTGTGTAATCACAACTTGCTTTTCTATATGCCAAGCAACTATTTCCTCATCTTTAAAATAAGGATATGTTTTTAATATTATGTATTTCTCAGCCCACTTGTGGAAAGTACACAGGAGGAAAAGATCATTTAGTGCAATTCGTAGTTAATATATTGGAGAACATCAATATTTTGTAGAGTATTTGTGCTGTCCTTTATAAGTACATATTCTGGGATTTCTCTAAATATTCCACATATACCATTAAAATCAAAAGGTAAAAGTCAACTTATTTCAAATGATTCAACTAAAATATACATTTTAAGTATTATTTTTTAATAAAATCCTTAAATGTAGCTGGGGGTAGCATGTAATCATATTATTTTTTAATGTAATGTTGCAAAAGATAACATTTTAACCAAGCTTATACACACTTAATGGAGTATTGTGCTGACTTTGAAAATTCACCTTTGGAAAGTTACATTTTTGTGATAAAGTACTGGCTTTTATAAAGGTCACATTAAGCAAAAGTCATGTGGAATCTGTTTCTGTACCAAACAAAACCTCCTCTGACCTCATTTTCCCCACCAGCTACCACCCCATTCATCTGCTTTCCTTTCCTACAAAACTCTTTAAAAGATTATAACTTCTCACTTTACCTCACTTCTTCCGGTCTCTCTAAAACCATGTCTAATTAGGCTGCTTTTTCCTACTTCCAAACAGTGCCTCCAGGGACTACCTCATTAATCAGCAGAGTTTAACGAGGTGTCCACTCTCTCTTCATTGATACGCTTTCTTCACTTGGCCTTGCAGCCACACTTCTTTCTCTTGCCTTACAGGTCACTCACTCTCGGTCTCTTATGGGATGCTTACTCATTTCCCTGGTGTCCTATATTTGGAGTGCCCGTGGGCTCAGTTTTTTATCTTCTACTCTTCTTTAACAACATGCCATCTCTTGGTGATGTCATCCAGTTTCTTTGATTTAATAGTTTTATTATGCAACTAGAGGCCTGGTGCATGAATTTGTGCACAGGTGGGGTCCGGCCAGCCCACCCCCATCGCACTGGTTGGCCAGCCACAGTGTGCATCATCGCAACCAGTCATTCTGGTCGTTCTGGTTGCTTGGCTTTTACATGTATAGATTTACTCTCTTTTTTTTAATCTCCTGCCAAGACTTCTGCCCTCAACTCTAGCCTTATATATCTGACTGTCATCTGAGCATCTCTGCTAGAATGTGGCATAGTCCTGTCCATCTGAATACATCCAGAACTGAACTATTGGTTCCAGATCCCTTCTCCAAAGTATTTTATTTATAATCTTCCCTATCATATTGATGGCAACTCTGTTCTTCCAGTTGTTCAAGCTAAAATTCTTAGAGTCATCTCAGTTTTTCATAGATTTAACTATCCAGTCATAACATCCTGGTGGCCTTCAAAAGATATGTCAAATAAATTACTCTTGTCACTGTCATCATTTAACTAATTACCCCCAATAACCTTCAAAGTAGTCTCGCAGCTTTCAACATGGACTCCTCTATAGCCTATTTTCAACAGCAGCCAGGGTGATCCTTCTCAAACAAAAGTTAGTCCTGGCTGGTGTCTCACTTGGTTGGAGCATCATCCTGTACACCCAAGTATTGTGGTTGCAGATTCAATTCCCTGTCAAGGAACATGCCTGGGTTGTAGGTTCAGTTCCTGGTCAGGGCATGTACTGGAGGAAATCAATCAAAGTTTTTCTCTTACATCGATATTTTTCTCTCTCCCTCATTCCTTCTCTCTAAGATCAATAAAATAAAAATTAAAAAAATAAACCACAAAATCAAAAGAAAATGAAATAAATATGGTTTCCCAAATGAGGTTCTGGGCAAATAAAGGTGCCATCTGCTTACAGCTCTCTGTTTACCCAACTGTACCCTTAGAAATGCAAAGCTGAATAAAAAGTAGTCAGCACCCTTCTCTGTTACTAGCTCTAGCGGGTGATGAGACATACAAAAAATGATATCAATGAAAATGCAATAAGAAAGGTACTAAAGCCATGCTATTTCTTTTGGGATAGACGCCCTCAGTTCTACTTGTGGAGGTCAAAAAGTTTCCTTGGAAAAAGCAGTAAAAATTGAGATCTCTTTAGGGGTAAGTAAGCTTTGCCAAGGTAGGCAAAGAAAAAGCACAATTAAAGTGAAAGATTATCTGCTATTAAGGGAATTGGGGTTAAATGGAATAGTAAAGTTTTTAATTTGTAAGGAGACTGTTAGAAAGAAACCAGTGAATAAATTACTAAGCTGTATTCAGGGCGCAGTTGAGGTTAGAAACTGTAAATTTGTCATGGTACCAACCTTCAGAGTTGTGTGATTTGTTTTTCCTTAAGAATGCTTTAGCAGCCTGTTTAGGATCGATAAAGACAGATGGAGCCCAGTCTGCATCACTCAGTGGTTGGGCATTGACTTATGAACCAGGAGGTCACAGTTCTATTCCTGGTCAGGGCACATGCCTGGGTTGCAGGTTTGATCCCCAGTAGGGACATGCAGGAGGCAGCCAATCAATGATTCTCTCTCATCATTGATGTTTCTGGTGTTTTTTTGTTCTTTATTTTTCTCATCATTGATGTTTCCATCTCTCCTTTTCCCTTCCCCTTTAAAATCAATAAAAATATATTTAAAAAAACACACAAATGGAGATGCAGAAAAGTGAAATTTCCTTCCAAAAGAAGCTCCATTATCCTATGACAAACATTAAGGGCCAACTTCTGGACCTAAAGAAGGTGATATTTCTTTATTGGGGGAGGTAAAAAATATAGAAGGTAAAAGAGGTGGTTTTTCAAGTAGAGGATGCATGTTGTCTGAAAACCCATCCCTCGGGCACAGTGGCAAGACCTTGGGGAAATAGATGTTTGTGTGTAAGTTCAAAGTGGTGCTGAGTCTGAGCTATCGGTGCATGAATTTCAAGAGAACTGCATGCTCAGGACCCGTGGACCAGAGCCAACAATTTATATTATTCTCTACCTTTTACCAAGACAAATCTCTCATGGCTTTGTTCTGGTGGCTAGAAATGTCTGTACTAGTTAACCACCCATAAAAGGACAGTGGTTATGCCAGGCTGCCTGATCACCAATTACCTCTTACAAATATCATCAATTTATCCTGCATCACAACTCACAATTAAAATATGCAAATGTGTCCATTAAATATTCAAATTAAATGATCTTTGGTACCCATTCCAGTCACTCAGAAATCACCAAGACCACGTTCCCCAGGATATTTTCCCCTGTGATAACTCTACTTCTCTCAAGTTTGAGTACCTTACTCAGGTGGTCACTTCTGGTTATTAGATGTTCAAGGTGAGAAAACTGAGGCATATACGTTTTGTTGCTCTTTGGAAATTTGCTGCTGAGTTTAACAAATGGAGTAGGGATAAAACAGGTAGTTCAATCACAGTGCTATCATCCTTATCATAACAGTAAACTCCACCAAAACTTTTAGATTATGAATGGTTTGTTCTGTATTTTTAACATTAATGAGCTGCCTTTTTTTTCAGGCAGTTTTAGGTTCACAGCAAAAGTGAGTAGAAAGTACAGAGAATTCCAATATACCTCTGTCCCCTCTCCTGTCACACACAACCTCCCTACTATCAACAATGCCCAAAGTGCATACTTTACATTAGAGTTTGAATACTCTTAGTGTTTACATTCTACAAGTCTAGACAAATCTATTATGACATGTATTCACCATTGTAATACCATAGAGAATAGTTTCACTGCCCTAAAAATCCTGGGGTCTCTGATTAGTCATCCTTTTTCCCCAACCTAACTCTAAAAACCAGTGACCTTGTATCTGCCTCTTCTAAAACATCATTTAGTTGGAATTATACAGTATGTAGCCTTTTCAGATTGGCTTCTTTCATTAGTAATATACATTTATGAGTTTCCCTGGCTTGACAGCTCACCAATGTTAATATTCCATTTTCTGGATGTACCACAGCTTATTTATTCGTTCACATATTGAAGTATATCTTGGTTGCTTCCAAGTTTTGGCAATTATGAATAGAGCTGCCATGAGCATATTTGTACATGCTTCTATGTAGACATAAGTTTTATGTTTTCTGGATAAAAACAAAAAAAAGCAATCATACAGAAGGAATTTTTAGTTTTATAAGAAATTGTCAAACTGTCTCCCAAAGTGGCTGTACCATTTTGCAATGAATGTTGTTGCTCCACATTCTTGCCAGCATTTGGTGTTGATGGTGTTTTTTAGTTTGGCCTTTCCAATAGGTGTGTAGTGCTATTTCATTGTTGTTTTCATTTGCAACTCCCTAATGACACATGCTTTTCATAAACTTACTTGCCATCTTTATATCTTATTCGGTGAGGTGTTTGTTCAGGTCTTTTTTCTATTTTTCAGTCAAATTGTTCACTTTCTTATTGTTAAGTTTTGAGAGCTCTTTGTAGATCTTGGATAACAGTCCTAATCAGATGTGTCTTTTGCAAACATTTTCTCACTGTCTGTGGCTTATCTTCTCATTCTTTTGATAGAGTGTTCCGCAGAGCAGAAAATTTTTAATTTAATGAAGTCCAGTTCATCCATCATGACTTTGTGGTTCCCATCACTTCTTTATCTCTTGAAAGCTTATGATCTGCAGGTCAGATGCCTATTTTATTATTATCTTCTGGTCTGTAATCTTATTTTTCACTTTGTGTTATGAGAAAACGTGTATGACTTGTCTTTACCTTTTATTAATTAATTTTCTTTTCTTTTTTTAAAAAATATATTTTATTGATTTTTTACAGAGAGGAAGGAAGAGGGATAGAGAGTTAGAAACATCGATGAGAGAGAAACATCGATCAGCTGCCTCTTGCACACCTCCTACTGGGGATGTGCCTGCAACCAAGTTACGTGCCCTTGACCGGAATCGAACCTGGGACCTTTCAGTCCGCAGGCTGACGCTCTATCCACTGAGCCAAACCGGTTTTGGCTATTAATTAATTTTCTTATGGGTCAAATCTTCTATTCATCTGCCTCCTTCATTACTTTTAATTGAGCCACCTCGGTTTCTCATCTCTGTACATTCTTTACTCACTGAGATTATTCTCTTTTCTTTGAGTGGTTTTATGGAAAATAATGTTTAAATGCTTTTGAAAATATGGTTAAAATATATATGAATTTCCTAAATTATGTATTCAGAAGGGATACATCCTTTGAATCTTTATAAAGGATCCTATCTATGATATGAAGGATCATTTTGTACCCACTGTTCTTTTCCTTTGATTCTTCATTCTTTTCTAGAAGTCTCCATGCTGGTCAGGGTTATCTTACAGTCTGGAAAGAACTAAATTATCACCAAGATGAGTATTACTCAAGCCCCATATGGTTTCTAAAAGAAACATCAGATCTGAATTTAAGGAAAAGAATCCTTACTAATTTGAAAGAGTGGAAAGGAAAATGAAACTCTGGTCATTGGCAGAGCCAAGATTATGAGTCATGTCTCTGCATTAACATAGGGAGTACCCTTAGGGAAAGGTCCACGGCTATGCAGGGTCTTGTTTCCAAAGCAGTTCACTCTCGATGCACCTGCCCCCATGCACTTGTCCACAGAGGGACCGAGTAGTAAAATGGAGATCTTTGACCAGCCCCTCAGCTCCCTGTGGGCTCTTATCTCTTAGGAAAAAATGAGTTTTACCTCTCAGACAAAAGGGTTGTTTGTGGGATTTTGCCAGAGCATCTGTCTCCAGCCCAGGGTGTGGGCGTTGAGGGGGAACATTCTGTTTCTCTCAGGAAGAGGAATTATGAAATAGTCTTCAATTTTTCTTTTCCACATGGTCTCATCAACAATACATTTAGCAGAAACACTTTAGATTTCTGGTAGGCACATAATATTCTCTTTGTAATTAATCTATATTTTACCTATTTATGAATAATGTTATATTTTGTAGTGCATTCCAAGGTTGACACCATCGTGCCAGCAAATCTAGATTTAATATTTTTTATTTGTACAAGCTGAAGTTATAATCTTTTTCCATGGGAAAGAAAGTGAGTTATATATTTGTATTCTTAATAAGAATATTGTAGAAAGATATTGTGAATAATAAGTCCTAAGCAAGAAGCAGATTTATGCAAAATAACAGTACACTGAAAACTAGCAGAGAGATAAAAAAGAGGGACAGAGAAGAAAGGTAATTCAAGATAATTGGATACACATACAAGAACATTAGAGGATCAAAGACTCCAGGGAGCAATAAAGTCAAAGGGCCACTTGCTGATTTTGGTGGAGAATTTTACCATACTGGCTGCAGTTACCACTAGAAGCCAAATAGATATGTTCCTAAGGTAACAAAAGGAATAGGCTTTACTCTTTCAGGACTAATATTAGTAGCCTCCATTGAAACAGGAGGTGAAAGCAAATAAATTAATGCAAAGAACTACAAGTAAAAGGCTTAGGAATTAGAAAAGTATCCTATTCTAAAGCAGGGTTATGCTATAAAGCTATATTTATAATTTACAGTAGTTGATTCTGATTTGAATGGGTTCACATCAATTCTTTCACATCACGCTTTCTAGTCAAGGGTAGACTTAGTGAGTCCAAGGCACAGAAAGGTTGTTGTGATTGAAGATCAATAGAAAAATGCTGGGACTCACACTTTTTAAACTAAATAACATTCCTGTTTAATACCTTTGAATGAAATAAGAATGAGGCCCCAATACAATGTCACCCTAATGCACATTAAGTATTGTTGACTACTCTTAAAAACCCCTATCACCGTTGCCTTTTAATCATTCCCCATATATTTTATTTTATTACTTTTTCATCCAATGTGTGGCTCTTTTCTGAATTGTTTCCAAATATCTCAAGCTCTTAAATCGTGTTGCCACACTGTACACATATCCTGGTCTGTCCTTTGCTGCATATACTGGGTAAAGCACTTCCTGAATGTCCAGGAAGGGGCAAACAAAAGGAGGATTGGGTCATAAATTTAAATATCAAAAACCAATTTTTTAACTAAAGGAAAGAAGTCCTTTACATAAGTGGACAAGAGAAACACTGTTCAATGATCCACGGTCCTCTCGGTGACAAATTAAAAGTGGAACAATTGAGAATATGTTCCATCAATACATGGGGAAGTACATGCCCCTGGAGAAAAAGCAGAACAAGAAACAGTGAATTAAAAAGAATGACTCATTTTAAAGCAAGACAGCAATAGAAAGAAACAGGGATTTAAGAAAAGCTCACATCTGTCTTCATCTACAATTTAGACAAAGGCAAAAGAATATTTGAGAGATACCCTGTTTTAGTTAGCTTATATGTGAGTTGAGAAAACAATAAAAGTATCTTGATTCAAATGTTAATAAAAACTATTTCAAGATTCTTAATAGCTTTTAGCATGCACTATTGAATTTTACTAGAAAAAATAAACTAAGGGCAATTTTTTTTTTACCTTATGTATGCATTTTTCCTCTATTAGACTCACCTCTTTGACAATAAATTTAAGTTTTTATCATTTTGAAATATTGGGTTAACGTATATAAGGTTCTAAGTACAGAAAGTCTTATAATTACATTGAGTATTAAAATTCTGTGCAATATAAAAAACTTTTATCCCAAAGAAATTCACTAGAGAGAAATAATTTTCCAGTAATTTCCTCTTGAGGTAGAGTTCTTTACATGTATTGAAATTGTTCCAAAGAAATATATCTGCTATAGTTAGGCTCAGGTAGAAAAGATATTACCTTTAAGAAACAAGCAAATTTTTAAAAATGCACCTTTCAAAATAACAGTTATTTCATTACAGTTTGTTTCAGTAAAATTAATGTGACACTATTTGACTATAATGTGAGGTATTGTTTCCAGGAAGTAAAGGAAGAATACACTAAGGCTTACAAACTCAAAAGTCTCCTTAAACAAACAAACAAACAAAAAAGAATTTAAGTTTTTATCATGTTACTCCAATAATGCTTTTCTTGAGGCATGTACTATAAACCACAACATTGCAAAACACTGATTCAATTGATTTCCGTGTTTGTCGAGTGTCCACTGAGATTTCTGCATTGAACTGGAAGCCAGTAAGTGGATTGTGACAGAAAAGGAAGGGCTGCTTGCTAACGTGGAGGGTGCCTAGAGCCTAAAACAGGCCCAAGAGAAAACTACCAATTCAGCAGATAAGTTGTTTAAGACAAATGAACAGATATACATTGTAGAGAAGAAACCAATTCATAAAACGCCTTTGTGCATGAGCTTTAATTATACAACCTCATAGGTTATTTTAATTATGTCTTGATGAAAGGTGTTTCTGGATGAAAGTTCTACAAGAACCTGACTTCATGATCTGAAAAAAGTATGTTCTTTATAGTTCACTATCTAGAACGCTAAGTACAGTTTTATATAGTAAAACTTTCATGTTTCCTTAAATATGACGGGTATTTTTTTTAACATTTCATAAGTCAGATTGCATTTTACCATCACTAGTGTCTTTTGATCATTATTGGGATAGACTGAGACTATTTTAAATTACATTTCTTCATGACGTTTTGGACCCCATTGGTAGTGTGAATTCAGAATATATATCTTGTTCTTCAATTTCTCAGAGAGGATACACTCTTTTCCCTCCCTCTGCTTAGTGCTGTGATTGAGACATGCCAGGTTCCCTGCTCTCTTCCACATGGCAGTCCCATTTATTTTCATTCTTACACCAAGAGAGTAGCCTTTTGGTATCACACCTTGGGCATTTCTGCTCTCACCATGCTACCCAAAATAATGATGCATCTGACAATGGAAATTTTTTATGTTCAATGTAAGCAAGAAATTTTATTAAAAGTCTTCAAGGATTCCTAGAAGATAGCAACCATAACCAAGTTTTGGACAGAGAAAAGAACCTCATATGCCTCAAGAAGGTGTGACCTCTTAGGGATGAAAAAACTACCTATAAATAAAATGAGATCTAAACCCATTTGCTTTATAAACAATGAAAGTTTAGAACCATTTTATATATTTGGTTAAATATGAATATTTCATATTTCCAGTTGAAAAGGTAAAACTTATTAACTAAGGTAAATTAACTATATTGGTTGAAAAATTAATATATTAATAAGTATGCACTAATATATTTAAATATGGAATAACTTTGTTTTACCGCATATATTTGTTTCATGTTTCAAATAGATCACCAGAGAAAGTATCATGAAAACAAAGGTTCTTCTCTTTCTGTTTACTGCTGTTATGCCTAGATTAAGAATATTGCTTGGCACATAAGCATGCCAGAAAAAAAATTGTTGATTAATTAATTGGTCAAATAACATCCAGTGATGCATAGCTATTTGTTTATGTATGTTATAGTCCTTCCTGAATTATCAAGTGCTCAAAGCTTGCATGTATGCTTGTTTCATTGTTGGATCGATTTCATGAGAACTGAAAACAGTAAGCAAGCCGTCACCCTGGCTGCCATTAGTCACTCCATATCTGTTCTGCTGAGATACACTCTAGTGAAACAGAATCCAGTCCTTATCTCGAAGAATCAGTAATCTTGCTCACCAGTAACCATATTGACCAATTTGCCATGCTCCAATTCACCGTCTATATGTATGGCTTGATTAAACTCTAAAGCATTTAGTATAGTTTGAAAGATTCTTATTAAATAAGATCTTATAGGAACTTCAGAAATCTTTTTCACAAATCCAACAGTCCCTGCATCTGCAACACTGCAGTGAAGGAACACTACTAAAGCAGTGTGCAAGTGCACTCAGGATAAAAAAAGGCAAGCAGAGCTTGATGGGAAAGAAATAACAGAACTTATGCACAATTTTGAAAAGATGTGATGTCATAGCCAATTATGGGGTACTCATAAGCATAATCATCATGGTTTTATAGAAACTATAAATTGATAACTATATCTGGCATCGGTTGGTGGTAAACCAAGCTATGTGAGTTGCCTCCTTTAGATTCTCTTTAATGCAGGTGAATGAAAAAGATAACTTAACTTAATGGTGCTTTGCAACACTAATTATTTGGGAATAATCAAAAGGCTTCATGATCTGAAAAAGTTGCTTCAGTACAGCCCATTAAACAGCGTGAAGAGCTATTATTCCATTCTACTACCTTTCTGCCACTCAGGTGTTCATTTGCCAGATGCTTTCTAATTAAGAGCATATAAAAGGAGACTAACATGAATTGCATAATCAAGTACGTTTATTCAGTCCAACTCTGGTGCCAATAATAACTATTCTCTTTTATTACTATTTTGATCAAGACAATCCTTTTCTTAATGTTCATATTGATATTATTCTAAGGAACTAGGAAAGAAAGAACTTTTCTGAGCTTAGTTTATTATGTGCATCATAGAGATGGATAACCTCTCTAAGTATAGACTAGCTAAAATAACAGCATGTATACTTTATTCTTACCAATATGTATAAAGTTATTTAACATTCATGCTAAGTGATTTGTAGTAAACCAGTCTCCTGATGAAAATTCATATTCCAAATATTCCATAATTATTCAGATACAATACTTATGTGTTGATGGATCAAAACAGTAGTCTCCTAAATGTCTGTAAACCAGAGAGGGGGGAAGAAAGGAAAGGAAGGGGGGGGGAGAAGAAAAAAGAAGGCATTGCCTAAATACATTCTTTTTATTGTCACTCTTTAACATCCTTTTGCATTTGAAGAAATTGGTGTTGACTTGTCCCACACTCACAGGGTAAAAGCAAATTCTCTTCCCTTTGCCTTCTCTGATTGAGGAAGTTGGTGACTTAGAATTATTGTTCAGATGCCAGCATCCCTTCTGCTCACTGTTGGATAGTATTTCTGAAGCCAGAACTTTAACAATTATGTACAGGTGCAAAGGAAAATTGTCAGGCAGGGAAATAGATATTAGTTCCACCACATGTCAGTAAAATAAACTGAATTTTAGGAATTGAATAACTCTAAACCAACATTTAGCCATGTCTGTTAACAATTTTTTGGTTTAAATATATTATTGGTTTCTATGCAAAATAATGCAATTTGTTAAGGCAGTGAAATTTATATTCTTCTGGGGAAATATTGTCCTGAATTCTTAAAATGGATTTAATACCATAAGGGAGATAACATCAAGAGGCAGTCATCCTGTAGAGGTTATGATCCAGTTTGCATAGGTTCAAATCCTGACTATCACCATGGGCAAGCTCTTTAACCTGTCCGCCTGTTTCTTCATCTGCAAAGTGAACATAGCAGTTGGTCATGTGTATAAACTTTTTGAAGAAATGTCTACTCAGATCATTTGCTCAATTTTCAGAATTGTCTATTTATTATTGAGTTGAAATAGTTACTTGTTTTAGTTACAAGTTGCTTGTCAGAGTGAGGATTAAATGATTTAAGACCTGAAAAGTACGTAGAATTGGGACTAAGATGTGGTATGCAATAAATAAGTTATTATTATGAAGCTTGGACCAGGTTCTCTTAGTAACCTGTAAGTCAATAAATATTACCCTCCTTATCCTTAAACACTTGTCATCTATTAAAGAACCATTGCCATTTCATGGAATCCAAGGGCCTTATAATACAACTTGCTCAGAAAAAAAGAAAGAAAATGATTAATCACCAAATAACACATGCCTATTCCATCACCGTAAGTAATGTTTGGCACATTTTAGCCATCTAGTCACTTTTTACCTTTATGACTTAGCTATGATCTCCAAACATTCATACTTTTATAAAATTTTCTTTATATTGCGCTAGGTAGATTTATTTATTAGTAATCTCATAATTTTAAAGTTTTAATTTGAACATATATAGAAATCTCTATTTTTTGCATCTTTTAATTTCACATACAAACAAATTTCTACATTAATTGGTTATTAAGAAGAGTTTCTTTACTTCCCAACTGAGCAAGAATACTGACAGTCATTAATAGCCACACAATAAATATCTAAGACAATTTTTGTTATCACTTTAGAACTGAAGAGCTTTCAGGCCTAGAAATTCAACACCATTATTGGACAAAAACTAAAATTCATTGAGCAGATATTGTTTGATAGCTTTAAGCTAAGCACAATAAATATTATACTGGTGAAATTTTTGTCATGTCAGGGATATTTCCAGGACTTTTATCAAATGAGTAAAATGAGTGACAGGGCTGGAGAGATAGACAGTCAGGAAATTATCAGATGTAGAACATTGGAGGAGATCATAAAAATGGTTTAGGAACTTCAACAGATAATTAATAAAAATGAATCTGGTCTATTTGGTAAAAATATTCAAGCAGGATTTTTATCAGGAAAGGCAAGAATGAGCCTAATTTAGTTTAGACATTTTTAGTGTCCTCAAGCTTATGCAGCTAGTGGTCTCAGGACAGCCTTTCAGAAATAGAGTTTATGTATTAATACTTTGTCATCTGCAAAGCTAAAGTCTAAGACATTTTTTAAATATTGCTTAAAAGAAACTGGCCATTTGTCCTAGCAAATATAAACTGATATTTCCCTACTAAAGATTAGTTTTTAGTCCCAAGTTACTTATCTCCTGAATAATATAGAAAATGTCTTTATATGGACAACTATTTTTTCCCAGTTTTATTTATTTGATAAGTTGGGAGAAGGGATAAACACTAGCTTTTTTAAAACTGGGCCTCAAGTGCAATAATTGGGTTATAGATTCATCTTCATCATTGGCAAACTCATCATTGGCCCATATGTGGCCTGATTTTATTTAACTGGTTATGTATAACTAGAGGCCCGATGCACGAAGATTCATGCAAGAATGGGCCTTCCTTCCCCTGGCTGCCGGCACTGCCTTCACTCCAGCCAGAGCCACCTTTCCGCCTTCCCACACTGCCCAGAGACCAAGAGTGGCTGGGGCAGTGTGGAACACTTGTGTCCCACCCCACAACTGGTCGCTCAGCACCTGCATAAGCAAATTAACCCACCATCTTTGTTGGGTTAATTTGCATACTCACTCCTGATTGGCTGGTGGGCGTCCTGAAGGTATGGTCAGTTTGCATATTACTCTTTTATCAGTGTAGATGATAAAATAAGCACCTGTGAGCACATCATCCCAAACAAAAGTGAGGGCTTTGACCTTCAGCTTCCATTTTGCCATAAGATTTTTAAATCTATTCTATTCTATCCCACCTTCTCGACATTATCCTGAATTCTAAGCTTCCCATTCCATTGCTTATATATATAGTGTTAATGCATCTGAATGTATTCCTAAAAAGTACATTAAACATTGGGTTTTAAAAAACTTTATAGAAAGTGTATCAGCCTATGAGTTATCATTTGAAATATTTTATTTTACTAAATATTCTATGGCTAAGATTCACTCATAACTTGAGTGCTTTAAATTATTTCAATTTGTGAATATAATGCTACTTGTTTATTCACTTTCCTCTAATGGGCTTTGGCATTGTTTCTAGGTTTTTGCTATTATGAACAATACTACTATGAACATTTCTGTACATCTCTATTGTTGTATATGTGTAAAAATGTATCTTATTTGCATGAATTACTGGGCCATAGAGTATGAAAATGTAAACCCACAGTGTCTCCAAAACTCTGTATTGTGCAACTTTTTACACTTTGACCATGAAAGCGGTATTAAATAGTATTTATTTGTTGTTTTAATTTGCATTTTACTGATCACATAGAATATTAGCCAAATGTTTATTGTAATCAGGGAAATCCACTTTTCTATTTGTGCTTTTCTTACTAGTTTATAGAGTTCTTGACACATCCTTGATATTTATCCTTTGCTGGTTTCTGTATCATGAATATGTACTTTATAATGGTCTTTCATATTTTTTACTCAAATCTTTATGAAACAGAAAAGGCTTGTAAATGTCTTTTCACTTTCATAAAGATGTCCTTAAGTGAATAAATGTTCTTCATTTTAATATAAACAAATATAGCTATCTTTTCTTATATAAGATAATGCCTTTTAAATCTTACTTAAGAAACATTTCTCTACCACATATCTAAAAGGTACACAACAAATTTTCATCTATGAGTTTTAAAGATGTTGAGTTTCTCTACTTCTTTCTTTTCCTTTTTCTTTTTCTTATCCTTCTTCCTTTGGCTTGTTTTTCCTAATTTTATCTGTAAGATAGGAATCCAATGTTGTCTTTGTCTATATGGGCAACTATTTTTTTCCAGGTTTATTTATTGAAGAGTTCTCTTTACCCTACCTCTGTCTATATCCAAGTTCGATAAATAAATGATTCTGTTTCTAAGCTCTCTCCTCTGTTCCATAAAAAAACTGTTTCTCCACCAAAAAACTTTTAATTACTTTAACTTCCTAATAGGTTCTGATAGCTGATTTTGCAACTCTTTCTCTCAGTTCTTATTCTTCTGTCATTTCCTGGCTGTTGTTATTCCTTTACATTTCCATATGTACTTTATAACGGTCTTTCTTTCATATTTTCTACTCAATTTGTTCTTCCTTTTAATCTAGAGGTAAGCAAACTTGGCGGCCATATTGGCTTGAATGCATGTTTTGTATGGCTACAGTCTAAGATGGGTTTTTACATCTTAAATTTTTTTTTATTTACATATATGACAAAGACCGTGTGTGATTCACAAAACCTAGAATCTCTTTGGCCATGTACAGAAAAGAATTCCCAACTTTTATTCTTAATATTTCTTTAATCTAGATTTCTAATAATTATTCATTTTTAATTTTATTTTTTTAGATATTTAGTCTAAATATTTTTTCAAAAATATACATAATATTTATACTTGATCTTTTCTCGTGTTTTCTTGTTCATTGACATATTGCTAATCTCTTCCTAATAACGATTAGAATATTTCATGAAACTAGTTTTATATTCTTGGTCCATCTTTCCAATATGTCTTCTCCTAATGGAAATCTGTAGTCCAGTATTCTTCTTCCTCTTTGTAAATAGTTATGTTGCTCAAATATCATATCATTTTTACCTGTATGCCTTATGTTGAGGAACCCAGGCATCAGGAAACTGGTCACCAGCTTCTCTGTCTATAAAACTTATCTACAGGCTAGGATTTTACTCTTCACTTCCCCAAGAGAAGCCACATAGACACTCCATAGATTAGGATTTGCTAGCCCTGGGACTTTGGAGAAGAAGGGATGGGGAAGCAAATGCTAGAGATCAGTTAGTATGCACACCTTTTTCTAGGGTCTTCATTCACATGTGTCTGTCTCAAAGCAATTGTGGGGATGAGCAAAAGCAGAACTCCAATCAATGTCTCCTTTGCTACTTCTGCCATAGCCTTTTGAAGCTGTCTCCTGCTCAGGTCAAAGCTTTCACCTTATCAAATACTCCTGCCCCTTCCCATTGCCCAAGGGTTTCCCACAGTTTTCCTGATCTTTTTCCTCTTTCATTACCAGGATTTATCTTACAGGAAGGAGCCAGTAAGAGCTGCGAACAAAATACTCTAAAATTTAAACTGATATACTTTGCATAAATATGGAAATGAGGCAGAAACAGTTTATATTTAGTATGAAAAATACACACAAGCCAATTGACAAGCTTAGTTAAACCACTGATTAAATCATATGCTGACAAACTTTAGGATTTACACTAAACCAACTCTGCCTACTTTGCTGTAAGAATTGGGAAGGTCAAAACAAGTTTAATACCTCTTTCTCAAAGTTATTTGTGGTTACATAATACATACACAATAAGGGGCTCCATCTGAGTTACAGCGATATTTGATTGATTTTACAAAGTAAAAGGAACCCTAAAAAAGAAAATGAACCGCTAGCCATAGAAAGTAGTGTTCCTGATAGAAACAAAGAGCTAGCTGGAAGCTACTTGGAGTATCAATACCTGACAGAAAATCTGGCAAGACAAAATAGATTCCTTTAGCTGAATATAATCTCTACATAACCCATAGGCAACACATTGGTAATGCTTTTCCTATTCCTGAGAAGAAGTCCTCTGTGTAATTTTATAAAGTCCCAAGCGGTCACCTCCAATAGAATGTTCTATAAATATAGTTAAGCCATGTCTGTCTGCTTGTTGGCTGTTCAGGAAATCCTTGCATTTATGCATGTGTTGACAAGGGGGCAGTCATAGCTAATGAAACTGCAACTGGACAGGAAAAGACAGTGATTTGTTACATGCTTCAGAGCCGCCGCTGCACCAAGTCAATTTGCACAAGTTGACAAGTCAAAGTCTGATGGAAAATCACTTTTCCTTGAAAGATGCTGGCAGGAAAGAAGCTGCTTGCTATTTTAGTGACGCCATAGAAGTAAACAGGCAATGTCATTGAGATTGAGAACATTTAATAAATATATAGACTTATTCAACTTACTTTTTAATGATTGAGAAAGGAGAGTCTATTGATTTCATAGTTAGGGGGCATGATTAAAATTTGAAATAATTGGTTAAGTAATGATCATCACCATACTACTCCAATGTGAAGTGACATGGATAGACATTCTTCAAAACCATTGTTTCACCCAGCTGGTGTGGCTCAGTGCTTGAGCACTGACCCATGAACCAGTAGATGAGGTTTGATTCCTGGTCAGGGCACATGCCTGGGTTGCCAGCTTGATCCCCCGTAGGGAGTGTCAGAAGGCAGCCAATTGATGAGTCTCTCTCATCATTGATGTTTCTCTCACTCTCCCTTTCTTCTCTTTGAAATCAATAAAAACATATTTAAAAAAATAACACATTGTCCCAACTGAAACTTTTGAGCAATCACATATATAAGCCATGTGCTGATCTTTATGTAAAGCAAAATGATGGGCCTGGTCACCTGTGTCTACATACTAAAATTATCAGCCTGTCTCTACTGACATTCTCTTCTAGCCACTGACTCTAGTTATATAGTTCACCTGGGTACTAAAGCACCCTTATTTGAAAAGGAATAGCACTAATACATTTTGCCTTCTCTTATAGTTGGGCAAAGTTGTAGAATTTAACTGAATATTATCTACAAGTGGTAAACTGTTACTCTCAGGGGAAAGGGAGTAATTTCCACATGCATTTAATTAAAGAAATTAGTAATCAGTTGGTCTTTGCCTTCATTAACGGATCTTCTGATATTTAACTTACAAGATCATCCAAATTTCTTTTGTGACCTTGAGAAATGCAGTATTTATACCAAAAATCAAAACAGTTTAAAATAGGTTTGGAAAGAAGGGAAAGTTAGAAACAATATCAGCAAAAAAAATGTTCCATTGCTAACAAATGTTTTTCTTCCTGGGGAAATTTTTTTGACATTTTGCATATATATCAGTCTCATGTACAGAATAAACTAAAACAAACAAAAATATCCACAGGCTCACTATAAGCAAGACAAGACAGAGCAGTTATACCGATGGCAAAATGTGATAGTGTCTCCATTTCTTTATTACTGGCATGCAGGGGTATTCTAATAAATCTGGTTAACAGGAAATAGTTTCCACCTACCGCCACCACCACCACCACAAAAGACTTATTTGAAGATACAGAAGACAGCCTAGCAACAGTGTTTGAAGCATGAGCTCTGAAACCAAATTTCCTGGATTAAAATATTTCTCATATGGCTCATTAGCTCTGTGACCCTGGTCAATTTTTATAACTTCTCTGCGGCTGCATGTATGGGTATACTTATAGTAATGGTAATCTCAAAGTGGTTATTGATAGAAATTAAATGTGTTATTACAGTTAAATATTTTAAGAAGTGTTTTTAGCACATATAGCTAACCCTCAATAATTCCATGGTTCAATTCACACAAACTACTGTTACCATTAAATTCATATCACAATTGCTACAGGCACCTGAAGGAGTTGGGAGGAGGCAGATGATGGTGACAATATTGAGCGCTTTCATAGTTTATTTATTCCTAGGCGACATCATCAACCCATTGGGGCTGCCCAAGATCTAGAAACACCTCACTTTATTAAAGCTGATAATGCCACATGCTTCTCTAGCCTCCCTTTGCAGCTAGGACATGACCCAATATCATGAGCTGGATTTTTAATCAAGAGCCCGTGATGTCCAGGAAAGCATCCTCTCTGGCAGCTGCAGTCCTCAGAGGGGTGTGGCAATGATGCGCCTCCTGGTGTCTGGTTTATTGGCAGCCCTGTCCTCACAATGGGCAGCTCCAGGCATTCCTTCTGGCTTGGGAGGCTCTAGACTGTTTCCTTAGCTCTCTGGGGGTTCTATGAGCCCCCAATATCTACACTAATAAAAGAAAAATATGCAAATTGACCATCACTTCATGACGCCCACTAGCCAATCAGGAGTGAGTATGCAAATTAACCCACCAAAAAATGGTGGCGGCCCCACCCCCAGCCACTCCGGGCCTCTGGGCAGCACACACACAGGCATGGAGCAGCCAGGTGGGGCAGGACGCCTGCTATGAGGGGGAGGGCGGGGGGTGGAGGGAGATACAGGAGTGGTGCTCTGGCTGGAGTGAAGACTGAAGGCAGCGGCCAGAGCTAAGGCCTGGGTCCCAGGTGCCAGAGGAAACCTGGTGCTGGCAGCCAGGGGAAGGAAGGCCTATTGCACAAATCTTCGTGCAACAGGCCTCTAGTCCTTTAAATAAGTTTATTTTCAGAGTCCCTTTCTGTTTCTGCATAATTAAGATCTGTGGCTGATAGAACTTCAGTGGTATTGAAGCTATCTCCATAGGAATGTACTCATTGTGTGCTTTCAAAAGAGCTTCTCTTCAGTGGAACTAAAAGTCAGCCTTGTAAATATTTAGTTCCCAAATAAAGTATGTGTCAAATAACATAAAGCAGCAATTTTCTAAAGCATTTTTTAATAACACACTTTCAACTTGTCACACAAGTAAAACATGATCCTTGTAAAACAGAGAAAGAATAGTGGTAAACAGATGCACAGATACACACACACACACACACACACACACACAGAATTTAAAATTGCAGTATCCACAGAGAAATGTTAAGAGTAAATCCTTCCAAACTTTTCTATATGAGTATAAATATATATGTAAAATTATGTGACATATCCATTTTAGCACTATTATATAAAAAATATTTTTATTGATTTCAGAGAGAAAGGGAGAGGAAGAGAGAGTTAGAAACATCAATGATGAGAAAGAATCATTGATCAGCTGCCTCTTGCATGCCCCCTACTGGTGATAGAGCCTGCAATCCTGGCATGTGCTCTGACCTGGAATCAAACTATGACCTTGACCTCCTGGTTCATAAATCGATGCTCAACCACGGAAGTACACCTGCCGGGCTTTAGCACTACTCTTAATCTTTTTTTTTTTTTTTTTTTTTTTTTTACAATGCATCATATTTTTTCATTTCAATTAAAAAAATAAATCAAATTTTAATACTTGCCTGATAGTGTTAGATACATCATTTATTTCAACAGCACTGTTATATTATTGGGCAAAACATTGTCTCAACTATTTAAATAGAGTAAATAAAACTTCAATAAGCATACATTTTTTTCACATCTGCCCCACTATTTTCTTCAAATAGGTGAACATTTGAAAGATGATGTGGGTCCATCTGTGAAACAGAACAAGGCTCCACAGGTGCTTCTGACAGGTGCATTTTACCTTTCATCAGTGATAGTTTATTATTTAGAAAAGCATGTGCTGCAACGGGATTTCCCGCCATGATGGGGACGTCCGCTATCTCTGCTGGGCGAACAGTAGCCACTAGCCACATGTGGCAATCGATCACTTGAAATGGTGCTCCTGTGACTAAGGGCTTCACTTTGGATTTTAATTAATTTTAATTATTTTAAATTCAAATACCCACAAGTATCTAGGGGCTACCACGTTGAACAATACGGCTCTGTTTTATTTAGGACTTTTTTGGACTATATTTTACATACACATGAGACTATCACTGGTTTTGTAAGTTCTTGCATGCTACCTCTTACCATTTTCTTTTATCGGTAATAATTCTTTGACATTTTACATCATGCGCACTTGATTTCCTGCAGGGAGGTGGATATAACGTCCCCTCTATAAAAAAATGAAAGTAACTGAACAAGTGACATAATTGCCTTTGTTTTTCAAAGGTTATCATTAGCCTATATTTCTGAAGCAAGTTAGTGTCAAGAGTGTCAAAAGTGACAAAGAATTTTTGAGTCAACTCTATTTTAAACAAGGCTTTTCGTACATTTTTATTAGTTCTTTTCATAGCTGCTTACCCACCAACTTTTTAGGTTTTGAGCATTTCAATTTAAAAATATTGTATTAAACTTTAACTTTCTTCCTGAAATACTTCTTAATATTTTTTGAGTTTTATAATGAAGTATATAACAATAATTTATGTTTGTGTTTTTAATCTTCATTAATGTCAGAGCTTTCTCATTCATGTGCTTTTAATTTTGGTCTCTGTTTTTCTAACAGTTGACGTACCAACATGTACATACTTTAGTTATAACATTCTCCTGTCAAAACTCTGAGATCTCGCTCTCCTGTTTTCTGCATGTCAAGGTTGCATCCTTGAATTATGATACTAGTTGTTCAGAGTTTTTCTAAAACCTGTTTTTTTTTCCTGAATGGGATGAATTGTATCCCTCCTAAATCCATATTGTTGGGGTCCTAACCTCCAATGTGACTATAGTAGGACATGAGGCCTTAATGGAAAAAAGTAAGGTTAAATGAGGTCCTAAGGGGTGGAACTTTAAAACAGTAGGACTGCTGTCCTTATAAGAGGAAGATGGTCCAGAGATCCTACCCCTCTCCCTGTGCAGGGAGAGAAGAGGCCATTTGAGGACATGGCGGGGAAAAGGGGGGTGGCTGCAAGCAAGAAAGAGGCCTCACAAGAAATCAACCCAGACGGTCCTAGCAGACTAATACAGATGTCCTTGAGACTCCTCTTCATACTTTGTCTTGAACTAAATCTAGGAACATCTGTTATGCATATGGACACTACATTCTCTGCCATCTTATCTCATTATTTTAATTGTATGTCTTTCTCTGCATTTATGAAACAGTAAAAATGCTGCTCTCCACATCACTATTTTGATTTTGCTTCTGAAGCATGTTCATTTTTTACTGTCAGAATGAACTTCCATTTTAATATTGTGACTTTTATTTATTTCTCATCTTTATTTTACTCCATTTGCCTCCTCTTTTGTCCTACTTTGTTACCTACACTTTCGTTTTGCTCACCTTTTGTCCCAGTGTGTTTTCTCCAAGGGAACCGTTACCTTTTTCCTTTATGGTGTCGCTTATTCCAAGCATATGGCTGGGATTTTTTAATAGATTGTCCAATAGATCATTTTGAGTTTTGCCTTTACCCACCAGGAGAGATTGTTTTGCTTCTTATTGTGCGGTAATTTTAATAGCCTACACTTTGCTTTTATTGGGGAGAGGGGCATAACCTTACATTCTTTATTCTTTATATGCACTTGTCAATATGCAGCATAATCACACCATATACCCATTTAAAGTATGTCGATTGAACTGTGTATACTTCACAGAGCAGGAGAAAATAATTTAAGTAACAGGGTGTTCTGTCCACTAATTTCTCAAGAAGTGAGCGTGATATGGAAGCCACAGATCTTCTATTCCTCAGTTGTTCTCAGTTCAGATGTGTCTCCCCCACCTTGCAAGTGATACTAGTGTCTAGGGCACCTATTTTTCACATGCTGTAACCCCTATGTATAAGTCAACTAGCTCCATCAAGGGCTCACCCTGCACTTTGCCTTTATTCTCACTCACCCATGAGACAAGGAGATCTATAGGTATGAGATCATTTCATTTTCTTCCTTCTTTCTTCCTGCTCTGTAGCTTCAGACCTACAGTTTGAGCACTGTTGATGTTCAGAGCATCATGTCAAATTTCTTATTTCTCATAAGCTTTCCCCTGTTAATCTGCTTCTTTCCTCCACTGCCCTGTTCTCTGGACCTCAGCTGACATAGTGTAGGATAAAACAAGTCCCTAGCTCATCCTTCTCCTGGGTCAGATCTTCCCAGAATGCTCTCTACCAGCACTGCACTCCTATTTCCTTTCTAGTCATTTGCTGGGATTTTTGCATTCCTCTCCAGGTGAAGAAAATTAACAAAGGGATGAGAGACAGGAGAAATGGTATCTATCTGCCTTGTTGGATATAATGTTAAGAATGTAGGAAAACATTTATCTTTTTCTCTACGTATAATAAATTCTCAATTTCTGAGTCAGAGAGCTGATATTTGGAGATGTAGACAGAGTCTCTCTATGACCAAACTCTAGTGACGCTCCTCTAAATTCTCTGCTCATCTAGGCCCTGCCTTTGAGCTTTTGTGTTCTCCTCAGCATTGTTCAGTTTTAGCAAAAATCCAGCTAAGTCAGTTTTGCCAGATCTCCACATCCTCAATAAATATCTGATCCGGTTCCTCAATATCTGATCCGATTCCTCATCCTCCACCAACCCCCAGGTGATGTCAGATCACCCTGGCTTGCCTACAGCAAAAATTCTGTTAGGTTAGTTTAGCTAGAATCCCCCTTACCTCTGGTATTTCCTCTTAGTAATTTTCCATCCACTGACCCCCCACATACCCATGTTCCTTGGGTATAAATTTCCATTTTTCCTTGTTATTTTTGTAGTTAGACCAATGTTGCAATAGTCCTCCTGAATAGAGTCTACATCACTGTTCTTTAACACATTTTATGATTTTTTTTTCTTTTCAGGTTGTGTATTTTACGAAGCAAAAATGCAATGTGTCATATGCTGTAGTCTGAACAGGCTGTGTGTGTGTGTGTGTGTGTGTGTGTGTGTGTGTGTGTGTGTGTGTGTGTGACTACATCAATTAATTCTCCTAATGTAAGAAAAATTTTGCAACAGAAAATTTGTAAAAATAGCAAGACAGATTTTATTCAAACTACTATTTTAGAGGAGAGAGACTTCAGTAGAGAACTGAGCTTAACATGGAATACAGCAAAGACAGCTGGTGATTTATAACCTAGAAACAGAGTGAAGAGGTCAGTGACTAAAATATTACTAAGAGGAGACATCAAGAATAGTAGGATTCTTGCTAAACTGGTTTAACAGGTTTCTTATTAAAGACAGACTGGGGACTTAGCTATCAAGGAGGGGGGTGAAGAGCTGGATCATTATCAAAGATCAGGGGATTCTCCTTGAGATCAGGCTCAGCAAGCCATGGAGACAGAAGGCGAAAATGGAGGCCTCATTGACAAGAGGGCTCTACGGAACCTGGCCAAAGTTTGGTCAAGGAGTGTGTCTTTTCACGCAGGTACCAAGTCCTTCCAGATTGTGTCATCAGGGTATTGACCAGTCTTACTTTTCAGTAGTGTACAAGTTCATTCTGTACTATATTTTTAAGGATGTTTTAGTAAAAATGTAAACAAATTGTCAATTGGGAACAGATAATCAGATTTATTCTCCTGACAGAACTTTACTAGATTTATTAGAAGGCAACAAGTATGCAGTCAGTGCCATATTTCTTTCATTGGGATTTGAAATAGAAGGATGAGTAGGGCCCTAGCCAGTTTGACTCAGTGGATAGAGTATCGGCCTGTGGACTGAAGGGTCCCAGGTTTGATTCCAGTCAAGGGCACATACCTTGGTAGCAGGCTTGATCTCTGGCCCTGGTCGGGGCATATGCAGGAGCCAATTAATTGATGTGTTTCTCTCACATCAATGTTTCTCTCTCTCTGTCTCTCCCTCTCCATTTCACTCTCTCTAAAAAATCAATGGAAAAACATCCTTTGGTGAGGATTAACAAAATATATGTATATATACTCAATGTGTTAAATCGTTTCCAATAATTACTTTATCCTTTTTTTCTATGCTTTACTGTCTTCTATAATTTATCAAATAAATAAGTACTTTACCATTTAAAATACTTCCTCAAGTCACTTTTAATGACTTTTTTATGAAAATAATAATGTAATTTAAAACTGTAAATAAAATACAACATGATGGTATTAATAGCATAAATAGTGTAAATTTAGGTAGAGAGATAATATTAAAAATCATATATATGTGTGGGCAAAATTAGGTTTACAGTTGTATGAGAAGCACAGAGTTTATTATTATATTATTTATTAAATATTATATTGTTTATTTGCTACAACTGTAAACCTACTTTTGTCCACTCCTGTATACTAGTATACATGTATGTGACTACATTATACACATATATGGATACGTGTATATACATATATATATATATATATGAAAGAGTTCAACATCCTTAATAGTTTGTTGTCAGTTCTGGTACTAACTTTTTCTAGGGAAATCTAATCAATTCAAGTACCCACAGGTCAAAAACAAACCATGTTCTCAGAAAAACAGTAGCTACTTGGGGAAATAATACTGAATAGAGATTTCTCCTGGGGCTCTGCTTTCAGATTATAAAAATGGAACTGGAGAGCATTATGCTAAGTGAAATAAGCCAGTCAGAGAAAGATAAATATCACATGATCTCACTCACTTATGGAATATAATGAACAACACAAACTGATGAACAAACACAGATCCAGAGACAGATAAGCATGGATCAGACCGTCAAACCTCAGAGGGAAGGTAGGCGAGAGTGGGGGTGAGGGGAAGAGATCAACCAAAGGACTTGTGTGCATGCATATAAGCCTAACCAATGGACACAGACAACAGGGGGGTGAGGGCATGAGTGGGAGGGGATAGGGGGGAGTAATGGGGGAATAAGGACACATATGTAACACCTTAATCAATAAAGAAATTAAAAAAAGAAAAAAAATAAAGACTAAAGGGAACAAGCATTGGAGGGAGATACTTAGTAAAATAAAGACAACATGGTATGTTTTACAAATAAAAGCAAGAGTTATAATCTAAAGCACCTGAGGTCTAGTTCCCTTCCAAATTTGTATAATCTTAGCCAAAAGCATCTGACCTTGTTAAAACAGTGTTCTGGATAGTTTGCTGCTGCCCTTTCATAGCCACTGGCCCTTCACCACTCTGCTCTGTAACCTAGTGGGATGTCTGATACGCACTACGTTAGTGGGCTTCCTTAACCCCTGGCTTCCAGTTGGTTTTGGCTTATGGGAGCAACCACAATAGACCAGAGGGAGAAAGAGGATGGTCATATATTTATTACTCTGGTTTCATTCCTGTTGAATCCCTATGGACTGACTGCATTCTTAAACCAAGTCATAGTCTGATCAGGCAGCCTTCTCTCCCTGGATTGAAGTAACCCTTTCCTACCACTCTTTGGCCCTTCAGGCCATAGGGAACCAAAGGCCTCTGCTGTTGGGGTACTCAAACTGACCACACAATTGTCAATAGTGTGTTGACTACACTCTCTTCATGTTACTTAAACTGAATGAGCCATATGGTACCCTGACTACCATACTCAATTTTATCATCTTTGAAATGGGGATAATAATGTATGCTCTGCCTAACTCCTGGGATTTTCAAGAGAAAATCACATAACATAATGTTTTTAATGCAATTTGAGAAAGATGAAACCCTATACTAAAGTCAAAGGACTGTTATCACAAAGAAGATCATGCCTGGCAGGAAGAAAGTATTTAATTTGCTGAGTGCATTACTGTTATAAAGCACCACATTTAATCAAGGTAGTTTCATGAATTGTACAAGACTGGCTTTTAAGTGTTTTGTAGGAGAACCAAAAATAACTTATCCACTGGCCTACCTCAAATTTCTGAGGTCATCAGCAGAAATAATATCTGGAATTATTAAGTCCCTGGGACTGTTCCAGACAGTGCTGTCCTGTCTCATGCAATGTCTCCATTCCACACAACAACCCCATTTCACAAATGAGAAAACTGATATTCAGAAAAATTGAACCACTTGCTAGTAATGGGTAAAAAATTTAAAACAAAGGTCTAGCTGATAACAGAGTCATTACTCTGTCTATTTCTCATACCACCATTTTGGCATTACTATCTAACTTGGAATTATCCTGCTCTCTGAATTGAGTGCATTTATTTTCTGCTCAGTAGACGTGAGTTAAATAGATTAGTATGCAGGAAAGGTAATCTCTTTTGAGTTCTTGTGGATATGACTGCAGGACAAAATATGAAACTAGAGATAGGGAAACTGGTTTCCATGAAGAAATAAGGTGTCTGGTTTCTGGGACTACTCAGAGGACATGGCTTGAAGGATGTGGAGAGAAGCTTTGCCACTTTCCCTTATCTTAGTTTTGCTTTTAGCTATACATGTACCTTTTAGTATCTGGGTAGAGCTTTAGCTCTTAATATTATAAGATGATTGTCCTAATGTATTTCACCTGTATTGCACTTCCTTCATGCTTTCAAAATTCTAAAATAGTGCAAGGAAAAGTTAAAAATCTTTATCATTGCTGCATCCTTCAAAAGCAAATAGTTGAGTTCTAAGTACTCATAATAGCCACAGATGAATATCATAACTCTCTGTCATGATGACATTAGCCATAAAGAATTAAGAAACATGGCAGATACATTTGAAAACAATAAAATCTGCTTAGAAATGTAGTGAACCGAAGCATGTACTGACTGGACCCAACCGTCTCCAGCTTCCATCCTCTTTTGCTTTTACATCTGATGAAACAAGCTATACACATCAACTGGAGGAAAGTTTTGACCTTTGATCTTTGAAATGATCTATTCTTTGTTCATATAATTAATATAATTACAATGATGCTAAGCAAACACAGAACTTTTTAGGACTCTACAATTTCAGAGATAATTTTTATATTTCAGTCATCCATCATACAACGCTGTGGTTGTTTCCATGTGTTGGCTATCCTATATAATAAAGAGGTAACATGCAAATTGACCATCACTCCAACACACAAGATGGCCACCCCATGTGGTCAAAGATGGCCTCCACCATGAGGACACAAGATGGCCACCACAAGATGGCCAGCAGGGGAGGGTAGTTATGGGTGATCAGGCCAGCAGGAGAGGACAGTTGTGGGGGACCAGGCCTGCATGGGAGGGCAGTCAGGAGCGACCAAACCATCAGGGGAGGGCAGTTAGGGGTGACCAGGCCTGCAGGAGAGGGCAGTTGGGGGTGACCAGGCCTGCAGGGAAGGGCAGTTTGGGGTGACCAGGCCAGCAGGGGAGGGCAGTTGGGGGCAAACAGGCTGGCAGCAGAGGAAAGTTAGGGGCAATTGGGCCAGCAGGGGAGCAGTTAGGTGTCGATCAGGCTGGCAGGGGAGTGGTTAGGGCAGTGGTTGGCAAACTGCGGCTCTCAAGCCACATGCGGCTCTTTGGCCCCTTGAGTGTGGCTCTTCCACAAAATACCATGGCCTGGGCGAGTCTATTTTGAAGAAGTGGCGTTAGAAGAAGTTTAGGTTTAAAAAATTTGGCTCTCAAAAGAAATTTCAATCGTTGTACTGTTGATATTTGGCTCTGTTGACTAATGAGTTTGCCGACCACTGGGTTAGGGGATGATCAGGCTGGTAGGCAGAAGCGGTTAGGGGCAATCAGGCAGGCAGGCAGGCTAGCAGTTCTGGATTGTAAGAGGGATTCTGACTGCCCTGCCTAAATGGGCAGTTGGACATCTCTCAAAGGGTACCAGATTGGAGAGGGTGTAGGGTGGGCTGAGGGACACACACACACCCCCATGCACGAATTTCGTGCACTGGGCCTCTAGTTGTAAATAATGCTGCAATGAACTTAGTGGTACCTATATATCTTCACAATAAGTGTTTTCAAGTTTTTCAGGTATATACCCAGAAGAGGGACTCCTTGGTCATATTGCCGTTCTGCAGTTCTGTTACTGGGGCTACTACATGCAGGTCATGAAAGAAATGGTAGAGATAAATGCGTATTACATCCACACTCTTCACTTGCACTGGCCCCTTTTCTGGCCCTTTTGCCAGGAACGCCCTTCATCATTTTCATATGAAAACATTATAGAAAAAAGCTGGCTTCATCTGAATTTGCTCTTTGAGTTGAAGTCCTGTTGGCATTGCACTCAAAGCATTGGTTTGGAGATATGGGTTCATAGACCACGTAAAAAAAACTCGTTTGGCTGAGCAAAGTTATCTAACTTTAATGGCACAGTAATTGAATTTCACTAGGAGTATCAAAAAGAACAGGTACGGGATAAGAAGCATGCATCCTGGAATTTAACTTCATTTTTGGGAAAATTCAGAGAAGATATTGTAGAATTTTACTGCCAAAGGGGTTGGGTGCTACTTTTTGTTGTTGTTGTTGTTGTTGTTAATCCTCACCCAAGGATATTTTTCCATTTATTTTTTAAGAGAGTGAGAGTGAGAGGAACATTGATGTGAGAGAGACACATTGATTGGTTGCCTCCCACACATGCCCCAATCAGGGCCAGGGATTGAGTCTGAAACCTAGTAGCCCTTGATTGGAATAGAACCTGGGACTCTTCAGTTCTCGGGCTGATGCTCTATCCACTGAGCCAAACCGGCTAGAGCAGGGGTGCTACTTTTTAATAGGTAAATATGTGCATTTGTTTTGTCATGGTACAAAAACTTAAAATTGAACTTAAAGAGAGAGAGAGAGAGAGAGAGAGAGAGAGAGAGAGAGAGAGAGAGAGAGACTGAATTTTAAAATACGTGAAGTAACTAGGAGAATTTGGGATTTGTTTCATCATATCCCTTCTCATATTCTTCCTCTGTTCTCACGCACACTCACATCCCATTCCCATGCCACTCCAACGCTGAGCATCCCAACCCACCTCATTACAACCATCACTAGCAGTGTTTCAGTCACTCTGCTCATGAAGCAATTCTTCATTTATCTTCAAGCCAACTCTCTTCGATACAGGCTGATACAGAAATTCATTTACTTTATTTTGCTATCCTACATTTTATAATTGTCAACTGCTACAATCCAACTACTATATTTTATAGCTATCCCCTTTATACATGATTTGATACAACATGATTATAATGGCTAATTTTACTGAGCAATTGTTACATTGACAGGCACTGCACTAAGCTCCAGGCTTAAATGATCCAATTTGGTCTTCACAACCCTAAGTGGCTTATATGATTACTAGGTTCATTTTATAGATGAGTCTAGAAATGGTAAGAAACTTGCCTAAAGTTATAGAACTTGTAAAGGGCAGAGCTAAGACCAGAATCCAAATCAGTCCATCCCCAGGGATGGAGCTAGTACTCTGCACAGCTTCCCTATGCCCTTTGGACGGGCTTACATAGTTAAGGCAGCATTTGAGATCATTTTTAGGTTGTATCATCTTTGGATTCAGTTAATTAGTGCCAATATTATTCTTCCCATCTGTCAGTTTTCTGTTGATCTCTCAGCCTCTTATCTAAATCCCAAAAGTGATTTTTAAATTCCCCAAGATAAACTTTGAGATCAGAAACTGTTTAACCCTGTACTTTTATTTCTATGGAGTTGAAAGAAAAAGTTTAAATAAATAAACTAGAAAATTAAAGCTTTAGAGTACTTTGGGATACACACCATTACAATAGCTGGGGATTTTTTAAAATAAACTAATCATTTTAGTTTTATATGAAGATTATCGGCTTAAGTGTATTTTTGCCTTAGTTAAAATTGTGCACATTAACATAAATACACAGAGCAAAGGGAAGTAAGTAATTTGCATTTTATAAATGTAATTAGCATTAATAGGATGTATGCACTCTGAAAGTCTAGATGATATAGCTGCATTAATTCTCTTCCCCGATAGATTTAAGTGATTCCAGAATATATTTCTATCTAATTAGATTGTTCTAACAAGGATAACTCAGTTTGATAAACATTTTGAGCTCAGTAGCATAGAACTTCTGGAACTTTAACAACATAATAAGATATTTTTTTGGCTTTCTGTACATCAAGCTTTCAAAGATATCTTTAAAATTATTCCTATAATACTTGTTTGTTCCTACTTAGAAATTCCATTCTGAATAAAGTGAACTTTTTAACACACCAAAGTGCAGCCTCTACCCAAAGAATGACTAAGTAATTGTATGATTTTTCAAATAGGTTTTATGCTCTTGTGTAAGAAAAAAAAAAAGCCATTTAAAGAAAAAACAGTTAGTAATATCTAGTTCAATATAAACAGTGAGCAGAGTATAATATTTTAAAAATCTATGATAATTCCCAGGAAATACATTTATCAGCCAAGATGTGTATATTTTGTAATATATTGTATTCTATTATACTTTATTCTTTTTGTATAGTTCAGAGGTTTAGAGGGTGTTTTGATTTTAACACACTATGGTCCTTTCATTTATTAAAGTGATTTTTCCCTCTAAGGAAAACAATAGCTATATCACCGAAGTTAGTAAATCCTCAGATATTAAGGTTTAAGAGAGAGTTCACTTATATTTTCCAAATGTTATTTTAAAAAAATTATTCTACAGTGTGCTCAAATATTGGAATTTTCTAATTTCATTGACCAGAGGGTAAATGTGCCTACATCTAGTTTTCTATTATGTATATACCCCACTCCCAACACTCCCTTTTTAAAAGTTTTCTAGAATGGATACTCAATAAACTCTGCCTACAACATGACATCAAACTTTCATTGTAGAGATAGTTTAATTCTGCATATAGTGACTTGCAATCAATGAACTAACTTGGAAAATTGACTCCACTTTTCACAGTGAACAACTTATAAGAAATAAATATAGTGAGAAATATACTTGTGCATGCACATATGGTGTTTTTGTATAAACAGTCAAAGAATTCTAGATCATAAATAAGAAAATGTTGGCAAAATAATCTCCTTGTTTTCCTGCTTTTTTCTTTTTCTTGCCTATTTCCCAGTTGGGTTCCATGATGCGGAAAAAAAAAATCAATAAAATATCCACAGAAATTTTCATGAAGAAATGCTATACTCCCTGTCCAGTGTGTTTCAGTGGTTGAGAGTCAGCCCATGAACCAGGAGGCCACGGTTCAATCCCAGGCCAGGGCACATGCCTGGGTTGCGGACTTAATCCCCAATAGGGGGCATGCAGGAGACAGCCAATGGATGATTCTCTCTCAACATTGATGTTTCTCTTTTTTCTCCCTTCCTCTCTCTGGAATCAATAAAAACATTAAAAAAAAAAAAAAAGAAAGAAATGCTATACTTGTCTTAGTCAGCCAGGCCTGTCATATAAGACTGAGTGGCTAAAACTACAGAAGTTTGTTTTCTCACAGGCCAGGAGTTAGTTTCTTCTGAGGCCTCTCTCCATGGCTTACAGACAGCCACCCTCTCACGCCCTCTTCCCATGGTTGTTACTCTGTGCACACATGGTCCTGGCATCTCTAGGTATGTTCTAATCTCCTCCTCTCATAAAGACACCTGTCAGATTGAATTAGAACACACCACATGGCCTCATTTAACTTTAATTACCTCTTTAAAAGCCCTGACTCCAAATTCAGTAACATTCTAAGGCAGGGGTGGGCAAACTTTTTGACTCGAGGGCCACAATGGGTTCTTAAGCTGGACTGGAGGGCCGGAACAAAAGCATGGATGGAGTGTTTGTGTGAACTAATATAAATTCAAAGTAAACATCATTACATAAAAGGGTACGGTCTTTTTTTTTTATTTCAATAGTTTTATTCATTTCAAACATTTTAACAAGAAGAATGTAAACACTAATTATTATAATTTGAAACTTCAAAAAATGGAGGAATCATAGCACAATAACATACCTTATATTGAAGATGGCAAAGGAAAAATAAAATTGCCTAACAAAGGAAAGGTACAAAAGCCTTTCAAATTAAACTTAAATATAATAAAATAATTTAAAACTAAAACAAATAGAAAAGAACAAAATGTGTAAACAGTAAATTAAACATTTTCTTTAGTGCAACTTCCAAATTATGCCCGGGACGTAGATGTAGATGGCAATGTAGACTGGGTTGAAAGGTTTTTGGTCTTTAAAACATCAACTTCAGTGGGAACAGTGTTGTTGGTCTCCTTTTTTAGCTAATGCATCAAAGTCTGGAGTTAGTTTTGTTGTGGCTATTCTCAGGATAGATCTGAGGTGTTCGTCAGTTAAGCTGGATCTGTGAGGGGCTTTGTTGATGTTCATGACGCTAAATGTCTGCTCACAAACATAGGTTTACCCAAACAGCACCAGTATCTTCTGTGCCATCCTCTGGATGTTTGGAAAAGTGGCTTCATTAAGTGAAGCATAAAAGTCTCTTAGTTCAAGAGAGCTGAATTTCTCCTTTAGGACAAAGTCAGACTGAAGATCGATGAGTTCCAGTTGCACCTCTTCTGGTGCTGTTTCAGGGTTTTGTGACAAAGGACAGGCCACCAGTTGAAGTGACTGGTCAATTTTTTCAACATCAGAAAACCGACGACAGAATTCTGCATGCAGGTCATCCAGTGATTTGCTGTATCTCTTCAAATTTTTGATGGTCTCCTTCTGTGTGGCTAGTGTGGCAAAATGAGTGAAGACTTTGTCTGAAATTTGTCTGGAAAAGAAAATCAGCTTCAATTTAAAGGCTTTCACATTAGTGTACATGTCATGTACATACTGATCTTTTCCCTGTAGCTTCACATTTAGCTCATTCAAATGTGAAAATATATCTACAGCAAATGCAAAGTCACACAGCCAATTCTTGTCGCTCAGCTCAGTAAATCCGTCAGACTTCCCCTTTAATTTCAAAAATGCAATCTCTTCTTTGAGCTCCCACACTCGTTGGAAAACTTTGCCCAAACTCAACCAGTGGACACGAGAGTGGTAAAGTAAGTCGTGGTGATCCGCATCAGTTTCCTCCAGAAACTTAATAAACTGACGGTGCTGAAGTCCCTTTGCTCAAATGAAATTAACAAGCTTTACGACTGGATTAACAACATGATTAAGTTGTAATATAGACTTGCACAATGATTCCTGGTGAATAATACAGTGAAGAAAAATAACATCTTGGTTAGGGTTCTCCTCTTTCACTTTATCCTGAATTCTTTTTAGCAGTCCAACATTTTTTCCAGTTAAATTTGGAGATCCATCTGTCGTGACATTAGCAAGTTTACTCCATGGTAGCTTCATTTTCTCGATGACAGTAGACACCCGGTCATACAAATCCTCTCCCTGTGTTTTTCCTTTCAGTGGCTCCATGGCTAAAAACTCCTCCGTAATTTCAAAATTGTCACTAATCCCTCGGATAAAAATTAAGAGCTGAGCAGTGTCCTTTACGTCATTACTTTCATCCAATGCTAGTGAATAAAACTTAAAGAACTCTGCCTTACTATTTAACTTGCTGGCCAAGTCTTCATCAATCAGTTCCACTCGACGAGTCACTGTCCTGCGCGATAAGCTGAGTTTTTCAAACTTGCCTTAGCTCTCTGGACACAAGAGACCTGCTGTCTCTATCATACATTCTTTCAAAAACTTGCCTTCAGAGAGAGGTTTGCTAGCTTTTGCTAATTTGAATGATAGCATAAAACTTGCTTTGGTAGTTGTCTCTTGAATTGCAGTTTGTCTGTGAAAGACATTTTGCTGAGCCTGTAATTTAGCCATCAACCTCTGTGCAGTAGCCTCCTGTTCTTGAGGTGACTGCTTGCTAGCATAGTTGCCATGCTTTGTGGCAAAGTGACGGCTGAGATTGTACTCTTTGAAGACTGCAAGTGTTTCCTGGCATATCAGACATATCGGCATTGATCGGACTTCGGTGAAAAAATATTTTGTTGTCCACTCCCTCTTAAACACTCGGCATTCACTGTCCACTTTCCTTTTCTTTGGTCCACTCATGTTTAATATTGGGCTAAAACCAACAGTACTGTTCTCTTACTAAATTCTTTACTAAAATAAGACAGTAAAGTATAAAAACAAGTGATTAAATTTGCTCTACTATAACATTTTTGGTCTTCTAAAAATATATATATATATAACAAAATCATCTGAAAAAGTTCAGACATGGGACAGAGGCACCCCCTGACCATAGAGAACAACCCCTTTCCTCCATAGGAAACCTGTGTATCTTTCACACAGGCCCTTTGTTTATGGTAACACACATAGCTGCACATGGCTGTGTCTTCCAGACACACTTGTATGGGAGGTGCTAGGGCAGTGCAAAACATGGGTAACCAGTAGTTACCACTAGCACTTCCGTTACTGGCAAAAAATAGCCGCAGTGCACATAGTGTGAAAGAGCCCATTATCAATGTCAGATTGCATCCACTGGACTCTATAAAAACAACCAAGTGCCACTTTTAAATGCCCATTGCAACAGTTTTTCTTATTAAAAGCTGGAAATGGCAGGATATTTATATATATATACCCCTACTGTGACAGCCTGGCAGAGCATTACAAAGGAGAAAACCCAGCATCTGATGATGTCCATAAGTACAAGACTTCAGGCTGTCATTACCAGGAAAGGGTTTCATCCAAGTATTAGATATGAACATTTGATTTTCAGTTTTTCATTTGTCCAATTACTTCTGAAACCCTGAAATTAAGCGATTTTGTAATAAAATCTTTAGTTCATCACATTTCTATACAATCTTTTTGTTCAACCCACTGAATTAGGGTTCGTTCACACTAGCCATGCTGCCGTTGCAGTGTGGTGCAGTACTGCAATGCAGCGCAGCTAGGGTTAATGCAGGGTACACAGGTTTCCATCATGTTTGTGTTGATGCTAATGAGCAGTGGTGCATGTTAACACAAATGCCCTGTAGCATGCATTTTTACAGGTGCAAGGGGGAGAAGCAAACGCAGCGCAAAATGCATTTGTTTTGCCGCTAACACATGCAGTTAGTGGCCACGGTAGCGTTACTGATACCGCATCCGTATCAGCAAAAAAATGCAGCCGCAGCATGGCTAGTGTGACATGTCCTCTGTGTGTCTTTTTCCCTGCTGTGCGCGTCCACAGTGGGAAAAAAACTGCAGTGGATACAAGCCCTAAAAGCTGAAAGTCTTCGTTATTTTATTAACAAGTCATTGATATGTACAGAATGTGGGAACAGGAATAAATTGTGTTTGAGTAGAGCTCTTAATCTTACCTCAGAAAGGCTCTGATACTGTGCTCTCCAAGGGCGTGTCTCCCTACATCACCATGATAACGTGTCTACGCATTCCCAGGGTGATGTCCGGAGACACGTCCGCGGGCATTACAAGGAGCCTCTGGAAGATTGAGAGGTTGTTCCTTCTACTGAATGGGTGGATATAAATCCCCCATTCAGAAGAAGGAGCTGCGGCCGTGTTTCCGACGTTGCCATGTTAACACTGCTGCTGGTGAAGGAGCGGAGGGGAGAGCAAGAGAACCCTCCGCTCTTTCGGCTCCGCGGGCCGGATAGAACAGCCGAACGGGCCGGATCTGGCCCGCGGGGCGTAGTTTGCCCAGGGCTGTTCTAAGGTATTAGGGGTTAGCTCTTCAATATATGAATGGGACACAATTCAGTCCACATGACTAATCTAGTTTTCTAGCCCAATAATCTACTTGCCTCACTCCAATTCCCTTCTCTATGGGGAGATTATCTGTATACATCCCTGCCTTTTGGTCCTCAGTATGAAATATAAGCAGAACTTTTAAAAGCCACCTCCTGGCTCACGTGGTCTCTTTTTCCTGAGCATTGTTATGGGTAAAGGCTTCTTTATTTGGATCCTAGTGTAAAGATGACCCAAAGCATATCTGAATCTTACCCTCAATTGATATCTATGGTGAGCAAGAAAAATACCTTTCTTGATATTTTGGAGATCATTTGTTTCTGTAGCATACAGCTTACTCTGATTACTATATATGTACGTATATATCATTGATGTATTATTAAATCCTTCACAGTTCTTTACATCATAGGAGTAAAAATTGAGTACCTGGTTCTGCATCTTGTTTATGCTTGCTTTGAAAATAGGAAGTTAAATTACTTTTTGATTAATAAAATGGGTATATAAAGCTTTATGAATTAGGTGGTTCATTTTAAATCTAGAAATCTTGCTCACTCAACCTCATTCTCCAAGTCCTCATTCTTCGAGACATGGTGATTTCATGGGTAAAAGTTAATATAGTTAAAGAAGAAGTTGAGTATCAGCATGCCAATCTCTGTTCCCACAATCATATGTACAAAACACTCAAGGGTGTATAATTGAAAAAGTGTATGAGGTATACTTAATCTAAATTATGACATATGAAATATTATAGTCATTTAAAGGATGTTTATAGAGTGTTTATAATAGCCTAGAAAATTAATTCTGTGGTGGAGTAAAGCATGATCTACATAAAATATAACAAATTTATATGTAAGAAATTTTTAGGGATAGAAAAAAATTGGAAAAATCTAGGAAGCACAATTTTAATTGCAGTGTCTTTGTATGATAGAATAAGTAATATTTTTTTCTTGTTTTCAACTTTCTTGTGTTCCAAAATTACACAATGAGTATACAATACTTTAAGTAATGATTGTTAATAAATGAAAATATTACCTGTACAAAACATAGAAATTCAAACCACATAAAAATTCTAGGTGGGAAAAAATCATTTTAAACTACAAACATTTACAGAATAAAAAACCACCTAAACATTTGCAAAACATAAAAAGTATTTTTCCAATCACATACATTGAACAGGAGAAGAAAAGTGAAATATAATGTAAGAAGACTGTGTTAACATTATGTTCTTTTAAGGTTAAATCCTATTAAATTTTGTTGTTAATTATATTTCACACAAAAAGAAAATGGGGTATAACTGAACATATTTTTAAATTTCAGATAAATGTTCATAAACATCATGAGTTATTATCTATATATTAAAAAGCCAGTGATGGTAACGGCCATAACAACCATAATGATCGGTCACTATAATGCCCAATGTGGCCAGCAAACCAGCTCGATCAGGGGGTGGGGTCAGCTGGCCAACCTCGAGGCCCCTCCCCCCTGCCTGCCTGCCCCTGATGGGACTCTCCCACCTGGATTAAGAGCGGGCCTATGCCCAAATGCCCTCTCCCTTCCCCTGGGCCAGCCCCATCCCGGATCAGCTGCCCCACCACGATAGGCCCGCAGCCCCTCCCCCCAATCCTGCCCGCCCCTGATCATACCCCCCCACCCCAATAGGGGGCGGGGCTGGGTGGCCAACCTCCTGCAGCCCCTCCCCCTGGTTGGCCACACCCCTGATGGGCCCCCCCACCCCAATAGGGGGCAGGGCCAGCAAGCCAACCTCCAGTAGCCCCTCCTCCCACCTGGCCCCACCCCAGATTGGCCCCCTCTCCCTGTCATGGGCAGGGCCAGCCAGCCAGGCCACTGACCCCCCAACTGGCACCCTTTACCCCATTCGGGGGTGGGGCCAGCTGGCCCAATTCCCACAACCTCTCCCCATGGCTGGCCCTGCCCCCAATAGGCCCCCCAACCCTAATCGGGGGTGGGGCCTGCTGACCAATCACCGGTGGCCCCTTCCCCCAGCCAGCTTGGCCCTGATCGGTCCCAATTGGGGTGGGCCGGCTGGCCAATCTCCCTCCATCTCCTCCTCCCAACAGGCCCAGCCCCATCTGTCCCTATTGGGGCCGGGCTGGCCTGGCCCCATCCGTGAACAGTTTTGTGCACTGGGCCTCTAGTTCTTTATAAAAAGACCGCTGAGATTAAGAATAAAGGAAACTGCCAGTTGCTAATTTTTCTACTATGAAAGATAGATACTTGGTATTGCTACACATTTCCTTATTTCCTCTTCAACCATCCTGTCATGTATATTATATTATGTTTACTTTAGTGATGTTTTTAATGTTTGTATTTGGTTGTGCAAACAAACATTCTCAAATTGTTTAACTTTACTTTTGATTTAAATGGATTTAATAATCTATGCCAGCCCTTTAAAACAAACTTTCCATTTCTGAATTCTCTTGGTTGACTGAGAGTTTTTACCATCAAGTAGATTTTATTGTTGTTATATATATATATTTTTTCTTTTCTAAGGGGGCTGTCCAGGATCTGGTACTTGAGATCTTTCAGGTTCAAGAAAATCTGCTTCTTGCATTTGTACTTACTCTACAGTCAGACTTCTTTTCTTTCCTTCATGGTCTTTGCTCCATTCCCTTCTTGTAGTTAATGTTACTGTGAAAAAGTCTGAGGTCAGTCTGACTTTCCCTGCTGGGAAGTGATTTGTTTTTATTTTCTATAATCAAGAAGAAGTCTTTTATTATTATAAATATTCAATTATTTACTAGGATACATATCAATGACAATAATTTTTGTTGGAATAAATGATGCCCTTTGGAATAAGTTCTTGTTCATTTCTGGAAAATTATACCATATTACATCTGATTACTTTTTGTGTTCTATTTTTTTCAGTCCACACATCAGAAAAAAACATTTTTCTTTATATTCCCTTATTTTTTGCCATGTCTCATCTGTTGTTTGTCATCAGTTTTTATTTAATTTAATTCATATTCTTTAAAGATTTTCTACTACATAAAACATTGTAGGACAAGTCTCTATTCCTTGATCTTTTACAGCATTCTCCTTTTTATTCCTTTTCATCATTGTGACTCTAGGATGTTTACATATTTACCATGTTATTTTATACATCTTATTCATGACTAAATGAGGCAGCTTTGTGCAGACCTACTTTTAGTTCTGATATATTAGATGATCTATCTTTGACATTCTTCCCATCAATTAGAGAATTATGTATCATCTATGAGCTAGCATTTGAAGACATATTATTCCATCCATTTTTCCACAGAGCAGTCATTTTTCTTGTACTTTTGCTGAGTTCTTTCAACAATTGTCTTATCCCCTTATTTTACCCCCATTTAATTAAGTGAACGAATGCAATGCTGCCATCTTCAGGTCACTGGGTAAATACGACTGGAAATTACAAATTGATTCCTTCCTTAAAAAGAAATATATGTATATGTATATGTATATGTATATGTATATGTATATGTATATGTATATTTAATGGAGTGTAAATTTGAAGGAGCAGAACTGGTGTTCTTAGAGTTCATGCTATTCTTTAAGTTCCTCTTTTTCTAGCCTTTGATTTCAGGATCTGCGTGGTCCTTGGAGAGTGGTAAGTTCACCCCCTATTTTCTGATATCCTATCTTGTCCTTCCCTTGTCCCGACCTAGCACTAACCCCCAGAGGGTAATGCATTTGGCTCCAGAGGATCTATGCTTCCCTTTGTCATGCCCCAAATATTTATTTGTATATTCTGGCAAATTCCATTGCTACTCCATGCCTTAGTAACACCAGGTACATGAACAGAGACAAAGCCACTTAGGATCTTGTGCTTATGCAAAGTGTCTCATTTCTGAAATAATCCTCTCCACTTTTCCTAAGCCTTCCCGTGATTCACATCAGAACTCAAATCCCCAATCTGCCCTAAGCCGAATTCCCCCAGAAACCTATCATCGCATTCATCTCTCCTTATCAGTAATTAATAGAATTCAATACCTAATTGTTCTCTAGTTGCCTCATTTTGCTCATTTTGATTTATGATTATTTTCTAAAGCTACTAAAGCAAATGCTGTTTTCTCCACATTTCCTAGCACAATAGAAAATACAGTAAATGCACAACAACCCCATAAGAGTTGTTTATCTGAGATACATCTAAGTGCTCACTAAATTGAGATCTAACATATCTATCCCTTTCTCATTCCTTAGTAGAAAAGGTTTATTTTTGTAAAGTTAAGTATGAGCACCTTGTTCTTCATAAAAATGACTATGTAAACTGTAACCATGCAAAGCAATCTTAATAATCAGTGAGAAAAATTATGATTGTTCACTGATCTTCAACATTTTTTTCAAAATTTAAAAAAATTCGTACTGTTGCTTATAAATAAATAGGGAAATGAAACACAGTAAAATTAATGTTTTTGTACACCGTTTTGCAAAATGACTTATCAAAAGTAATTTGAACAGCGTTGCTTTCTGTTCCCAGGATTGTTTATGATATGGACAAGCACCTTTCTCTTCCCTGGTGAAGCATAGCCCTCTGTCCTAAGTTTGGATTCGCTATTTTATTCACCTGTTGCACTTTCAGTGTCAGAACATATCTTCCCAAATTCCTCTACTTATTTATTTTTGCAGAATTCCTTTAAAATGGAGATTTTGCCAACATCACTGCCTCAAGGACCCTTTTATTTCTTTTGTGGCAGCCGCCTTCGTCCTTTGTGTCTATAAGTTCACCTTCATGAAGTTCCTTCGGCTGCATGTCGAGTCTTTGGAGCAGCAGCAGTGTCAACATTCCCATTACCAGCTCTTTCTTCTCTAACTCCACTAATGTTCCCTTAGAATTTCACTTTCAGTGGTGTCACTTTTTGTTTCTTTGCTGCACTTTCCTCTTCCTTGGCTAATTCCCTCTTTCAATTACTATGTTTCTAAAATGTCACGTGGGCTTATCACTGGGAGACAAGGAAGCAACACAAGTACATACTTTGCTGTCTGTGCATGAACTGAATGAGAGATGCATAGTAATCTTTAACAGACTTTGAAAGAAGAGATGTGATTGGTCATTGAACATGATGCACATCTATTATTTATGTAGTAATGAGTGGACTAAAAAGCTAACAGCTAAGTTTGTACTTTATGCATTTGTTCAGGTGAACATATAGCAGTACTTTAACCAGGAAGCATGTCATTGTGGGATGGGTATTATTTAATTAAAGTGTGGTAACTGAAACTGTTGCATATCTGAACTATACAAAGCAAGGGCTCCCTGTACTTGGTTTTAACATTCTGTAGTTTCCAAGAATAATCCTCTCTCCCTCTCCTACATCTTCTAAGATAAACATATTATTGTCCTTTCACTAATTTTCAGGAATTTACTCTAAATTCCTTTTCTCAAAATGGAAGCTAGTAGCAATGCAAATGTATCTGTAATCCCGTATGTATACTATTCAGATATCCTATATTTTTTTCCTTATAGCCTCAATCTTGTATCTTTTGAATATACTTGGAGGATGATTCAGCCAATCATCCTATATAATAAAAGGCTAATATGCAAATCGACCGAATGGCCAAACGATCGATTGCTATGAAGCACACTGACCACCAAGGGGCAGACACTTAATGAGGAGCTGCCCCCTGGTGGTCAGTGCGCTCCCACAGTGGGGGTGCCACTCAGCCAGAAGCCAGGCTCACGGGTGATGTGTGCAGCGTGGTGGCGGGAGCCTCTCCCGCCTCCGCGGCAGCACTAAGGACCCCTAGTGGGATGTCTGACTGCAGGCAGTCCAACAACATCCCCCGAGGGCTCTCGAACTGTGAGAGGGTGGAAGTCAGACTGAGGGACCCCCCTTCCGAGTGCATGAATTTCGTGCACCGGCCCTTTGCTCTAACACATAATCTTTTCTAAAGGGGCAGGAATGTATAAATTTCTCATTCCTTAGTAGGGCATAGATTGTTCATTTTTCCTTCTTCTCTAGCTCAGCAATAAAATACTCTTTTCATCATTGCCTATTATATTTGAGGAATATTTTTTTCTTACTTTGTTGTTTTCTATTTTAACTCTCATAGTTTGTTTTATATCTTTCTTCCTTCAATGATCTGACCTAATTTCTACTACTTGATTTTTTGCAATTAACCTGAAAATATTGACATACAAATATCAAACTATTGTTTTCCAAAGCTTTTATTTTTAAAACCAAATGGGTTGCCTTGCTATTTACCCTTTTTCAATATGATAGCGAATGGCTAGGCCTATTTGGGTAGATTGATGATATGAAGGGCAATAGGAGTTAGAACTAACTTAAGAAAAGCTGGTTTTTGAATTCTTTCCTGACTGTCCACCCATCATATCAATCACACTATTGTGGCAGTTAACATTTGCTTTTCAATGTTACTAGTATTTCCATCTTATTATTCGAAGGTCTTGTATACAATAGAGGCTTCTCTATACAATTCCAGAAGGTAGGATGAAAGCCAATGGGAGGAAAAGAAAGAGCTTCTTAATTTGTTTTCATCTTAAAGATTAAATATTCTAATGTTAAGAGCTTTCCCAAAACTGAAGACTTGAGGGGGTAGGAGTCTTGTATCTGGAAGTGTTCAAACAGAAACTGGAAGACCCAAGGAATATTACAGGTAAAGCATGAGTAGGAGATTTGATGTAGTGACTTTGCAGATTACTTCATGCACAAATTAAGTAGTTTTTAATATATCACTTAGTGATATCCATGTTATGTTTTATCCTTGTGCAGATGGAAAATATGCAAAGTTTCCAAAAATAAGGGAGTGAATTGTCTAGTGATAATGCTTTCCCCTCTTTACCAAGTGCTAAAATACATTGTAAAATAGGCAAAACTGGTAAAAATGGCTGCTATTTCTTGAAAACTACTGTGTTCCATGCACAGTTCATGGTGCTTCACAAATTCAATCTTTAATTCTGTAAAAGTTCTGCAGGGTAGGTATTAATTTTTTAAAAACAAAAAATAAAGTGCTTAAATAACTTATCCAAAGTCACATATTGAATCAAAGAGCTAAAATTCTACTGTTGGGAGGGGTGGTAATGGGGGTATAAGGACACATATGTAATACCTTAATCAATAAAGAAATTAAAAAATAAAATAAAATTCTGTTGTTTGACCCCAGGTTCTGTACTACTTTACTGTATTGTATGAGTCCAACTTTTAAACATGGACTTAAAAAATGAATTGCTAAATATTTATTGAACTCTTGGTACTGGAACAACATTATAAAGATGTAATAAAATTTTAAAATAAATATAAAACATAGTTTGTTTTTCCTTCAGAAACTGAACTTTCCAGTTAGAAGAAAAATGATGCTATAGTTTGAAAGTCTAACAAGTCAAAAACTTAAGCACAAAAGATAAACCTTAAAATAATTTTACATCTAGAATATAAAATATATATGTTCCTTCTTAGTAATCAATTAGCCAATTATAATCTTTACTTTCAATTGGGTTTGGAAAGTAAGATTAAGAATATCTAATTACCCCATTCTTCCAGGCAGAAGGACTATGCTAATGGTTTTTACTGAAAAAGTCAGTAAATGTGCTACAACCTCTTCAGTGAGTTGTGCACACAAGAATTGCCCTTTGATTTACAAGTCCAGCTGCTATTTGCACAACATGGTATTATTTGTACTTCCTTCTCTTTAGACTCCTAACATGCTTGAAATCTTTGTTCAAGAATAACCCCGCCATACCAGCCTGCTGCTCCACCAGCTGCTGCACTCTCTGTATGGCTGCTGTCCTCAAGTTTCTACGAGATTATGTCACTTCCAGTGGTCTTTCAGCGTGCCAAATACAGTCAATTAATTTTAGGTCTGAATTCTTTCATCGTATGTTTATGTCAATGGAGTCTTATTGAAATAAAGTGAGTGATGTGGAGCAATGGTTTATCTAACAGGTAATACTATCTGGCAGCATTTGGTATTATCCAGATTATAGCTTGGAATATTTTTCCCAGGTATGAAATATGCTGCCTTAAGAACCCACAGAGTTCTGCATGGAGTTATGTTTCCTTTGCCGTAATAGAGATGAAAGGACAATGATTTGGTCTTTACCTTTAATGAGATAGTTCAGAATGTCCCTGACCACTAGACCCCTAACATTTTTACTGATGAAGCAGACTTTTAAATCTTTATAGAGTTTACCTCTTGCCAATTTGCCAAGATTTCCTGCACTCTAGCCATCTTTTGCACATCCTATCTGATCAGCATTATGCCATGGACCAATGTTCTGTCTACACATTCCGCATTTAACAACATGTAGAATGTCCAGACAAAACAGACATTTTTGGGTTGTATTACAACAGAGAATGAGAGAGAGAACATAGTCCAGCAGCAAAACTGAAAATATATATTGTTGTTCTTTCTGTGTAAATGCAAACTATTTCTGATACTCTTATTTGATAGGAATGGAATTAACTTATTCACCAAATCAAAGGCTGCATACCATGTACCTCAGGCCACATTGATCTCTTCTAGCAAAAACAGAGCACATTTGGCATAGCAGATGCCACTGAGGGTTTGTTTTGTTTGAGTCAATGGTCATCATGTTCTGAGATCCTCCTGGTTGTTGCATGGGCACCAAACTGGTAAATTAAATGTAGGGATAATAGAAACTACCACACCTGCACCTTTTAGAAATCCCTGGATTTAAGGTATCTATTTTTTTTAAATATATTTTTATTGATTTCAGAGAGGAAGGGAGAGGGAGAGAGAGATAGAAACATCAATGATGAGAGTGAATCATTGATTGGCTGCCTCCTGCAAACCAGGGGATGTGCCCACAACCTGGGCATGTGCCCTGATCAGAATCAAACCTTGACCTCCTGGTTCATAGGTTGACATTCAACCACTGAGCCATGCTGGCCGGGCCATATCTAATTTTTTATAATGCTTGACTTTTGTCCCAGAATGAGACACTATTCCTATCTTGAAAGGTTGGTAGCTACAGAAACATCTTTAAAAGATATCCTAGAAGAAAGGGAATAACTATTTCTTTTCACAAAACTTATTGAAACATGACATACCTAGAAGGAATAACCTCTTGGTGAATGAGACCCTGACATGAGCAATTCATTGGAGTGACAGGATTTAAAGCCTAATTGGAGTTCATTTCTAAAAGAATGGGAGGAGAATTAGAGATACTAATTACAGACAATTCTTTTAAAGAGTTTTGCTGCCAAAGAGGGCAGATTGCTGGAAGGGAAATGTGTGCTCAAGACAAGTTTTTTTGTTTGTTTGTTTGTTGTTTTTTAAGATGGAAAAGGCAAAAGTATGTTTGTATTAAAGAAAGAAAAATTGATAATTTGGGAAAGGGGGTTAAAACTTACTAAAACGGTGCCTTTGAGTAGAGACATGGATGAGATTTATTGAAAGTGTAGGTTTCAGCCTTGAGATTATAGCTTCCAAATGGAAGAGATCATAAGAATAAGATTGCAGAGATGAGTAGATGGGTGGTGAGTTGTGAAAGCTTTCTTTTCATTGTTTCTATTTTCTCAGTCAAATAGGAAGCAAGAGCAAAAGTTTGAAGTGAAAATAAGAAAGTGTTAAAGGTTGGAATAGAGAGGAGTAAGTTTAAAAATATTATTCTAGGAGAGTGGGAGAGGGCAGGACCAGAAAGCTGTAGTATGGTCGCCGAGGAATCCAGTTCAGGCTACTAGCCATGAAGTTGAAGTTAAATCACTCAGCATGGTTTTGTCTTTTTTTCAACCGTGATTAGTTGCACAAGTCCAGGCATGGATTAAGTGTAAATAAATGGTGTTTTAGGTTTTCTCATCCCCTTTTGCGGATTGCCTGCATTGTCAAAGTTGGAGACAATGAAAAATATACAAGTTCCGGTTGGTCCTCATGCATTTCGGTTTTGCTTCTTTTTCTCCCCATCAAGCTTTTCCTCCCAATTGTTGGCCCTGTTGACCTAGAGTGACGGTTAGGCACCCTCAGACCCAGAGACTAGAGCCTTCCATAGACTCCTTCTACAAATGTGTAAGTTTGAATCCATATAATAAATCCCTTTGTTCCATAGTGTTTCTGTTTACCTAATTGAACCTCAACTTATATAGGAGGAAAGGACATTCAGAGAAATTATGACACACCATGAATTCCTATGGCAATAGCAGAAGTATTTCTGTAGATGGAGAGCCATTGTAGATTAGGGCAAAATACTAGTGAATGCAGCCAGTTAATCGGAGGTTAGAGTGTAAGTGTGGAAGATCAGTGCACATTAAATCCACATAAATAAAAATAATAGGGTGTTATCCTTATTAGTCCTGTGGAGTCCAAGCCAACCCTGATAAAGAGCCTCTGATGGCGGAAGACCGGCAGATTGGATAGCAGGAAGCTATCTTTCAGGTGCAAAGAGGCCTGAGCAGCTGATTTTATTTTACTCACAAGTTTGGAGTAAATTTGCAGGAAATGAGCACATCAGTGGAAGTCAGGTTATACCTTACTCCATACTTAATGCACATTTAATTTTCTCAAGAGGCCCTATTGTATGTCATTTGTTCTCCATTTATCACCAAAGGTCCCACAGATGCTTTTCTCTTATGGTTTTCACATTTTGAAAGTGTGTTTTTTTAATCAAAAACATTGGGATTTTTTAGTCAAGCAACAATCTAACTGCCAATTTGGCATTTAGATAATCATAAACAAGCCACTGTTATCACAAAGAAGAGAAAAATCAACATTTTAGTTGGTCTGAGAAAGTTCATACAAGAAATAAGTGTTTACTTGCTCAGTTTCCAGAAATATAGTATAGTCTGGTTAAGCCTGATAGATTGATCATGTCCTTTTAAAATTCCTCTTTATTTTATTTTTTTAAAATATATTTTATTGATATTTTACAGAGAGGAAGGGAGAGGGATAGAGAGTTAGAAACATCGAACAGCTGCCTCCTGCACACCTCCTACTGGGGATGTGCCCGCAACCAAGGTACATGCCCTTGACCGGAATCGAACCCGGGACCTTTCAGTCCACAGGCTGACGCTCTATCCACTGAGCCAAACCGGTTTCAGCTAAAATTCCTCTTTAATAATAAACCAAAAAAGCCTCCACTAAATAATGTTAATTATATTTTAAATAAATAATCTACAATAACAAAGAGAATAGGACATGAAACATCAGTAGTAGATTATTTTAACAAAGTTTCAGAAGTTTTAATCCAGCTCTATCAGCTGCCAGGAGATATAAGTACTGCCAAAGGCAAACATACTTCCCCCTCTCCCCTCCGCCACTGCCCCCAACTTGCTCCATTGAGGAGTAACACCTCTGGATGATGGACTAATTTAAGGAAGATTGGTGGATAAACTAGATGTACATTTTACTCAAGTTCTACTAGTTTATATTTAGTATGATTATTTTGTCTTCCTGACTCTAGAAAATGTCCAAATGTTCTATTTTCCTTGGTTCATTATTAGTTGTAGAATTTGAAACCAAATTTGTAGGCTGTCCAAACACCAGCCTAGAGTAAGATGGCAATGGAGTTTTTATTAATCAAGTGTTTTCAAACCCAAAAATTTATGCAGTATATTACACAAGAAATTTATTATTCAAAAATTTTACTATATTCTTAGTACTTTCCCAGAATTTTCTGTTTTGTAAAATTATCCAAAAAAGTTTTAGGGGACTTCAGAGGAGTATATAAAGAGGTCAGGTTAGTATAGATTTTTACAGTTACCTATTGTTAATGACTTTCATGGTTGAGTTAACGGAATTTGATTCATCCTCATCTAGTATATCAGAAATGCTTCACTGATCTTAGAATTGACATGTATTTCCTATATTTTGTCCTTGATGTACTCAGCATATAATGGCCATTAAAACAATTACAAAGGAACGCATTGCCAACCAATATACAGAATTCATTTCAACTTCTTGTTCTCACCTGACCTTAATAACCGACAATTTCACTTTGTTTTCTAGCTTCCTTTGTTGCTTCTCACTCTGTTTGTTCCTGGCATCATTCATTTAAAATATATTACATTTGGGCTCTTTGTATTTCTTTTGATACATACATTGCCTCTTGGTACTATGGCAGGTGATTATTCCCCCCCAAAATGGTTTGGGTTTCTATTACCATGCAGATTACTTTTCTTAATTAAAGTGTGTAGGTTTATAAATTGGAGCTGAAAGCATTTGGCTTCTCCATCAAACTCTGTTCTGCTATTCATTACTTGAAGTGTTCTCTCACATTCACACTACCATTAACCGGGAGGCAAAAAATGCTTCATCTTTAGACAGGTTATATTTAGACAATTAATCCTATGAAATATGGCCATTCACTATTCACTCAATGTTTGTTGAATAAGAAAAATGATGAGTAATACACAATCAGACAAAATATAAAAACAGGTACAATCCACTACAAATAATATATTTCCAAATGAGACTATGGTTTTAACAGTAGGATATAATGTTGGAATGTTCATATTATTTAAGTTTAATTTTAAGGGGTGAGATGATTAACTTTATGTTCTTTTTAATAAAATTGGTTGAATTGTATACCAACTGGACAAAAATCTTAATAAAATCTTAACAAAACTTAGAAATATAAAGGTCTCTAAAATTCCTCTACTTCATAGTACCAATGCTTAGATTCCCTCTGTCCCTTATAACAATGACTAACGTCACTAATTTATACTGCACTTTCATTGGGAACCTGGACTTTCTGAACAAAGAACTCTAGGGAGCCTCACCAGAAGCTCAGATTTGTCACTTGAGATTATACCTATTTGCCATAATTTACCTTATTCCAATTCCATTATTTTATAGGTAAAGAACTGAGGAACAAAGAAGTAAATTGATTTCTGTAAGGTCATAAAAAGTTATTCCCAAGACTGAAATAAGAACTCAAAACTCCTACTTACTAGTTCAGTATTCTTTGTATGCATCAAAATCATCAAGCCAACTTCCACACCATTCCTCCCTATTCTATTGACAATCACACAGGTACACACAGTCAAGCATGGTTTTACATATATACATATATACACATACACACACACATGCACACACATACGTTAAGGCTAAGGTGATAACAACTTAAACTCTAAATGATTGTGAGAGCTTCCTAATCTATATATAAAACCCTAATATGCAAATAGACCAAATGGTGGTACAACCAAACAACCAGTCACTATGACGTGTGCTGACCACCAGGGGGTGCACGTGGAACATGGTGGGTGTCAGCCCCAATTGCTCAGCGCCATCAGCAGGCGCAAGTGGCGGCTGCCAGCAGAAAGGAGATCGGGAGCTGCAGCGGGAGGGGCCAGGCGGGGGCGTGGAGGATGGGCCAGACCCACCCCTGTGCCCACCACAGCCTCATGGCCCAACAGTTCCTTTGAAGGTACACGAATTCGTGTACTGTGCCCCTAGTATGTAATATGAGGTAAAAAACAAACAAAACCACAACATTCACATTTAGGGTTTGCACACAGCTATTAGATAATTGTACTTCCTGGCAAAATGATCAAATTCAATGACATATACCATAAAGGAAGACTTTATTTGTATTTTAATTAATACTGCATATTACACAGTTGATAAACATCACATTAAATCACTGTTAGCTCTGACATGTGAACCAAGAGGTCATGGTTTGATTCTGGTCAGGGCACATTCCTGGCTTGCTGGCTTGATCCCCAATGGGGGGTATGCAGGAGGCAGCCAATCAATGGATCAATGATTTTCTCTCATTGATAAGTCTATCTCTCCCTCTTCCTTCCTCTCTGAAATCAATAAAAAGATGTTTAAACATCATTGTTAAACAGGAGCTATATAGTTTTCACCTTCAATTGTATATTTCCAAGTTTTGAGCTTGTTTGATTGTTTTTTCTCCTGAAACATAAATAATAGATTTCTATCAATGTTGTACATAATAGTGGATGTGTACCATCTTGAAATAAATGAGGGATGATACAGTTTTAAATTTCATTTTGATTTTTAATTGGTATATAATTCATGTGCAATAAAATGTACCCCTTTAAAGTATATAATTCAATAATTTTCACTAAGTCTGTAGTTTTGTTACCATCACCACTATCTAATTCTAAAAACATTTCCATCACTCCAAAAAAATACTATGTGCACTAGCAGTCTTTTCCTTCTCTTGCTTTTCTCCTCCTTTGATAACCACTAATCTCCTTTCAGTCTCCAAGTACTTATCTGTCCTGCTGATTTCATATACATGGAATCAGACAATATGTGTCTGTCTTCTTTCACTTAGTATAATGTTTGTACTTATATCTTGAAATCTTTTTCTAATTTTATGATTTGTTTAGTATTTTTTATAATCATTACCTTTTATCATTTAAAAGGAAGTATTTTACATAATGATATATGCTTTTAATTTGCTGGCTCTTATATTTATAATAACCTCAAGTTATACATGTTATGATTTTATCCTTATAGTGTGATATACAGAAAAAAAAAGTAGAAAAATTAAAAATTGAAAAAAAATAAATGAAAAAAATTTAATGTAATCACCCTCCTTAAAAATCTTTATTTATTCTCTGGAATGGAGGAAAAAATATATATAATGTAGTAAATATATCTACTAATGTAATAACATATCATTATAATATATTAATATATAGATACAATATTATATTGAATATATGTGATATTGTATGTGTATGTATACACACATGTATTATAGAGTATTTTCTTTTTAATTAATTGAATTGGATTAGGATGTCATCAAGTCACTTCTCCTTATCAAAAGATACTCTCAGTTTTCATAATATTTATGTCTTTTTCTTTTTTTATGTAGACTTGTAAAGACACCTTAAATAAACTACATATTAATAGGAATGGTTACAAGTCATGGCAGTGCACTTGAATTTTTAGAGAAAAATATAGGGCTAAAAGCAGTTTTATATCACTAAAGGTTTATTTAAGGGTATTGTTAGTACATATCTAAAAAAGCATGTTAGCAATATGTCATTTCTTTCATAAAATTAAACATAAGTTTCATGCTTACATTTGCATCTAAATATGAAGAATCAACTCCATTTTAAAAATAAAAATAGAATCGATCTAAATTATATTGTTCTCTCTTCTCTATTTGAAATTGTTCATTGAATTATGCCTATAACCCAAGACTATCCTAAAATTGAATCAATAAATGAAATCTCTGCATGCAAATAAGACATAAAATAGCATTTGCTTATACAACAAAGACATTATTACAACAGTGTTGTGTCATCCTGTATTTTGGCTCATTGACTTGGCTCCCTGCTCACTCTCATATTCACATCTGCTGACATAAGATTTATCACCCATCTTTTAATTAAATTGTTGGAGCATGATGGAGGAGTCATGATTGCGAGAATAATGATTGCATTTTATTATCTTATTTGGCTAATTTTAGGATAGGTTTAAAACTCTTTTTGGAGATAAAACCATAATTGAAACTTAACAAATATTATAAAATTAATGTATTTTTGTTGTTATTGTTTCATCATTTTTAAATTAAATTTAATGGGATGATATCCTATCTAATAAAGAGGGAATATGCAAATTGACTGTCACTCCGTCACAAAGATGGCGGTGCCCATAGCCACAAGATGGCGGCGCCCAGTCCTCTCAGCCCCGCCGGAGTCCCCAAGTCCCGGGGGGGGGCAGCTGCTGAGAGCGGGCAGCGTGAGCAGCCTGGCGGAATGCTTGCTTTGTCACCTTGCTTTGCGGAGGGCCTCTGGGCAGCGGGCACAGAGTGGCTGAGCGGGGGGGAGAGGAACGCTTGCATTGTCGCCCCGGCGCAGATGGGCCTCTGGCTGGGGAGGCCAGTTGGGGGGCCATGAGGCCGGCAAGGGAGGGCTGTTGGGGGCCATGAGGCTGGCAGGGGAGGGCATTTGGGGGTGAGTAGGCCAGCGGAGGGGGGGGGGCAATTGGGGGTGAGCAGGCCGGCAGGCAGAGTGGTTAGGGGCGATTGGGCAGGCTGGCAGGTTAGGAGCCAGCAGTCCCAGATTGTGAGAGGGATGCCAGTTTAGGCCCAATCCCACAGGGATATCCCCTGTCAGTCGGACATCCCCTGAGGGGTCCCAGATTGGAAGAGGGTGCAGGCCAGGCTGAGGGATACCTCCCCCATGCACGAATTTCATGCACCGGGCCACTAGTTGGTTAATAAGATCTATAAGTTTCAAGTGTACATTTCTATGATGCATGATCTGTATACTGCATTGTGTGCCCACCACCCAAAGTCAAATCATCTTCTGTCACCATGTATTTGGCCCCTTTTACCCTTCACTACACCCACCCACCCTTCCCTCTGGCAACCTTCATACTATTGTCAGTTATATATCCCACATAGGAGTGAAATCATATGGTTCTTAACTTTTTCTGACTAACCTATTTCACTTAGTGTAGTATTCTCAAGTCCATCCATGTTGTCACAAATGGCACTATTTCATATAGGATTGTGGTACATGTATATTATGGAATACTACTCAGCCATAAGAGAAGATGAAATCTCCTTTTTTAAGTGATTTTTGATACAGAGGAAAGGGAGAGAGAGAGAGAGATCAATTTGTTCCACTTATTTATGCATTCATTGGTTGCCTCCTGTATGTGCCCTGACCCAAGATCAAACCTGCAACCTTGATGTGTTGAGATGATGCTCTAACCCAGTGGTCGGCAAACTCATTAGTCAACAGAGCCAAATATCAACAGTACAACGATTGAAATTTCTTTTGAGAGCCAAATTTTTTAAACTTAAACTTCTAACACCACTTCTTCAAAATAGACTTGCCCAGGCCATGGTATTTTGTGGAAGAGCCACACTCAAGGGGCCAAAGAGCCGCATGTGGCTCGCGAGCCGCAGTTTGCCGACCATGGCTCTAACCAATTGAGATACCAGGCCAGGGCCTTGAAATATTTTTTGATATTAATCCCAGAAGTATATTTTATATAATTATAATTTTTCATATTTTTTTCTGTGTTGTTGATATACAGGATATCCATTAGTTTATTATTTATAAACTATAGCACTATAACAGTAGTGATATAGTTGTAGAAAGGTATATATCTACCATTAAAGGCAGCTGGATGCTTAGTCTAGTTTTAAATATTCCTATGCATTAAAATTATCTCATTCTTTGACTGTCCTAGTCAATATGGAATAAAATAGTCTTGGCATGTGGTTATAGCTACTATTAACTCTCGCTATACCTAGAAAAAGAAAGTAGAGCACCTATGGATAATAGAATTAGGAGATTGTTTGCTCATTGGTAGATCATAAGAATGGCCACTTCACTGCTGGTGTTTTTGAACCCTCCTTCCCCAACAGCAGTACACCTAGACTTTGACAATGGATTCTTAGATTTTTATCCTTCCAATTTACCTTTTATTCTGCTATCCATTCATCTCCTAATTTTTATCTAGTCACATGATACCTTTTTCATCATGTTTTAGATGAATTCAAATTCAACAAACACTCCTTTTCTGGAAGGCATTAAGGAAAGACCAAGAGAGAGATAAAAGAGAATAAGATATGGTCTTTTTTTTTTTTTAATATATTTTATTGATTTTTTACAGAGAGGAAAGGAGAGGGATAGAGAGTTAGAAACATCGATGAGAGAGAAACATCGATCAGCTGCCTCCTGCACACCCCCTACTGGGGATGTGCCCGCAACCAAGTTACGTGCCCTTGACCGGAATCGAACCCAGGACCCTTCAGTCCGCAGGCCGACGCTCTACCCACTGAGCCAAACCGGTTTCGGCTAAGATATGGTCTTTGTAAATAAAGATTTCTGGTTTTGTAAGTAGATAGACATGTTTAAATATCTTTGACATCATGAAGACCAAGATTAATGTTACAGTAAAATTGGATTTTACTTCTAATTGTACCTCTTAACAGCATTATGACCTTGAACAAGACGTTAAACCTCTGAAAGCCTTCATTGCCTCACTTGCAAATGAGATAGTTCATGCAAACCTCTTGGTCCAGTGCCTAATATAGTTCTAAGAAAAATTTTGGCTACTCTTAGCTACTTGTTATTTAAATGCTATCTATATGTCTATGAAATAAAAGAAGTCTATAAGATGCCATGCAACATACCTTCCTCTGCATATGATAACAATATTTTTACTGCATGTACCTGGAAATATAAGGATTTATAAATGATAGAGGAGATTCATGGGTTTACCCCTCCATAATTTTTATCATGCATTCATATTTCTCTCTACCTATTTGATTCCAGCCTGCAACCTATTATTGTCTCTACCCATAGGAAATTGCCCACAAATGCTATCATTATTTTTTTAAAATACAATGTTTTTACTATGTAATAGGTCTAGAAATTGTAGAAATGGACAAATTCAAAATTCTTGTCCTTAGCGTCTTGTTGGAAGAGAAAAAAACTTAGCTAATGTTTATGATAAAATGATGAAAGTGATTGCCAAAGCAGATCCTATATCTCTTGTATTATTACTTACTAGTGGCCCAGTGCATGAAATTCATGCACTTGGGGGGGTCCCCCCCATCCTGGCCTGTGCCCTCTCGCAGTGTGGGAGCCCTGCGATCAATTGCCCCACAGAGGAAGGCCCCGCCCACCCATCCGTGGCTCCTGGATGGATTGCCCCAAAGAGGTAGGCCAGAGCCAGGGGTCCCACCTCCGCGGCATGCATGGGGCCACGGGAACCCCAGTGGAAGCCACATGGAGCAGCTGCAGGGACCTGCCCCCATGCCAACACACATAGCGTCAAGCCCCGCCCACCCTGGTGATGGATTGTGAGGGTGTGACGGCGTGACAGCATAACGACCATATAGGCTTTTATTGGTATAGATTCCTTATGTAACTTTCATGAGTGCTTGCCTTGTCTTCCATAAAAATATGTATGCTTTTTGAGGGCTAGATTATTTATTTTACTTATTTTAAATCCTAAGATTACCCACCAGTGTGCCATATGCCCTATAGTAGCATGCTAAATAATTGTTGATTAAATAATAAGTGCATTACCAAACTCCCAAGTAATTGACTTAAGAAAAACATTAAAAATATTTTCAGTAGAGGAGTAAACTGTCCATAATCCGAACAGTTTAATAGAATCACTTATTTCTTTGTGTATGTTAAGTGCTGTGATCATACCAAATACTTAATTTTGTATTTTTGAAAGTAGTAATATTAAATAGAACTTAATTTTCACTTTTAAAAAGAGTAGGCCTATGTACTATAAATAATATCTTTTAATAAATCTACAACTTTCTAGCCATAATAACAGTGAATAGTCAGGACAATTAATAGACAGAGTTAGTTGTGATTTACGTAATTCCTAAGGTCATTTTCCTTTGAATTTAGACTATATTATGGACTTAAAACAAAAATAATGTCTTACATTGATGTGAACTCAGTGGTTTTTGCTTATGCTAATACTGAACTATTTTTTTTCTTAAATTAAGACTAGGCATTGTGGAAGTGATACCCATTATTAGTGTTGAGAGAAAGTTTATTTGAGATTTAAAGCCACAAAGAGGGTAACTATGTTTGAATAATTGTGACCATATGTGACTTCCCATGGTTTATTCCATGGAAAACTCTTTTTACTATCATTCTTTCACAAGTGTATAATGGAGTTTTCCAGAAATTATATGATGTGTGATATCACAACAGATTAAATGTAGAAACAGTATGAGAATACAGCTGTCTTCTATTAAGCCAGATATTAATAAGACTGGTAAAAATGTAAAAAAACTTACAATCTTCACTCCAACTTTAAAAAATAAAGATGCTATTTCTGTTAACAAGCAATGAACTTACTATTCCTCTTAAATAAATTGTGCAAAAGTTTTCCTCAGTTCTAATTTATAATATGGCAGATATTGATAGATACAGCCCACATAAACAAAAGCTCTGTAGGTCCTCACTAATTTTTAAGAGTATAAAGGGGTCTGAGTTCAGAAAGTTTGAGAACTGATGCAACATATCACTAATTGTCTAATTATAGGATTAGGCAAAGAATTCAGAAAGACAGCTCTTAATGGACTGGAGGATTCTGGGAAGACTTCTTGGAGATACAGTCACTTGCATTGGGTCATCCATGATAAAGGGGGATTTGAGCATTATGGACTGGAAAGGGCCTCTTGGTCAGGAAGCCCGATGGAGTAAAGACACTGGCACAACCCAGAGTGTGGGGTAGGGAAATGGGGTCCGTTTGCTGGAATGGGAAAGCAGGTAGCAACCAAGTAGTAAAAGGAACAAGAGACAGGTAGAAAGACAAAGGCTGGAACCCAGGACCGGGGAAGTTGCAATGTAGTCAGACTGGCTTTAGGAAGCCATGAAGACTTTCAAGCAGGAGGGTGACATAAATGTAACGCTGCTCTGGGGAAATTCACCTTGGTAATGGATTAGATTCTATAGAGAGGGAAACAGCAGAAGTGTTATCACAGGAGCCCCTGTGTGAATTGATAAGGACCAGAGCTAGAGCATGAGGGTGTGAAACCTGAGTGATGGGGAAGCACTAAGGGGATTAGAACACACAGACAGCAGGGATTAGAAGTAAAGCTGAAATACCAATAATGATGATAAATCATATTTTGATTTTTTAAAAAATATATATTTTTATTGATTTTAGAGAGGAAGGGAGAGGGAGAAGGAGAGGAAGAGAGAAACATCAATGATGAGAGAGTATCATTGATTGGCTGCCTCCTGCACACTCCACACTGAGGATTGAGCCTGCAACCCAGGCATGTGCCCTGACCGGGATTAAACTGTGACCTCCTGGTTCATAGGTCTATTCTCAACCATTGACCCACACCGGCTGGGCTTACTATTTGATGTTAAAGAAGCCTTTGGATCATAACTACTAAATGATATTTGGTATAATTTAAATATTCAGTATAATTATTATATTAGAATTTTTAATTGTGTGAACTCATCAGCAAAGTGTATGAAAACATTTAAATTAATGTGAATAACTGATGAATTCTCCATGTCAATCATGCCAGGCCACTAAAGATTTCCTATATTTTGCAGATTGATACACATGATTGGTCTGTTCACTTAATGATAAAGAAAATAGAGGTCTTGTCGATTTAAAATTGTTCTTCAAACATTATTAATCCTTTTCTATGTGAAGCTTGAATGCTCCTGATGTTTGCTTTATTCTTTCTTTTCTACTTATAAATAAGTACCTATTTTCAGACAGTAAAACCTTTAGATGGTTTAAAATTCCAGAGCAAAGAACATGCAGTTAAGTGTCTGCCTCTCACATCTAGCTGCCAGTTACTAAGCTCCTCTACCAGGAGGCAGCAGTGTTGGGAAGCTTGCTTTCTTCAAAGTGGCACAGGCACTCTGCAATTAAGCCCCATTATGAGAAACAGTTTCAATATCACTGGATAAAATAAATCCCTGACTTAAAAGGCCTTCTCACTCATTTTGAACCAATATTCACTATAAATCTCCCTTTCTGTATCCTATGTTAATTTATATATAGTTTTAATGAGTAAATGAATTTTTAGTAATAAAATAATTGTAGATTAAATCCATTGACTAGTAAATTGTGGTACTTAATTTTAGGGCTTCTTGGTAAGCCCCGCTTTTAGCCCAGAGAAATATCCTTTGATGCATTTAGTTCCTGGAATAAATGATGAACTCTTTCAGGAAACCAACTGAATATGTTATAATATTCTACCAATAAAACTTAACAACTGATTATAAATTCAGGGTAATACTTTTAATATGAGAATAAACTCATACTACTCAGCTTAGCATTTGTGGTGTTTAAAAAACACACACACAACTACCCTTCATTTCTTTTCTTGAAAATGACAAGGTTACATTGAACATTTATTCAGTAAAATAAAATATTGACATATGAATATAAGCATATATGATACCTTATCTGGTTAGTTTAGGAAATAAATTAGGAAGACAGTTGTGTATTTGGAGATTCAGTATATAGTTTACTCATTAATTTTAAAAGTTTAATGTAATCTTATGTGTGTGTGTGTGTGTGTAATTCCAAAAAAAAAAAGATAATTGAAAGGAAGTAAAAAATAAGTTAAATTATTCACTTGTATCCTAACAAATCACAGTATTTTTAAGCCATGAGAACCACAAATCAAAATAACACTGTTAGGCATTCTGCAGCAAACTCACATCTGCCCACGCTCAGACAGTTTGTTTGGAATAAAAAGGATAGTGAAGTTATCTCTCCTGCTCACCTGGCCGCATACTTTCCTTTCCAGTGTTTCCCTGGCTCTGGAGAACACTTCTTCAATTACTTGCAGAAGCTCAGAGACACTCTCTACACACGCCTGTGACCCTCGTGAAGTCCTTTCCTTTTTAAAGAAGTTGCTACAGATTGCTTGAATTAAATAGCTTCAATCATTTGTCCATATACCTAACTTCCTGCTGTATAATTTCATTAAGATAAATTGAATGTTCTTAATGCGTCTAGAAAACTCTGGCTGCATTCTCCCAAAGAGTGGCCAGACTCTGGGCTTTGACCTTAGAGCATCTAACATACAAGAATGTGAGAAAATAATGCCCCCTCCCCATGTTCCCCTCAGTCAACCAATGAACAGTTCTTTGAAATGATTTCTTTTTTACCCTAATATATGTTCCTCTGGCATCTCCAGGTATATAGAATATGTTGAACAAATAAGTGAAATGCTGTTTGAGATAACCAAATGGTCAATAATCAAATCAGACACTAAGGTTGCTCTGAAAACAACCCAAACATAAGTTTGAAAATGTAATTGCACAGGTGTATGCTGTTTAGTACTGATTCTGTTTCATAAGTCTTTTCCTAGACTAGTTCTTTATCCTGTGTTCTAAATATTAATTTAAGTTGGCTTTTATAAAAGTTCCAGGACAGAAATCAAACAGTAATGAAAAAAAAGCATATACAATGGTTTTTACAAATGCTACTAAAGTATACGAATAAAAAGGCATGTTTTAATTTAATGTTATGAGAAATGATTTTAGGTTGAGGTCTAACAATATTTATAAAAATAGTTTACTTCCTATTGATTACATAGACATCGTACTTAAATATTTCAGTTATTGCCCAGCTGGCGTGGCTTAGTGGTTGAGCATCTACCTATGAACCAGAAGGTCAAGGTTCAATTCCAGGTCCAGGCACATGCCTGTGTTGTGGGCTCGATTCTCAGTGTGGAGCATGCAGGAGGCAGCCGATCAATGATTCTCTCTCATCATTGATGTTTCTCTCTCTCTCCCTCTCCATTCCTCTCTGAAATCAATAAAAATATATTTAAAAAAATATATTTCAGTTATTTATTAAGGTACAGTTTAAAATAATAGACTATATTCTGGAATATTTCTAGGAAACACTCTTTACAGAAAACTTGGTTTAAATATCCAATTTGAAAATACTAAAATTACTTAGATATATCATTTAACAAATGAGTATGTTTAGGGAAATGAGAAAAGGCAGCTAGGATTAAATACTAATGCCTAATATTTCAACCCTCGGTTTCCGAGTTCTGTATAATCAACATGAGCCTCTGTATGACAGTTCTGGGGGAAAAACTTGTATGCTCCTGTATTGTGTCAGATACAGTAGTAGGATATGGACTGAAGTCTCTGTTCACATCCTTTTTCTGGTGGTCTATTCTCCACAAAGCAGCTAGAGAGATACTTTGACATGTCATTCCAATATCTGTACTTTTTAGATAAGAACTATGCATATATTTTGTCTCTTGCTCCTACTCCTGTATCTACCCTAGTATATAGATTCAGTTAAATATTTATGTAGTACCTCTGACCACAATGGAAGTTAATATATAGCATTAAAAGGTCTTAGGCACTGTTCTAAATAGTCTGTATGTATTCACTATTTCATCTTCAGAGTACTATTCTGACCCTTACTTTACAAATAAAGAAGCGGAGGCACAGAGAGGTGATGTAATCTACCGAAGCTCACACTGACAGTTAAGAAGTAGAGCAAAGAATCCAGCTCCAGAGCCCATGTTCACAAACAGTTTCCTTTGTGTAGTGGTGCAGGGTGTACACAGTAAAGTAAAGCCCAGTTCCTGCCCTCAGTGTCCTCGGCACGAGGGGAACAAACATGTTTTCAATGCAATAGTAAATGATCATCATAACACTACCAAATATTTATGAAGAGTGTATATTTTGAACTTTGTAATAATCCCCTTACATGTTTTATTTATTTTTATCCTCATAGGAATCCTATGATTTTTTTAAAAAAAGAAAATTAAGATAATTTTGCTCAAGATGAGAAAGAACAAATCAGCTCCTGGCTTCAGTCAGCTTGGAGCTGATCTGGTTCTAACAACAGGCCTTAGTATTCCTCTGTTGAAGCTAAAAGATTTCACAGAACATGAACATCAAACAAGTCCACTCTGTGACGGTGACTGAGCAAGACAAAAATAATTCCCTTCCATCATCTGTCAGAGCAAAGACAAGAACAATAGCACCATACAAACCATGAATATGACCAAGCATCCGCCTTGCCCAGCTAATAAAGTGACTGCTCCTTTTTTTAAATCAATTTTATCTTTAGCTCTATATTGTTCCTTTAACCCAGTGGTTCTCAAACTTTCTAATGCCGGGACCCTCGAATACAGTTCCTCATGTTGTGGTTACCCCCAACCATAAAATTATTTTCGTTGCTACTTCATAACTGTAATTTTGCTACTGTTATGAATCGTAATGTAAATATCTGTGTTTTCCGATGGTCTTAGGCGATCCTGCTAGCGGTTCTCAACCTGTGGGTCGCGAAGGTTAAAGTTTAACCTTCTAGACAAAAATTATTAAGATAACCTACCATGGAAGCCTGGCCAGTGTGGCTCAGTGGTTGAGCATTGACCTATGAACCAGGAGGTCACAGTTCGATTCCAGTCAGGGCACATGCCTGGGTTGAGGGCGTGATCCCCAGTGGGGGCATGCAGGAGACAGCCAATCAATGATTCTCTCTCATCATTGATGTTTCTATCTCCCCCTCTCCCTTCCTCTCTGAAATCAATAAAAATATATTTAAAAACAAACAAACAAAAAAGATACCCTACCATGGAATGTTCTCTGCTTGTGATGGCCCTCAATCCAGAGCAAAACCACACTTCCTTGAATCCTCCTTGAAAGGTTAAACACAAGCCTAAATCCTATAATAATGAGCCAACAAACCCAACCTGGTTTCCCTTCCAGTGTGTTTGTTGGCTGGAGGCTATTAACAGAAATGGAGTTTCCACCAAGCTCAGCAGACACTCTCACTGTAGGAGCAGGACACAAGGCTTAGGAATCACATGCACACTGAAGACCCTTCAAATCTCTGTCTGTTGACGTGTCCAAGGTGTCCCGCTGGCCATGGGTGGGAGGTTAATTCTATGCTGAACTGAGCTCTGACTGATACTTCATTGTGATTGTTCAGCATTGGGGTTATTTTGTTTGTTTCTTCACTTAGGAATAAGTTATCTTGACATGTTTAGTTTAGTCCCATGATCAGATATGTTTTGCTTCTTGGTGAACTGTTTTCTTGCCTTGCAGTATTTGCTTCCAAGATCTGCTTTTCTTTCTTTTCTTAATATGTTTTTATTGATTTCAGAGTGGAAGGGAGAGGGAGAGAGAGATAGAAACATCAATGATGAGAGAGAATCATTGATTGGCTGTCTACTGCATGCCCCCCACTGGGGATGGAGCCTGCAACCCAGGCATGTGCCCTGACCAGGAATGAACCGTGACCTCCTGGTTCACAGGTCGATGTTCAACCACTGCGCTATGCAGGCCAGGCCATAATCTTCTTTTCTAGTCTATGTGAGGAACAGTCTGTAAGGAGGGGACAGAAATAGACATGGAAAGTCTCCCTTTGAGCCAGTGCTGAGGAAGGAGGAATTCGGGTGTCCTCACACGGTGTTCTGTGGGTAGAAATGCTTTAGGTCACCATTTCCAAATGAGTTTTCCTTCAGTCTTGTGAGAAATGACTTATTTAGCTTCATAAATAAATGAGTCAGGGGGTTTGTCTGGGGTCTGATTGAGGCAAATTCCAGAGACACAAGTTTGCACAAGTACCAGACTGCTGCATTTCTGGAACTTCTCAATCTAAAACTGCACCTCTTTCAGGTCCAAACCCTGTTTCCTTAATGTTTTATAAGCCAGTCAGAGAAGGAAAAGTACTATATGATTTCACTCATATGTGAAATTTTATGAACAAAATGAACTAATAAGCAAAATAGAGACAGACTCATAGATAGAGGGCAGGCTGATAGCTCAGGGAGGTGTGTTGAGGAGGGTGGTAGAGGGATTGAGCAAAAAAGAAAAAAAAATGAGAAAAAAAATCATGGATATGGACAGCAATGTAATGATTGCTGGGGGGCGGGTAGAGGTGGGAGAGGTAGAGGAGGGTATTGGGAGAATAAATGGTGATGAACAGAGACATGACTTAGGATGGTGAACACACAATACGGTGTACAAATGATGTGTTATAGAATTGTGCACCTGTAACCTGTATACTTTTTTTAACCAGTGTCACCCCAATAAATTAAATGAAGAGAAAAAAGTAAATATAATGCTTACATACCCTCTGACTGATGACATTTCCCAGAGACAATTTGAAATTGCAGTGACTACTGGGGGAACTTTTGACATTAGCAAGATGTTTACTTGATCGCTCCTTTGGAACAAAATGGGAAGAAACTCTCATGAAGAGATTGTCTTGTCTACAACAGAGAGATTATTTTATTTCATTAGAAGACCCCTCTTCAATTTCATTTCTATACTTCAGGGTTCAAAAACCCTGGCTTTTAAATTTTATGGCTAGATAAAATTGTCAAGGACACTCTCTAATTTTGTGTGTGTATATATGTCAAAATGCGTTTTTCTACATCTAAACTTTGTCTCCTCTTCTTGCAGATAGGAGCTAATAAGCCCTTTACAACAATAATTTAATTTTTGTCTGAAGTTAGCTTCTCACTTCATATTTTTTCTATTCCTGTTCCTCTCCTTCTCTTTTCCTAGTGCTTGAGTTTTGCAGAGTAGAAAAAAATATTTTGTTGGTATGTGTGCACTCTTGGAGTATCTAGTGTAGACAAACATTATGTTCATTGAAGCATTATTTACAATAGCCACGCTATGGAAGCAACCTATGTGGATAAATAAGTATGATACATACATACAGTGGACTATTACTCAGCCATAAAAGAGAATGAACTTTTACATCCTTAACAACAAGGATAGACCTAGAGGATATTATGATTAGTGAAATAAGTCAGACAGAGGAATATCATATGAATTCACTTATATGTAAAAACTAAAAAACAATAAATGAACATTCAAAACAGAAAAAAATATCATAGATACAGAGAAGAAACTGATACTTGCCAGATGGAAGGGAGGCGGGAGATAGAGAGCTGGGTGAAAAAGGTGAAGGGCGTAAGAATTACAAATTGGTAGTTAAAAATTAGTCACTGGGATGTAAAATGCAGCATAGGGAATATAGTCAATTATATTGTAATAACTGTATGTGGTGCCAGGTGCATACTGGAAATATTTGGGTGAATACTTTGTGCAGTGAATGATTTGCAAATCAGAGGACGTAGCCCTCCATATGATCCGAAGACAGGCTTCCACATGGGGTCATGGGAAGGGAGGAAGGAATTTTAAAAGAAATAAATTGCAGATGATGATCATGAAAGAGAAAGGCTGCTAGGGAAAGGAGGTTATAAACTCATATGACTCATTTTCTGATTGGTGGAGGCAAATGGACTTTCAATGGTGAGAACAATGGGTAACACCATTAGGCGTTCATCAAAGTCCTGGTATCTGGTTGAGCAGCTCCAGTACAGGGGGTGCTGCTTATCAACCACACAGTGGGTACAATTTATCAACCAGTGCCATCAGCACAGGAAGGCTGCTTGCTCTGCAGGTGGTTTCAGAGCCCCAAAGGGCAAAGTTAAGCTTTCCAAAACAGCTTCAGGACTCGGGTTGCAAAAATCCGAATGTTGGGCCCCAGGTTATGATATTGAAATTCTATATAAATCCTCACACCTGTGTTTCTAACCAACTGGCTTATAGATTGGAAGTTCTGAAGACCCTCTCGGGTTCAATTGATTTGCTAGAGTGGCTCACAGAATTGGGAGAAGTATTTTACTTAATAGATTGCCAATTTATTATAAAAGGATATAACTCAGGAACTTCCAGATGGAAATAATGCACAGGTCAAGGGAAAGGGGTACAGAGCTTCTATACTTTCTCCAAGTGTTCACCTACCCCTAAACTCTCTGAACCCATTCTTTTAAAGCTTTTATGGAGGCTTCATTACGTAGCCATGACTGTTAAATTATTGGCCCTTGGCAATTGATTCAACCTGCTGTCCCTCTTACCTCCCTGGAGGTCAGGGAGTGGGGTGGAAAGTTCCAAAGGCCTAAAAGCATGGTTGGTTCTGAAAACCAGCCCAAAACCTCAGGCTGGGGTCCTGTTACAGTTAGCCCCAAATGACCAGGACTTGATTAATCACTGACAGCTTTCCAAATTTTTGTCCTTGTTTCCAACTTAGGACCAATTAGAGAAAGCCAATATGCACCACTAACCAATCACAGAAGACATCTTTCTTGTTAGCCTAATCGCAGCTTCCCCAGGCCAATGGCCTCCAGTCAGGGCACACCTGAGGCCCGTCCTTTTCCTACTGTTAATCTTTTCTGCTTCTCTGCCTGCTTTTGTCTCTGCCAAAACTCAGGTGATGGTGGCTGACTCCCTGGCTATGAGCATGCTCTGAATAATTAGCCTTTGCCTGTCCTCGTTTGGTCTTCATTTATTTCCATAAGCCAAAATACACTGGTTTTCTGGCTGGGCCCTTATGTTGTAAAATTCATCCATATTATGTATAGATGTCATTGGTTTATTTTCATTAATATATAATATTACTGAGTCACAAATTATTTGTTTTACTATTAATGGCTGTTTGATCTCATTCTGGCTTTGGATTTTTAGAAATTAAACTGCTATACAAAAGTGTACATGTCATTTGGTGAATACAGTTTATGTCCATATGGAACTGCTAGGTCATAGGTAGATATAGTCGGCTTTATTAGATACTGCCAAACGGTTTTTCAAGCTGGTTGAACTCAGTTACCCTCCCACCAGCAGTATAGTTTGATAGAATTTTATCCTAATGTAATATTTATATATTTCTATGCTTGAAAGTCATTTATTGATTTTTTTAATGCTTGAAAACAATTTTTCCCTGGCAAAAAGGTGTGTAAATTGATTTAAACAAACTACTGTGATCATAAGGTTATATTAAAATGCATTTTGCACTGATTTATCATTGGCTATTTATTAATACTACCCAACTGATAAAAATAATATATTATGAATTTGATAAAATATTAATGAGCTAAATTTTATTATGACATTACTTTTAGACATGATTTAGGTTTTTAAAAATCAGTTTATATACCTATGGATCAATATTATTTATTGCTCAAGTGAGATAATATTCAGCATCATTTTATTATCATTTTTTATTTTTCTTATATGCTAAGAAACTATTCACAATGAGTAGACAGGAATAGAAGTCTATTATCAAAATATCACTCAATCCTTTGAATTCCTTTTGAGTAATGTGCCAAAAATTACATAGCATTTTATTCCCCAAATGATTTTTAAATTGTCTATAGGACCATTGGATTATGTCTTCCAGTTGGAGGCAAAAAATTGGAAACCTCTGATTAGCAAAAAGGTTTTTGCTAAGTCACTAGAACAGGGGTGGGCAAACTTTTTGACTCGAGGGCCCACAATGGGTTCTTAAACTGGACTGGAGGGCCGGAACAAAAGCATGGATGGGGTGTTTGTGTGAACTAATATAAATTCAAAGTAAATATCATTACATAAAAGGGTACGGTCTTTTTTTTTTATTTCAATAGTTTTATTCATTTCAAACATTTTAACAAGAAGAATGTAAACACTAATTATTATAATTTGAAACTTCAAAAAATGGAGGAATCATAGCACAATAACATACCTTATATTGAAGATGGCAAAGGAAAAATAAAATTGCCTAACCAAGGAAAGGTACAAAAGCCTTTCAAATTAAACTTAAATATAATAAAATAATTTAAAACTAAAACAAATAGAAAAGAACAAAATGTGTAAACAGTAAATTAAACATTTTCTTTAGTGCAACTTCCAAATTATGCCCGGGACGTAGATGTAGATGGCAATGTAGACTGGGTTGAAAGGTTTTTGGTCTTTAAAACATCAACTTCAGTGGGAACAGTGTTGTTGGTCTCCTTTTTAGCTAATGCTCTGATCCTGTGCTCTCCAGGGGCGTGTCCCCCTACATCACCACTATAAGGTGTCTACGCATTCCCAGGGTGATGTCGGGGGACGCGTCCGCGGGCATTACAAGGAGCCTCTGGAAGACTGAGAGGTTGTTCCTTCTACTGAATGGGCGGATATAAATCCGCCCACTCAGAAGAAGGAGCTGCGGCCGTGTTTCCCGACGTTGCCATGTTAACACTGTTGCTGGTGAAGGAGCGGAGGGGAGAGCAAGAGAACCCTCTGCTCTTTCAGCTCAGCGGGCCGGATAGAACAGCCAAACAGGCCAGATCCGGCCCACGGGCTGTAGTTTGCCCACAGCTTCACTAGAATCACTCATTTTTTCAACATCTATGCAAACACATAGACTGTCCTTTTGTCTGCTGCCTTGATTGGTATTATCACTTTTATCACTAGTGGGGGCAGCACACCTCAGCTCACCACTCAGGCTGGATGGAGAAAAGAGAGAAAAGACAATTGTCTTAAGAAAGGTGTGGGCAAAGAGAACAATTCATTGCCTTTGCCTCAGGCACTTTCCTAAGTCCATCAATTTCAGGACAGTACACAAGATAGTTGAAATTTTGGAAATTAATTCTCCTAAAACCAATTGTCTATATAGTTCCTGGTGCACACTCCAGTTTGAAGGCTGCTGTGTTAGAGCAGGAATAAAGGGCTGGATTTGGCTATGAGCCAGGATCGATAGTTTGGAGCTCTTTTGAACCTAGTGAAGAACGACTGAAAGTCTGTGGACTAAAAATAGTGACTCAATCAGTGCTGTACTTTGGGAATAAACTCACCCAATCATTCAACAAATGCACCATTCTGTGTAGTGTGGATTCAAAAATGAAGAAAATAAAGCCTCTGCCTTCCTGTAGTTTACATCCTAATGGGAAAGGACAGGAAAATGAATACAAAAGCATGTCAGTGAGTGATGGAAACTATAAAAAACGAAAAACAGGGATGATTCTGAACAGTGTGCATACACAGCCCCTGTCTCATGGAGTGTAAATCCTAATAAGGGAGACTAGAAATAATGAAAGCAACAGCATAATTTCAGGTAGTGATAAGTTATATAAAAAAGTTACAGCAAGCAGTATGTGTATTTTTGTTTTTTTTATTTTTTTAGAAAGGGTAAAGAGTTTTTTAGAAAGAGCAATGAGGAGATAACATTTTAGGATCTCTGGGTCTGGACTTGAATCAAATGATCAAGTATGCCATGGGAAATCTAAGTAAAGAGTTTCACCCATTAGAACAGGCCAGAGGCAGAATATACTGGACATATTTGAGGAAAACAAGAAAGCTAGCCTGGCTGGAGCAATTAGAATGTGCAAGAAAAGTAGGAAATGAAGTTGGAAAGGGAGCCAGGGCAAAGTAATGTAGGGTCCTGAGGGCATGGAAAAGACTTCGCTTTTCATGCTTAAGGACAGAGAAAATACTTTGCACCGATTTATATATTAAAAGTATCATTCTAGCTGCTCTACCAAGAATAGAATGTAAAGACGCAGGATTAAGAAGTCTTGGATTAGGCTGGTAGAGAAGGGTAAGATTATAAACAAGGGAAGGAAGACAGACTAATAATGATGTCTGATGTCTTTCTAATGAATGGTAGAGTTACAAAGTGTGTAGAGGAAGTCATATTCCTAAGACACTGGAGTCGGAGTAACTTCAAAACCAAATATAGGTGGCAGCATGATTGGAGAGTGGGGAAAATGGAAGCTCTGAAAATTGGTAGTTTAGGGGATGGGAGCACCATTAATTACAATAAAGAGATTAAGACCAGTTTGGGAGAGAAAGGGGCTAATGATAAATTTTGATTATGGTAAGTATGTATCCATGAAGATGTTTAGCTGATATAGATCATACATTTACTGTTGTCTTCAAATAGAGAAAATTTGAGGCCACTTCCACAAGTCCCAAGGAAAAAGCAAGAAGCTATTCTTTGGGGAGGGAAAATTACTATGGACAAAAATGCTCACGGAAGAGTGGGAAATGAAAAGCCTGGGAGACAGAGAAGAGAGATTTACAGTGGAACCTCAGTTCTCGAACTTAATTCATTCTGGAAGGCTGTTCGAGAAGTGATTTGTTTGAAAACCAAGTCATTTTTACCCATTACAAATAATATAAATTGAATTAATCTGTTCCAGATGCCCAAAGATGCCATTTTAAAAGTTCTTATATACAGTACATGTCCAATGTACTGTTTAATCTATAAATAAACACTTCTTTTCTTAAATTTATTGAACCACCCCCTACTACCCTTAAACAAGTCTCTTTTAAGCATTCAGTCCAGAATGTCTTTCTGGTCAGCATGCAGCATCTTTGCTTGTTTATATATCATGGCTTCCGAAATGGCTGTCACTGACAGCTTTTCCTTGATCCAAATCAAGTTTTTCTACCTCTTCAACTGTCTGTGATCATTGTTTCTTTCACACCCTTAGCAACATTAGCACCTTTGATGGCTTCTTTATGTTTTAAAATTATGCTACAAAAGCATTCTCTCCTTTTTTTTTTTTTTTTTTTTTTTTTTTTTTTTTTTTTTTTTGCCTCAGAGATGCTTTTTGTCATGCTAAGGTATCAGCTTGAAAGGGTTGTCCCTTTGAAAACCAAGTTTGGTTCCACAGCGGAGATTTCTTTTCTGTGAACAACTTGGTGGAGAACTGAATTGTTTGAGATGGGAGACGTTTGCGAAACCAAGTTTGACCGTATTTGTAAAGAATGTAAGAATGGCTATGGGGCTAGGGCGGCTGCCAACATTCAAATTCCTACTCTACTCTTTTCTAGTTACATGACTTTGTGTTACATCTTCTGACCTTGATTTCTTTACCTGAAAATTGCTCTGATAAGACTTATCTGATGGGGTAGTTGTGGAGCAGGAGTTGCTAATCTGGAGTTTATAGAATTTCAGAGCATCTGTGAACCTTGAATTTTAAAAAAAATCTTTTTTTCTATTAATCTTTGATGAAAATCTTTTCTTCAATCATGAAGTCAGGCAATACTAGCAAAACATGGTAGTATTAGAAGTGCATATGGCTTTGTTTCTTGTAGAAATGACAGATATTTTCATGCTACAGTACAATGGTAGCAGATATTTCAAAATATTATCATCACTACTTCAAAATTAGTTTATATTAAAATTGCTATTAGGTATGTGTTAAAGAGTGAGAAATTTTGAGCACTCCAGAGAGGCCGTGGACCATGCCCCAGATAGAGTTGTCAGTGCTGACACCAGGCCAGGCCTTGAGATATGGCCTCATGGCCCCTTCCCCGCTGCGCGTCACAAAATAGCCTTGCAAGATAGAACACTGTCAGCTTTCTGAAGAACAGGATGACCCTAAGAATAACATGGTCGTCAATGGCATGATCCTGACATTACTTGGTAAAAACTGTTTTGTCTTAGGTTGCTTGCTCTGCAAAAACAGGATGTGGTTAATGTGCTTAAAAGTGGTCCTGCAAAAAGGGTCGGGGCTGCTCTCTGGACTCCCTGAGTGGAGAGAGAGCAGTCCCCGGCTGGCTATTAAAGGCTCCCTACATTTTAATTTGGTCTGGACTCCAGTGGTCTTCCACTCGTGTTCGCTCCACAACAGTATGCTGCTGGATTGCATATCTTAATCACAATGTGAACTTTGAATGCTTATACGTTGGTTCTCACATCTACATTGCTTTCCAGGATTTCCAAAATACAAATGTTGGTTGGCTACCAGTTGGAAGAATTGTTTCAATTTTGATAATGGTATTTAATTATAATTGATTCCTTTGGAATCCTCTGTATTTAATTCATGCATTTACAAGTACTTTTCTAAGACCGGATCAGACGGCTTCCTCAGACTTTCAAAATGTGTTCGTGATCCAAAGGAAAAACTCTTAAGATAGACTCGAGGAGGAATGAAGGCTACATAGGAAGCATTACAACAGCACTTGGCTCATCTCACATATTCAATAAACAGCCTGCTGCTGTTGTTCTTGGAGTGTTAGAGAGCAGGAACTGAATTACGTCCTATTCATTTTTGCATTCCAAGGGTCTAGTACAGCGCCCTGCAGTTGGGTGCTCCATGAATGCTTAATGCACGAACTAAAGAAAGGTGTGCAGCTTGGCTCCTCATTTGGAGGTGCAAGGAAGGGCTGTGAGGTTGTGGGCGGCTCCTATGCCTCCAGGTGCTCGGGATTATGTCAGAGGCGGTTCAGAGGGCTCAGGATGTGAGCCACAGCTGTGTCCCTAAAAATGCACTCAAGGCACCTAGACCGCGCCTTGTCCAGGGTGGCCAGGTCCTGACTAATTCCTCAAAGCTCTTCCACACCATCGAGGAGACAGGTCCGGTGGATCCAGGGAGTGCTGGGCGCACAGGCCCAGGCGTATTCCTAGGACTAATGCTGGACTCAGTGGCAGGACGGCCTACGGATCGGCTCAGGGAGCGAGAGATCCACGCCGCTCCTCCGCAGCGCGGGTCTCCACGGAAACAGCGGGGCGCGCGGCGCAGCACGGGGCGCGGGAACCCGCTCCCTCGCCACGCCCACTTCCTGCCCCATCCCCGGCTTCCCAGGCCCCTCTCCCGGTGAACCGGATGCGCTGTCAGTTTCCTCCTCCGCGTCCTCGGCCGCCGCACGGGTCCCCGGCGAAGCCGCAGGCACCCACGAGGGCACAGGCGGGAGGCTCCCGGCGGCTAGCGTGGCCGGTGTCGGGCGCCGGTCGGAGCTGGGCGCGCACGGTTACCGAGCGTGGAGGAGACACCCCGCGGCGATGGGTGCCAGGGGCGCTCCTTCACGCCGCAGGCAGGCGGGGCGGCGGCTGTGGCACCTGCCCACCGGGAGCTTCCCCTTCCTCCTCCTCCTGCTGCTCCTGTGCATCCAGCTCGGGGGAGGACAGAAGAAAAAAGAGGTAGAACGGACTCCCTGGGCCTTCCTCCGCCGGCTGGGGCGGGCGCGTTGCTAGGCAACCCAGCCGCCAGGCCTGGGTGATGTTGGCCTTGGGGCGGGCCGAGGGGGCGGGAAGCCTTGGGGCGAAGCCTTTGGGTCCCACAGTCTCGGAGGTAGGGGGAGCCCTGTGGTTTCTCAGAAGAGGAAGCCCCCGTGGACGGTGGTGCGCCCAGCATCTCACACCTTCCAGACCCCGGGCGCGTTTGACCCTAAATTGGAGAAGGACCTTGAGGCCCTGGAGTCACGCACTTCAGTGTTTGGGATGTGAAAATACCCCTTGGGAGTGTTTGTGCTTATGTGCCCGCTCCCTTCCTTACCCTTTCAGGAGGCCACAGAGCATACTGAGAGTGTATGCTCTTCTGTCTTCTTCACTATACATTTTTATAGCTGTATGTTTATTTTTATTTTTTGTATGTTGAACTCAATGTATAATTGTGAGCGTGACCTCACATTAAGTTATGCAAATTTATTTGTAAAGGTCAGATCACCTGATTGTAGTCTTAGGCCTCTAATAACTTTGATGAAGGCGAGGGTTAAAGTTACTGATTTTATTTATAGTAGAGTTATTTGCAAATTCCAGTAATCCTTCTTTACCTGGGATCTAGCAGGATCAAATACTTATTTTGGAAATGTGAGTAAGGTCTCTAATTGTACATCATTGTAGTAAGAGTATTTTCTTTATATAATTCAAGATGGTGTTTCCTGGTGAAGTTTTACACGTGGCTCAAAAGATAATTCGGGTTTAAAATATTACACAACTTCCTTGATAGCTGGGTAGAGAGAGTGAAAAACAAACAAACAGAAGCCCCACACAGAAAATAATTCTGATTCTCTTTCTCCTTGCCTGAAACAACTGAGCTCAGTCTTAACTTCTTCCCTTTAACTTTTTTTTTTTTTAAATTCAAGTTGCTTTTATTCAGGTTATTACAGTTGTTCTTCTTTATTCCCTTTAACTTTTTTATTTTAACATGAAAGTGGGCCATATAAAATTCTTGCTGGAGTTCTGGTGAGAGGTTTAGAAAAGAACTATTATTAAATTAAAACTGTACTTACATATAAATTAAAGATGTATCTCCTAGCATTTGGTATTTATATACCATGGTCCAAGAGTTTTAGATTTCATAGTCTGTCTTAAGAAAGTAGTATTTTTTTTTTTTTTTTTGCGGGGGCGGGGGGTGGAGGGAAATTACCACAGCAGACGACAATTAAACGATGAGGAAATTCTGTTTTATCTCCTAGAAAGAACACTGTGATCACAGTAATTTTCAGTTGAAAGAACAACTTTAAAAGAGGCCTAAAAAGTGTAAATCCGCAAAACATCTTAGCATCTGCAGTTATGCGTACTTATGTGAAAAACTTTGTTAATCTATCATAGTTATACATTACAATAACATCTCAATTAAAATATTTTTAAATGAAAAATCAGGGATAAAATTGTTGAGGATTAAAAAAAGTTGTCTTCCAAAACTGCTTTTATTTCTTTTAGGCAGGAGAGTCTAATACAGGCATACCTCATTTTATTGCACTTCACAGATGTTGCATTTTTTACAAATTGAGGGCAAGCCCCTCCACCAGCAAAAAGTTTAGGATGTGCTTTGTTGCAGTAGTCTGGAACCAAACCATCAATATCTCTGAGGTATGCCTGTATTATATGCTGGTATTGCAGAATGCACCTGTTTTATTTAAGGGAAAAGAAGAGCAAAATAATAACTTAAGTAGTTGATGTTGTAATACTCAATGAGCACCCATATCTCTGAAATCTTGTTCAGTTCTCTATCTGGTACTCGGTTCAAAAACTGATCTCTTCCAATAGAGGAAGAAAAACATTCTTTATTGGAAATGTTGGGAAATGGTTGGTTACCGATGTGGTACTTTTTTGACCATATGTCTGTCTCTGCTGAGTTTAGAACCGCGTGCTCAGTGTGAGGTTTGACACCATTGAACCGGAAAGTAAGGCAGAATTTAATTTACTACATTATGTATTACTGACTTATGAATGATGTATTCCTTTGTTTTGGGGAAGCCAAATTGAAGTCTGAAGTTGAACCTGGAATCAAGAATGGACCTTAGTCACATTTATTTATTTATTTATTTATTTATTTATTTATTTATTTAATATATTTTTATTGATTTCAGAGAGATAGAAATATCAGTAATGAGAGAGAATCATCAATAGGCTGCCTCCTGTATGCCCCACATGGGGGGAGGGGGATTGAGCCCACAACCTAGCCATGTGCCCTGATTGGCAATTGAACCATGACCTCCTGGTTCATAGGTCAACATTCAACCACTGAGCAACACTGGCCAGGCGGACCTTACTCACTTTTAAGGAAGAAATAGTCATGACAGTAATAGTTATCACCATAGGTTGTTGAGTCAAACAGATGGTTCAGTTACAGATCAGCTCCTGTCTAATTGTATGACATGAGACAAACCACCTGACTTTCCTAATTTTTAGTTTCTCTGCTTTAAAATACAGATATAAGACTATCTAAAATGTTAGTGCAATGTCTAGAACATGATGATTAATAATTGGTAGCTATTATTATATGTTCCGCATTTAAATGAAAGCATTATACATGATGAGGTCCTAAAATGTGATAATACTCTTAAAAATTAATTATTATGCTAAATACACTGACTTTATAATAATTGTATATTATATAGTTACTGGAATAAATTGTCTAGTATTCTATATAATAAAACCCTAATATGCACATCGACCAAACGGCGGAATGACTGGTCGCTATGACGTGTACTGACCACCAGGGGGCAGATGCTCAACACAGGAGCTGCCCTCTGATGGTCAGTGCACTCCCACAGGGGGAGCCCCACTCTGCCAGAAGCCGGGCTCATGGCTGGCGAGCACAGCAGCGGTGGCAGGAGCCTCTCTCGCCTCTGCTGCAGGTGGGTGGTAAGGAGCCAGGGTCCCGGACTGTGAGAGGGTGCAGGATGGGCTGAGGGACCACCCTCCAGTGCATGAATTTTGTGCACTGCGCCTCTAGTTTTATTATAAAACAGCGAGAATTCCAATCTCTTGCATTGTTTGAGAACTTCCCAGTAGGACACTTTGCATCATGAAAGAATTGGTGGCATGTATGGATTTTTGTGTGTGTGTGTGTATGTGTATGTGTGTGTGTTTCTTGATGGAGATATTTACATTCATTAAAAAATAATTAGTTTTGTTATATTCTCTAAGAATATAGTCAAGAGAAATAAGTGAACAGGCAAAGATAATTGACTAGAGATTTTTATAGTCACTTTCCTTAATTATGTTGAATACAGTCATTAAAAACTAATTTTTGAGTCCTTACTCGTGTTGTCATATGACTGTGGGAGACTAGCCTCTCAGTGGTATGTCATTTGCTCTTCTGGTATGTCATGGAGTTTCTTTATTTTGATGGTGTTTCTATTTCTTATGTCATTAACACTTATCACCTAATCAACTTCATTTAGAATTGTTTTAATCTGTAATAGCCACTTCTGATAATGCTCAGATTCTGTAATTATTTCCAGTGGACTTACTGACTTTGCCATCATCAAAAGCAGCTATTATAATAATTTGTCATTTCTTCAAGAAAATGATCAGTTACATGGATTAAGAAAGTATTAAAGTAAGTTTCTGTTTCATCTTTACCCCCCTCCCAAATTGTGCCTCCTGCAGTTCCTAACACTAGCTAAAGCATTTTTATGCATCTATTTGCCAAAGCCAAAAATGTGGGCACATTTCACTTAGTCTTAAGCTAACTTTACTCACTTGTGACTTTTTTTCGCCCCCTGTTCCCCCACATCAGCTAAAGATACCCCCTGCGACTTCTCTGACCAGTGCTGTCTTTGAGGAGTACTGTTTAAATATGGTTGAACTGCCTATAAGGTGCAATCCAGGTTCTTTGCTTGCTCTTTAAGTGCTTTTCCTGAGTGAGCCTTTGTGTAACTCTCCTGTTTCATATCTCACCACTCGTCCATGCTTCCCTCCATCGTCGGCTCAGACAGGTTACCCCTTCCTCCTGTGTCGGATGGGGATTCCCCCTCAGTGCTCACATGGCTGGATCTCTGTGCTTCTTTCTCTAGAGCACTGATGTGAATTTGCGTCCATTGTTAGTACAGATGAGACCTTGGGAGTGGGTGGCTGAGGTGGTGTTGAAGTTCACTGTTCACTGTTGGAACTGATGGGGACATGGAGCTGAAAGGGTTGGTGTAAGATGGTTTATGTGGACTTTATTCAATACTCAGAATAATGGGAGGGTGAAGGATAGTGACCAAGAGCTCATTAGATAGCAGTGTCTAAACAAGTTTAGATAATGTTATGTTTTTAAGGTATGACTCCTAAAGGAGCAGGAGTTTTTATGGGAGGATACAGAAGTAAGAGGGTCCTAACGCTACCCTCATCCCCAACTGAAAATTAAGGAGAATGGTTTCCATTTTAGTAGCTCTGGGGTCTGACGAAGAGATTAAGGGAGTGAACACTCATTACAGATACGTAATACATAAGGAATTAGTTGTGATTTTGAAAATTTTACGTAAGTTTTCCCCTTTGATATGATGACAGTATTGCAGTCTTAAAATGAGAAATTGGTAGGCAGTTAATGGTAACCTTCATTTTTTTTTTATACCTTACTTTCAAGGTCTCAAACCAATTTTCTGATGTTATGACATTTTTATAAATCAGATAAACTTTTTGTCTTTGCAATATTTCATAGATGTATGGACTATTGCTTCTGTTTAAAGGATCTTGTAGAAATTTGGTAATAAGACATTTTACAAATTGCAGCCTTTGGTTTAGCAGTATCAGCATTAGCTATTCTTATAGACTGTTTCAGCTGTGGATCATTTTATAAGCCAGTATAAATTTAAATAATTCATAGTTCTCTGATTAAAAATATATTAATACTGTATGATTCTGGCATATAAATGATCAAAACCATTAACAGATAGAGGTAATAATAAACTTTTCAGTAAGCTTTCATGTCTAAGAAGCAACTGGAAAAACAGCAGAGTTAACAATGAGGCAGGAGTCTCTGGCTTCAGAGATTTTTGAAGAGAAAAACTCTCCCAAGCATTTTCTTAAATCAAGGTGTCATTACCGAATTACTGCCTGAAGTTAAGAACTGCAGTGATTTTACCAACCACTGTAGTCTCATGGATTTCTTCTGAGATGTTATTTGTAGATTGTACATAAAATGTCCTGGTCTAAAATAATCTCATCTCTTAGAGAGTGTGGTATATATAGCTAGTAATAGAACTGCTTAGCGATTTATCTTTCCATCACTCTTATATGCTCCTTTTAAGATGAATAATCCATATGAGCATTTAAGAAACGGGATATAAATGCAAAGATGGTCAGTATGTTAGTTTTCTGTCAGTGCATAACAAATTACTGCAAATGTAGTGACTTAAAATAACACCAATAACACCACCACCCCCCCTTTTTTTAAAAATCTCCTAATTTCTATAGGTCAGAAGCATGGCCTAGCTAGGTTATCCATTCAGGGCCTCACAGGCTGAAAGAAAGGTGTGGCTAGGCTGATTCTCATTTGGACCTCTAGGTCCACATTACAGCTCCTTCAGGTTGGGGCAGACTTTAGTTTCTGGCAGTCATAGGACCAAGTTTCTTACTTTCTTGCTGGCTATGCTCCTAGGCTCTTTGAGCTACCCTCCATGGGCAGTTTAAAACATCGTTATTTGCTTCCTTCCCCGCCAGCAGGATCGACTCTCTGACATTTTTAATTGCTTTGAAAATGCCCTTTAGGTTAGGCCCACCTGATTAGGTTAGGTGCACCCTATATAATTCCCCTTTTGAATAGCTCAGCTGATTAGGGACTTGACATCTGCAGATCTTTGGCATATAAGGTAACATAGTTATGGGAGTGTTACTCTGTCACATTCACAATCTTGTCCATGCTCACCGAGCGGGAATTATTTAAGGGTCATTGGGGATTATTTTAGAATTCTAACTCCTAAAGTGGGTAAGCTCACATTTTTGAGATTTTTATATATATTTAAATGGTGGTTTACAAAGGTCAACGTAAACAGGTATGATAGTGTATAAAGCTCATCATTCTGAAATTGCATAGTACTGAGAAATAGTTATTCACAAAAATAAGTAGTTGAAATGATAAGAATTATTTTATTATTTTAAAGTATGTTTTTATTGATTTCAGACAGAGGAAAGGAGCGGGAGAGAGAGAGAGAAACATCAATGATGAGAGAGAATCATCCATTGGCTGCCTCCTGCATGCCTCCTACTGGGGATTGAGCCCACCACCCAGGCATGTGCCTGGCCAGTGTGGCTCAGTGATTGAGCATCAACCCATGAACCAGCTTTTCTCAGGATACCAATTAAACTGATAAAGAAGTTTGGAATAGTAATATATATTTTCTTTTTCACAGGGGAAACTAGCAATTATACATTAAAAAGGAATTAAGAATTTTGTAGGAATGCTCTCTTCTCCCACCCATTATAGCATAAACCACTACCGTTCTTTTACCAGATATTTACTTGCAGTTTCAAAATAGCAAAATTACTTATTCTGAAGAGTAAGTTCAGATGTTTTTTCATTTTTATGGGTCTTTGTAAGCCTCACAGCAGTGAACCCTACATTTCCAAATTGTCCTTACTAATATTATAGAGGACATTAGGAACATACTAAACTGAGACAACTATGTTGTTTTTCAGTTTACATTTCTCTATCAGCTAAAATAAAAATAAAAAGAGATTTCTTGTCTCATTTAAAATATTCTTTGTAGCACCTTACCTTCTTCATTCTCCTGCCAACAGACTGATAATATAAAAAGTAAATTATGAAATCCATTGTCCACATTCTCATTACTAAGTCTGAATAGTGTAAGATTTAAAGATAATGCCATAATAAAATTGACACTTTATATGGCATTATTCTATAGTGTGTTTGAAAGATGCATACATCTTTTAATAGCCACTTTTGTTAGTACAATACACAGTGTGTCTGGACATATTTGTCAGCAGCTTCTGGAGAGCTACTTCTGTTGTTTTCTGGCTGTGGCTTTAATATTTTTTATCAGACTTTATTATATTTTTTCTACATTCTTTGATGGTGTGCCAGAGTTGTTTACTACATCAGTTTTTTCTTCTTCACAGACACAAGCTAGACTACACTCCCAGCTTCCTCCACATTCATGTAGGGCCTTGTGACCGAGTTCTGGGCAATGGAATGTGACTAGAAGTGATTCGAGTCATCTCCAGCCGGGCCCGTAAAGATTTGCCTGGTCTACTACCACCTGCTCAGAGGACTCTTCTGCATTGGCTCATCACCAGCTTCCCTCTGAGGGTCTGAGCCAGGGTGCCCTTGAGGTAGGAAAGGAAGAGAAAGCCACCGCTCTTCAGAAATAGGAGAGGTAGATTCAGGAGATCACAGTATTAGTTTTCTATGGTTGTTGTAACAAGTTATCACAGATGTACTGGCTTAAAACTGCACATTTATCTTCCCTTTAGAGATCAAAAGTCTAAAATCAGCCTCACTGGGCTAAAATCAAGGGGTTTACAAGGCTGGTTCCTTGTGGAAGTTCCTTGTCTTTTTCAACTTAAAGAGGCTGCCTCAGTTCTTCCTGATTCCTCACCTGCATCACTCCAGCCTCTTGCTTGCATCCTCACACCTACTATTGACTGATCCTCCCTCTTCTGAAACCCCACTTGGCTAATGTAGGCTAATCTAATTTCAAGATCCTTAGTCACATCTACACAGCATGAACTAACTGTAATATGCTCCATGTTTCTTGGGATTAGGATGTGCGTATGTGGGGTGGGACATGGTTTAGCCTATCACAACTACCCAGCAGTTGTAGACCAAGATACCTGGTGGAAGTCTTTAAGAACTGTAAGCGGTCCAGGTGAACTCTTGAGAATCACCTGCTTTGGTGATGCATGCTGAGATTGGGGGTAGCTGCTTTCCTTACCTTTGTTTTCTCTGTCTCCCCACTGATGTTCTAAGCTGCCCCTATTTTTTTTTGCTACAGTACTATAGTCTGGTTTACTCTTCATAATTAGAGATGCTAAAACTAAATACTAAAACAAGTCTCGTCTCTTTCTGTGTATTTAAACACCTGATTTAGAATAGTATGTGTTCCTTGTATTTATGTTTATGAATATATTATACAAAGAAAACCGACTCCTAACATTTTGTCCATCACTTATTAAGAAATCACTATCTCAACCTCTGAACTAACTCATTGCTATGCATCCTCATTTGCTTCCCTCTACATTATCAAATGCTACTGCTGTTTGCATATTTAGAACAGTGTGCTCATGTAATATACTTCTTGCAGGGTCTAGACTTGCATGGAATTCAGTAGCTATTCTTTAATAGTATACCCTCTCTTGTGGGATACAGCAGTTTGATTACTGGTATATTTCCACCAGATTTAAAATGTGTCGAGAGCTCAGAAGCAAATCTCAGTGGCTGGTGTCTTGAGGAACATAGCTTTAAAACAACAGCATCATCTAATTTTTCATATAATTATTTTGGATAAGTGGTATTGTTATCTCTTCAAGATGAGAGAACCCCACAAAGTTCAAGGTGGCACAGTTGGTAAGGGACAGAGCTGTGCCTCAAACATTGGCCTCTTTTTCCATCAGGTATGCCTCAGTGTAGGCACATGTACTTGTTTACTTTGCCTCACAAGAGATACATTTTCCTGAAAGTGGTAGCATGCATCATAGTTTGTTTTAATTTGGATGGTGTCCCCTTTTGGTTTTCAGTTAGTAATGGCTACCAGCAGGGGCTTTAATGAATCTGCTCTTGGCGCAGCCAATTGGGGATCCACAACAGAGGTTCTAGTCATAGCTGCTTTATCTTTTGACTCTGTCCTCTTGGTTAAGCCAAGCCATTCCATCTTTCTGTCACAATACTTAGTTAGCTAAAAAAAATCAGAGTTGAGCTAGATCAAAGATGGCTTTCAACCTTCACACCTTATCCATTTTAAGGAAAGAGTTGAAAACATTGTGGCAGTAGGAAGAGCTTGATTTTCAAAAAACACACAAGTTAATATTTTTTCAATTAAAAATATTCTCTTACTGTTTTTTTTTTTAATTAGTCACCATCAATCACTCTCTGGATGTTTTCACAGCACATTTTTATCCTTTTGAATATTAGCATAATGTCCTTTATATTATTCATCTTCAAATCTCCCTTAGAACTTAGTCCAGTGTCTTGCTTAGATTAGATACTTAAGTATTTTTTTAATACTTGGAGTAGTAGCAAACATTTCTGAAGTGTACAAGCTCACCCCCCTCCCACTTTACCTCAAATAAATAGTACTTGGAAAGAGGACAGTTTATGAATCTAGTTAAAATGATGAACAGTATTTCACAGAAATGAAAAAAAGCTTTGAGGTCATTTATATAAAATTAAGTCAAAATGATAAAAATTCAGTCAGTTGCTCATATGCTAAAATTTAACTTTTAATTGCAAGTAGTCATAATCTATTAGAATGAATAATGAATGAATCAGTGATGTTTTTGTTGTGATTTTTCTCAATAAAATCATATTACAGCATGATGGACATCTTCAGTTACTGCTTGACCTTTGGAGCATAATTCTGGAGGTCATTTTCACAAAAATATTAAGTTTACCAGTTTTTTCAGTGGGCATCTTTCAGTTCTTGCATATTTATATCATTCTTTTTTAAAGTACTTAATGCCATTTTGTCTTTCTCTTTTCATATGTTAATTGTAATCTTACAGGTCCTCATTTGTCTTTGGTTTGGCATATAATTTGAGTAGTTCTCCTGTATCAGTTTTAAAAAATAAAATTGTTGAAAACCTTTGCTATTTATAAGATTGCAGTCAAATGTAAGAATGACCAAGAAATAGTGTGACATGGTGTATAGGGATAGATGCTTGGGTGAAATAGGAATGGATGTCTGCATACGTATTACTTTCATAAGTGGTTGGACATTAGTGAATATAACAAATAGCTTTTGCCTCTCTATGCATCTTTGTATTTTTGCCGGGCACATATTGCATACTTAGATAAGGAGGATCTGTGGCTGGAACCTTTGATGAAATTGCTGAGTTGAGAGGCTTGTTCGTGTTCCGGTTGCTGGTAAGGAAGGTCACAGTAAATAGAGGTCCAGTAGTATTACCACCTCTGTTCTCTGTAGGCCTCCCCTCCTTTCCTTCTTTGTTTTTTTCTTAACAGCCCCTCCTTTATGACCACACAGGTAAGTCTGTTACCAGGCCAGGCTACTCATACTGCATATCCCACTTGTCACATTTGGTACACGGTTGGGCAAGTGACTGGGTCATTCATTGGGATTTTTCTAAGTGGAACCAGCAGCAAGGTTATCTTACTGCTAATTGGCGCATGAAATTGGAAGGATGTGATTTTAGGTTGCCTATCACTTCTGGCATGAAAAACTCTGATGTACAGAAGCTAAGCAGATAAACAAAGAGATTTTCACTGATTAATATTTGAGTACTGACTCTATGTCAGTCTTTGTTCTAGGTGCCACTGATTCAGAAAATAAATCAAGCTCTTGGATCTAGTCATCCCTGAAACCAGGTCTCCCTCCTTCCTTCCCTGTTGTATGTTCATATACAGTTCCTTTTCAACCATGCTAGATTTAACCAGGCTTATGTCATTTTTAATTAAAGGAGTTTTGATAAATATGAAATCCATTTATCACTTTTTCAGCTTTGATTAAGAAGGTAATACAGAATTTAATATATATAAATAAATTCAAATTGGTGAAATACACACTTATCTTCATAGTACAGGTACAGACTGAAGAAGCTGGCTAAGCTAATCCTTTCCTTTGGTAATTTTAGCTTTTTTCCATTGCCACTTTGGGGTGATATTTTGTTCCTGGAAGTTTTCCTGTCTTTTTTTTAATCCTTTATCAGGCTTAGCTGGACAGAGTAAGGGAAATGAAGCATTTTCCTGTTAAGGGAGCCTAACTGGCATTCAAATCCTTAATCCACTTCTTAGTTACTTATTAATTTTTGTTAGTTTTTGCCACTTGATAGCTTCCTCCATCCATCCTTCCATCCTCCACCACCACCCTCAAGATCTTTTGAGATTAACCTGCTGCATTTCTCATTCTTGTTACTAAAATGGTACAACTATGATTATAAGTATAAATACACTTCATGAGAATGGGGAAATGGCATAGGAGGCATCATTCTTTCCCTACTGGTCAGCTTCTTTTTTTCTACGCTTAGTTGTCCCTGCCCTGCTCTCATCTCTTCCCTCGGGCCGTTGGAGGTCATCAGGTGGTCTCTTTTGTTCAGGTCCTTTCTTTGCTTTCTTCCTTTTTTAAAAAAATTTTTTTTTATTGATTTCTGAGAGGAAGGGAGAGGGAGCGAGAGATAGAAATGTCAATGATGAGAGACAATCATTCATCAGCTGCCTCCTGCACACCCCTCACTGGGGATGGGACCCGCAACCCTGGCATGTGCCCTTGACCAAGAAGAAACCCAGGACCCTTCAGTCCACAGGCCGACGCTCTATCCACTGAGCCAAACCGGTTTCGGCTGCCGCGACCCTTTAATACAGTTCCTCATGTTGTGGTGACCCCCAACCATAAAATTATTTTCGTTGCTACTTCATAACTGTAATTTTGCTACTGTTAATGAATAGTAATGTAAATATCTGTGTTTTCCGATGGTCTTAGGCTCTCCAGCAGCAGTTCTCAACCTGTGGGTCACAACTCACAGGTTGAGAACTGCTAACAGGGTCGCCTAAGACTGTCGGAAAACACAGATATTTACATTACTATTCATTAACAGTAGCAAAATTACAGTTATGAAGTAGCAACGAAAATAATTTTATGGTTGGGGTCACCACAACATGAGGAACTGTATTAAAGGGTCGCGGCATTAGAAAGGTTGAGAACCATAAGAGCTAGAGCTCATGTTGTAATTAACGTTGTCTCAATCATCTTGAGAACATGGGAGGGTTTACTTCGTTGTCTCACTCAGTTTGGGCTGCTACAACAAAGCACCATGGCCTGGTTGACTTATAAGCAACAGAAACTTATTTTTCGCATTTCTGGAGGCTGGAGGTCCAATCAGGGTGCCAGCAGAGTCGGGTTCTAAAAAACCCTCTACCAGGTTGCAGATGACTGATTTCTCATTTAATCCTACAGGGCGCATAAAGGGCAAGCAAACTCTGGGGTTCTGTCCATAAGGCATTAATCCAGTTCACCCTCATGACCTAATCACCTCCCAAAGGCCCTATCTCTCAGTACCATCACATTGGGAGTTAGGATTTCAACATGTGAATTTTGGGGTGACACAAATATTCAGTCTACTGCAACCACCTTAGAGAAGTAGGTCAGTAAAACATTATTTTAAGATAGATGTTACACTTTGTGTTCAAATGGCTTTTCATGTATGTGTAAATCACTTGGAAAACATTTAGAGGGATCAGCCAATTAGAAGCTAATAAGCATGTCTAACCTCATACTTACAGTTGTAAGGGATGTCTCCAGCTGTGGAACTAACTATCCTGGTGGTATTATGTGTTAAGATTTTTTTGAAGGAAAAAAAAGTAGTTTAACTTTTGGGATTTTTTTTTTTCCTAATGAGCATTTAGTTCTTATTTAAATTTTCTTTGATTTGTTGTTTTGAAAAATTTTATACTTTAGGCTTACTCATCAAAAGCAATGAGCATTTTAAAAGATATACTATACTGTCATCTAAAGTATACATTTTATGGGACATATTCAATCAACTGAATAATTTCTGCATATCCTATCTAATAAAAGAGTAATATGCAAATTGACCGTACCTCCGCTACGCCCACAAGCCATGCCCACAAGCCATGCCCACCAGCCATGCCCACCATCCAATCAGGAGCTAATATGCAGATAAACCCAACCAGGATGGCTGTGGCCACAGAGAGCAGGAGGGAGGCTTGGGTTTCCCCGGCAATGGAGGAAGCCAAGCTTTGTGCACACTCTGGCGGGCCCAGGCCTCCACTCCAGGCTACAAAGTTTCAATTATAGAAGATAAATAAAGCCCAACAGAAATGGCGGCAGCCATGGAGTTGGAGAGAGCAGGAGGCTAGGGTTGCCCCCGGTGATGGAGGAAGCCAAGCTTTCCGCACACCCTGGCCGGCCCAGGCCTCCGCTTAAGGCTACAAAGTTTCAATTATAGAAGATAAATAAATCCCAACAGAAATGGCTGCTGCCATGGAGGGAGCAGAAGGCTTGGCTGTGCTCTAGGCTACAAAGTTTCAATTGTAGAAGATAAATAAATCCCAGATACCAGGGCCACCACTTGGGTTACCAGGGGGCGTGGCCGGCCTGCAAACCACCACAGGCCCCTCGCCCAGGCCGCCCCACGCCCCAAGGAAACCCCTACCCTGATCCGGGACACCCTTCAGGGCAAACCAGCTGGCCCCCACCCGTGCACCAGACCTCTATCCTATCTAATAAAAGAGTAATATGCAGATTGACCATCAGTCCAACACACAAGATGGCTGCCCCCATGTGGTTAAAGATCCTGCCCCCATGTGGACACAAGATGGCCAGCAGGGGAGGGCAGTTGGGAGGGACCAGGCCTACAAGGGAGGGCAGTTGGGTGCGATCAAGCCAGCAGGGGAGGGCAGTTAGGGGTGACCAGGCCGGCAGAGGAGGGAAGTTGGGCGTGACCGGGCCTGCAGGGAAGGGCAGTTGGGGGGGAACCAGGCCTGCAGGGGAAAGCAGTTGGGGGGTACCAGGCCTGCAGGGAAGGGCAGTTAGGGGTGACCGGGCCTGCAGGGGATGGCAGTTAGGGGCAAACAGGCTGGCAGGGGAGCAGTTAGGCATCAATCAGGCTGGCAGGGGAGTGGTTGGGGGTGATCAGGCTGGCAGGCAGAAGCAGTTAGGGGCAATCAGGAAGGCAGGCAGGCGAGCAGTTGGGAGCCAGCAGTCCTGGATTGTGATAGTGATGTTCCAGATTGGAGAGGGTGCAGTCTGGGCTGAGGGACACCCCCCCTCCTGTGCATGAATTTCGTGCACCGGGCTTCTAGTGTATACATATTTTTGTATATAAACATATTATGTATTGGGAAACAATAGGAGTTTGGTAAAGTTCATTTTTTGCGCGTTTGATACTTCACCTGATCTTAGCCAAAAGGCCAAGAAGCAGTTTGATTTTTAACATTTTGTTTTAAAGAGGACTGAGGCTCCCTTGTAAAGTGGCCAGTATGTTATTAATTATTGAGCTGTAATAATTTGATTTCACTTTGCAATGATTATTTAAAATTGTCATTTTTTTCAGTGAAATGGAACCTCTTCATGGAAACTAATTTAAATATTAAGAAGTTAAATATATTATGTATGCATTGTTTCATTGATTATGAGGATAATATATATTTTTAAAAATTTCTTTGAGGCATACTTCTTTACAAATATATAATTTACTAGGGGCCCATTGCACAAATTTGTGTACCTTGAAAGGAACTGTGGTCTGCGAAGCTGTGGTGGGCACAGGGGAGGGTCTCGGCCCCTCCTGCTGTGGCCCAGTAGTGTGTTTGCCAGCAGCCCTGCCCCTCTGCTGACAACCCTCCCATGTGCTGATGGCACCGGCCCCGCTCACACCCACTGATGGTGCAGAGCAATTGGGGCTGGTGCCAGCAGCAGATGCGAGCAGGGCCTTCGCCAGCAGCAGGTGGGAAAGGTGGCTGCTGGCCTGGATCGCCTCTCAGGAGCAGGGGGAGGTGGAGAAGCCCTAAGGGGCGATCGGGGCCGGCAGCCACCACTCACACCCGCTGATGGCGCCAAGCGATCAGGGCCGGCGCTGAGTGCTGGCAGTGGGTGCGAGCGGCAGCTTTGGTGCCAGCAGCGGGTGTGAGCGGAGCCGGTGACAGCAGCAGGTGCGAGCACCCGGTGGGACCGCGGCGCACGGGAGCAAAGAATTTTCATTTACCACCAGAGGCTCAGCCTGATGACAGCAACTGGAGCCCTGCCTTGGTCTGGCGCCCCTGCTCACCTGCTCCACCATCCCGCCGCGGCAGATGTCAGCCAGGTTCCGTGCTCTGCTGCCTGCTGCTGACGCCCGCCATGATCCACGCGCATCCCCTGGTGGTCAGCGCACGTCATAGTGACGGCTTGTTTGGTTGTTCTGCCATTCGGTCTATTTGCATATTAGGATTTTATATCCTAATATATGAAAACCCGGGGTCCGTAACGACCACCCAAAGGCTCAGTCGAACACTGGAAGTCAGTCCTGCAGTCAGTGCTGGGTTGCCGTGGTGACCCAGCACTGCCTACTACCTGTGCGGGCGCGGCAACCCAGCACTGACTGCCAATGGGGCTGCGGATCAGGAATGAAGGGAATTGGCCTACATGAACTACTTCTGTGCTTCAATGGGAAGATTCTGTTCCCTTCTGTGGAGGACAGACATAGCAGTGGGATATATGATGCACATGCTTTAAGTAGAGACAAAAGAGTACTCATTGAGCCTGGAACAAGATATACCCACACCAAGTGAGAAGCCCACAGGTAGCATGGGCTCTTTATCTCTAGATAAGGAAGTGTTCCAGGACCAGGGCTTATTCTTAAGCAGCTGAGTGGGAGCTGTACAGACTGCATGCATGAGATTGCCTTTTCCAAGGGTATAAATACAAATATAGATGTATATTTATATTTTGTAAATATAGTCCTATTTTAATATATGATAAATATTATATATTAATTTTTATAAAACATCTATATATCCTAATATAAATACCCAGGGTCCATATCGTCCAAAACGACCGAAGGCTTGACCCACCAGAAGTCAGTCCTGCAGTCAGTGCTGGGTTGCTGTGGTGACCCAGCACTGACTGCTGCTGCTGTGGGCACAGCGACCCAGCGCTCACTGCCGAGGGGGCTGCGGATCAGGCCTGGAGAGAGGCCCGGGGAGAGAGAGGCAGGGTCTGATCCGTAGCCTCCGTGGCAGCTGTTGATCAGCCATTGCCACTCCCTTTCTCTCCAGGCTTTGCCATCAGCTGCTCCTCTCTTTCTCTCCGGGCCTCTGCAGGGGCTGGCTGCTGATCAGCCCCGCCTCTCTGAACAGGCCCGGAGACGCTGACTGGCATAGAAACCGACCAATCAGAACCAAATCTGGGTGAACTATGAGGAGCCAATGGCTACCTAGGAGGCGGAGGTTTTGATGCTGACTTGCCTGGATTAATTCTGCAGTGATCTGTTTTGCCTGCAGGGATCAACCTCTCGTTTTAAGGCTTAGTTTTTTTCCTCCTTGTTTTTTTTTTTAAGCCTGGTTCCCAAGGAATCGCCAGGTTTTGGCTAGAGGTTGTGATTAAGAGCCCAGACCCACTCAGTCTTCCATGCTGGCCAGTGATCTGTGTGAGGTGTGAGGGGTGTCTTCGAATCTGGGAGTTTTCCTATCTGCCCTGCACTCAGCCAGGGATTAGCAGCTGGCAGGCACTTTTTCTAGTTGCTCCTGAGCAGGTGCAGTGTTCCAGACCGCGAGGGGTGCGTGTGTTCCGTGCAGGGCTCTTTTCGCCCTTTCCTTTCCTGAATGCCTGTTAGGTTTATGCGGAGTACATTGCTTTCCTTGCTGTTTCCAGTGTCTGTTTTTTTCCTCCAGTCCTTTGCCATTATGCTCTCCCTTGTTTTGCATAATGCCTCAGGCAGTGCTGTGCAGCTGCTGGTTCTCCTGTCTTGCTTCTCTTCCTGATGGCCTTTGCTGAACTGTCTTGGAGCTGGGGGTGGGGGAGGTAGACATCTCCCCACTAGGAATGGAATTAGAGGGAATGGTAGCCTCTAGTCTTCTCAGCTGGCCCTCCAGGTGTGGAACCCCACCTTCTGCCCTATGAACAGGGGCTGGGTGAGGAGAGGGAGTCTCCTCTTCCTTCTTAGATGCTTTGCCCAGAGTAGCAAGTCTGCGAAACAAAGCATTTCTGGCTTAAATGCCATGGATTCCTGCTGTTCTTACCAAGATTCCTTGGATTCTCTTGAATAAAGGCTTCTCAAGGTTTGCATGCCCTTATGTTCCAGGAAGTCAGAGGACTGTTCTTGATAATCTTCACCAGTTTCCTTCTGTTTTGCTGAAGAAGATGGGCTGCCCAGCTCCTCTCAAGGCCGTTTTGGAAATCTGACTCCAGAGAGCATCTGAGAGATAGTTTATGCACCTGACCGATGATGACAGAAATACATGGGAGGCTAAGAGACGTAATGATACTATGAACTATTTGGTGAAGAATCTGACCCTTTTTTAACTTTCTTCCTAATTTTGGATTCCACACATTCTACAATTCCAGTGGCTTCTAAACTGTTATTAACTTAGTATAAACATTTAATTTTGAGATAGTATGGCATGTTTTGAAACCAAACTAGCTGGGATGTGGATGATACAGCTGTGAAATCTTTCTCTCCACTGAAACCAGGGTTGATCTGTGTGAGAGCCTAGATTGATCGAGCCCTCCTCCCTGATTGTTGCATTATGTCTGTAGCTCCTAGATGAATTTCCTCCCAGGTAGGGGCGGTCAGTTTCTTTTGTGAAGAATCTGTACATATGGTGGTTGTGCTGCCACACTAAAATTGGTAGTACCTATTAATTAAAGGTATTTATTTAAAAAATGACATAAAATATTTGTAGTGATTTAAAACAGGAAAAGTAACAACTAATATGTACCCTTTCCCAGTTGCTCTTTTTTACATATTATTTCTTAGGTTTAAGGCATACACAGTTGACAGACTGTAGTTAAGGTTTTTACTGGTTCTTGAAAGTAAATGTAATAATGTTTGAAAGACAAGCAATATTACTTTACTTTCTCAGGATTGATTTGACTGTGGTTTCTGTGCTTCTGTATTAATTGTAGAGTTTTGTGGGTTTTTTTTTCTTTTTATTTATTTTAAAATTTTATTGTTTAAAGTATTACAAATAGTAGTAAGTATATCTCCTTTATTTTCCCCAATGACCCTTCCCCTGCCTTCCCTACCCTCTATCGCATGCCCCCAGTGTCTTGTGTCCATTGGTATGCTTATATGCATGCATACAAGTCCTTCAGTTGATCTCTTTCCCCCCCCCCCCGCCCCGCCCAACACTCCCCAGCCTTCCCGATGTTATTTGACAGTCTCTTCGGTGCTTTACTGCCTCTGTATCTATCTTTTTGTTTATCAGGTTATAATGTTCTTTATTTTCCATAAATGAGCGATATCATGTGGCATTTTTCTTTCATTGCCTGGCTTATTTCACTTAACATAATGCTCTCCAGGTCCATCCATGCTGCTGCAAATGGTAAGAATTCCTTCTTTTTTATAGCAGCATAGTATTCCATTGTGTAGATGTACCATAGTTTTCTAATCCACTCATCTGCTGATGGGCATTTAGGCTATTTCCAAATCTTAGCTATGGTGAATTGTGCTGCTATGGGGTGCACATATAGGGGTGCATATATCCTTTCTGATTGGTGTTTCTAGTTTCTTGGGATATATTCCTAGAAGTGGGATTACTGGGTCAAATGGGAGTTCCATTTTTAGTTTTTTGAGGAAACTCCATACTGTTCTCCACAGTGGCTGCACCAGTCTGCATTCCCACCAGCAGTGCACGAGGGTTCCTTTTTCTCCGCATCCTCGCCAGCACTTGTCGTTTGTTGATTTGTTGATGATAGCCATTCTGACAGGTGTGAGATGGTATCGCATTGTCGTTTTGATTTGCATCTCTCGGAAGATTAGTGACTTTGAGCATGTTTTCATGTGTCTCTTGGCCTTCCTTCTGTCTTCTTTCGAAAAGTATCTATTTAGGTCCGTTTCCCATTTTTTTTTTTATTGGATCATTTATCTTCCTTTTATTAAGTTGTATGAGTTCTCTGTAAATGTTGGAGATTAAACCTTTATCGGTGATAACATTGGCAAATATGTTCTCCCATGCAGTGGGCTTTCTTGTTGTTTTGTTGATGGTTTCTTTTGCTGTACAGAAGCTTTTTATTTTGATGTAGTCCCATTTGTTTATTTTCTCTTTAGTTTCCATTGCCTTAGGAGCAGTATCAGTGAACAAGTTCCTTCGGCATGTGTCTGAGATTTTGCTGCCTGTGGATTCCTCTAGTATTTTTATGGTTTCCTGTCTTATATTTAAGTCCTTTATTCATTTTGAGTTTATTTTTGTGTATGGTGTAAGTTGGTGGTCTAGTTTCATTTTTTGCATGTATCTGTCCAGTTTTCCCAACACGGTTTATTGAAGAGACTGTCTTGACTCCATTGTATGTTCATGCCTCCTTTGTCAAATATTAATTGAGCATAGTGGTTTGGGTCAATATCTGGGTTCTCTATTCTATCCCATTGGTTTATATGTCTGTTCTTGTGCAAGTACCAGGGTGTTTTGAGAACAGAGGCTTTGTAATACAGCTTGAAATCTCGTATGGAGATCCCACCTACTTTGTTCTTCTTTCTCAGGATTGCTGCAGCTATTCGGGGTCCTTTTTATTCCAGATGAATTTTTTTTTCCTATTTCTATAAAAGAATGCCATTGGGGTTTTGATAGGGTTTTCACTGATTCTGTAGATCACTTTAGGTAGTATGGACATTTTAACAATACTAAGTCTTCCAGTCCATGAACACAAGATTCTTTCCATTTGTTTGTGTCTTCTTTAAGTTATTTCTTCAATGTTTTGTAGTTTTCATTATGCAAATCTTTCACCTCCTTAGTTGTTTTTTGTAAGTGTTTTGTTATTTTTGGTGCTGTTGTAAATGGGATTGTTTCTTACATTTTTTTTCACAGGGTTTGTTGTTAATGTGTTGAAATGCATACTGCGGATGCGAATGCAATATGGTGCAGCAGCCACTATGGAAAACAGTGTAGAGGTTCCTAAAAAAAATTAAAAATGGAACTGCCTTATAACCCAGCGATTCCACTTCTGGGTATTTATCAAAAAGCAATTAAATTGCCGAAACCGGTATGGCTCAGTGGATAAAGCGTCGGCCTGCGGGCTCAAGGGTCCCAGATTCGATTCTGGTCAAGGGCATGTACCTTGGTTGCGGGCACATCCCCAGTGGGGGGTGTGCAGGAGGCAGCTGATCGATGTTTCTCTCTCATCGATGTTTCTGGCTCTCTATCCCTCTCCCTTCCTCTCTGTATAAAAATCAATAAAATATATTTAAAAAAAAGCAATTAAATATTTTGAGGAGATAACTGCACCCCCATGTTCGTTGCAGCACTATTCCCAATAGCCAATATGCAGAAACAGTGTGTGTCCATCAATCGATGACTGGACAAAGAAAATGGGGTTTGCACAGTCAGCCATAGAAAGGGAAGAATATGTGACAACATGAATAAACCTTGAGAACACTACGCTAAGTGAAATGCCAGTCACCAAAAGAAAGTACGGCATGATTCCACTTACATGAGGTATTGGAAATAGTTAAATTCATTGAATCAAAAAGTGAATGGTAGTTGCTGGGCACTGAGGTGGGAAATCGGGGAGTTACTACTAATCAACGGCTATGAATTTTCATTTAAGCAAGTTGAATGAGTTCCAGAAATGTGCTGTTCCACATTGCAGCTATAGTCAACAATAATTCAGGTGACTTAAAATTTTATTGAGAGGGTAGATCTTATGTTAAGTTCTTACTAAAATTTTAAAGAATTATCCCCCAAGGTCATTTTAAACAACAGTTACAAACAATTATGAATGAAACAAAAGGTGGCAATGATACTGCATTAAGATACATCCTAAGATACATGTACTCCCTCACATCCCCAAAATTTTCTGACTTCTAGCCAGGGATCATTAAGAAATATCAATTGAATAAGTCAGTGGCATTGAACATATCTGGCTGGAGGAGTAGTCACTGTTGATGAGGTTTCTCTTTTCCTGCCACCTGCACTACATTCCATCCCATGCTGGGAAAATAGGAGAATTTTTTTTTTTTCTGAAGATGCTTTAGAATTTCTTCTCTTGTTTCTAATGGTTTAGTGATCCTAATTTGGGTTCTCACTACAGATTGGTAATAGTGCTCTATAATTTTTGGCAGGTTTTTAGATTTCAGTTTTTTTGGCAATTTGATATTGAAGAAAGTAAAAATGTTTTTAAAAACTCGAGTATTGAATAGGTTAACTATTCTTACATGTGATCATACACATTTCATACATAGGGTGGGGCAAAAGTAGGTTTACAGTTGTGAGTATGCAAAACTGTATTCTTGCATTATTTTATTTATTATTGTATTATTTTCCATACAAACAAATGTATCAGTATAAATACAATGAACAATGGATCAGTTAATGTTATTTGTCAAACACTTGTTTACCACTGCTATGTGAAAGATGCTGTTTTCAGCACTTTACAGATATAAACTTAGTGTTGTGATTTTCTATTCATTATAGGGCATTAAACATTTAGTATTTAATCATAATAATTATAGAATTCAGTACTATTTTGGATTATTTTCTAAGGTGTGTTATAAATTCATGGTCACTTTGTAATAAAATAAAGAGTGAATACATTTCTCTTTAGATTTGAAAGCAAGACCCAATGCAGAGATTGACAGAGATTGACAGGGATGGTAGTGTGAAAGCAGTGTCACCTGGGGGATGTTGGAAGTACTAATTTGACAAGATTAGCTTAGAAAGATAAAGGCTAGTGGTTGTTCCCTCTGAATTTTTAATGTATCTTTTATGGTTAATACTTATGCTCCAGAGGGCAAAAGTAGTTCCAGTAGATGGGCGTTACATGTGTAAACATGTACCCACTAAAAGGGAGAAATGTAAAATATCATCAGAGTTTTGAAATGAAATTGGCCACCTGGTGAGATAGCAAACTAATTTTTACTAGAAGTGTTCACCTTTGGTCACCAACTGTCAGGATATTGTACACACCATATTGTGTGGGAGATTTAATTAAATTACATCCACTCCAACTCCAATTATATTCTTTAGGGAAGGGAATGGTAATGGATTTAAAAAAAAAAAAAAGGATTTTTTTTTCTTTCTTGGACAACTCCTAAAAGAGTACATTTATAAGAAGCATGAACCATTTATCTATTCTAAACAACAAAAAAATCCCTCTTATTTGAGAAGAGACTGTTCAATGAGGATACAGTTTTAGGAGGAAAAACCAGGAAAGGGAAGAAGGAAGGGGAACATCACCCTAGTAAGCAGATGTGCTGAATCAGAGCTGAAGACAGATGGTATAAGTAGATTCCCCTCTACTAATGGGGCCATATTTTGCAAGAAAATGTTAAAAACAGCTACTTATGGGAAGTGTGATCAAACACAGTAGTATAACTGCTTAATGTTTTTATGGAAATTAAAAATATTTAGATCTTAGTCGATGTTAAACATTTAATATTTCTTGAACATTCTACATTTTGAACCTCATAGACATAGTTAATTTGAGTAATTAGGTAGAGGACAATGTATTGATGTGTCAGTGAGTAGGTGTAAGATTGTTCATCTCAGCAAAGCATTGACTTAAAGGCAGACGGATCAAGGAGGACAGGGGTGTCTTGTTTTCGTTTTCTTTGTATTTTAAAGTGGGGAAAAATTCAACTTGCATATGAGAAACTTTTAATAGTATTTTATCGGTTTTGATTATTTATTGATAATTTTATCAAATGTGTACCAGCACTCTTGCAGGTGTTTACCTTTTTAGGGGAAATTTGAAGCATATCCTATTCAGAGACTCTGTTTAGTGATGGAGACATATAAAAACTAACAAAAATAAGTATAGGTAGGTTCACTTTACGATCTTTACGGATATGTCCATGCCTCTGTATGGTAAGAACTGGAAAGGTTTCAGAGTTAGGTAATTGACTGAATTGAGTCTTGACTAATGAGGGGGAGTTAGACGTGTTGATGAAGGCTGTGTGCTGGAATATGGAGTGTGTGTGTGTGTGTGTGTGTGTGTGTGTGTGTGTGTGTTGTGAGGTGGTGGTGATGGTGATGGTGATGGTGGTGGGGAAGGGAGATGAATGGAGAACCCCAGGTGGTACAACCATCTGAAAATATAATGCGTTCAGGGACTGTCAAGTAGTGGGTCCTTTTGCATTTGCAGGATTCCGTTGGGATTAACATGAGATGAGGCTGTACAGGTATAAATGGAAGCCATGGCTTGAAGGGTCAGAAATGCTATTCAGAGCATTTGAAATTTACATTGTAGGAGATGTGCAGACATTGAAGTATAATATACAGATATGTGAATCATTGCATATCTGCATTTAGAAAGATAACAGTAGAATTTTTAAAAAGGAGGGCATATGTACTACTTTCAACAATAAAGATAAATTTTAAAAAATATGTTCATAGCAGCACAATTTACGATAGCTAAGATTTGGAAACAGCCTAAATGCCCATCAGCAGATGAGTATATTAGAAAACTGTGGTACATCTACACAATGGAATACTATGCTGCTATAAAAAGAAGGAATTCTTACCATTTGCAGCAGCATGGATGGACCTGGAGAGCATTATGTTAAGTGAAATAAACCAGTCAGTGAAAGAAAATACCACATGATCTCACTCATTTATGGAAAATAAAGAACATTATAACCTGATGAACAAAAAGATAGATACAGAGGCAGAGAAGCATCGAACAGACTGTCAAGCTACAACGGGAAGGCTAGGGAGGGATGCGGGGGAGGTAAGAGATCAACCTAAGGACTTGTATGCATGCATATAAGCATAATCAGTGGACGCAAGACACTGGGGCGGGGCGGTGAGGGCATGTGCCTGCGGTTCGGGGAGGCCAGGGGAAGGTCAATGGGGAAAAAAGGGAGACATGTACTACTATTTCTAATACTTTAAACAATAAAAGAAAATTTAAAAAAATAAGTGGGAAAAACCTGTGTGACCATTGTTAAGAGAAATAGAAAATAATATGAAGGGGTTCTCTACAGCAATGGAAATAAATGCATAGATTTTTAAAACAAAATTATGATATAGAAGTTTCAATATGATATTGGAGGACATTAGACTTTAGGATTTGTTTCTTTTTGCTTTTTTATTTAGATTATAAAAGTAAGCCTTTGAATAGTGGTTGATGTTTATTGTGGCAGAATGGAAACTCCATTAATGTGGTTAGTACTGTGTTACTCTGCAATAATTTAATCTGTCCATTTCTGGCATGTTTATCACCAGAAAAACTCACAACTTTATTTTGCTAGAGCCAGGAAAATAATTTTTTTTGGCTTATATTGATTTCTTCTATCCCTTTACCTTATTGGTTCACTAAATTAGACTTGTAATTTCTGGGATTGCTTTCTTCAGTTTCTCAGTAAAGAGATACATAAAACCCTGGTTATTGAAGGATTTTTTACACATATTCGAGGTCCTTTTTCTGAAATGATCTAAGATGTTCGTTACTAAAGATTAATGTGGTAGTAACTGCACGTTAGAGTATAATGAAACAGCCTCATTTTCTCAAATACCAACCTGACCAAAAGTAAGGATTATATTGAAGTGAAGTGAGTGTAGATTTCAAAATACTCATAGAATCAATCGGTAGACGGGAAGATGAGTGTAGGAGCGGGAAGAGTAGTATAGGAACAGCAAGGAGGCATAGGGTAAGTGATGCACCCCTGGCTGCGTTAAACATTTCTTCCTGGAGGAATCACAGTATCTTATCTTCACAGCTACTCTTTTTTCAGTATCTTTCACTGTCTTTGTCCAGGGGGCAATAACTGTTCTGTTGTGTGTAGAGTAATGGAGGTGAAAATTTAAAACAACATGCACATTTATAAAGTAATCTTCTCTAGAGATAAACCATTATCAGTTTGCTGTATGTCCTTTCAGATATTCAGCATGTACATAAAATAAGTTGAACAAATAGTCACACACATCTCTTTTGAAATATGAATTAGTACTTTACACAATATTCTGAAAAGTAAGCCTTTTGAATTACTTAAAGGTAAATTGTGACTATCCTTTTAGGTAAGTCTGTCTCATCTTGTTATTGACTATGATCCTGTTCTATTCCGTGCCATATTACGATCTAAGCAATCTTCTTTTTATAGGCACACATAAGATTAACAGACATTTGCAATTATAAACAATACTGCAGTGAATATCCTTATACATAAGCACATGTGCCTTAACTGGTGATTTCTTCAGGATACATTATTAGAAATGTTATTGCTACACTAAAGGGTACACGCATTAAAATTTTATATGTCTTTTTAGGGTGACTTTGAAAGATTTACCAATGTATAACATATTAGCCCTTAACATTTTACATTAGTATTTTTAATATAGCATATTAATTTATGTGTTAAATGAAGCAATCTATTTATATAGTATTTTTAGCAAATGAATATTCGCACTAAACATGGGACCAGATGTACAGACTACTTCCAAGTTTTAATGATACACTTTTGCCCTGGACTGCTCTCTCTGATCATAATAGCAAATGCTTTAAGAAGAGTAATTCTGCCACAGTGGATGGGGAACCGGGTCTGGACCAAGAACTATGTCAGCCATGAGAGAGCTTTGGTAAATCTTTTTCTGAATTTGCAATGAAATGGAATTTTACCCATAGGTTCTCCCTTCCTGAGTTCTTTATTTTGATTTATCTTTTGAGTTCATCCTCAAGTAGTCCTGCCCCCCCCCCCCCCCCCCCCGCTAAGAGGGTCTACTCTATACGGAATTCATTTTTTTTGCTTGCTTTGCTACCTGATATTATTTTTGTGCTTTTATTAAATAATACATTTCAATTATGATCCATTCTTGATATTGTAGGGCTAAATGGAACAGTAGCAGGGACATCTCATTCTATTCTGGCTCCGGGTGTGAACTTAGGATATTTTCTCTAATATTATGCAACTAGAGGCCCGGTGGATGAAAATTCATACACTCGGGGGTGGAGCGGGGGAGAGGGTGTCCCTCAGCCTGGCTTGCGCCCTCTCGCAGTCCGGGACCCCTCGGGGGATGTCCACCTGCCGGCTTAGGCCCTATTTCTAAGCTGGCAGTCAGACATCCCTCTGGCAGCCCAGGAGCCCTTGGGGGGTGTCCACCTGCCAGTGGGGAGTGTCCCTAAGCCAGAGTCAGACATCCTTAGCACTGCCGAGGCGGCGAGGTAGGAGAGGCTCCCGCTACCGCCGCTGTGCTCAAAGCCGTCAGCCCAGCTTGTGTCTGAGCAGAGCTCCCCCTGTGGAAGCACACTGACCACCAGGGGGCAGCTGCTGCATTGAGTGTCTGCCCTCTGGTGGTCAGTGCAAATCATAGCGACTGGTCATTCCTGGCTGTTCTGCCATTAGGGTCAATTTGCATATTACCCTTTTATTATATAGGACTAGAGTCCCGGTGCACGAAATTCGTGCATGGTGGGGGGGGGGGGTGTCGCTCAGCCCAGACTGCACCCTCTCCAATCTGGGACCCCTCGAGAGATGTCCGGCTGCCTGTTTAGGCCCAATCCTACCGGGATCGGACCTAAACGGGCAGCCGGACATCCCTCTCACAATCCAGGACTGCTGGCTCCCAACTGCTCGCCTGCCTGCCTTCCTGATTGCCCCTAACCACTTCTGCCTGCCAGCCTGATCACCCCCTAATCACTCCCCTGCCAGCATGATTGATGGCTAATTGCTCCCCTACCAGCCTGATTGTCCCTAACTGCCCTCCCCTGCAAGCCTGGTCACCCCTAACTGCCCTCCCCTGCAGGCCTGGTCCCCCCAACTGCTCTCCCCTACAGGCCTGGGTGCCCTTCAACTGCCCTTCCCTGCAGGCCCGGTCGCCCCCAACATCCCTCCTCTGCAGGCCTGGTCACCCCCAACTGCCTTCCCCTGCAGGCTTGATCACCCCCAACTGCCCTCCCTTGCAGGCCTGGTCCCTCCTAACTGCCCTCCCCTGCTGGCCATCTTGTGTCCACATGGGGACAGCCATCTTTGACCACATGGGGGCAGCCATCTTGTGTGTTGGAGTGATGGTCAGTCTGCATATTACTCTTTTATTAGATAGGATAGAGGCCTGGTGCACGGGTGGGGGCCAGCTGGTTTGCCCTGAAGGGTGTCCCGGATCAGGGTGGGGGTTCCCTTGGGGCATGGGGCAGCCTGGGCGAGGGGCCTGTGGTGGTTTGCAGGCTGGCCACGCCCCCTGGCAACCCAAGCAGAGGCCCTGGGATCTGGGGTTTATTTATCTTCTATAATTGAAACTTTGTAGCCTGGAGCGGAGGCCAGGGCCAGCCAGGAAGTTTGGCTTCCTCTATCACCGGGGAAATCCAAGCCTCCTGCTTGTTCCGTGGCTGCAGCCATATTTGTTGGGATTTATTTATCTTCTGTAATTGAAACTTTGTAGCCTTTAGCAGAGGCCTGGGCCAGCCAGGGTGTGCAGGAAGCTTGGGTTCCTCCATTGCCGGGGCAACCCAAGCCTCCTGCTCGCTTCATGGCCGCAGCCATCTTGGTTGGGTTAATTTGCATACTCGCTCCTGATTGGCTGGTGGGCGTGACTTGTGGGTGTAGCGGAGGTACTGTCAATTTGCATATTACTCTTTTATTAGATAGGATGATTTCTACATAAAACCCCACATGAGAAGTTTCTTGGAGACTTAGGACAACAAATCTTTGGGCCTCTGCCAGTAATACAGATTTGATTTAGTAGGTAGCTGTGATAATTTTAATACCTTTTCTACAAAATAACTAAAGGAAATCTTTTGCTCTACCCCAAATATTTTACTACTCCTATCATTTGGAAGTAATTCAGTAGACCAAATCTTATTTTGGTTGATGAAAGGCATTGGCAAACATTTAAAGTACATTTAAAACTTTGCTCTTGGCTTGTTTGCTGTTGGATTCCATTTAGGTTTTATTGGTTTTAATAATTTAACCATCACAGATTTTACTGATCAGTTTGTGTGACTTAAGAATAAACTTGCTAAGAAAAATCATCTCTCAGTTATGCAATTAATAGTTGATGTTTTTGTTTTCACATATTCTTGTAGAAAACATTTTCTTTAGCTACAATACACATGTTGCTCTTACTAGTGAAGAGTTATATACAAAACTGGCTTTTAAAATAATGTATTATTTTGTGATGTATAATAGGATTTCTGCTATATTCGTTAACACTGGTAATGGCCACCTTACCTGGATCCAGGTCCCCAGGAGAGTAAGGCCAGCTGGCTGTGTACAGCTGTAGGAAGGGTTTCTTCTCACCTCTTGCAGCTGCTGTGAGTCTTTGTCACTGGAACCTGCTTTTAAAATGGGATATTTATTTAACAGAAAGATACAGAGTTCAATAAAGGTGGTGACTGAAACTAATGCAGTAGAATAAAAACAGATGCTCACTTAGCCCCCTTCATGACTGCCCCTTATTAAAATGACTTCATATTTTGATCCTTCAGGGGTCAAAATTCTAATGATGCTATCTCTTGACAGGAGAGTATTGTATTAAAGCAATTTACAGTGAAAAATTGTCACAGAGACAGCCCACATGAATTAAATAAAAACCCAAAACAACAAAATAACAGTCTTAACATTGTAGTAAAAAATAAAACAGAACAACTCCCAATTATAGTAAAGCCACTAATTACATGAATATTACTAAAAATATTTTTACTGTCTCTCTAGAAATAGTTCACTTAACAAAATATTGCAGTGTTGCAAGGTTTCTTCTTTCTATAAAAGGCATGAATATTTGAATAAATGTTTTATCAAATAACTTTTATTTCTACATTTTTCAGATGTGAGTTGAATTAGGTACTACTATTTTTGACATGTTGGTCTTAGGAAACATGTGTAAGGCTATTTCCACTTGTAGATACCCCTGTCCCTGTCACAAATGCCGATTCCTTTTGATGTACTTCGCACGGACCAGGTCATCTTTAGTGTCTTCTCTGAGGAGGAATTGTCTGAGAATTTCCAGTATTCCTCTCTAATTTTAAAGAGCTTGATATTAAACACATCAAAAAACTTTCAGGATGATTTATTTAAAGTCTTTTGAATCTCTTACTTTTGCAGCTTTGAAGTAATGATAGTTGAGTTTTCAAATAGAGTGTTACATTTCCTGCAGAAATACCATAATTTGCTGAGTTCTTAATTGATTAAACTGCCTGTTGGAATCCTTGCCCTCTCTGGGAATATGTATTATTTGCATTTAATATATTTTTTAATCAAAATAGTCTATTTTCTTATTTATTGTGTGGTCTTCTGAGTGCCATTAAGGCTCCTGGTGGTCTTTAGTGGTCAGTTTGTAATGTACATGGGGTGATGGAGTGCCTGGTCTCTGGTATTTTGATTTATGGAAGTATTAATTGCCCTTTATATTGTATTCAAACCTGAGAGGAATTGTATAATATTAAGGAAAATGAATAAGGATTTGTAGGAACAAATACTTTCAGGATTTGCATTTCTCAAATGCAAAACAACACGCATCTGGCTACTTCTGTTTGATTTATCAGTGGGCTTTGAATGAACCTCTTAGATACTAAAGTCTTGAAAAGTAAGACTCCCCCAAAATACAGGGAGACAGAAGGGGTCATGGTTTCTATGTGTCATCAAGAGATACCTTCAACATGTACTTCTTATTCTCACGCCAAATCTATATCCTGTGAATTACTATAAGCAAATTATATTGTGGCCATTTTGATGATAGCAAGTACCTAAGTAAATACTGTGTAGGTGACTGGTACATAGGCACATGAATGGCTATTCCTCTGTAGATGTCTCTTAAGACATGAGACCACATGTATATCTTTGTTTTGGTGCATCTGGTCATCATTAAAATGTACCTAGGTATAAAATATTGGAAACGACATCTATAATATCTATAATAATAAAAGCACAATATGCTAATTAGACTGGACAGCCGAATGACCTTCAGGACGTCCTTCCGAATGAAGCCACGGTGGTTGGGGCTGAGGCAGAGGCGGTTAGGGGCAATCAGGTAGGCAGGCGAGCAGTTAGGGGTGATCAGACAGGCAGGCAGAGTGGTTAGGGGCAATCAGGCAGGCAGGTGAGCAGTTAGGGGTGATCAGGCAGGCAGGGTAGTTAGGGGTGATGAGGCAGGCAGGCGAGCGGTTAGGGGTGATGATGCAGGCAGATGAATGGTTAGAGGCGATCAGGCAGGCAGGCAAGTGGTTAGGGGCGATCAGGCAGGTAGGCAGAGGTGGTTGGGTGATCAGGCAGGCAGGAGAGCAGTTAGGGGTGATCAGGCAGGCAGGTGAGCAGTTAGGGGCAATCAGGCAGTCAGGCAGAGGTGGTTAGAGGCAATCAGGCAGGCAGGCAGAGGCAGTTAGGGGCGATCAGGCAGGCAGGCAGAGGTGGTTAGGGGCGATCAGGCAGGCAGGCAGGCAGGCAAGCAGTTAGGAGCCAGCAGTCACAGATTGCGAGAGCGATGTCTGACTGCCAGTTTAGGCCCGATCCCGCAGAGATCCCTGCAGGACCAGGCCTAAACTGGCAGTCAGATATCCCCCGAGGTTTCCTGGATTGTGAGAGGGTGCAGGCCAGGTTGAGCAACCCCCTCCCACCCCTGTGCACAAATTTCGTGCACTGGGGCTCTAGTGTGAATATAAAAGTATTAGATTAGTGAGATTTTTTTTCATATTTAAGTTTTACTTTAGAATGAACAATTTAATTCCATGATGCTTAGTGAAATGTACCATTTATTTGTATTTTTGTTAGGAATTGGTTTGTAGAAACATGAATTGAGAACAATTTGAGTAATATCATGTTGAGGATTGGCATATAGATTATGCCAGTTTGTTTATTATAGTGACTTGCCTTAAAATTCAGTTTTCATAAAAAACATTAAGATAAAAATATAGGTTGGGTACGTATAGTTAATATGACTGACTACCTTAACTTCATTAATATGTGGGACCTGCTCTTGCTTTTTACAATATAACAGGCAAGGACAGCGTTTCTTCTTTTAAGATTCTAAATATTAGATTTCTTTTGTCTTTTCTGATCTGGTAGATTTATGACACCCCTGTTTCTATATCCTGGCCTTAGCCAACAAAATCCAACTGATCACACACTCTTTACATAGCCACTGTCAAGGTTTCAGAATTTTCCTCTGTGCTAAATTTAAATTAGCCATTACCAACCAATTAGTGTTCACAGACATGAGATCTTATATGCCATCTTGTCCTGATGGCACTAAGGCATTTAACACCAAAGCCATAACCATAATCTACACTAATAAAAGGGAAACATGCAAATTAACCATCACTCCACTACACCCACAAGCCACGCCCACCAGCCAATCAGGAGCGAGTATGCAAATTAACGCAACTGAGATGGCGGCCAGACACAGAGCTGGAGCAAGCAGGAGGCTTGGGTTGCCCTGGCAATGGAGGAAGCCAAGCTTCCCACCCATCTTGGCCGGCCCTGGCCTCTGCTCAAGACTACAAAGTTTCAATTATAGAAGATAAATAAATTTCAACAAAAATGGTGGCAGCCATGGAGCTGGAGCTGAGCAGGAGGCTAGGGTTGCCCCGGGCAATGGGGGAAGTCAAGCTTTCCCCTCGCCCTGGCCTCCGCTCAAGGCTACAAAGTTTCAATTATAGAAGATAAATAAATCCTAGATACTTCCTTCCAGCCGGCCCTGGCCTCCACTCAAGGAGGCGCGGAAAAAAAATAAAAAGAAAAAAAGGAGGGGCTGGGACCTTGGGTCACTGGGGGGTGATCAGGCCAGGATGGGATGGCAGGGGCCGTTGGGGGTAAGCAGAACAGCAGGGGGGCCAGTTGGGGGTGAGCAGGCTGTCAGTGGGTGTCAGTTGGAGGTGATCAGGACAGCGGTGGGGGGGGGGGCAGTTTGGAGTGAGCAGGCCAGCAGGGGGGCAGTTGGGGGTGAGCAGGCTGGCATGGGGGCAGTTGGGGGTGATCTGGCTGGCGGGGGGCATTTGGGGGTGAGCAGGCCAGCGGCGGGGGGCAGTTGGGGGCGAGCAGGCTGGCAGGCACAGTGGTTAGGGGCAATAAGGCAGGCAGGTAAGGGGCTGGAGCCAGCAGTCCTGGATTGTGAGAGGGATGTCCGACTGCTGGTTTAGACCCGATCCCTGTAAAACAGCAGTAGGACATCCTTCGAGGGGTCCCAGATTAGAGAGGGATCAGTCTGGGCTGAGGAACACCTCCTCTCCCCCTCCTCCCCCCCATGCACCAATTTCATGCACCGGGCCACTAGCACCAATATAAGCATTATTTTTACTGCTGGAGCTCCTTTGCCATAAGGCCTCGAGAGGAGGACCTGTTGTACTCTTTCCTCTTTCATTTTCCATAAATTTAACACAATGCTTGTCATGTAATCAGTAATCCACAATGTTCATTTATACATTTAGCACAGTGCTTGTCATATATTAAGTACTTGGAAAACATTAGATAGCTCTGAGATTTAAGATATTAATGAGATTATTTTTAAAAAGATTTCCACTTAGATGTTCCTTCAGAAGCCACTGTTCCTCTCAGTGTTGCTGATAGGAATTAACCTGAGGAGAAGGGAACAAAATTTGAGTACCTGTCCTTTGCAGGATGCTTGATATGAATTTTCCATACATTAAGTCATTTAATTTTACCAGCATTGTTGTGAGGTATTATTTGTTTTAGAGATAAAGAAACTGAGATCCAGAGAAATAATTTGGTAAGGTCACATTGCATATAAATACGGAACCATCATTTGACTTGAGCCATCAAGTTATTTTCTAATTTAAAAATAGACATATGGTGCTTTCTCAGTTTTCAAAGATTACATTATATTCCATCTTATGGATGTGTCTGTGTTCCCTGAAATACACAAAGTTCCCCCAGAAATTATTTTTTTTTACTTGTTCCCCTTGGGAAAAGGAAATCAAGGTTCCTGAGTATTACTCTCTTTAATGGACCAAAAGGGACACCCAAACAGAGGAGGTGGTGAAGTCTGAAAGCAGTTCTGCAGAAATGAAATGGTAGCAGAAGGAAAAAATTCCAACCGAGAGGAGCACAGATGGCCCTGAAATGGAAATACATACGACGAAGGGAAAAATGCACCTACCTGGCCCTTAAATAGGGCTACAGTCCCATCCCAGAGAAATGCAACTGTGGAATAAACCCCGTTTGGAGACTGTAGCTCAACCTGTGATTCTTTCTTAGGTCATTGAATTCACACTGAACAGTTTTCTGTTCCTTACTGAATGTTTCTACTATATCACCTTGCAATACTTTCTTTGGAGAATTAGCTAAACCTTCTTTATAATAGACTCAAGGCCTGGTGCACAGAATTCGTGCACGGGGGGGAGGGTGTCCCTCAGCCCAGCCTGCACCCTCTCCAATCTGGGACCCCTTGAGGGATGTCCGACTGCCCATTTAGGCCCGATCCCAGTGCTATCGGGCCTAAACAGGCAGTCGGACATCCCTTTCACAATCCAGGATTGCTGACTCCCAACTGCTCGCCTGCCTGCCTTCCTGATTGCCCCAACTGCTTCCACCTGCCAGCCTGATCACCCCCAACCACTCCCGTGCCAGCCTGATCAATGTGTAACTGCTCTCCTGCTGGCCCAATTACCCCTAACTGCTCTCCCCTGCTGGCCCGGTCACCCCCAACTGCCCTCCTCTGCAGGCCTGGTCACCCCTAACTGCCCTCCCCTGCAGGCCTGGTCCCCCCCAACTGCCCTCCCCTGCAGGCCTTGTTCCTCCCAACTGTCCTCCCCTGCAGGCCTGGTCACCCCTAACTGCCCTCCCCTGCTGGCCTGGTCACCCCTAACTGCCCTCCCCTGCTGGCCCAGTCGCCCCCAACTGCCCTCCTCTGCAGGCCAGGTCACCCCTAACGTTCCTCGCCTGCAGGCCTGATCTCCCCCAACTGCCCTCTCTTGCAGGTCTGGTCCCTCCCAACTGCCTTGCCCTGCTGGCTTGATCACCCACAACTGGCCCCCCTTGTCGGCCATCTTGTGGCGGCTATCTGTGTCCACATGGGGGTGGCCATCTTGTGTGTTGGAGTGATGGTCAATTTGCATATTACCTCTTTATTAGATTGGAAGCTCTTGAAAGTGTGAGTCAACCATGATGCCTTGCCCTTCCCAGACCTTATTTTCTGTACAAAGGAGACAGCTAATCAAATCACTCACTTCTGCACACTATTTGCTAAATAGAGACTCTGGGACTTGCCTCTCTTTAATTATGTGTTCTAAATCCATATTTAATGCTCAATATTTTTGCTATTATTTTCTTCAAGTGTATTGGTACTTTAAAAATACATCTTTTTGTATTATCTTAAAACATTTAAGCATCTGGAAACTACATGTTAACTTATTTACCTGGCCTACTTTTTACCGTAAAAAATGCATGCTTACAAAGAATTATTTTCTAGGCCTAATCAGGGAATTAAATTATAGGAACTTTCATAATAAACTATCTCACTTGTGTCGAAAAGTCTACTTTTTTTAAATGGTTCCCCAGATTTTTTTTTTTTAAAGACTGTGTGTGTGTATAGAGAGATACCACACATGAACATATTACACACACACACACACACACACACACACACACACACACACCACTATTACATGGATAAACAGCCTAGGAATTAACAGTAGAAAAACCAGCTTTGAATTCAGGCTTAACCACTTAGTAATTTGATCTTGAGTAAGTAATTTAGGTTCTCCAAACCTGATTTTTTTTTCTCTGTGGAATAGGGATGTTGATTGGCACCTGACATGTTGTATGCCTAGTGTGGTAACTGACACATTGGAAGTACTCATTAAACATGTCTTTTTGTTTGTTGTAAGCCTTATATTAAAGTATGGATGATAATGCTACATTTAAAAAATAAACTTAATTTTTTATGATTTCTGAAATGAGTGTGGCTAAGTGTTATTGGCTCCTTATCGGTGACAAATGATCAGAGAGCATTCTGAAACGATGATCAAAACCATATATCTTACAGCAGTTTCAGGTGCTTCTTGCTCTTGGATTATTGACTTTAAAATGGGAAAGTTGCTTGAGGCAAGAGATATAAAAACTGAACACTCTGCTCCTTGTGGGTGGAAAGTGGAACAAAAGTTAACGTTGTGTGAATACTCCAAAAAAAATAGACATCCTGTACTTTGATTTTTATTTTAGAAGTTTATAAGTAATAACATGTATCTCTATATATAAAAACCTAAGCGACTGTTTGAACGGTAGCTATGATGTGCACTGACCACTAGGGGGCAGACACTCGATGCACAGGCATGGAATCATGGAACAGACTGATGAATCTCAGTGGGAAGAGGTGGGGGTGGGAAGAGATTAACCAAAGATCTTATACGCATACTGGAGCCCGGTGCATGGATTCGTGAGTGGGGTCCCTCAGCCTGGCCTGCAGGGATCGGGCCAAAACCAGCAGTCCGACATCCCCCGAGGGGTCCCGGATTGCGAGAAGTTCCATATTGCATTTAGTTATTTCTCCCTCTTCTCCATGTTACTGTTCCTCAGCCTTTCCTGGTCTTTCATGAACTTGACACCTTTGAAGAACACTGGTTATTTTATAGACTGTTTCTAAACTTGGGTCAGTGTAATGTTTTCTCATGATTAGATTGAGGTTTACCTTTTTGCTAAGAATACCATGGAGGTGATGTGCTCTTACCTGTGGGTCTCAATGGAATACGTGATGTTGATGTGTCTTATTACTTCTGATATTGTTCACCAAAACAAGGACTTTTAACAGAAAATAACATTGGCTAAAATACAATCTTACGTAATTCTGCTTATATGAAATACAAACTGAAGGACTTTAACCTTGTGTAAATTTAAATTCCTATATTTAATTGCAGAATCTGTTAGCCGAAAAAGTAGAACAGTTGATGGAATGGAGTTCCAGGCGCTCAATCTTCCGAATGAATGGCGACAAGTTCCGAAAATTTATAAAGGCACCACCTCGAAACTATTCTATGATTGTCATGTTCACGGCTCTTCAGCCTCAGCGGCAGTGTTCTGTGTGCAGGTAATGAAGCATTTAAAAATTTAAAAAACTGCTATCCCGTGCTTATATGTTTACTTTATTATATGTAAGATAAATGTACATAAATAGAATAAAACAGTTGTTCAATGTTTTAGTAATATGTAACTGTGAGCATTTAAAAGTAAGCTAAAATCATTGTATTCTAGGAAATGACATTGATAGGCCAATATTCTTTTAATTATGTAACATATTTATTGACCATTTTCATATATAATCATGAAAAATAGTTGTCAGTATGTCCTATCTAAAGGTAAGAATGTGATAGAATTTGGTTGGAATATGGCCTTGCAGTTCACTAGACAGTGGAGTAGTCCCTTTAGACTAATCTAACAGTTTTATAGAGAGGACACACACTTGGGAAGTCCATTTAGTTTTCAATCTCTCCAATGTCTAGAACTTGCTTCCTGTGAAATAGAAGTAAACAATTTGAAATGCATGAAATATTTTTCAGTAGAAATATCCTAAAGAAAATTTTGGACAAGTACAAATATAATGCATATGTAGCAAATGCTGTTTTTTAATGAAACTTTTTATTTTGAGATAATTGTAGGTTCATGTGCAATTGTAAAAAAAAATAATGCAAACAAATCATATACTTTTTACCTGTTGGCCAGCAGTGTTAACATCTTTCAGAAATATACACACTCTCACCAGCACGGTGTTGGTATTGATACAATCAAGATACAGAACAGGTCCATCCCCATAAGAATCTCTCTTGTTGTCCTTTATTGCCACCCCCACATCCATTCCACTCCCGACCTCCAAAATTTGTTCCCTATTTCTGTATTTTGCAAGACTGTTATGTAAATGGAATCATACAGTGTATGACCGTTTTGGTTTGCTTTTCATTCACTTACTGTAATTCCCTCAAAATCCATCCTAGTTGTTGCATTTATCAATAGTTTAATCTTTTTTTACTGAGTAATATTTTATGATATGGAAATACCACACTTGAACCACCCATATGTTAAAGGACATCAGTGTTGTTTCTAGTTTTTGGCCATGACATATACAACTGCTGTGAAACTTCTTATACAGGTTTTTGTGTGAACTTGTTTTTGTTTCTCTGGGATAAAAACCAGACAGTATAGTGCTTGGGTTCTATGGTGGCTGCCTGTTCAGCTTTACAAGAAACTGTCTAAATGTTTTCCGGAGTGGCTGTGTCAGTCTACGCATCTACCAGCACAGTGGTCGGCAAACTGCGGCTCGCGAACCACGGTTTGCTGCTCTGTTGACTAATGAGTTTGCCGACCACTGTACCAGCAGTGTGTAATTGAGGTAGTTTTTCCATCTCCTCACCAGCATTGCTGTTGTCACTCAGATAGAGATGGAGTGCTGTCTCCTTGTGGTTTTATTTTGCATTTCTCTAATGGCAAATGGTATTGAACATCTTTTTATATGCTTATTTCTCGTGTTGAATATTGTTTTGCATTCTTATTTATCATCCATATATCTTAAGTGGAATATGTATGGTTTTTTTCCCATTTTAATTGGAGTTCTCAGAGTTTTTTATGTATTACTAGAGGCCCGGTGCACGAAATTCATGCATCGGGCGGTGGGGGGGATATGTCATCCCTCTCACAATCCAGGACTGCTGGCTCCCAACTGCTCGCCTGCCTGCCTTCCTGATTGCCCCTAACCACTTCTGCCTGCCAGCCTGATCACCCCCTAACCACTCCCCTGCCTGCCTGATTGATGCCTAACTGCTCCCCTGCCAGTCTGTTTGTCCCAAACTGCCCTCTCCTGCAGGCCTGGTCACCCCTAACTGCCCTCCCCTGCAGGCCTGGTCCCCCCTCAACTGCTCTACCCTGCAGGCCTGGGTCATCCCCCCAACTGCCCTCCCCTGCTGGCCTGGGTCCCCCAACTTCCCTCCTCTGCCAGCCTGGTCACCCCTAACTGCCCTCCCCAGCAGGCTTGATCATCCCCAACTGCCCTCCCTTGCAGGCCTGGTCCCTCCCAACTGCCCTCCCCTGCTGGCCTGATTGCCCACAACTGCCCTCCCTTGCAGGCCTGGTCCCTCCTAACTGCCCTCCCCTGCTGGCCATCTTGTGGTGGCCATCTTGTGTCCACATGGGGGCAGCCATCTTGTGTGTTGGAGTGATGGTCAATTTGCATATTACTCTTTTATTAGATAGGATAGATGCTAGTTCTTTATCCGATATGTGATTTTCAAATATTTTCTTCTTTTCATGCTCATAATGGAATCCTTTGCAGATTTTAATTTTGGTGAGGTCAATTTGTAACTTTCTCCTCTTACAGTTCCTACTTTCCTTATAAAATTGAAGAACTCTTCTTAGCCCTAGATCCCCAAATTTTTTTCCTATGTTTTTTTCTAAGAGTTTAGTTTTAAATTTTGATCTGATCTTAGAGAGAAAGCATTCAGTCTTTCATCATTAAGTATGATATAGCAATAGGATTTTTATAGATGTCCTTTATCAAGTTGAGGAAGTTCTTTATTTGTAGTTTGCTGAGCGTTTTTATCGTGAATGGGTGTTGGATTTTGTTAAGTTTTTATTGATGTGAATTGCTATGATTTTGCTTCTTTAGCCTGTTGATATGGTGAATTACTTTGACTGATTTTCAAATGTTGGACCAGTCTCACAATTTGGACTAAATCCCACTTAATAGTGGAATATTATTCTTTTTATGCATTGCCGGATTCTGTTTGCTAATATTTTGTTGAAAATTTTCACATCTAACTTTATGATAGATATTGATCTGGGTCACTTTTTATATCATATTAATGCTATTTTGTCTAGTTTTGGTACCAGGGTAATATTGGCCTCATAAAGTGAATCGGGAAATGTTATCTCCCCATTTATTATTCTGAAAGAGATTGTGAAAACTTACACAATTTTAGAAGATTATGTTACTACTACTTTAAATGTTTGATAGGATTCTCCAGCAAAACCATTCAGGCCTAGAGATTTTTTTTTTCCTTAACCATTGTCTGTTTCTTCTTAGCTGACCACTTGACCACTGTTTTCTGAAAAACAATTGCTTTTTGTGTGGTAACTCCACACCCAAACTCTGCACATTGTATATTCATCTGTAGACTTTTTAAAAATGTCTGAATCATTGTTAACTCTAGTGGAAATGGAAGTTATTAGTGACATAGTCAATGAAAAAGACAAAACAGTTCTGTTCATAGGAGTTTACAGAAAGAGAATTTCAGTGTTCTGAAATTTTCAAGAAGGATCTCATCACAACCTAATAGTGAGTATATATAATAGGGCATGGCTCATAGTGGGTAGAGAGGATAGTGAACAAAAGTATTTTGAAAAACAGCACTTCAGATTATTCTGAGTTCCTCTCCTATCAAATTTGAGGACCAGTACTCAAGTGAGCATTAATACTGCTGTCAGAATTGGGCTAGCATGTATGGATAGGGAAGGAATATATATATCTTAAGGGATGCTGTGAAGCCCTAGGCAGGAAAAATGCCACTTTAATTGACATTTTTGTGTAAGAGTTGTTTCCCCTAAAACTACAAAATGTCTTTTGCCATGCTATAATATATGTTTTAGGAAAATCATTTCCTTGCACCTAAAAATTGAATTAATTGAATTACTATATTCACTACTCTGTGAAGAAATATATTTATTTGATGATTGTATTTCTGGCAGGTATAGTCTAGAAATATCAAAGTATTTATTTCACAGTTACATATACTTGTATATACTCAGATAACATTAACCATAATATACTGTTAAATGATTTTACTTAACATATCATGTTGTTAAATGAATTTTCAAATATGGACCCTTAATTTTATTTGTTTGTTTATTGATCCTAGAGAGAGGAAGGGAGGGAGAGTGAAAGAAACATCAATTGGTTGCCTCCCACATGCACCCTGACTGAGGATTGAACCTGAAACCTGGGTATGTTTTTGGTGTATGCATGGATGACACCCAACCAACCGAGCCACACTGGCCAGGGTTGGGCCCTTAATTTTTTTAAATAACAGAGCTCAAAATAACCTTTATTTATTTGTTTGCTTATTATAGACTATCTATATAATAAAAGCCTAGGCGACCATTACGGCGGAACAACCAGAACAGCCGGTCACTATGATGCACAGTGACCACCGGGAGCAGACGCTCAGTGCAGGAGCTGCCCCCTGGTGGTCAGTGTGCTCCCACAGGGGGAGCGCCGCTCAGCCAGAAGCCAGGTTCACAGCTGGCGAGCGCAGCAGCGGTGGCAGGATCCTCTCCCGCCTCCGGGGCAGCGCTAAGGAGCAGCGAGCAGGCTGGCAGTAAGGAGCGAGGGGTCCCGGACTGCGAGAGGGATGTCCACCCCTACGAATTTTGTGCACCGGACCTCTAGTTTTCTAATGCAATTTCATATTTTAGAATAATTTTAGATTTATGAGAGAAAACATTTGAAGTAATTATAAAAAGCTAAGATAATTTGCAAATCAGGGTGGTGGTAGGTTGTGAGAGAAGTGAGAAAGAACAGGTGAAGCTTTGAAAAGGAATAAAAAATGTAGAGTCAATATATGATTCCCATACCCAGACATTCTGATTTAATTGCTTTGGGATGGTCCCAAGGCAATGACATTTACACAGACATGGTCTCTGTAATTCCAGTATAAAACCAGTAGAGAGAAAGGGAAGGTAAGAAGCATGTTCATGATTCATAGTTTTTATTTGTTTTTCTTGAGGAGCAATGGGATTGGGAAGACGAGTTGGATGACCACATAGTATTGAGGATCCCTTTTGAAACCAACTTCTTATTGAGGAATCTGTAGTTAAACCATTTCTGCCCCAATACTCAGCAACTTAGGGGCAAGAAAACCTTCCTTAGGGGTTAGCATGTTTGGCTTATGTTAATAGGGGTTAGGGAAGTGCTTTGAGAGTGCTAGTGATACAGTACTACTATTTGAAATGTGTGGTTATGGGTTCAAAGTTGGATGGGGGATCAAAGGAAGCCAGGGAACAGCTGATAAATTAGGTGTGAAATAATTAAGTTCTATTTTAATGAGAGTGAAGAACAGATTTTGTGTAAAAATAGGATGGGGTTGAAAATTAAGAAGATGTCATACAGGGTTTACTTAATAAATAATTTATAAGTAATTTACTGAAGTATAATATAGGTGATTGTTGATGTTGTAGAGAAACTTACAGGGCTGTGGTAATGTCTAGATTAAACCATGTGTACTGAAATTATTGAGGGTGATGATGGAGTTGGAGAGGAAGAAAATTAAGTGAGCTGATAGAGGGATGCCTTGGAGTTTGTTAGATGAGGATGATACGTTTATATTACAGAGTGATAGAAATGTCAAAGGAAGATTTGTTAACTAATGGTGGATGAGCATTGTTCTGAGGTTTACTATTATGGAGTCAAGAGTACTGTGACCCGTAGGATAGTTGGCAGAGTAGATCCAAGAGATCTCAACTAAGAAAAGGTAAAGTGTTGAGAAAAATTATTCAATTATATTCTTATATATTCTAAATTTAGCCTCAAAGGGAGTTGTAGATTCATTGAAAGAGACACCCTATCATAAGCAGCCATCTTTTTTTTTTTTTAACATGAATTAAATTCTAGGTTCTTCAGTGTCAATGAAATTTTGAGCCATTTTTATAATTGTGTAGAATATTTGTAAAAATTTATAGTTATAATTTTAAAATCGTTGTGCTTTCATTTGTGAGACTTTTTTTTTTTCTTTAAGATATTTTCTTCTACAGTTAACGCACACTTAGATTCTCCAGTTGCTTTAGGCTGGTGAATGAGCTGTTGGCTTCCTTGTGAGCCCTCTGAGCAAATCATGCTGCTCTTCCTTCACACAGTCAGTTTATTCACAAATTTCAGAATTCAATTCTCACCTTCTTCAGTGCTAACATCGAACTCCTGGGCCAAATAAAGTTGTTAATTAAGACGACTCAATACAATTCTCACCTCCCTCCCGTAAGTGTTAACTCCAACTTCCTTTATCAAATTGTATTAAAGGGAATATTACCCATAATTGCTAAATCTTTTAGATGTACTCTACCACAAAGTTACTCATCTCTTCCAGAAGTCACAAAAAATTCTGAGAACAAAATATCCTCTTCTAAGGTTATTACTGTGGATCAATAAGTATAAGAAGAAAACGACCAGGTGAAGGAAAATAAAGAAGTACACGTAGAGTCATGCAGGATGCATGTATAACCAAAGTTTTGTGATGTCTTGGAGATTTATATATTATTAGATTCAAAATAAATGAAAATTTTAGTGATTAAAAAGGTATTTTATAAGTGAGTTGAATAAATTGTTACATTAACATATTAAATGTTAAGTAGCTAACATCCATCTCATCCATCTCATCTGATAAAATAAAATTATTGTTTACTGTGTGTAAACTATTAGAGTTCTATGTTGTCATATATATTAATATGTGACACATAATGACTATATATATATATATATATATATATATATATATATACTAATGGCCTGGTGCATGGATCCGTGCACATTGAAAGGAAATTAGAAGAAATATTTTAATATCGCTATTCGCCCTTTCTCTATAATAGAAGTGTCAACCAAATTCACAATCGACAATGACAGATTGAAACACACACATGCGATTGGCGCCAGTGAGAGCTCTATATGTATAGTGCATGTGCGAGTCAATGTTTATTTTTAAATTGCCAGTGCGTGTCATATGTACCTGCAGGTCGATTGGACAGACATATGTACAGTCCATCACTTAGCCTTTTATCCTATCTAATAAAAGAGTAATATGCAAATTAACCACCACTCTGCTACACCCACAAGCCACGCCCACCAGCCAATCAGGAGCAAATATGTAAATAAACCCAACCAAGATGGCTACGGCCACAGAGAGCAGGAGGGAGGCTTGGGTTTCCCTGGCATTGGAGGAAGCCAAGCTTTCCGCCTGCCCTTGCCGGCCTAGGCCTCCACTCAAGGCTACAAAGTTTCAATGATAGAAGATACATAAACCCAAACAGAAATGGCGGCAGCCACGGAGCTGGAAAGAGCAGGAGGCTAGGGTTTCCCCAGTGATGGAGGAAGCCAAGCTTCTGCAGCCCTGGCTGGCCCAGGCCTCTGCTTAAGGCTACAAAGTTTCAATTATAGAAGATACATAAACTCCAACAGAAATGGATGCCGCCATGGAGCAAACAGAAGGCTTGGCTCCGCTCTAGGCTACAAAGTTTCCATTGTAGAAGATAAATAAACCCCAGATCCCAGGGCCTCCGCTTGGGTTGCCAGGGGGCGTGGCCAGCCTGCAAACCACCACAGGCCCCTCACCCAGGCTGCCCCATGCCCCAAGGGAACCCCCACCCTGATCCGGGACACCCTTCAGGGCAAACCAGCTGGCCCCCACCCGTGCACCAGGCTTCTATCCTATCTAGTAAAAGAGTAATATGCAGATTGACCATCACTCCAACACACAAGATGGATGCCCCCATGTGGTCAAAGATCCTGCCCACATGTGGACACAAGATGGCCACCACAAGATGGCCAGCAGGGGAGGGCAGTTGGGAGGGACCAGGCCTGCAAGGGAGGGTAGTTGTGGGCAATCAGGCCAGCAGGGGAGGGCAGTTGGGAGGGACCAGGCCTGCAAGGGAGGGCAGTTGGGGGCGATCAAGCCTGCAGTGGAGGGCAGTTAGGGGTGACCAAGCTGGCAGAGGAGGGAAGTTGGGGGCCACCAGGCCTGCAGGGGAGAGCAGTTGAGGGGGGGACAAGGCCTGCAGGGGTAGGCAGTTAAAGGTGACTAGGCCTGCAGGGGAGGGCAGTTAGGGTAAAACAGGCTGGCAGGGGAGCAGTTAGGCATCAATCAGGCTGTCAGGGTAGTGGTTAGGGGGTGATCAGGCTGGCAGGCAGAAGTGGTTAGGGGCAATCAGGAAGGCAGGCAGGTGAGCATTTGGGAGCCAGCAGTCCTGGATTGTGAGAGGGATGTCTGACTGCCTATTTAGGCCCGATCCTGGGATCGGGCCTAAACGGGCAGTAGGACATCCCTCGAGGGGTCCCAGATTGGAGAGGGTGCAGGCTGGGCTGAGGGCCCCCTCCCCCCCCGTGCACGAATTTCGTGCACTGGGCCTCTAATCTATATATCTATATATAGACTAGAGGCCCAGTGCATGAAATTCATGCACTCTGGGAGGGTTCCTCAGCCCAGCCTGCACCCTCTCACAGTCCGGGAGCCCTCAGGGGATGTCTGACTGCCAGCTTAGGCCTGCTCTCTGTGGACATCCTTAGCGCTGCCGTGGAGGCGTGAGCCTGGCTTCTAGCTGAGCGGTGCTCCCCCTGTGGGAGTACACTGACCACCAGGGGGAAGCTCCTGCATTGAGGGTCTGCCCCCTGATGGTCAGAGCACGTCATAGCAACCGGTCTTTCTGACATTCGGTCAATTTGCATATTAGCCTTTTATTATGAATGAAATTTTTCAGACCTAACCTTTATAGTAGTAAGAATATATATAAAGGTTAGGTCCGAAAAAATTCATTTTATAGATGAGAACCTCAAAGCTGAGAGAGATGATTTACCCAGTCACATAGCTAATACTTGGGATTTGTGGCTCTGGAGCTAATAGAGTTTAACGCTTTTTTAAAGTGTACACATTCATCATTGCCTTTATCCTGTGAACTGTAATTTGCATTTTGCTTTTTGTTTCCAATTAAGATTATTAATTTTTAAGGGCAGGAATCCATCGCCAGCATTTATTAAACTCATTAGATCATGAAAAGCTTTTATTCAGAGTAACATCTCATAACAGGAACTGGCACGTTGGAGATAGCTGGCCAAAACTATGCAGAAAGAGCTATCAGCCTTTTGTTTCATTAAAGCGAGGTCATGTCTCTTATGAGATTAGATTTTAAAGTGAGCACAGAAGGTGAAAATTGTGTATAGATAAAATTACCCTTGTACATCACTTAATGCTCTTGTAAGTGCTTGGTAAATGGTTTTGGGACTATAGCCCTTATCATTTCCTCTGTTCCTTAGATAATATTTCTCTGTGGCCTTAATTATTGTCACCCTAATATGCCTGGCTACAAGAACAAAAGTTTTCACTTCTTTGTGAAAGACTGGCAAACCCTCATGGCATTCACACATTCTTTGCCTGGTTTGGCTAATACTTGAGAACTGTTTTAAGCTTGATTGAATCCAGGACCAGTTTAATGTAAAGGATTTTCTAGGGTTATTGCTGAGCTCAATCTAGTTTATTATTTTTTAAGTTAAGGCATATGATATAACTTAACCATATTAAATTTCTTCCTTGGTGTTTCTTGCTGAGAGTGGATAACCCCAACTCTTTTTCAGCAACCTTTCAATTGTCCGTGTTCCTTTGTAGTAATCTCGAGCTCTTTCTGTTTTCTATATTATTTATGTAAAGTCCAACATTAGTCCCCTATCTTAATTTCAAACTATAGAAAATTGTAACAGTAGTGCAAGGACACACACAGTCTACCTTTTACCAAGATTTACGAATTATTAACATTTTGACACATTTGATTTTGCTCTTCTAAGTATACATCAAACATGACTCACATATCAGCAAATGTACATATAATTGTTGGACGTCATGAAATATAACTGCTACATACTGAAGTATGCATCTTTTAAGAAAAGGGAATTCTTACCTTACCATTATTATTTTTAAGTGAATTGACTGATTTCAATAAAGTATTGCTATACTGTCCATATTTAAATTTTATATTTGTCTCCAAATGTTTTTTTATAGCCTTTTCCTCCTATTTGGGATGTAGTCAAAGTTCATAAGTTGCACTTGAATATTAGACTTCTTTAGTTTCTTTTCACTTTTAAAATGCTTGTTTTAAAAAGAATCCAGGCCAGTTGCCTTGTTTGGTGTCCCATGCTCTGGATCTGTCTGTTGTTTGTTTCCTTGTGATTAAATGCAGTTATTACTTTTTGCAGGAGTCCTGTTGCAGTTATTTGTGTACTTACTGCATCATCTCAGGAGGCACATAATGTTAAGTCTTCACACGCCAGTGATGAAATCTGTCGCCTCATTAGGGTGATGATCTCCACATTTTGTATTGTTTAAACATGTCCTTTTTCCTGTGTAATAAGTACTGGGGGGCGGGTGAACGGGGAGGGGGATACTTTGAGATCTTGTAATTATCCTGTTTCTCAGGAACATTTCACCCAGTGATTGTAGCATCCATTGATAATCTTTGCCTAAATTTGCTACTGGTGATTGTGAAGTGATTTTTTTTTTAATTCTGTCAGTCCTTCTATATTAATTTCCTGAGCTGCTCAAAAGAGGAAAGAGAGGTGTAGGTAAAGCTCTCCTTTATAGGAATAGTATCTCAAAGGTTATTATTTTATTCACTAATTCATTACTATAGTTATTTTTCTTCATTATTCAACTTATCCTAAATTTGACCTGCATGATGTTTCTCTATTAGTCTTTTCTTTCTGGCTTAACCAGATATTCTAGGCCTACTTTATTGTTTATCTGCAACAGTGACATCTTAGTTGGGAATGGTGTTGACAGTAGTAGATGCCAGTAGTAGCCCTGAGAGGAGGTCATAGGGTAATATAGTCAGTTTGCTAGAAATGGATGGGGACAATCCCTGACTAATATGCTCTCCTCCACAAAGTAAACAGGCAAAGTTCTAGTAAGAGTGCCAAGTCCAATTTGTATTGCATCTTCTGCTTTAAATTGTACTCAGTTCCAGGTGGGTGCCTTGCAGTGTTAATTACGGTAGTGGAGTCAGGTAGCAATGGTGGTGATCTGTGACTATAACTCTGTTTCTATTCTGCTTGTTCATTGTTTGTAGATATGTATTGATAGATATGTATACACTAGAGGCCCGATGCATGAAATTCGTGCATGGGGGGAGAGGGGAGAGTCCCTCAGCCCAGCCTGCACCCTCTCAAATCTGGGATCCCTCTCACAATCCGGAACCACTGGCTCGAAACCACTCACCTGCCTGCCTGATGTCCCTAACTGCTCCCCTGCCAGCCTGATCTCCCTAAGTGCTCTCCCCTCATGGCCTGATCACCCTAACTGCTCTCCCCTGCTGGCCTGATCACCCTAACTGCCTAACTGCTCCTCCCTGCAGGCCTGATCCCGCTAACTGCCCTCCCCTCCTGGCCTGATCCCGCTAACTGCCCTCCCCTCCTGGCCTGATCCCGCTAACTGCCCTCCCCTCCTGGCCTGATCCCCCTAACTGCCCTTCCCTCCTGGCCTGATCCCCCTAACTGCCCTTCCCTCCTGGCCTGATCCCCCTACCTGCCTATCTGTGCTCCCCTCCTGGCCTGATTCCCCTAACTGCCTATCTGCTCTCCCCTCCTGGCCTGATCCCCCTAACTTCCTATCTGCTCTCCCCTCCTGGCCTGATCCCCCTAACTGCCTATCTGCTCTCCCTTCCTCTCCATGCCCTTCGGACCCCTGGCGCAGGGGTGCTGAGAGCTCTCTGCCACGGCCCCGCCCCCCTCCTGATTGGTCGTTACGTCCCAGACAATTTGCATATTCCCCTATTATTAGTATAGATTGCCGTGTTTATACTATTGTTTATAGTTTTGATCTTTTCTTCTTAAATAAGACCATTTAACATTTCATATGATACTGGTTTGGTTGTGATGAACTCTTTTAGCTTTTTCTTGTCTGGGAAGGTCTTTATCTCTTTCGATTCTAAATTTGCAGGGTAGAGTAATCTTGGTTGTAGGTCCTTTCTGTTCATCACTTTGAACGTGTTAGAGTTGTTTCCTACGGAAAGGTAACTACTTAGGTTAGAAAAGGAAAACATAGATGTATAGGAAATACGGAGCATAATGAGCACGGCCAACCTCTTGACTTTACCTTACCAAGTAATGAATTAAGCAGAGTCTGTTACAGTGTGGTAGGGAACTGTTGATTTCTCAGCTCTTCAGAGGCATTGGGTCTATTTACTAGTAATATATTCCATTGTATTCAGTAGGGTCCTGGGCATGTGTAGCACAACCAGAGAGAAACCACCCTGTTAAAATCTTTCTGTAGGGTGCTCTTTGCCAGCCAGTTTGTTTGTTTTTTTCTTCAGGACCATAATTAATAGGTTGTTCTGCTCACACTAGATCTCTCTTTATATCTATCACTGTCTATAAAAATTGATTAATGTGGGGTTTCATGAAGACATACTTTGGAATCACCATGCAATATGTATTTATATACATATATACTTCATTATGAAATATGAGTATAAAAAGGATACCTTGGGATTTTGATATAAATCTGTTATTTTATAGGGCATTAAGGCTAAAAACTAATGTCATGAGGAATATATTAAATTATACAGCTACAGATGAGTTAATTCTTTTTAGTTTTATATAACCTTTAAAATGATTATAATATAAAAAGTTATAGCATTTGGATTAAATGATTTTTTTTCCTTCTTTCCATAATAAAAATGGAGAAGATTTTCTAGAACAGATTGATCAGAACTGTGCCCTGCAGACATTGCTTAAACCTTCCCTAACGTTTCGGTGCAACTTGACTGCCCTCTTCAGGTTAGAACAATTTACTGAAGTAATAAAATTAGGCCTAATAATCCTGTGAACTCCCAAAACAGAAAATATTTGTTTTAATTAACAATGTTGGAAATATACTTACTTGACTGAAACATTGGGAGCATTTGTGATTTTCAGATTTCAATTTAGATGGCAGTGAAGTTTGAAGTGTGCTAATAAGCACTAGTGATGCCTTGCTTTGCTTGTTATAATGTCCAAGCTGACACCAGCATGTGCAAGAATCCAGTGAATTTCTTATTTGTCGTTAGGATTCTTTTGTCCCCTACTAATCAGTAAGACGTTGGACTGAGGGGATAAGTGTAATAGAGTTAAGTTTAGAAAACAGTGTTTATGTTATTGGGGCACATTCTTTCTAATCAGTCTTTTATACTCTGAATAGATTTCATCAACATGAAATTCGTATTTCTCAGGCTCATTGAATTATTTTTAGTAACAAACAGATCTGTTCAGTGACCCTATTGCTAGTGAATTACACCCAACAGAAGAAAGCCCCCATTTTCCTTGTCAGTATTTAGTTTTCTCTAAATATTTGTGTTGAAAAATGTAATTTGCTTGGCTCCCCTAAATTCTCTATTCGAGGTAGATATATTCCTAAGTAGAGAAACTTGTGTAGAAAATTTTGCTGGTTACTTTGGTGCTCTAGTTTCTAAAGGAGAATATGTAAGAAATAGATCATATCTTCATTTGTAGTCTATTTAAATAGCTTCATATGTTTTCCCAATTAGACCATTATAATAACACTAGAGGCCCGGTGCACGAATTCGTGCACAGGTGGGGTCTGGCCCGCTCAGCTGGCCAGGGGGAGGGGCCATGGGGGGGTGGGCCGGCCCCACCCTCTGGTCAAACTCCTGTTTGAACTCCAGGTCGAGAGGACAATTTGCATATTAGCCTTTTATTATATAGGATTCTGAGTGGTTTCCAAACATTTATTTTCTCTTCCTCTAATATATTATACACACTGTTGCCCGATACAGCTTTCTTAATTAGCATTTTGCATAATTCCCTTCCTTCAAAACACTCATTGTTCACTATTTACAGAATAAAGTCAAGGTCCTATTTATCTCTCCACCAGAAGAGAGCTTCCAGTCTTTTATTTTCACAGTGAACACATAATACATATTTCAGACGTGGTAGTCTTTATTTACACTAATTCTGTTACCTTAATATTCTTTCTGTTCTTATAATTTTAGTCCTTCCATTCTTTTCTGAGTAGTTTTACATTTTATATTCACCTTGTCCAACTGCCCAAGTCCACTGTGATCTCATCCTCCTCTATATTTCACATAGCACCTATGATTTGCAACCTTTTAAAAACATATATATATATATATATATCTTATTTATGTATTAGTATGTGTCTGTTCCTTTCTATAACAAGCTTCTTACAGGTGGGGACCTGAGATATACTTCTATTTATTATTGCAGCATATATATATTAAAATGCTGAATAAATAGCATTGATAATTAAGATCTAGATTCTGTATTTGCATATGAAATTGACATTAAGAACATGATTGATAGATAATTTAGTCATTACAACCTTTTAAGTCATGACCACTGTTCTTGTCAAAGAGCATTTATTTATGATGGTACATAGATTTAAAGTGTTTATTTTTTTCTCCCTAAGACCACCAATAAAGCAAATTAGTCTTAACAAGAGACATTATCTTGGGACTTAAATCCGACTAAGTGGACTTTAGTCAGACTCTCCAGAATTCAGAGTCTCCAGTGATTCATTAGCTTTAGGGTATAAATGATATATTGTCTATTTAGGAAAGTATATTATTCACCATCACCATCATCAACTTTATTTAATGCCTGTTCTCTACTGGGTCCCAGCCATTGAACAATCAATGTCTAAACATAATATGCATAATATGATACAGATACATACTTAAAATAAGTAGCACTGCACAGTAACAGAATTTTCATTTCCGACAGTTACCTGAACAACTGTGGTAGGGGTAGAGATGGGAATGACTTCTGAAGGAGAGGCAGTTTTTAAAGAAGTGAAGGCATTCCAAACAAAGGATTTAATGCTTAAAGAATGAGCATGGGATGTCATAAAACAGAGAGGCCTTTGAGTATGGTATGTTCATAGAGACATAGATAGCAGACAGGAGTTTTGCCCAGGATATGGAGGATCTTGTCTTCTACTCTGCCTATTGTCTTTATGATGCAGGCATTGAGACACTTTTCAGGATTTTGGAACAGATGATAGATTGATCATTGAGAAGTCAAGCTGAAAAAGTGGATGATACAGAATTTGAAGGCAAAATGAATTCATTCTCTTTGACTCATCAATATTCCTTACCACATTTTATTATTTTCCTCAGAGTACTTGGGATTATCTGAAATTTTGTGTTTCCTTGTGTGAGGCCTCTCTTTCTCACTGGCATTTTTTTCCCCCTGAAATCGGGGACCTTGCACACACTATTCACTCCTGCATCAGCTGACATGTTGGAACTCCTGTGTATTTGTGGAGTGAATTAACAAGTGCATGAATGTATGCTTAGTAGAGTCTAGTAGGTCTATGTTAGGTTCGAACATTATGAGGAAAAGAAATTGAACATTATCTCTTTTATCTAATTCCATTAGATACTATACACAGATGTTGAATACTAAAATTTGATTCTCCCTGCAAAATTTTTCAGAACAAAGCATTTTCATTTTTTAGAATATCATAAAAAAATGCCAGTTTTTGCTGATTTGCTATTTCCCTAAGTTACATTTTAAAAGCAAAATTATTTTGGTGTAAAATTATATAGTTTTTTACTATAATTCCAGTCTTCTAATGATTTTTTAAGGTAGCACTGGTCTCTTAAAGGTTTATTAGTGTGCAAAGAGGCTCAGACTTACTCCATTGTCAGGGTCAAGTCACTGTACGGTTATTATACATTTTTTCTTTGAAAATCAGTGATGAGTACTTACCAGTAATATTGTATGTATTCCACGTGACAAAAAAATCAGATCAGATTTTAGGGCTGCTGTTGCGTTTAGCTCATGTTTTATTTTAGTGTTGGAAGAGGAGCAGGGAGGCCCTGTTTTATGTGGCGAGAGGGAGGCTGTAGGCTGTGCATTCCTCCGTAGACGGAGTGTTCTCATTCATACCCAGCATCAGTTGCCAGCATCTGAAGTGCTTTCCCTCTGCAGGCATCTGGCCTTGGTTCTTGCTCCCTGAACTGTCCATTCTCTAGCTTTCAGTCCTTGGGATTTGAGCTTTACTGTCACTTCACGTGAGCAACCTTTTATGACCATACCATGTAAGTAGTTCCTCCTTATTGCCTGTAAAATTCACTGCATTTTCTCCTCAGTGAATATTTTAGCTTGTAATTATTTGTGTGTATTTTATTTGGTAGTTTATTATGTCTTCCCACTAAAAAAAACACAACTCTTCGTGAGCAAACCTTGGAGATTAGCTCACTTCTTACTTTTAGGTGCTCAGTAAATGCGTTTTCAGTGAATTACAATTAAATCTTACTTAACCACTGAAACTTTCAAAGTTTGTAACTATTTTCATTGTTCATATTCTAAAAATATACTATATGATTTTCTGCCTACTGATTACCATGCAGTCCTAAGCTAATCACTACAATGGTCAGTTTTTGGACTGTGCTTTAATAAAATGATGCCCTTAATGTAAATGATCTCAGATTATAGCCCTGTTCATATGTAGCCATTTAAAATATATATTTTAATCACAGAATTACTATGTGCTCCTTGTTAACTGAAAAAGGGCCTATAATGAACAACTGCATTCCCTAGCCCTGGTGCTCAACTGCAGTCACTAGTATCCCTTTGTATTTTCTTCTGGTGATTTTCTTCATATCTCTAAAGGTTATTCTTATAACAGTATTTCATAATACTCATATTAATTTCCTACAAAGACTTGATCTTTACATTTCTTACTGTGACAGGTGAAGATTTATTTATTTATTTTTAATAAATCTTTATTCAGATTATTACATTTGTTTCTCCTTTTTCCCCCCATAGCTCCCCTCCACCCGGTTCCCACCCCACCTTCTGCCCTTAACTCCCCCCCACTGTCCTCATCCATAGGTGTATGATTTTTGTCCAGTCTCTTCCTGAACCCCCCCCACCCATTTCCCCCTGAGAATTATCAGTCCACTCCCTTTCTATGCCCCTGATTCTATTATATTCACCAAATTATTCTGTTCCTCAGGTTTTTAATTCACTTGATTTTTAGGTTCACTTGTTCATAGATATGTATTTGTTGTTCATAATTTTTATCTTTACTTTTTTCTTCTTCCTCTTCTTTAAGAATACCTTTCAGCATTTCATATAATACTGGTTTGGTGGTGATGAACTCCTTCAGCTTTTTCTTATCTGTGAAGCTCTTTATCTGCCCTTCAATTCTGAATGATAGCTTTGCTGGGTAGAGTAATCTTGGTTGTAGGTTCTTGCTATTCATCACTTTGAAAATTTCTTACCAATCCCGTCTGGCCTGCATAGTTTCTGTTGAGAAATCAGCTGACAGTCGTATGGGTGCTCCCTTGTAGGTAATTAACTGTTTTTCTCTTGCTGCTTTTAATATTCTCTCTTTGTCTTTTGCTCTTGGCATTTTAATTATGATGTGTGTGGGTGTGGTCCTCTTTGGATTCCTTTTGTTTGGGGTTCTGTGCTCTTCCTGGACTTGTAAGTCTGTTTCTTTCACCAGGTGGGGGAAGTTTTCGGTCATTATTTCTTCAAATAGGTTTTCAGTATCTTGCTTTCTCTCTTCTTCTGGCACCCCCATAATTCTGATGTTGGTACGCTTGAAGTTGTCCCAGAGTCTTCTTACATTATCTTCAACTTTTTGGATTTTTTTTTTCTTTTTGCTTTTTCGGTTGAGTGTTTTTTGTTTCTTTGTATTTCAATTCTTTGACTTGATTCTTGTGTTCCTCTAGTCTGTTGTTGGGTCTCTGTATAATATTTTTATTTCAGTCAGTGTATGTTTAATTTCTAGTTGGTCCTTTTTCATATCTTCAAGGGTCTCATTATATTTATCAGCCTTTTCTAGGATATTCTTGAAAAGCCTTAAAACTGTGGTTTTGAATTCTATATCCAGTCGTTTGTTTTCCTCCATTTCTTTCGTTTGTGATCTGTTTCTTTGACGCCGCATTTTCACTGCTTCCCTGAGTTGGTAGGGTAGATTTGTGTGCTAGGTTTCCTATATGGCTGAGTGGGTCTGCCTCCCCAGTGAACCTGAGGTGGACACTCTTGGTGCACCCCTTTGTGGACTGTGTGTACAGCCTTGTTGTAGTTAAGTCTTGATTGTTGTTGGTATCACTGGGAGGAATTGACCTCCAGGCCAGTTGGCTGTAAGGATCAGCTGTGTCTATGCTGGGAGAAGTTCGGTGCTGGAGACAGCCTTATAGGATTAGACTTGCCAAATTGCAGTAGCCTCTGTGCTCAGCTTGGATGGGGTGGAGTCTGAGGGCAGAGCAGACAGTCTTGGCTTCCCGTCAGCCTTGCCCTTGCGCACGTGTGCGCCTTCAGACCTCTGCCTTCCCCGGCTCCCGAGTCTCTGCCCGAGAGTCCAGATTCCCCCCACAAGAGCATGGGTCCCCAGGGGCTCGCCTGGAACTGGGGTTCAGTGCAGTCAGAACTGGGGCTCAGTGCAGTCAGGAGCTTCTGACTCCCTTCCACCAGGGAAAGCCTATGGCAACCTCCGCAGCCTTTGTGCGCACTGGCATGCGCACGCCTCTAGACCTCTGCCTTCCATGGCTCCCGAGTCTCCGCCTGAGAGTCCACATTTCCCCCTGTAAGAGCGTGGGTCCCCAGGGGCTCGCCTGGAACTGGGGTTCAGTGCAGTCAGAACTGGGGTTCAGTGCAGTCAGGAGCTTCCGACTCCCTTCTGCTAGGGAAAGCCTTTGGCAACCTCCGCAGCCTTTGTGCACACTGGCGTGCACGCCTCCAGACCCCTGCCTGCCAGGGCTCCCCCAGGTCTCCCCCGGGTTTCCGAGTCCCCGGGTGCCTTTCTCTCTACCTGACAGTCCAGACTTCCCCTGTATGAGCCTGGGTCCACGGGGTTTCGCCCGGGACTGGGGATCAGTGCAGTCAGAACTGGGGTTCATTGCGGTCAGAACTGGGGTTCAGTGCGGTCGGGGGCTTCCTTCCCCCTTCCGCCAGAGAAAGTCAGCCAGGCTCTCAGCCGCCCTTCCTCTCTGTGCGCACAAAGACCCTTTGCCGTACCTCCAATTCTCTGTGAGCTTTTCTCTTTCCTTCTAGTTGTAGAATTTTCACTCAGCCAGCTTTCCTGTGGTTCTGGATGGTGTCCGTTCTTTTAGTTGTAGTTTTGAAATTGTTGTGCGAGGCAGCAGTTTAGGTGCTTACCTATGCCACCATCTTGGTTTCTCCCCTGATAGGTGAAGATTTAACTCATCTCATCCCTTACCATTTTTGTAGCTTTTTATTTTTTTACTATCATATTCTTTTCTTGTCCATTAACTATTAGTGATACCTTTTGATTCCTTAATTAGTAACATGAAGATTAGCAGGTACACCCTTTCCCATCACCTCCCCTTCTTCCCTTTTATCTACCAAGTTGTGGTCACTGTTCTTACATGTTGTCATAGTTGATAGCATTTACATTCTATACTGTAACTGTAATTACATCTGTGCTCTGTGTATAGATTTATTTAGAAAGTTGAAAGGTAATAGGCAGCATTTATATTATTTGTACAAAATAGCATTGACTGCAAAGTAGTAGGTTATGATTAGGGTTCCTTCTCTAAAGCGCATTGTTTATGTCCCCTGTTCCACTGAAAAGAAAATGTTCAAAATAATTAACCTTTTTCATCATCAGTTAATCAAAATTATGATAAATTTTAATTTGCTTCACATTTAGATCTTACCTTTTACATTCATTCCATTGTTGTTTTTCTTGTGGGACCAAATGTCTTACTAACTATAGTCTTAGTATCTTCCAACTCTTTCTGATTCTAATGATTGCTTAGAATCTATTCTCTTCATCTTGAAGTCCAAGTAAAGTCCTATTCTAATTTGTACTTCAGAGCTTTCTTATATAACTTCCACTCTTCCTATGTTACCATACTTCTAGCTGCTCTGTTCCCTACTTTTTAGAGCTTCTATTATAGTTTCAGGTTTTCTTATTTTCTTTTCATTCATGTTACCTTTTTATCAATTATATCCTAAGGTGATCTCACATTTCTTAGGTTCCTTAGAACATATTTATTTCAAACCTAATTATTTTGATATATAATTTAAGATTGAAAATAACATGCCCTCAAAACTTTGAAGGAATTGTCCTGTTATCTAGTGTTGCTAATAACCAGTCCAATCCCATTCTCCTTGGTAGCCATTGTTATGTATGTTTTTACTTTGAAAACTTTTAGAATCTTTTTTTATCCATAATGTTCTGAAATGTCATTATATATACATATACATACATACATACATGTGTGTATATGTGTGTATATATATATATATATATATATATATATATATATATATATATATTAGAAGCCCGATGCACGAAGATTCGTGCAAGAAAGAATGGGCCTTCCTTTCCCTCGCACCTCTCTCTGCTGCGGCCCCGCCTTCCCAGCTGCCCAGAGGCTCTGAGCGGCTGGAGCAGTGCCTGCATACGCAAATTAACCTGTCATCTTTATTGGGTTAATTTGCATACTCACTCCTGATTGGCTGGTGGGTGTCGCGAAGGTACAGTCAATTTGCATCTTCCTCTTTTATTAGAGTGTGTGTGTGTGTGTGTGTGTATATATATATATGTATATATATTGGTCTTTTCTTATTCCACTTACTCAGAACCTGGGAATAATTTTAATTTGAAGACTTAGTCTTCTTGAGTTGTGTTATGTCTCCAGAAATATTCCCTTTACTTTTTCTCTCTTTTCACTCTGCGTATCTTTCTGCTTGAAAATTGTCTTTACTGGATTAAATCTCTAGGTCCCTTCCTCTCCCTACCCTTAATAGAATCCACCTGTGTCACTTTTTGTCCTGTGAATTTTATTGAACTCAATCTTCTGATATTGGTATTTAGGTTGAACAGTCATATTTAAAATATGTAAGTGCTCTCTTATTTTCTTTTTCCCCTCTTTATATTATACTAGAGGCCCGGTGCACGAAATTCGTGCACGGCGGGGGGGTGGGGTGGGGGTTGTCCCTCGGCCCAGCCTGCACTCGCTCCAATCTGGGACCCCTCGAGGGATATCTGACTGCCCATGAGATCGGGCCTAAACGGGCAGTCGGACATACCTCTCACAATCCAGGACTGCTGGCTCCCAACTGCTTGCCTGCCTGCCTTCCTGATTGCCCCTAACCGCTTCTGCCTGCCAGCCTGATCACCCCCTAACCACTCCCCTGCCGGCCTGATTGATGCCTAACTGTTCCCCTGCCAGCCTGTTTGCCCCTAACTGCCCTCCCCTGCAGGACTGGTCACCCCTAACTGCCCTCCCCTGAAGGCCTGGTCACCCCTAACTGCCCTCCCCTGCAGGCATGTTCCCCCCCAACCGCCCTCCCCTGCAGGCCCGGGTCCCTCCCAACTGCCGTTCCCTGCAGGCCTGGTCACCCTCAACTTCCCTCCTCTGCCAGCTTGGTCACCCCTAACTGCCCTCCCCTGCAGGCTTGATCGCCCCCAACTGCCCTCCCTGGCAGGCCTGGTCCCTCCCAACTGCCCTCCCCTGCTGGCCATCTTGTGGTGGCCATCTTGTGTCCACATGGGGGCAGGATCTTTGACCACATGGGGGCAGCCATCTTGTGTGTTGGAGTGATGGTCAATCTGCATATTATTCTTTTATTAGATAGGATAGAGGCCTGGTGCACGGGTGGAGGCCAGCTGGTTTGCCCTGAAGGGTGTCCCGGATCAGGGTCAGGGTTCCCTTGGGGCGTGGGGCGGCCTGGGTGAGGGGCCTGTGGTGGTTTGCAGGCCGGCCACGCCCCTTGGCGACCCAAGCAGAGGCCCTGGGATCTGGGGTTTATTTATCTTCTATAATTGAAACTTTGTAGCCTGGAGCGGAGCCAAGCCTTCTGCTTGCCCCATTGCGGCAGCCATTTCTGTTGGGATTTATGTATCTTCTATAATTGAAACTTTGTAGCCTTAAGCAGAAGCCTGGGCCAGCCAGGGTGTGTGGAAAGCTTGGCTTCCTACATCGCCGAGGGCAACCCTAGCCTCCTGCTCTTTCCAGCTCCGTGGCTGCCGCCATTTCTGTTTGGGTTTATGTATCTTCTATCATTGAAACTTTGTAGCCTTGAGTGGAGGCCTCCTAGGCCGGCAAGGGCAGGCGGAAATCTTGGCTTCCTCCATTGCCAGGGAAACCCAAGCCTCCCTCCTGCTCTCTATGGCCAGCCATCTTGGTTGGGTTTATTTGCATATTCGCTCCTGATTGGCTGGTGGACATGGCTTGTGGGCATGGCTTGTGGGTGTAGTGGAATGATGGTTAATTTGCATATTACTCTTTTATTAGATAGGATTGTTCTTTGTGTGTACGTGTGACTACATTTGGGAGAAGCGGTCTGCCATGGGCCCCAGCATCCTGCATGTTCTCACTGCATATACCAATAATTCAAAGTGTTGGGTGTGCAGGGACAAGCTTGAAGGAGTGAGCTCATGTCTCCCTTTAACACTCACTATAAAAACACTAACTCCCTCAAACTCAGTATTCCTCTCTGGTATCCCTGTTGTGTGTGCAGGCATCCACGAATATCCTTTTGTGTCACTCTGTGAGGCACAGGCAATTGATGCAAATAACAATATGTACTAATAATAGAGGAATATGCAAATTGTCCAGGACGCCCTCATGCATAACGACCAGAACGGCAGGCTGCACGCACAACAGGCGCGGGTTGGTGGGGACTTGCGGCACTGGGGATGGGGACAGGGGAGGGCGGCCTGTACTCTCCACATAGCAGCGGTGACGGTGGCTGTGAGCACTCCCAGTGGCCCTGGGCAAGCAGCAGCGGGGATGGGGATGGGGGAGGCGGGCCCAGCAGCGGGTGGCCTGTACTCACCACATGGGGGAGGCAGCCGTGAGCTGCGCCAAGTGGAGCCTGCAGGCCAAGCTGAAACACTGCCTGCGGGCCATCAGCGCTGAGGAGCGGCTGCGCCAGTCACTCCTCCTGGCCCAGAAGGTGCACGATCGCAGGGACAGCCACCGTGGTGGGCCAGATTGACGTCCTCCTGGCCACGCCGGTTTGTGGATCTGCACAGGCGCAGGCCTCCAGTGCGTGCATTCTCTGCCCTCCCTCCCCCTTCATGTGCAAACGTCCCCCCAGCGCACTGTTACCCATGCACGCCTGCAACAGTCCCTGACCACGGTGCACACACGTTCCCCCCGCCCCTCCGCTGCACTTCCGTCAACCCCAGTGTGCCTACATCCCCCACATGATGTGTGCATGTCCCCTCTGGCACACTCACGTCATTTGTAGCGTGTCTGGGTGCTGGGGGTGGGTGCCTGTGAGATGACAGTGAGTGGGTGGAGTGGTGACGCCCTGTTCCCACGGAGGCCAGTGCGGCAACAAGGTCGCCTCCTTGGGCTAATGCAGGTGCTGAGGCGGGAGCAGATGCGGACAGACACATCTGGTGGGTGTGGGCAGCCCTCGCTGAGGTGCCTTCAGTCAGCGTTCGAGAGTGGGAACCTAGAGGAGGTCCATCCTCTCAGTGAAACGGAGGGAGCGTCGGGGTGACTGCAGAGGAGGAATGTGCACTCAGGGTGCCGGTGCCCATGAGCGAAGGCCGCCCTGACTGAGCCTCGCTCGCTTGGGGCCTGGCACGCTCCTGCCAGGCAGCGGGTGACAGGGCATGCTTTCTGAGTTAATGAGAGAAAATATTGATTCTCCCACTGCCCACGAAGGTGGAAAGTGGATTAGGGAGACATGCAGGGAGTGAGCAAGGTTCCCTGTCTGGGGGTTCCAAACCTACCGTTGGTTCCTTTCACCGCTGACTAGAGATATACAGGATGTCCCCCCAACCCCCCCAAAATGTATATACTTGGAATACCTACTAATTCCAGTGGATTTAAGCATGAAAAGAAAGAAACAACAATGGAGCCGTCATCTGTTAAAAGTGTGGGCATAAACCAGCAGTCGGACATCCCCCGAGGGGTCCTGGATTGGAGAGTGTGCAGGCCGGGCTGAGGGACCTCCCTTCAACCCGCCCCGTGCACTAATTTCGTGCACCAGGACTCTAGTGAAGTAATAATGTCCTTTGTCTCTGACCCAGGAGTCTCATGTTCTGCCAGCATCCATGAAATAGTCTACAGGCTAGCTTGTTAATTATCGAGATAAAATCTCAGACCCTGTCTCTGCTGCTTCTGATCCAGTATTTTTCCTAGCTTGGTCATGCACCTGAGTGTCCTTTGACAGTGTGGCTTTCTCCATGAGAACTTTTACACTAACTTGTTTTAGATAGTCTTGAAATCTCTTACCTGCTGCCGACTTTTATTTGAAGGCTTTTTGTTATTGTGGAAGTATACTCTTTTATTTCTTTACTTATATTTTTAGGAGAGGGACTCCCCAAAACTCCTGTGAAAAATACGCTACTACTATATCGAAGAAGAACTCTTTTTTTTTTTTAACATTTTAGCAATCACTTACTGTTTTTTTATTCAGTTACTATGCTTACATCCTCCAACAACACCATTTCAGTTTCCATCCCTACCCCTAAATATAGTGCTTTATTATCTGGAAAATCAACAAAATGTCCAATAGAAATTAATTGAAAATAGAAGTAAATATGCTCTTAGAGGAGGTTTGTTTGTGTCATTGGCTTCTCTGTGCCTTTTTAATTTATTTATTACCTTTAGGTTTGAATGTAAATGCATTTTTAGATAAATGGGTTATAAAAAGGTGTAGTATAACTGTGTTTACAATTTTAAAATGTTCTCATGTTTATTATTTTTCTGTTAAAGTGAATTGCAAATATTCTTAAAAATAGCTTTATGCCTTTTACTAAAAGTTATCAGAAAATTTAAATATATAAAGGAGATGCCACAAAATAATTTTATCCTCTAGAATAAGAGTTGTTAAACTTGTTTTTGAAAGTGCCAAGATGGGTTTTTGGCCACATGGTTTTGGTTACAATAATTACACTCTGCCTTTCTATATATAGCACAATAGCAGCCAGAAAAAAATATGTCCATGACTCATGTGGCTCTGTAGCAGTAAACCTTTATTAATGAACAGTAAAATTTGAGTTTTATGTAATTTTCACAACATGGAATATTTCACCTTTTTATTTTCTATGACCAATTAAAAATATAAAATATATTCTTAGCTTGCTTTTCATATAAAAACTGGCCACTTCTTTCCCTAGAATTGCCTGTTTTATTAACAGCTTTGTTAGTGCTTAAATACTGATGTTTCTACTCTGCTCCATTGTTCCTATCAGGCAAGCAAATGAAGAATATCAAATCCTGGCTAACTCCTGGCGCTATTCATCTGCTTTCTGTAACAAACTATTCTTCAGTATGGTGGACTATGATGAGGGGACAGATGTTTTTCAACAGGTAAAAGTTATATTTTCTTTTGCTAATATGTTTAATAGAGTTGTTATGGCTGATATGTTTTGTTTGCCTGATACAAATACCATTTATTAAGTAAGTTATAAATACAGTAGCAGTTATAATAAATTGCTTGTTGGGATTAAAATACAGCTGATGTTATTTTTATCATTGAATAGTGTTTGTCATTAGCAAGTACGGTATCACATTTTAACTTTTGGATTGTGGAGGAAATGTGTTTTGTCATCATACAATGGCAGTTTACATGCATTAACCTTATTTTGATATTAATTGAATGTGGTTTAAGGTAGTATTGTGCATAAATGTATAAAATTTTATTTAAAATTCAGTGTTTTAATCTTTACTTTTTTCTATATGGCAGATATAATTTTATATACAAAATATTAAATATTTTTTGCAAACTCTGTTTTCTGTTGTAGACCGAATAGTGTCCCTCCCAAATTCATATGTCGAAGCCCTAACCCCAATGTGACCATTTTTTGGAAACAGGGACCTTAAGGAGGTAATTAACATAAAATGAGGTCATAAGGATGGGACTCTAATCCAGTAGGTCCTCATTTAACCCTAGTTACCTCCTTAAACTGGTGTCTTCGGGGGACCCCACTTCCTAGATCTGGTTGTGAGGAAGAGACACGAGGGGTACATGTGCACAGACATAAAGCCACGTGAGGACACAAAGAAGGTGACCATCTTCCAACCAGGAAGACAGGTCTGACTAGCAACAAATCTTCCTGGAGCCTCAATCTTAGACTTTCAGCCTCCAGACCTGGGAGGAAATAAGCTTCTGTCATTAAGCCACCCCATCTCCGGTATTGTGTTACAGCAGCTGAGCAGACTAATAGGTTGTCATCTAGTCTTCTCCATAGAGCAAGGTACAGAATTGTGGTATAAGTATGCTAGTTGTTATCAATTTGTGTCATTGTCATTGCTAACAGCAAGGAGTTATGTTCCAAGGACTCTTTTTAGTGCTTCATGTATATTCTTTCATTTAGCTTCCCAATGACGCACTGAGAAAGGTATTGTCATCTGTATTTCACAGATCAGGAAATTAAGGTAGGGCAAGGTGAAGTCCTTGTGGGAGGTTATAAAGCTAGTGTAATATGGAGCTAGAATTTAAGTTCAGCACTCTGGTTCCCAGAGTTCTAGCTCGTACCCTGCAGTTATCAGTGTTTATCTGCTTGATAGGTGCCTTTCAAATGTAAAACTTATTGCAGTGCCAGGCATTGATTAGTTTGAGTATCTTGGTCTATTTTATTTTTCTCACATATGACACTCTGGCATAATGCTTTGCCAGGTTATGGAGAAGCATTTAGTTTTGTCAGGAGTCTAGCTCACTAACTGGAAAGGGTCCTTAGTGAGTTTTTTGCTTATTTGCTCCCAGATTGATTGATTATTCATCTTTGCCAGTTTCTAATTGAATAAGATAAATTCCCTCTCTTGCCTTCAGTACCCTTTATCCTTGGTCTTTCTTTTAGTATTACTTGTTTCTTTCTCCATAAGTTTATTTTGCATTTTGGAGATATTTATTTTTGTTCATATATTCAATCAAATATTGAGCAATGAACTTCATTATAAAGGAAAATTACAATACTATAAGAGCCACATATTCCTTCCTGTAATTTATAGGTCTCTATAGAATCTCATAATTGTTCTTAGAGGTCGTCAGATGGAAGTGCTCTTCATTATATATGTGACTCCTCTCTACCATATGTAGGCAATAGTCATCCAGGCCCAATCTGACTGCTAGAGCAAAAGCTTCAAGCCCAAATGTCTGCTGGACAGGCTGTAAACTAAGCAAAGAGAGTAGGTTGGATTGGTGTCATTTTGTTATGGTATCTTTGTTTATGTACATACTTAGCCTATTTTACACATTAGTTCTTCACTTGCATGAGAAAATATGCTCTATTTATTACAACAAAGTCTTTCTTGGTCTTTTTTTAAAAAAAAATAGATCTTTAATGGAGCCATATATTTCGCTGTTCTCCTAACTACTGTAAGAAATCCTTGGGCTCACTGTTGAGGAAACAGTATGGTGTGGGTGGGGACTGCAGCAAATTGAGGAGACACAGCCCAGCTCCAGGACTGAAGAAATGCAAGCCCCATCTAGATGTGATTTCTCTATCTTTAAAATATTGGCAGCTAATTCAGATTAAACAAAACTATGAGACCAAGTAAGCCTATTTTGTGCTGGCAGTGACTATAGGCTGCCAGTATATAACCAGATGGATCTATGGTTAGAAATAATCATTGAAATCTTTTATATTATATGCTTTAAACTTTAAGTTTGGCATAGATATGAGAGCTGAAGTCAAGACTGTTTTAAATTGAAAAATTTCCTCAGGCTAATTTTGATTCAGCAGAATTACGAATATAGAACCGCTTTGTCTTTTCCAAAACCTAGCCCCTGGCTTAGCAATGAGTTTTCATGTTTAAATGCAGAAATGTATAAAAGTTATAGCAGTTAATGATTTTTATGGGTAATTATAATCCACACAAAAACAGAATTACATATTTTGTTTGACATGAGAGCCACTTAAAGATTTTTAATGCTTACGTTTTTTTCTCATCGATTATTGAATCACATTTTGTTGAAGTACTCTCTCTAAACTGATGCTTTAAAGCACTGTCAGCAATATTGTGGTGTTGGAATACAATATTAATAACAAGTGCAGAAATTTGGTGATTCTTGGCATGCCGGGGACTTGCTGGGCAAGTAACTTCAATTGCATGTGATTCCTGTGCAATGGCTGAGGCTAAGTGCCTGACAACAGGCCAAGGAGTTAATGAACATGGTGTGTGAGCAGCAGCTCTGGACTAAAAATCAGGCCTGCATTGTACCCTGGCTTTATTGTAGCCTTGGGGAATTTGTACATTTTAATTAAGATGAAAACTTGGAATTATATGATTTTTTTTAACTCTAAAATTCTAGGATGTTAAGCCTTAGTTTGGGTTTTGTGATTGTTCCACTGCAGGGACTTTCTTCCTTGAAATCTTCTATTTCCTTGTTGGCTGTAGCTATCTCTGTGCATCTGTTTGTCAGGGTAACACACATGAACACAGTCAGGAGTGGGAGAAAACGGGGAAGAAAGGACCCTGTGACTGTGTTTTGTTCCACTTAACAAACATTAATTAAATGTCTACAACATGCATCCCACTGCTGGATCTTTACCTCGATGTGAACCGCGATCTTATGGGAAATGCTGATCTGTAGTTCAAGTCATGGCCGGAAATCCCTTGGCTTTTAATTTGTGACATTTTTCATAATTCCTGGGCAGCAAGAATTTAATCTGTATATATTTTTGCAGTTTTCTCCTCAATGCAAATTCTTCTAATATTTATTTTCAGATATTTTATTGTTAATAAGCACCATTTATACTATGCTAGTATTTTACCCAGTACACTTTTTGAATAGAAATTGCCTTTAGAAAATAATGAGATATAACCATTTTTTAGACAGTTGAATTAATAGAGAAGTTAAGCAGAAAAAGATTATCATTGTGGGTTTCTGCTTCAGTCTGGTAAATTCAGATTGTTTAGAGCAAAAATATTGGCTTCTGTGACAGTCATCAGCATTTTTTAAGTTTAATAGAGAGGTCAATCTACTTATAATTTGTTTGGAATTAATTCCATAATCTATATATACACTGAGTGGCCAGATTATTATGATTTCTGAACGCATAATAATCTGGCCAATCAGTGTATATCCTATATAATAAAAGGCTAATATGCACATTGTCCCCTTGACCAGGAGTTCGACCAGCAGGCAGGCCAGCCAACGGCCCATGTCCCCTCCCCCTGGCCAGACCCCACCCATGCACGAATTCATGCACCAGGCCTCTAATATATACACACACACTCTGAGTGGCCAGATTATTATGCGTTCAGAGATCATAATAATCTGGCCACTCAGTGTATATAAAAGCCTAAGCAACCATCCGACCAGTAGCTATAATGGGCAATGACCACCAGGGGGGCAGGAGCTGCTGAGCTGTGGTTCTCAGGTGAAGCACCAAGAACCAGAGAGGAGGGTGCCCGATTCCGGGGTGCATCACCTGAGAACTGCCCTCTCGCAATCCGAGATCCCTGGGAGATGTCAGAGAGCTGGTTTCGGCCCGATCCCCGCAGGACCGGCTGTACACTGGGCCTAGAGTATATTTACATTGTTCATCAAATGCCAGTACTTTTTCTCAAGAATAAGAATAGTCCATGCACTGACAAATTGTAATATTCCTATTTTGCACTTTGAATTACTTCATACTTTACTCTAATTACAGAATTTAAGGTAGGAAAAGAATGAAATAGCTGATAGAATATGAATGATGCCTGTTGAATTTGGAGGTTCAGCATACAGCTTAATTTATAAGTTCTTTTTACTCAGGAGTGCCTTAAGGTGAATAAGACAGTAATTAAGTTCTGGAAAGCCACTGGGTTTTTTTAATAAATGCTATTTTTCCAAAATTCATGGAGAAAAAAAACATGAGATGAACGCTATATAAAGATGTTATATTTAATGTTATTTTTTTTTCTGTCTTATAGCTCAACATGAACTCTGCTCCTACATTCATGCATTTCCCTCCAAAAGGCAGACCCAAGAGAGCTGATACTTTTGACCTTCAAAGAATCGGATTTGCAGCTGAACAGCTCGCAAAGTGGATTGCTGACAGAACGGATGTTCATGTATGTATTTCTCCCCCACAGTTTTAAATAATAGGCTAATTATCCTGGTTTGTTAGAGCATTGTAATAAGGCCACAGGATTTTTAAAATTTCTCCATGCAGCATTTTTCCTTACTTAGAGAAAACTGTCTGATAGCTATCCTATATAATAAAGAGGTAATATGCAAATTGACCCTCACACTGTCACAAGATGGCTGTGCCCACAGTGGAGGCGGGGTTCCCGTAACAAGCGATCAGCAGGGACATGAGGCTGCATGGCGCCGGGCCAGCCAGGTCTGGGTCTCGTGCGATTTTGAGGTGCACACGGGTGGGCGGGGACTTGACTCTGGGTCCCGCAGCATGCCCCAGACTCTGATAGGAGGAAGATTTTCATATCCATTTTATTTTCTTTCATCTCTGGCACTTCTGTTATAGAGAAAGGGCAAATAGCAATATTAAAATATTTCCTCTAATTAATTCCCTTTTAATGTGCACGAATTTCGTGCACCGGGCCACTAGTAAGCTATAAATTAGGTGAATTTAAAATATCATTATTCTAAAAATCATTTAAAAACTATTAAACTTGTATGTGATGCACGAAGTAATTTCAGAGGCTAAAAATATAGTGAATATTACTCAGTGGTCTTAATAATCAATTTCTAATTAAAAAGCTAGATGTATAATTTTTACCTATTATTTGGGCAGATACAAATGCAATAACACCTTCTTTTCATGAGCCATGTAAGAAAATGCCACACATAAACTGTTCTTGGCACTGTAAAGTGGTATAACTCTTCTATGTCATATCTTTATTTTATGTCATTTAACTTAAGGAAATAATCAAGGATGATTTAAACCAGCCGTCGCCAACCTTTCGGACCTCATGGACCACCAGTGATCTGCGGACGATCACTGATAAACTACTTAGCCATAAAAATATTTTCAAAAGAGGAAATCACTGTATAAGTTGCAGGCATACAGTTTTATATACATCACTTGTATATTGCATTGTGTGCATACCAACCAAAATCTCGTATCCTTCTATCATCTTATATATGACCCTTCCCTTCTGGTAACCACCATGATATTGTCTGTGTCTATGACTTGTTCCTTTATTTTATATCCCACATATGAATAAAATCCTATGGTTCTTGTCCTTTTCCACCTGACTTATTTTACTTGGCATAATATACTCAAGATCCATCTGTTTGTTGCAAATGGCATTATTTAATCCTTTCTATGACTGAGTAGTGCTCCATTTATAAATGTACCACATCCAGTCATCAGTTGAAGGACACTTAGGTTATTTCCATGACTTTGCTATTGTGAATAACGCTACAACGAAATATGGGTATGTATATCTCTATAGATAAGTGTTTTTCAAATTTTTTCAAGTAGATACCCAGAAGAGGGATTGCTGGGTCATATGGTAACTTGATTCTTAATTTTTTTACGAACCTCTGGACTATTTTCCATAGAGGCTGCACCAGCTTACATTCCTACCAGCCCCTTTTCTCCACATCCTTTCCAACACTTACTTCTTGTCTTGATAATAGTCATTCCAGCAGTCATTCTGTGAAGTGGTATCTCATTGTGGTTTGAATTTTCATTTCCCTTGTAGCTATTGAAGTTAAGCATCTTTTCATGTATCTGTATGTCTTCTTGGGAAAAGTGTGTGTTCAGGCCCTCTGTGCAGTGTTTAATTGGATTGTTTGTTTGGTGTTGAGCTGTATGAGTTCTTTATATATTTCAGAGATTAGACTCTTATCGGAGGTATAGTTTGCAAATATCTTTTCCCTTTTGGTTTGTTGCCTTTTTATTTAGTTGATGGTTTCTGTTGCTGTGCAGAGATTTTTTTAATTTGATCTAGTCGTATTCATGAATTTTTGCCTTTACTTCCCTTGCTTTGAAGTTCACAAAAACCCCTTTGAGACCAAAGTGTGTAAGTTTAGTACCTATGTTTTTTTTTCTATATATTTCATTGTTGCAGGTCTTATATTTGAGTTAATTTTTCAGTACAGTGTCAGCATTCTAGTTTTATTCTTTTGCATGTGGCTTTCTTTTCTTCATTGAATGTTTTTGCCTCCAGTGCCAAAACAATTTTTTGTCCATGTATGTGTGGGTTTATCTCAGTTTTGTTCCTTGTTCTGTTTTTCTGCCAAAACTATACTATTTTGATTATTGTAGGTTTGTGGTAAAATTTGAGGTCAGGGTGTGTGATAACCTCCAACTGATCTATTTCAGGCTCATCTTGCATCTGCCTACCTACACTACCCAGCACTCAATTAGCCATTTCTCCTAGGAGCCTTGTTTTTTTTTTAGTGGTGAATGTTAGTAGAACCAAGACCTATACCTACTGTGAAATCTTGAGTTCATACCAATTATGTCTACTTATGAAAAATAGTCTTGATGTGCATTAAAGCCCAATCATGAAAGTGAAAAGACAACACACAGAATGGGAGAAAATATTTGCAAATCATTTTTCTTAGAGTGGACTTATATCTATTATACAGGGCTCTTACAACTCAGTAACATAAAGATCACTTAAACAGTGGATCAAGGATCTGAATAAACATTTCTGCAAGGAAAGTATACAAATGTCCAATGAGTACATGAAAAGAAGGCTCGTCATCAGGGCACTGCAATTCAGACTCACAATGAGATACCCATTCACCCCCACAAGGGTGGCTAAATCATTGAGATAATAAATGTTGGTAAGTGGAGAATTGGAACCCTCATACACTGCTAGTGGGAATGCAAAATAGCACAGCCACTTTTGAAAACAGTTTCTCAAACTATTAAACATAGTTACCATATGACCCAGCAATTCCACTCCTACATATATACCTAAGAGAAATGTAAATATATGCCCACACAAAAAATTGTATAAGAATGTTTATAGCAGCATTATTCATAGTATCTATCAACTGATAAATGAATGAATAAAATGTGGTATACGCATATAATGGAGTATTCACCCTTAAAAATAAATGAAGTATGGACACATGCTACAACAAGGGTGAACCTTGAAAACATTATGTTAAGGGAAAGAAACCAATAACAAAAGACCACACATTTTATGAAAGTCCAGAATAGGTAGATCTATAGCAACAGAAAGTATACTAGTGATTGCTTAGGGCTAGAGGGAGGGTAAAAGGAATAAATGCTAAAGGGTATGGGACTTCCTGTTGAAATGATTCTAATTTTCGATTCTGACTTCTGGTTGCATATATCAATAAATATGCTAAACTGAATTGTACCGTTTGAGTAGTGAATTATATGCTATGTGGATTATTTATCAATAAAACTGTTTTTAAGAAGCCTTTTTACAAAGGTCCCAGTTTGAAATAATACAAATTTTATGCCCCCATCTCACCTTTACTCTTTGCCAGATGATCCCATGTTCCCTGGATTAATCAGAACAGCTCTGGGTTGAATATGCAAAAGTAGTTTTGCATATGTTTAACTGTAGTCACCTAAAATGAAGAGCAAAACTTTTTACATTGCCATGATGTTTCAAGGTATATATTCTTTATTTGTAAGGAGTAAAAAGAATGTTAGTGCAAGGTCTGAAAGTAAGATGTCTACTTTCTAAATTATTTGTATTGAAGATTGGAAGGACTTAGAATGTGGTCAGGAGAAAAAAATTGGTATTTTTCTTTCACTTAAAGTTTTCATTGCATTTTTGCAGATTCGAGTCTTCAGACCACCCAACTACTCTGGCACCATTGCTTTGGCCCTGTTAGTGTCACTTGTTGGTGGTTTGCTCTATTTAAGAAGGAACAACTTGGAGTTCATCTATAACAAGACTGGTTGGGCCATGGTATCTCTGGTATGTTATCGCATTGTACTTTTCCCTCCTATATTTTGTAAAATAGCATAAGTTGTCTAATATTAACAAAATGAGCCAGATTGTGACTGTAATGGAAACACATCGCACCCTGTCTTTCAGTGTATAGTCTTTGCTATGACTTCTGGTCAGATGTGGAATCATATCCGTGGACCGCCCTACGCTCACAAGAACCCACACAATGGACAAGTGGTAGGTGCACTTCCTAAGCATCCATGCTCTGAACTGCAATTCTATTCATTTAGGAACCAGAAATTATGTTTAGTGTTTAGGAAGAAAGGGTTGTGTATGTGAATCTGTGTTCTTTCTCTCCTCATTTGCTACCTCTGCCATGTACGTGCACATAATATACAATAAATATTGGGTTTTCCTTTTTTTAGTGTCAGGACTGCTTTAACTTGGACTTAAAAATCAGCCAGTGTACCTACATCAAATTTATATGCATAAACTGTTTTTTCTACTTATATATTATCACCACAGCAGTATAGATAGTCACAAGAGGAAATAGGAATAGATGTAGGCAAATTGGTGAAAACCTAAAATGAACTTCCAAGTTCATAAGCACAAAAATTGTGTGCCAGTGTCCATTTCACTTGATCCGGATGGTAATGGGGGTTCTGTGCTTTGGCATTTGGGCTTAATAGCTGTATTTGTAATGTTGTTGCCTGTTTGCATGTTGATGAATCCCTGTCTGCATTTAACAAGGCATGGCATCTCTCCTTTTCCCTTTCTTACCAGAGCCTTTTGTGTTCTGCCTCATGCCTTGATGGCTCTATCGAGCTACTAGTGGGGAACACGGACTGATCAGAGAGTCCACTGTTGGGCTAAAGCATGAAAAACCAGGGCTTTTTTTGTGTAACACCATTAAGTCATGTTTTAGAAACGTAAGATTCACAGCCACTGCTATTTCTTCCACACGTTTAACTTTGGAACCCGGTAACATTTAGGAGCAACATTTCTTCATTTGTAAAATATCTAAGTAGATATAGTTTATAAAGTCGATACAGTTTATGTTCCAAGGCCACATTAAATGTTACTGCCTTCGTAGATTGTCTGTCTTTCAGGAAGAAGTGAATGTATGTTTGGGCTGTAAAACTCGTGTTATGCAACCAAGGATGAACTCCCCCTCCTTCCCAGGGTGTCACAGCTGTGGGGCAAGTACCCCCTAAGGGAGCGAGTGGTAGGGCCAGGGGTACTGCCAAACGCCCTGCCCTGCAAAGGACAGCCCCCCAAAGGGTCATCAGGCACAAAATGTGTTAAAAAGGAGAGACCTTGGTTTAGGGCTATAGAGAACCTTAGTGAAAATCTGTCATACTATTTTGCAGCCAAGGATATCATCTCATCTAGCAGATATACCCCAAGGATGACTTTATAAAAGTGTTTTTATATGAAGTAACCAGTGCTTAGGATCACAGTGACATATATAGATAGTTTAATGTTTAGAATGATTGTAGACATTGAATGTCATCAGTAAATATGACTGATGTAAATAGTTTGGGTATAATAGTGTTCTTTAACATACCTTAATAAACATGCTTTAATCTGTGCCATTTTACACGCTTAAAAGAGGTTTATGTTAAGAGCAAACTCTTTGCCTTTCTCTTTGCCTGAATACTTCAGAACAAACAGGGAAAGAAAACAAGGTTGAGTTCAACCCAAGCTCTGCCTCTTCAGTTATATTATTTGAGGGAAATTACTTAGTCTGTTCTGTTCTTCTATAAAACGAGTCTAATACAGCTTGTCTTACCTTGCAGTTGTCTATGAGATAAAATATGATATTACGTGTATTAACACTTCTAAAAGTCTTAGTTAGGGTTCTTCTCAAAGATAGTGATTCAGGGGACAATAGTTTATATCAGAGGAGAAGGAAACATGGGGTAGAAGAGGAAAACTGAGTCCAGAAAGGGAAGGCAGTCAAAAAAGTGTTGGGGGATCTCCGGGAGCCAATGGAGAACAAGTGGCGAGGGCAGCTGGGTATTTACATGCCACCTCTCCTCAGCCACTTGCTGAGTGCCCTTTCCCTGGGAAGGCGTTACTTCCCCACACTGGTGGCCTTCAGCCGTGAAAGAAATCCAACAGGCAATGCCATGCCGGTGGTGGGAGTCAGGCTGGAGGTGTAGGGGCCGGAGAACACACAGGGCATGCCCAGTGATGTGCTAGCTTTATTCTCTTCCAGTTGATTCCCAAGCAACGGAAAGACATTGAGAAGAACTTACTTCTGAATTGGTGTTGTTAAGCTATCATGCTCTGCAAGAAATAGCAACAAATAGTACTCAAAATGTCTCACCAAATGTGGGTAATTTTTTTAAGCCAATGTCATATGTCTTGTAAACAATCCTGCAAGGAAAGTGTATATATAGTTAAAGAGTATCCATCAGAAATGATATTATTCTTATTACACATTGTAATAATTCTTATGCAGATGAAGAGATTATGTGTTTCCTTATAGTAGGTTTGTTATTGATGCTCCGGCAACAGGGCCTGTGTTTTGCATTGCATTTTCGAGAAGTGGTATGTATGACAGTCCTCTGAGCTAGTCACCCCTACTGCCCACTCGCCTCAGAACCAGCAGTATACTCTCAGGGACACGTTGGCCAGAATGGGTAAGAGTTTTTGGTCATGAACTGAATCGATGCATAACGAACCTATGTCTTCTCTGGACCAGTGATTCTAGCTTGACTAGTTATGTTTTCTAACTAGACTGAACTAACTAGATCAGGCAGGGTGGATAAGACTGGCGGGGGTGGGGGGGAGGATGTTGTTGGGTCTTCATTTGTTTTAAAAATATTAAACATATTCATATGCTAATTGTGGAATAAAACATATTCATATGCTAATTGTGGAATAAAACATGTCTAGATGAATCTAAAAATGCTACCAGAATAAGTTTCACTGTATTGAACTTAAAATCTAAATTAATACAGAGAAAGAAAAGGAATAGTGCAGGCAATATCGTGCTGTGATGATTGCAAGCTTATTTGTTTGTTCCTATTAAGATGCTACGAAATGACTCGAGTACTAATGGTCCACTTAACAGCATAAAAGTCACCACAGAAGCAGCCATTACTGGGTGGCTAAAGGGAACCTGTACAACCGGATAGTTACCTGGGGCATACAGACATTTTTTGTTGTTTAAAAAACAATCATTTTAAATGAAATGCATTCATTGAGATAAAGTTTATACTTAGGTTATAACTCCCAACAAAAATAAATGCATTTTTTAAGATTTGGCCTTTATCTGCTGCCTAAAGATTGCTGTGGGTTTACCAAATACAATCCAAAGTTTCTGCTGCATTGCAGTTCAGTTGTTAATAGAACTAAGAGCTGTGTTCAACGTGCAGTGCAAAAGCATTTTACTGCAAAATGGCATGTAGCATACGCTAGAATTTATCATTAAGGAAGCACACTTTCTGTTTCAGGCAGCCTAACAGCTTTATACTTTCATGCCTCGGATTTGCATAAGCTTGCTCTTTGAGGGACATATTTTAGTAACAAGTTGAAAATTATATAGGCTTATTCAAGCTAACTATAATTAATTTTGTATAAATATATTTACAGGGAAGTTTACTACTTTTATTGTACTCTTCATACCACCAGAAAAGAGAAGGTCAATATATGAAGAAAATTTTTAAACAAAAATTAGAAACACAATATTAATATACTAAAGATATGCAGAAAGCTTATGGTAGATTTCGCAATTGATATTCTGCCCTTTGACTTGTTCATTATTTTTCTATCCAATCAATACCTGTTGAGAGCCCATTAAATTCCAGGCACTAGCCCGGCCAGTGTGGCTCAGTGGTTCAGCATCAGACCTATGAATCAGGAGGTCACGGATCGATCCCCAGTTGGGGACGTGCAGGAGGCAGCTGATCAATGATTCTCTCTCATCATTGATGTGTTTTTTTTTTTTTTCTCTCTCCCTTCCTCTCTGAAATCAATAAAAATAACTTTAAAAAGAATTCCAGGCACTATGTTTTCCCTAGTAGTACAGATACATCATGGGCTCACAGATATTGTATATGGATTTGCCCACATCTCAGTCATTAAAGCCTTCCTTGCTTCTTACTGCATTGCTGGTACTAGAAGCTGGAATTTTAGAATTTTGTTCAGTACCATGATCACTTTGTTGTTATGACTCTGCATTTTACTTCTTTTGCCTTTTTAGTCTCTTGCCTTTTTAGTCTCTTGATTTTCATAGTTTTTGTCTGCCTAGTTGGCCTTTGGTAAAACTCCTTGCCTTTCTGTCCACCTGGTTTGACTTCCATCTTCACAGTTAGCTCTATGCAGTCTTGATTCTGACCTCTGACTGATCTTGATTATCAATTTTTGTAGCTAACCCAAACTGCTGCTACACTTCCTTTCAACTGTTGTTACCTAGGATAGACCACAGGGTTTGTATTCTACTGCATAGCAAAGCATTTCACACAGGACATACATTAAATAAATAATAGCTGAATAGATGAATAAATATTTCTTTGCAAATAGGAATTCAAGTTATATTTTCAGCATTTCAAAAATGTTAAGTATATCAGGGGAAACATTGTTTTTCCCTCCTTAAGGTTTGTTTATACTTTGTAATTAAAATTTTGAAAGCACATATACAGAGGGATTATACAACTACAAAATGAGAATGTGTTTAAATTGCACAGTTACTCTGAGAATCCGGAATAAATGTGATTTCAGAGGGGAAAAAATGGAAAACAAAGAGAAGAAGAATTGACTCTCCTGCAGAGAAAGGGATAAATTACTTGTTAACTTGTTCATGTTGTTCAAACTTTTTCCAGTTTTGGAAAATTATTTAGTACTTTGGAAAGAGTAATGTACTACATAGACCCCAGTGGTCCTTTAAAAAACAAGGAAATTATTCTTATCCTATCAAAATTAATTTAATTATATGAACATAATTCATAATAAGCATATTCAGTCTAGTTTTTAAAAAAAGCATTTTAAAGTTATATTTGCTGCAATTTTAAAATAAGACCATGAAAAGTTTACTGACTCACAATATTTCTTGTTCAATGCACTTTTTTCAAGCATCATTATATTTCAAGTCTGTAACGATAATCTATGATTTAAATACAATATTCATAAACTTGGATGGAATTAGCATTAAAACTATGACATCAGTATTCATATTATTTGCATCACCTCTGTATTAAAAGATTAGAAGCTTTGAGAAAATTTGTATAAAACTTAAAGATTACGTTATATTAAAACTAGAGGCCCAGTGTACAAAATTCGTACAGGGGCGGTTCCCGTGGCCCAGCCTGCACCCTGTCCAATCGGGGACCCTTCGGGGGATGTCCACCTGCCAGCCATTCCTCTGGCAGCCCAGAGCCTTCAGGGGATGTCCGACTAATGGCCGTTAGTCGGACATCCTTAGCACTGCCGCGGAAGTGGGAGAGGCTCCTACCACCACCGCTGCGCTGGCCAGCCATGAGCCGGCTTCTGGCTGAGTGGCGCTCCCCCTATGGAAGCGCACTGACCACCAGGGGGCAGCCTCTGCATTGAGCATCTGCCCCCTGGTGGTCAGTGTGTGTCATAGGGACTGGGCGTTCCGCCATTAGGGTCAATTTGCATATTACCCTTTTATTATATAAGATGTCTGTCACCCCAATAAATTAAAAAGAAAAAGATTAAATGTCATATGTTTATGTTTTAGTGTTTCTATATGTTTAAGGAAGTTTTTTACTCCATAAAGTCTTAAACAAAACATGCCTTTATGTCACATATATTTATCAAAACAGAACGAAAATGTACTGTTTCTTCTATTAAAAAAATTCCACAGTATAGTTTTGTCATGTTGTAGACCAAATTATGCTTTAGTTATAAATGACTTCTAAAATTTCAGAATAATTAATAACCCTAAAGGAAAGAAATGATAGATATCCCTTGGAGAAATTTCTCATTATTTTGCATAAATCATGCTAACTATTTTAAAATAACAGATCTATATCTGTCTATTGACATCCGCCTTTTCTTTATTTCTCTCTCCCCTATTTCCTCCCTCTCCCCAAATATTTTCAACTTTTGAGGTTGTTTTGACTAATGGCCTGAAGCATATATTAGAATGGTATGCAGGTAAAATAATGAGTCAGATTATTTTTTTCTCTGTTAATTTGGCTTTACAGTGAACACATAATACATTTTCTTTTATAATAAGTAATCTTGAAATGACATTCCTCCTTTCTCTACACTTAAAACCTCTCTTCCTAGTTAAAGTGTCACTATTTTGGTGAAGTAGTTTATGACCTTGGGTGAACATGAAGTTCTTCTTTGAATGGCCGTGGTAATTATTTGCTTATTTATTCCTTTCAATTTTACATCATCTTTTTGCATAATCATGTCCACTAATAAAATGAAATTATCTTGACCACAGAATCAGAATATTCCTCAGCTTTATAGCTTCATTATTATAGCTTCTTTATAAGACTGTATAGACTTGGATAAGGACACATATGTAATACCTTAATCAATAAAGAAAAATAGAAAATTTAGGATAAAAAATTGAGATGAAATAAAAAAGACTATATGTACATGTACTGAAGGTTTTTGTTTTGTTTTTTGATATATTTTTATTGATTTTTAGAAAAAGAGGAAGGGAAAGGGATAGGGCAGTGGTCAGCAAACTTATTAGTCAACAGAGCCAAATATCAACAGTACAACGATTGAAATTTCTTTTGAGAGCCAGATTTTTTAAACTTAAACTTCTAACGCCACTTCTTCAAAATAGACTCGCCCAGGCCATGGTATTTTGTGGAAGAGCCACACTCAAGGGGCCAAAGAGCCGCATGTGGCTCTCGAGCCGCAGTTTGCCGACCACTGGGATAGGGAGATAGAAACATTGATGAGAGAGGAACATCATCAATTGGCTGCCTCTTGCAGACCCCCTACTGGGTATCGAGCCCACAGCTTGGGCATGTCCCCTGACTGGGAATCAAACCTGTGACCTTTTGGTTTACGGGTTGACGCTTAACCACTGAGCATCATTGGCCAGGCCTAAAGTTTAATCTATTTAAAAGGATTTGCACTTATTCAGAAGATACGTCATTTGGATTTACCCCAAACTATGTGTTGAAATGCAGAGTTAATATATATTATGGAATGTTATGACACAATTTTTAAATACTACATGCATCCACTATAACTTACACTCTTCTATCCCTGAGTGTAAAAATAGTTTTAAAAAACTGTTGAAATTTATAATATTCTAAAATAAGCCTCATTCTTAAAATTAATTTTATAATAGATGTACTAGCAGAGCTGCTATTAATAATGCAAAAAAAGCTGTAATTATCTCCCAAAGAATCAATTACTTATGAAAAGCAACCATTTATTTCTGCCAAGAAATAAAATTATTGTGTCCTACATCAGATTTTGCAGGAATAAGGCAAAAGCCCTGAAAGTTAGGTAACATTATAGTTTTCTTTCACTGAAAGGATGAAAATAATATTTTAATAATAAAGGAAACATTATGAAATAAGTCGTCACTAACTGTATATTGTGTTTGAAACTTGATTTGCAATGTATGTACTTATTAAGTCTTTAAGTTACAGGTTTAGGTTCCAAATGTAAACTATAAATCTTCAGGAACGTTTTGCCCATTCTATGAGGTCGCATCACACCACTGTACCTATCTGTCTGGGTCCGTTTAATTGAATATGCACACTAATACCTACAACTTATTCTCATATGCTCAATTACATGGGACCAACGATGGTACGTGCTTTAAAGAGCTTAGCAGCATCTGGAATGTGAAAGAGTGGGAGAGGCAGAGCAGTACCACTGTCTGTTGTCTTTCAGGAGCGCTACGGTCATACAAACTCTCTTAAGCCTTAGATGTAAAGAAGAAATACCATGTCTCAAAATAGTATGTGCTGTTAGGTGATTATAGTATCTGACTGTATATTTTGATACGAAAGGTATTTCTCCTGTACCATTCCTCATTTTTCTGTAAAAATGAAGTGTTTTCCATACCTTTCATTGAAATGTCTTCACGGTGTTCTTGTATTGTTTATATTTCAGGTTTTGATCACTAGAAAGCATTATTTTTCTCCAGTTTGCTTATTGGTTAATATATTAAGTTCTGAAAACATGGATCATCTTCAACATATTTTAAACTACCCAGTTTATTAAAATACACTGTAAATATAAGTAGCAGTCATTTACTTGTAATATTAGGTTGTGATTTAGACTTCATTATTAAGATATCACTGAAGGTATTCTCATTTTACAGAAAGTTTTATACTTTGCATTTTTCTCCTAGCATTTCTTCATTCTAGAAACTTTCAAATCTTTATGCCTCTCTTTCTCTCTCTCTTCCTCCTATTTTATTAATGCTAGTAAACCCCAGTCAACCTGGATTTAAGTGTTCAGCTATCACTTATCAGTAATTAAAATCTGGTATTAATAAGGGTAGAATGGTCTGAGATAACTAATGTGACTTTTAAAATTGCTATACTTGCAAAAAATGGTGATATGAGAGAATGCAGCCTCCCTGGCCCCCACACAGTTACAGCGATTGGATAGATAGCTATCCACAGATATAAACAGCTCTGGGAGACCTACCGAGTGCACTTAGGAAGATTTAGCAACACGGTGGAATAAAAAACAAAACCTGAGAGTAATTGCACAAAAATGGAAGATGGCTTCATTTTGCCTGTGTTATCCCATCGCGTTGTGGGTATTGCCCAGCCCCGGAAGAGCTCTGTCCAGCATTTTGAGGAACCTTACGACAGGTGCTTCAATTTCACTCCACCGAGACCAACAGAGCTAAGCTGTCCCGAGCCAGCCAGGATCAAGAAAGAAAAGCAGGGGCTGTTATTAGACACACAGTGGGAGTGATTGCTTTTTACAGAGACCAGCTCTGGGGAAAACACATCCGGTTTCATCACTGTGGAAGCCAACAGCCAGCACAGGGATCCATAGACCCCTTGCACGTTTTGCCAGCTTTCACCCCACAGGTATTTGCATTAGCTGGTGCCAGCTGCCTGATTTCCTCCCCCTCCTCTGAAGCCTGGGACTGCACCTGCAGCTATCCCTGGCCTCTGCTGCTGCACAGGGGTCAGACACCAACCAAGTCTGTCCCACCCTCAGAGGGACCCAGGAGCAATTCTGGCAGCCAGTTTGGGGCTCTGCAGTGCATGGTGCAAGCCTGGACACCCTGTGGCCTGAGCTGAAGACACATCATATGTGTCTTCACCTCCCTCCCACCTAGTGGTACCACCTATCCCACACCTGGTGCCGTGGACCACTGGACTGCAGTGACAGCAGACTGCATGTGCACCCACCCACAGGTGAAAAGCTTTCCTTATCAAAGTCAGCCCATGAAATCTGGAAGAGATGACTGCTGCTTAAAATGCTCCACACCTACACATCTCTCCAGCAATCGCAAAGAATCAGAAACATAACACCACCAAAGCCTGCAGCAACTGGCCCCAAAGGAATGAAGAACCAGGTATTGCCCCACAACAAAACTATTTTTTATTCTGAAAAGAATTCAGGGCTGAAGAATAAGACACTGAACTAAAGAATTGAATAGAGGACTTTCACAGCAGACTTGACTAAACAGAAAAATCAGTGAGCTACAAACAGATTAAATGAATCAGAGGAACCCAATTAGAGGAACAAAATAAAAATAGAATAAAAAGGAAGAAATCCTGAAAACCTATGGAACACCATCAGAAGAAATGATGTATGGATCACTGGAGGCCCAGAGTAGAAGAGAGGAGTAAAGGGGGTAGTTATATAAGCGAATACTGAAAACTTCCTAAATATGGGAGAGATTTGGACATCCAGGTTCTGAAGCTAGTAGGTAAACCCAGAATTTCAAAAAGAAAGATCATTTTTAAGACATGTGATAATAAAATGTCTAAAATGAAAGAGGATTTTAAAAGCAACAAGAAAAAAAAAGTTTCATACAAGGTAATCCTCGGAAGGCTATCAGCAAATTTGTCAGCAACAACCTTGCAGGCCAAGAAAGAGGGAGGATATATTCAAGTGCAGAAAAAAGAAATGCCCAACAAAGCTACTTTACCACCAAAGTTGTCCTTTGAAATGGGAGTGAGAGAGACTCCTTAATAAATAGCTGAGTCTGTAGAGAAGTACAGCCACTATGGAAAACAATATGGAGGTTCCTGAAAAGATTAAAGATGGAACCATATGATGCAAATATCCTAATGCTGGGTCTATATCCAAAGGAAATGAAAACAGGATCTCCCCTCCCCCCATGTTCATTGCAGTATTTTTCACAATAGCCTAGAAATAGAAACAAATGACCTGCCTCTCAATGAATAAGTGTTTTTTTGTGTAGATATATATCAGTATTGCTAATCCATGGAAAGAAGGAAATCCTGCCATTTTGGAAACTTAAATGAAACTTGAGGGCATTATGGTTAGTTAAGTAAGCCAGACAGATAAAGACAAATACAGTATGATAGTATGCTATAACATATATGTCGAATTAAAAAGGAACAAACTTACAGAAACGGAGAGTAGAGTGATGGTTATCAGAAGTTGTGGGTAGGGAAAATGGGGAGATGTTGGTCAAAGGGTAATGACTTTCAGATAGAAGATCTATAAGTTGTTATATGCTTGGAAGTTTATAAGAGTAGATCTTAAATGTATTTACTGCAAAAAAACTGGTAATTTTGTGACTGGATGGTGGTAATTAACACTGGACTATAGTGTTAATCAATTTGCAATATATGTTTATCAAATAAACAGGTTGTATGTATTAAACTTATACAATATTATATGTCAATCATATATATAAAAGGCTAAGTGACCATCCGACAGTTCGACCGGCTGGTACATATGGCATGCACTGACCACCAGGGGGCAGACGCTGAATGCAGGAGCTGCCGAGTTGCGGTGGCAGGGGCAGTTCTCGAATGACACACCCCGGAACCAGAGAGGAGGGAGCCCGATTCCTCCTGGGGCCACGCGATTCCACCTTAGGTCGGGCCATGGGTTACGTTGTTGCTGGGGCACTGTCGGCCCTGAACTGGTTTACTGCCAAGCTGCAGTGACTTGGCAGCGGTGGTTCTCAGGTGACGCACTCCGAAACCAGAGAGGAGGGAGCACGGCCCCGCTTCCTCTCAGTGTGCACAAATCTGTGCACCAGACCACTAGTATCTCAGTAAAGCTGGAAAAATACACAGAAAAAGACTTTATTAAAAAGTGCTACTTACTCCAGAAAACAGCTTAAATGCAGAATGAAGCTTACTGCTTTGTTAATTATGGTTGGGTTTTCTAATGAATTTTCGATCTTGATAGTGCATGACATCTTTCCTCCCATAAGAGTTTGACAAGAGGGACAAGCCACTGAAATGCTTTGTGGTTTATTAGAGTTAATGCAGGTAACAAAGAGAATAGTCTTTCTATTAGGTCATAATGAAGGCACTGGAAAAATCTTAATTTAATGGTAAGTACAAAGCACTTAGAGTTGTAATAGAACTTTAAAAATATTTTTGACCAAATGGTTGTCCGTACAACAAATGTCATAGAAGCAAGGGGATAGTGAAGGACATACAGCCGATGCTGGTCTGGTCCGGAGCAATTCTTTTACCCCATAGAACCCTAATTGTGAAGGCAGTCTCCCTTAGTGTTAGAGAGCATTACCACAGAGGCCTGGTTCTGCTACCTGACAGTAGCCCCCTTGTCCATAGTTCTCTGTGGCCCATTGGGAGATTCTTCATTTCCTCGTGATTCTTTGTGAGCACATCTGAAACATTGGTGTAGAAGTATATGCTGTCTTTCAGGCCTGAGCAGCTTCCTAAGTCCACTTTCTGTCTGAAAATGATTGACCGTTCAAGGATTGATTTAAGCCTAGATCAGTGGCAGTCTTTTCCAGTCCAGAGTGGTGATTCTTAATGGCAATAAAATTCTCTGAAAACTTTGAGGATGTTGTACCTTCTTGATTCCACCTAGCACATTGTGCTAGCCATCCCACCCAGTTATTTGTAAAACATGGTGTTAGGATAGCTATATTTTTTAACTTTCCCATTCACAGATCTCTAAATTTTGACTTTGACCAAGACGGTGAAATACCTGTATACTAAAAATTGTAAACACTGATTAAAAAAAATTGTGAAAGATGGTAAATAAATGGAAAGACATTCTGTGTTAAAAAAAAAAGTTACACAAACAATAAAAACGCATATAAAACATCTGGCTCGCTCATTCTTTATAAGCAGGATTTGGGTCAACATTAAGGATATTCTAACATTGCAATCTACTTACTGCATATATTTGAATATAAGCTATTATTAGTTATAGAGATTGCATATACCTTGTCCTAAACAGCAGTCAGCCTCACCGATGATATTACAGGTATCCAAATCCAAATAATCTGAGCACAGGAAACCAGAGGCACTGACTGAGAAAAAATGAAGTTCATCATGCTACACCACCAGCAGAATTTACATTTCAAATCAATTTTGTTCAATTCAGTGAATAACTGTTGTGCACCTTTCACTCTGTGTTGCGCTGGCATTATACCAATATTCTGGGCTTAATTCTTGCATTCATAAATTTCATACTTTAGTTAGAGATATAAATATACAGTTCACTTCTTATCAGCATAACAAGAGCTGCAATCATTATAAAAACCAAGTATGTGAGTACAGAGTAAGGAGGAATGAAAGACTTTTTCTCAGGGTGAGTTTGTAGGAAAACTAATAGTCTACTACTTAAAGGACAAGTGGAAAGTACATTCAAGATAGAGAGGACAGATTGGACAGAAAGTCATTTGACATGACTACGGGTGTTGAATTGAGGCTATGGGTGTTGAATTGAGGCTATGAAGAAAACTTGGTGCTGGATTATGAAGGGCCTTGAAGCCCTTCTGGAATTTTTTCTCAACCATATGAGCAGTAGGAAATTGTGGGATCATATGAAAAAGAGTGACCTGAGAGAATGTTTGCCTAAAAGTGTTTGTTTTGTTTTGTTTTGTTTTGTTTTTCCTTGTAATGGTCCTTTGGCCAGAAGGAGCAGGCTTTTGTTGGAGTTTTTTAAAACTCTGTGCCCACTGATGTTTGCAAAAAAAAAAAAAAAAATGCAGATAACTCATTGTTCCTTGGTTCCTAAGATGCCCAACCTGTGTGCTTTCTCTCTACCTTCAGAACCTTCTTATGTTTGTTTTATGTGTAACATCCAGGGTTTGGGCAGTGCTTAACATCTGTTCAGAGTCAGAAGTCTTAAATTGACTTCTAACTAAGGGGGTGGGGGCTGCGTGGACATTTGCAATAGTGTCAACAATAAGAAATTTAAATTAAAAAATGTGTGGAAGTAAAATGTACAAACAGTGTAATATTTGTATCCCCCCAGGGGGTTCTTCAGGCCCTTTTCCATTTACATTCCTCTCCCTCAAGGCAGCTACTGTTCTGATTTCTGTCACCATAGATTAATTTTCCTGTTTGAAAAAGGAATGATAGTATGTGTCTGGATACCTGTACTTAACAGTGTTTTGGGATTGAAGATGATTTGTAAAGGAAGGAAGTTAATGTTGCAGTAGGTAAGTAGGTGTTTGGGGGAGATGGAGGGGGTAGAGAGTGGTTCAGTGTAGATGTTGGTGCATGGAGACTCTGAACTCCCCAGTGTCACCAGACAGCCTGTTAGTCAAGCAAAGCTAAATGCACTAGATTTACTGCAGGAGGAAAGGCTTTGCAGTTTCTCAGAAGTAGGAAAAAGAAGGAGGTGGGTATTTATAGGATCTTGGGATCTGGACTCAAATGGTTTAAAGTTGGGCTTTTCAATACAGGCAGATAGATCCTATCTAATAAAAGAGTAATATGCAAATTAACAGTCACTCCACGACAAAATGGCGGCGTCCATAGCCACAAGATGGCGGCACCCAGTCCTCTCAGGCCCGCCAGAGTCCCCAAGTCCCAGGGAGGGCTGCCGCTGAGAGCTGGCAGCATAAGCGGCCTGGCGGAATGCTGCCCAGAGGCCCTCCTGACCCTTTATAAAAAAAACAAATTCACTCCCCACGGAGTGATCCCCCCCACACACACCTGCAGCCTGGGGTCTCAGCCTGGGAGGCGGCCGCACCCCCACGGAGCGATCCCCTCCCAGCGGCAGCCTGGACTGTCAGGGGAGGGCAGTTGGGGATGATCGGGCCGGCAAGTGAGCAGTTAGGCGTAGATCAGGCTGGCAGGGGAGTGGTTAGGGGGGGTAATCAAGCTGGCAGGCAGAAGTGCTTAGGGGCAATCAGGCAGGCAGGCGAGCAGTTGGGAGCCAGCATTCCCGGATTGTAAAAGGGATGTCCGACTGCCTTCAGAATAGCTTAGGTTTTCTGGACATGGTGAGGCAAGAATCTTAAAGTAAGCTGTTTGTTGCAGGTGTGTGGACTGTCTCTGATAAATTGATCTGTAAGAATTTCCGGAAGCAAGCAGTAAGGTTATTTTATTTTTATTTTTGGCTTTACAATCTTATCTTTACCAAGCGAAGATTTCTTTGAAGAAACTATTAAGTCATGTTGACACAGATGGTCTCAGTTCTCAGAGATAAGTTAAAAGGTTGTTGATGAATTTCAAGTTATTAAGGCTGCAACCGGGGTAATAGCAATGGGATGAGAATGAAAGAACCATTATATAAGGAACCAGTACTGTGTGTGGAGTGAAAATAGAGATTCTGTTTTCAGGCCTGGATGGGGCTCATTTTTGAACTTTGGCATTTATTTTTTAGAGACTTTTCATAGATCTTCCAGTTGAAGGAGACTCCAGAAGTTATCAAAGCCAGAATCTCTAGTTGAGTTAGAAACCCTTTTACAACATCTACAGTAAATAATAGTTGTTGAGCCTCTTATTAAACCATTTAGATGATAACTTTTTCCTCATGAACCAGCTAGTTTTAGCTTTATTTGTTGGGAAGATGTTTCTTGTATTGAGTTGAAAACTATTCCTTTGAAACGCATAATGCTAGTAATCTCTCCCTCCTCCCCCCCAGTCTCCTAGAGTGATGCCTTCTAAGATCCACAGGCCAGCTGCACAAACATTGGAGGCAGGTTATCATTCTGGACTCTTTCCAGGCATCCTATTTCCAGTTCCTTCACCTGCTGTCACAGGCAGATCTGTAACTACCCCAGCCTGGTCACTGTTCTCCATCCTGCTCTGCAGCTGAGTCAGCTTCCCCCTGCGTAACTGCAAATGCTCAAGTTTCATGCTCACTCCAGATGTGTTCTGAACAGGGAGGGGCAGAAGTATGACCTTTATTTCTAGGTAATTTATATTGCTCAAATAAATGAACAACAATAATACAAACAAAGCTAACTTTCTCTTAGCTTTTCCAGTAGCTACATTGGACTGTTATACCTGAGGTTCATTAGGTTTCAGCATTACTAGACACACTTGAAAATGACAGTCAACTGTGGTCCAGAGAGGGGAGTTAAAACCACCAGAATTATGTGCAAAATTCTTGGAACTGTATTGTCCAAGGATTGTCATTCTATTTTAACTTAGAAATGAAGACCTGCTCTTTGCTTCTTAGCTGTGCTGTCTGAAAGTGAATGGGGGAAGAAAGTATTTGTCATGAGTCTGTGCAAGTAAAAACCATACTTCACGTTAACACAGAAAAGCTAGTGGTATTTCTGAAGTAATCCCTCCTCAAAGAGTTAGTGGTTTCCAAAAACAGATTAGAAAAATATTGCCAGCGGAAGCTCAGATAACAGAGAGCTTTTGGATTTCCTATTTTCTGAAATAAGCCCCTGTCCTTGGGCAGTTAGTGCTTAGGCAGGGAGAGGGTCAGGGCACCTGGCTCTACAAGTCCTCTCTAGAGGCTGAAACAGCTGCGCACAGGAGGCTGCACGGAGGCCGTGTTGTTACTGTTTAATTTAGACCCTGGGCCAGGGAAGACCTGCTGAGGTTCTTGCCTGTTGATTCCCCACTTTTAGAAATCCAGATGAACATGTTTGTTAAATAGGATTTGATTCCCTAACAATATGCCATATATGTTAATTAACATACACATTGAATAAAATCTTTCTGTAACCAATTTTTATAATAGGATAGAGCTACCAAACTACTTTTAAAATGACTCTTGCTTAAGCATTGACAACTTGTTCTGATAAAACTTTCTCAGCAGGCTGCGTTCTGTCCCTGAGTGTGACTAGTTGTGGATGAGAAGAAGAGGGTCCTCCTCATCTCCTCAGTACTGCTCCCTCCGAGGGGATGGCAGGAGGGCTGTTCCCTTAGCACATTCCTCAGACCCAGACTTAGTTTATGCCCTCATCCCCTGCCTCACGCTCCAAGCCTTATTTATAATCAGTAAAACTCCATATTCCCTTTTCTGCTTATACAGCTTGAATCTCTGTGCTGTGACTCAACAGAGATCAAATTCAAGGCATCTATTTTCTACTACTTGTTTTCTTATATGTTGTAAATTCAGATTTTTAGATGCCAGTTAAATACAGGTTTTTAAGATGCTCATATTGTGCCTGGTTGAATCTCTCTCAGATTTCAACAGAGTCTAAGAGAAACAGTTTTGTTTTGTACCTAATTGAACTGGATTGTAATCTAGAGACAGGCACTGAACCTTTTATTGTCTCAGTACTCCAATCTAGCATAGTGCTCCTTTGAATAATGAATGGCTATTAAGGCATATATATGTATCTGGTGCTTATTTTCATTTTAGAGCCTAGTAGAACTATTCTTTGTATTTATTTAAAAATAGTTTATTGATTTTTTAGAGAGAAAAACATTGATGTGAGAGCACAGCATAGATTGGCCGCCTCCTGCCTGCCACCTACCCAGGATCGAGCCCACAACCAGGGCATGTGCCCTTGACTGTGAATCGAATCAGCAACCTCCTAGTGCATGGGACAATGTTCACCCAACTGACCCACACTGGCCAGGGCTCTTTGTATTTATTTTTATCAATAGGAAGCAACGGAAAAGAAGAAAATATTATCTCTCTTAACGTCCTATTTGAAGTGCTTTCCCAGGAAATAGAACAAAGATTTTCTATAATGTATAATCTAACCAACTCCTTCAGTTAGGTATTAAAATAGTAATTCTTAAGCTAATTAAGAAAGTACCCTTCAGTTCAAACTTTCCTTATGATTTTGCACTTATCAAACAGATGTCAAAGTCATAATGTGAATACTTAAAAAGCATTTGAAATGTCAATAGAAGAAACGTTTATCCTAAAATTATGTTTGCAAGAGTGGAGAAAAGATAACACTATTATCTGTTTTTATAGTATAGCCAACTTATAATACAATGTGGTCTGTATAACAAGATAGATACTAATACAAAGATAAATATTTCATTACTTGATAATCAAATAATAATTATGCAGACTTCCAGTCAAGATAGTGGAGTAAGTAAATGCTGTGCTTGCCTCCCATGACCACATCAAAATTTCAACCAAATCACGGAACAACCATTATGGAATCCAGCTGAAGAGAAGTCATATAAACCAAGGATATAAAAAAAGTCACAAGACTGGTAGGAGGGGCAGAGATGGGAACAGGCTGGCCCCACACCCACGTGTGGCAATTAATCTGGAGAGAGAGATATCTGGGCAGTGGGGGTCCCACCTAAGGAGCCAGGAGCCCTGACCATCCCCAGCTCCCCATCCTCGGGCACTAGTGGGGAAGAAGAGTCCCCATAACTACAGGCTGTGAAAACCAGCAGAGATTGCATCCGAATGAGACAAGAACTACTGGATTCCCAAGCATTTCTCTTGAGGGGCTGAGCCAGACTCGTTCACATACTCACTCGCTCTGGGCTCCAGGGAGGCAGCAGCAGCTTGAAGATCACCAGGGACGTACAGGAAGGAACTAAATTTTCTGGCTTCAGGGTGCAAGCTGGAGGAGCAGGGGGCGGGATGGCTCTCTCCGGGGATAAGCACCATTGCTTTTTTGTTGAGCCCTTATCTCACCCAGCCCTCAGGTGCAGATGGGCATCAAATCTGAGCTCTCCTTTAACCTAGCTAATAGTGTTCACCCAACCCTGGTGATTCCCTGAGAATCCACACCACCCAACCAGCGGGCCTGGCCTGAGCATTTCCCAGGACCCCCCTGCCTCAGCTCACGCTGTGGACTTTTCTACGATATCTTATGGGTCCACAAACTCAGACTATCAGGGGTTGGCTCCAGTGGGCCCCGTGCATCTTGCTAAGGGGCCCTAAGCCCAGCACAAGAGGCAACCAGCCTCAGTTTGCATTGTAATTCCCATCAGGTGGCCCTCTGACCTAAGCTGTGAGCAGTGTGAGCTGAAACATAAACTATCACAAACATGGCTCAAGAAGCAGTTGGCCTCTTTAACGATGTGGGTCCCACTAAAGCAAGCATGTCAACCTCACAGCCCAGCCGGCGGGCCACATGCCTTGTTTGTTTAAGCATGCAGCCTACTGGCCACGAGTTTGACATGTTTGCACTGAGGGTATCAAGTCCGACACTCGTGGGAGCATAGTCTCCCCCAAGCACCTCCAAGGCCAGCACAAGTGGCACCCAGCAGCGCATCACTTTGTAGTTCCCAGTAGGTGGCCCCTGGCTGGGCACAGTTGTCAGCCTGCACTGGAACCCCTCCCAGAAGTCTCCAGAACCAACGCACTTGGTGGCTGGCTTCAGAGCACACCAGAGCACCACTCAACCAACTCCACAAATAATACACCCAAAGGGTGAACTCGCCTGTCACCAGAGCCCTGCTAAAGTAACGCCAGGGGGTTAGCCCCCACATAACCGCTTTCCCTACAGACACACCCAGCCCTCACAGCCAGTCAGCCTGATGGTCAGCTCCACCCGCTGACATGCCCAAAACCACCAAGGCTCACGTACAACAGCAGGGTGCTACGAAATCCACGCTGAAGTCTCCTGTTTACAGTTAACCACCCAAAGAGTCTCTTCCTTCTATTTCAGCCTACAGTAATTTCATCTTTTTCATTTCCCTAGAACACATAGCTAAAGTCATAGCCAACATTTTAGTCTTTACTAAATATCATGCAATTTAGTACCTAACTATTATGATGTTTAATTCTATAGCACTTCTCAATAAAAAGGATAGGAGTAGTAGTCCCATTTACAAAGGAGGCAATTCCAGCACAGACTCAAATCTTGGTCTACTAAATCTGGAGCATTTACCAGAGTGGCCTCCTTGTACTTGGCATTGGTGATCAGATAGCTTTTCATGCACATATGCTGTTTCCTACTGAGCACAAACACCATGTTTTATACTTTTTTTTTCTCATTGTATGGAGTGCAGTATCTCCTATTCTTAAGTACCAAATAGATATTTGTTGGATTTATTTATTGGTTGTTGGACTGATGATTCAAAGGCATTTGACTTATATTGCCAAGGGATTTGACTGGCCTAGAGGCAATTTTAAATTTTCAAAGGTTTGTGAGCAGCAGACTGATGAGAGCTTTTAGAAGATTTAGCTAGAATAGGCAGGGATATCCAAGTGGAAACTTAGATCATTAGAAGAATGGTTGTGTTATTGACGGAAGCATGGAAGCTGGCAAAGATAAGTTAGTTGTTACGGAGAATATTGACATTTAAAAGAATTTGATTTTATAGTGTTAGTGCCACTCATGTGGGATATTTCAGTAGAAATATGCAAGTAGTAGTTACCCCATAAGATGCAAAAACATACCCCTGGTTGGGAATAGGTCTTTGCTACAGAAGAGTTGTTGACTGTAAGAGTATGAATCTTCCAAAGGAGAAAATGTAAAGAGAGAATAGAACTTTCACAAACAAATGATGTAAGATATTTTCTTTATAATTAAAGTATATGCTACCATTATGGTGACCTCTTTTCTTTAATAAACATAAATGTAACTGATTATGCAGATTTTATTTAAACTCATGTATCCCCAATTGCATGTGCTAGTAAATGTTTTAGGTTTGTAGTAGTATAAATACTGCAATATATATTTACTATGAACTTGGACCTTAACTAAATTTTTACTACACTTTCTGTTACCTATAAAGTTACTTTCCTTTTGCATAAAACACACAGGAAACAAAAAATACTATTCTTCCTTCACAGTATATCCAGGATTCAGTAACTCCTTGTCACCTGCCATCAACATACTTTACCGGCGCCGTCTGTCTGGATTATTGTAGTAACCTCTTTTTGCTTCTATCCTTGCTCCACCATAATCTATTCTCAACATAGATCATGCTACTCTTCTGCTCAAAACCTTCCTATTATGGTTTCTCATGTGACTCAGTGAAATGTAAGTCCTCACCAACACATTGGCCTTACTGTTCATTGAACACATTTCTACCTTAAGGACTTTGTGTTGGTCCTTATTCCCGCTGCCTTGTCTGTACTCCCCACAAAATCAGTGTGTATACCTAATGTCCGTAGTGTACAATTTATTTTACATTATTTATATGTACATTATTTATTGTTTTTGTCTCTCTACCCCCTGCTCCCTGCCCTCACCTCAACACACACACACACACACACACACACACACACACACACACACACACGTAAGCCAGAGATACTTGCTCTGTTCACTGTATTATTTCAAGGGACTAGAAAGGTAACCTCTCACATTAGATGTTGAATAAATATTTGTGGAATAAATAAATATAAGAACACATATAGAGCTAACACTTACTGAAGGTTTACTTCATGGCATGCCTTTCTAAAAGTTTTGTATTATTATAACAGCCTGATCTCACAGATGAGGAAACTGAGCCATCGGTTGGTTAAGTGATGCGCCCACTTCCACACAGCTAGAATTCAACCCTAGAGGCCTGGCTTAGAGCCAGAGTCCTCGACTCTTAGAGTGTGGTGCTTCTGTTGAAGATGACTGCTGTGTTTGGGTTATAGTAGAACCAGAAGTTGTGTATCAGCCTATTACATATAAAATAGTTCTCATATACCTGGATTCACATGGGTGGTATACTGATGAAATATAATGATGAATGTTGTTTATTTGTAGCCTTGAAATAGTAAGCTGAAAGAAATAGAAAATTACCCCAAGAACTTAATGTCATATTTGGAAGATTAGCAGGTTCAGCCAGTAACATCCATCATTAGTTAAACCCATTCTCAAGGCCTGCAAAGCCATGGTACTGTCAGCTGTGCTATATGGGTCTAATATCTGAATCCTGATCAGTGTCATTTCTATTTCTGGGACAGGTTTCATTTATCGTACCATTGCACTGCATTTCACATCGGATGTCAGGATGAAGTCTCTAGTCAGATGTCAGAGGCTTAGAGGCAGGGATTTTCCGCACTGCTCTTCAGGATGCCGTGGTCCTGGACAGGTGGGGGACGTGCACGATTCTGGGCTTGCAAAGCAGTGGCATTGGGCGAACTTGAGAGAAAGTGTCATTTTAGCACAATATGAGGGAAGCGTTAAGGATGTAAACTAAAGCTGTCTGAAGAATTGGACTGGAAACACTGTCGTAGCAGACAGTCCAGTGTGGTGCAATGGGACTCAGACTCAGCAATATTGTGCTCAACTTGCAATCAATGAGTCAGTGATTTGAATAAGTACGAAGTACAAATAATGATCAGAAGATGATCTAGCATATGCTAAAAGGTTTATTATGAAGAAATAATGGCCTGGCCACCCAGGTTATTTGTCATCTATGCGAATATGCTTACATATACAGAATTACCAAAGCGTTTTCGAGAATTGGCAATGTGGACTTCCATTTTTATAGATACAGCAAAAAAATTTTAAAAAATGTTGAGACTGAGCTTCGAAAGAAACAGAGTGGTTCTTGTTTATTTTTTGTGTCAATGCATTTCGTAGAGTTTGCCTGATAACATCTTTTTATCACCTAATAGTCTTATAAATAACAAAAACTACCTGTACCAGGCACATGGATTACAGAGGTAAATGGCTTTCCAGGGGAAATAATTCAAATATTGGCAAAGCTGGATTAGGGCGCAGAGAAAGTATGTTCTTAATACATTTCTAGGCAAATGATAGATGCAAAAATTGGGTGATATGAAATGAATGATTTTATTTGTAACAGAATGATGTAACTTTTAAGCTGCATTAGTTTTTTGTCATTGTTCTTGCATTTTGGATTTACATTTATAATTATGACATGAGAATATTAATCTTCCTTGATGTTTTTTTTTTTCTTTCTGGAGATTAAAAGAGGAAAAAAAACCTCAGTGTGATTGTGTTATACTTTTTATATGACAGCTAGCAAAGCTTTTAAAGCATTATAGATTTACATATTCAGTATCTCTCACATTAAAACATATTCAGTTGGATGTTAAAATGTTGTAGAATATAACAAACAGCTTTTCATTTTGATACTATTACTTTAGTTACAAAAGAAAATTCTATTGAGAGCAATTATACATGTTTCAAGTTTTCTTTTGTTACTGAATAAAACAAATTGATAATAAGTCTAGAAATCTGTGTCAACAAAATATTAATTACTAAATTACCTAGAAGGTGAAGCATGGGGCTTTTTAAATGTTTGCTGTAGACTTGGAAGAAACTTAGTCTTATTATGTTGTCATATTTTTATCCTTATTCTTTATTTTTATTCTTAGAATTTTGAAGGTGTATGGTCGGTATGAGAAACTTTCTCTCATTCGCTGTATTACCACTTTTGTGCTCCTTCAAACGATAACTGTATGACTCGTGTCTGGGCCTTGAGGTTGTTTTACGGTACCCTCCAAGTGTTCCAGCCTGCACTCTGTCTTCTCACTGGCCTTGTAGGTAGGGACCACTGTATTGAGCTATTTCAGCATATTCTGCTTAAGATTTCCCTAGCACTGATTGGAGGTTTTTGTGGTGGTTTTTGATGTTGTCTATTTTGTTGTTACTACCCCCCTTCTTAAAATACATGGACTACCGACACTGTAATTCGGGTAAAGCTCATAAGAGAGAGATTTCTCTCCTTTATTATCAGGACTGACAACATTTTGTGGACAAGGGCTTGAATAAGACCAAGCATACCCTACCTAGGCTGGAGCCAAGCTGTCCAAACACTGCCCACTGCTCCATGTCCCTGGTCAGGAGCTACCAGCCGTGTGGTTCTCCCATTCCCAATAGCTCAGCATCTGCCTCTTCACCATGGGTCTTGTAGTATCTGCAGAACCGCTCCGTACTAGACAGGATGGTTGGAATTGGAATTGTTAAACATATGCTGTGATGCTATCTGTTGTACCTGCTGATAAGCATCTTGTACTTTCTTCTGTGGTTTGAGCCCAGTTTGGAGGCAACACTCTTCATAGGCTTGTGGCCATGGCGCTCTAAGCTACTACACTTGAAATAGGAAGTCATTGTAGTTTAAAAAAAAAAAAGTTTTACTAGTAAGATGCTTTCTCTGAATATGGAACAATTCTTTTATTGTTAAAAACACTTCTTACTAGTAAGATATTTTTCTCTGAATATGTAGCCTTTCTGACAGCTTTTACAGAAATACACATCCCCTCCCCCCATACAGCCTCTTGTAAAATGTAGGTAGGTAGAAATGGCTTTTGGCTCTGAACGGGGTAAATTTCTGGTCCTGCCACAGACCTACTGTATGAGAATCTGTATAGATGGAGTCTAGGAATCTGTTGTGTGTTTTTTAAAACAAACACCTCATTGTTAAGTGGCCAACCTTTTAACGCTCAAGGGGGATAAGTAAAATGGAAGAGTCTGGCTGGGGTAGGTAAGGGTACTTCACTCCACATTTCAGCGTCTCATTGCTGACAGCTGACAGACAAAATACCCTGAATGGCAGGCGATCCGATGTATCAGTGTTTTCACGAAGACCTGTTTCATGTGTACTGTAATCATTTCCTAGTTCAAGCCAAGTATTTAATGAAGTACTTAGGAATTTCAAGCATGAGGTACATATAGCCTCTGGGGAAATCAAACACAGTGGCAATCTTTGCCACGTGGATGTAGGTAATACCCATTTATATCTCTTCTTTCCGGCAAACCCGGAAGGCTTGGCCAGCTATTGTCTGATCTCTGTCACATCTGCCACTGGTGTAGAAGCCTAGCAAGGACTAGTGCTGACTCTGAGGAGTTGATGCAGGCTGATGACTGAAAAGACCCGTAAGGAAAGGGCTGGAAATGTATGACTAACCAGAAATAGAGGAATCTTTTATCAGAATGTCAGAGTGACAAATACCCTGGTATTTCCACTTGTTTTGTTCAGGAGCATTGTGACCCAGGATACCTCCTTTTGCCATCAGCTCAACAGAAGCCTACCTGCCTGCCTTCTCCACACTGTTTTGTTGTTTTATTTTATTTTTTTTTAATATGTGTGTGTGTGTGTGTATTAGTATATATTTATTTATTTCATACTTGAAGTTATAATCCATACTACTTTAGTTTTTGGCTTAAATCTAATCCAGCTTTGATTCTTTGGAGCTCTTTCAGTTGGCTCTGATATGTTTTTATTCTAGTCTTGTTGTTGTTGTTATTGTTTAAAGTATTACATATGTCTCCTTTTTCCTCGATTGACCGCCCCCCCCCCCCCGCCACTCACACCCCCCCGGGACAAGCCCCCATCGCCCCAGTGTCTGTGTCCATTGGTTATGCTAATATGCATGCATACAAGTCCTTTGGTTGATCTCTTACCACCACCCCACCTGCCTTCCTCTGAGGTTGGATGGTCTGTTCCGTGTTTCTTTGTCTCTGGATCTATTTTTGTTCATCAGTTTATGTTGTTTAAAAAGCTATCGCAATGCTATTTTTGTGTCCTCTTCTTTCTCAAAAAAAGAACTACCCTTAGAGACAACATGGCGGGACCTGGAGAGTATTATGCTAAGGAAAATAAGCCCGTCAGAGAAAGGTAAATATCACATGATCTCACTCATATGTGGGATATAATGCTCAGGAAAGGATTCCTTTGAACTGTTGAGATATGCTATCTTACTTAGTGTTAAAATTAATAGAAATACTTAAAGGCATCCTAGGATCTTCCCACTATATGATGCTTTAATCCTGCTTAAGATGGAACCAATCAATTGGGTCTTTATTAAAAACACAATTCAAACAAATCCTTTCCTGGATAGTAATATTCCCAGAAAGAAACTGAAAAGGAGAGAATAGAGATTATTTTATTTTAGTGTTCTGGGTACCTTAGGGCACAAAGCAGACTCGGAACTAGGGTGTCATTATTTCTTTCCCACTAACTTTCATATTTTGAAATACCATCTTATTCAGTTAGAATGACTTGGTAGATTCTGTTACACACAAAAACTTGTAATACCCTGGGTGTAAATGATGGGAAGATATTGACTGTGCACATTTAACTTTGCATTCCTGCTTCTCTTTTTTATCTACCGACGTGTCTGTGTTCATTAACATTTAGATTCACCACAGTGGTGAATATACAAGCCTACCTGTATATAGACAGATTACTTTTCATATAATGCTGTAAAGCTGTATTTTAAATCTAGTGCTCTTTGTTTAGAAATCTGGAGGCTAAGGTCCTGAGGAATTAATTTTTCCTTAAATGTGATAACTGGCTAGTGATGAAAGTAAGTTTCTAAGAGAAATATATTATGAGGGCTACTAAATGATAATAAAGTAATATTAATAATTTTAAAAAGTGGATTCCTCATTTTACATAGGCTTTGAAGAAACCAGTGGCTTTTCTGCTGGCAAATCTTAAACAGCCAAGATTAACTTTAAAGACATAAATTTATTTAAAAGCAGTGGGGCAACCCTTTTGTCTCCTTAGGAAGTGCTGTCAAAGAAAATACAAGATTTGCGTTCTGTATTGTTTTTATATTTATAGTAAATTATCATGTTTCCTTTTTCCCACTATTGCAACAAGCATCATATGCTAGATAGTTGAGAGATTATACTTAAAAGATTTTCTTAAATGTCAAGTGTCTGTTGTCCTTGTACTGGGAGGCAGTAAAAAAAAAAAAATAAAGAAAGAAAGAAAAAGGATGAAGAGGCTAAAAGAGTTTACACTGGTAATTTTTCATGATGTATGTAAGAACAGAGAAAGAAAATGTATATTGACCAGTTCTTGGTTCATTTGTAACCATGTATTTTAAAATGAAAAAGGACCTAAAAATCCACTTTTGTGGATTTGATCTTGGACTTAGACAAATTGTCATTTACGTAACACCCACAATATCTAATCCTTGTTTTATCCGTTTGCCATTTTCTTGGTGTCAGAAGTAATTTTAAAATTACTTTACAGCTTTCAAAATGATCAAGATCACTTACATCTCTCTAGGATTGGCTTAAACACACTTTTATTTAAGAAACTTATACCAAAGCAAATAGATGCATATATATATTTTGTTAGTGAAAAAGGAAGAAATAAGAACTAATTTGAGTCCTATATATCATTGTCTTCAAAAGTGTTATTTCCTGGCTTATATACTAATATATGTATCACTGAACAGCATTTTGTACTCTGCTTCTGGTACTATTTGATTTTACTTGAAAGCCCATTTAACTAAAAGTCTTTATTAGGGTTTATCAAACAGATTGGCTGTTTGTATCTTGCTTTTGCTCCATAGATGATAATGTTAATATTAGTTTGGTATGTAAGAGACTTGAATAAGAAGTTTAAAAACAATTATTCACTGGCAGGAGAATTTAACCCAGACATATCTACTATTTTTGATTAACGAGAGTCATAAACCAGAGGACATTATGCTTGTCTGTGAGTCAAGTGACTAATAATAGATAACACTGACTGACTGTTTTTGGGTTTTTAGCCTGATACAAAGTTTTTTACCTGTATTATCTAAGTCATTTTTCACATTTTGTTTATTCCGTTATTTGGTTGAACAGTTTGAGGCACAGAGTAATCTTGTTCCAGGTCATACTTGTGGCAGATCCAGGATAGGCAGACATTTTGATTAAAATCCATTTTATAAACTGCTATACGACCCTGTTTTCTTGGTGAAAATCGATCTCAAGTTTTTATTTCACACATTGGGAGACGTAGGCTCCAGTGCTTGAACGGACCAAGATTACCACCAGTTTCTCACACTGCATGCACAGCACCAGCGCCAGCAGCCAGGACTCCTGCCTCTCAAGCTCCGTGTGCTCTGGCAGCAGCCCAGTGGGCGACGCCGGCCATGCATCTTTTAGAACATCCAGTGCATAACAGGGCTCCTTACTGATGACTCACTGCCCACACACTTAACACTGAAAAAGCAGAGCATAATGACGACAATTTTACCTTCCAAGAATTAAGGAATAAAAGGAATGAGGTTTCTTTTATCTTCTGACATGTACTATATTTTGGTTCATTTCCACTTCTTTTTCTGATACCATTATGTAAAAGGCGTTAGGACCATTGTAGTAAACAAAATATACTAATTTATTTTCAAGGAGGTCACTTGAAATTAGGTGTATTTTTCATATATATTATTTATATTAGCTCTGCAAACTTCAAGTCATCTAATATTTCTTCTGTATAAAACTGGCTTTTTAGTAAGTTGTGGTAATGAACTTTCTGATAAAAGTACTATTTATTAATCATTCTTTTATTTTATTTTGATCCGTATGCTCTATGAAGTGTTCATTGGACAGAACAAATAAAGAACATTTATATTAATGGTTTGTCAAACCATTTGTCTCCATGGAAAAATAGATATGCATCCAATATCAAAGGACATGCAAATGTTCTTCTTGACAAGTCATCTGATCTGCAAATGCACTGTGGTTATAAGATCAAGTTAAATATATATGTACTTAGGATTAAATTACCGTTTTACCAATATCCCCCTTATCTGAATTAGTAAAAATCAGAGGGAAAAAGAATATAAATAAACATCATGCTCAAGCTGTAAAGGGATTTCATTGCTTTACATATTACTTCAAAAGGCATGCATCAGTTAAATACAAATTTTTATAGCAGCTTAAAATTGTAGACCTCGGTTAAAACTTAATTAGATTAAGCCATTGCAGTAGGTGGCCCCTGAATGAAAGGTAACTTCCTAAGGTCAACACGTAAGGCCTCTGGAATGTTTATTGCCCTTTTATTCTTGTGTTTGCTCATGGCTTTTAGTATGTCCCAATAATCTCTTTGTTTCACTTTGATAGACAAATTGTGTTCTCACAGTTTGGATGTATAAACTTGTGAGAATATAGTATTTTGGAGTTTTGTTTTTTTTTTCTGTGTTTTGTTATGCTGGATCTCCATTGCTAAATCAGTGCTGAGATGTAATAATTGTCCAATAGAAATGTATTAAATGAATTCTACTTTATTTAAGCCTGAAGTCTTTTGAGTATCTGGTATTAATGTGATTTTGATAACTGAAGAAGATGGACAACAGTCAAATGTTAGTACAGATTCCTGAGTATCATCTTTACAAAATACCAGTTTAACACACTATATTCACCAGTTAAAATAAAATGAATTTCTGAATGGCATTTAAGCATCCTCGTCTAATGTTTAGAAAATAGAAATAGCTTATTTGGAACAGACTTTAAAATAATTTATTCTTGGTTATTTTTCATTACTCACTATAGAAAAAAAACACAAAACAGGTATTGTGCTGATTACTTAACATGACTTTGTCTTACTTGATTTTTAGGATAATATTTTGAGGAATATCTTCTTATTCCTATTAAGGATGAGATCATTGATTCTAAGAAATTTGTTCATGATTACACAACTAGCAGGCAGTAGACTCAGGATTCTTTGCAAGCCTTTACTCTGTACTGCCACATGCATACCAGAAATAAGCCACAATGGTCGTAGATTTGTTAGCATGAAACAGGTCTGTAAGGACCAAGTGTGAATGTTTTAATCTAGCTGTATTTTTAAAATAGCTAGAAAAATGTAGGTTCTCTACTATTGTGTCTTGAAGCAAATATATATATATATATATATATTTAATGATATATTTTTCTCACACATTTGGGGAAGAATTGAAGGGTTCTGGTAGGGTAATGATAGTAAAAATAGAATCTGATTAGTTTTAATAGGATTAACCTAACAATTAGACTGTGGGGTAGAGGCAGAAAGAACAAAGGAGGTTATTGCAATGATGTAAGGAAGAGATGACTGCTCGGGCCAGATGGTGAGGCTGGCCTAACCCTCAGGCTCCTGGAAGTGGTAACAGGTGGCTGGATTTGGAATGGAATTTGAACATAGAATTAACATTTTTTTCTCAATGATTGGCAATATGTAAAGGAAGAGAGGAGAGAGCAGACAAGAACAATTTCGATATTTTGGCCTAAATAAGTGGAAAAAGCAAGTTGATGTTTCTGGGATTGAAAGGTGGGTGGACATATCAAAAGTTTGTTTTGACCATTTTAGCTTTACACTTCAAAGTAGAGTCTATTAATGACTATTAGATTACCAAGCAGAGCTGAATATATACCAGACCATATGCAAGTCTGAAGGACTGGGCTGGGGATAGAAATGGAGGAATCATCACTGTAGAAACGATCGGTCAAGTCATGGGACTGGAGGAGAACACCTGGGAAGGCTGGATATAGAGAAATGGCTTAAGTCTCTGCAGCTCTTAGTTACTCCAGAATTTAGAGTGAGAATGATGAAAGGGAACAGCCAAAGTGCCTGGGGGAGAGGAGCCAGTAAAGTAGGAGAATCTAGAGCGGCATCCTGGAAGTCAAGGGAAGGAAGTATTACAAAAAAGGGGAGGGACCCCATGCAGCAGACTTACCAGATCAAGTCCAGTCAGAATGAGGTACGACCATAGAATTTGGAAGTGGAAGTCTGTTGATAACTTTGACCAGAGAAGATTCTATTACTTAAAAAAGTTTTGAAATCCCTCACCTAGAAAATTATCTCAAGTTCTTGCTTCTATAAATTGGTGATTCTAATATAGGCAAACTACCTTCTAGTCATTATATAAATCTAGGTATAATATCCAGTATTGTTATGTTCAAATATTTCAGTCATACAAATGTTGACTTTAATTACTTTGATGATCATTGTTTAATTATGTGATTGCCAGATAAAGCTTTTATAAAATGTTTCACTTGATTGCCTTCTTGTCTTTTGATGTCATTAATTTATGGTGGAAAAGGTATGAACTTTGGAATTAAACACAGATTTCAGTCCAAATTCCACCAATTACTAGTCATGCAATCTTAAGCAAGTTAATTTTTCTAAATCCCAGTTTCCTTATTTGGAAGATGACATGATGATATTTATTTTATATGGTTATCCTATATAATAAAAGCCTAATATGCTAAGTGTCTGGTTGACCGTTCAACCAATCAAAGTATAATATGCTAATGATATGCTAAGGCTTCTCAGCCGCTCACTATGAATTGCACTGACCACCAGGGGCAGACAGTCGACTGGTCAACCAGTCGCTATGATGTGATCACCAAGGGGCAGGCGCTCCAACCGATAGGTTAGCTTGCTGCTGGAGTCCGGCAGATTGGGACTGAGCGAGACAGACCGGACATGCCCTAGAGCCCTCTGCGGTCCCTTCCCAGCTGGCCAACCTCCCACGTTCCTCCCCGGCCCCAATTGTGCACCAGTGGGGTTCCTTGGTCTGGCCTGTGCCCTCTCGCAATATGGGACCCCTTGGGGGATGTCGGAGAGCCAGTTTCGGCCCGATCCTGCAGACCAGGCCGAGGGACCCCACTGGTGCACAAATTCATGCACTGGGACTCTCTAGTTATGAAGATAAAATGGGATAACATATATGAAGCATCCAGTAAATAACAAGGTAGCATAATTAATAAGATCTCAGAATCTGAAATCAGAGACCTACGTTCAAATTCCAGCATTTACACACACTAGATGTGAAAACTTGGGCAAGTTTCTCTTAAACCTCAGTTACCTTATCTGTATATAACATGGCTGTAATAAAAATGCCTACCTTGTAGAATTAGTAGAATTAAATGAGATATTGCATGAAAACTTTTAAGTGTCTGACATAAAATGAGTGCTGGATAACTGGTAGATATTACTATTAGTAGTACTTGGTACAATTCTACTTACTATTATTCTTGCTGATAGAATTATTAGAATAAAACCTTTGTTTCTTAGTTTTGAGGGTCTTAGTTTCCAACCAGAAATAAATTGCTGTCCAGCATAGCTTACCGTATTTGTTTTGATACATTAGTGTCATTCATTACTAATGTTGAAAGTCTTAAATGATTAGCTAGTGTATGACTTTCAAAACTGTGCTTATCTCCATATAGAGTGGCATCCTATATAGAGTCAGAAGAAAACATATGATAGGATTCCTCAGGAATTATAATGCGAATGGCCAAGGAACGACTATCTTTTAACCAGTTTGCTTGAAGCTGTGCTTATACATCTAAATATCCCTTTGGATGAGGCAGTTGCACTATGAAATTATTGAGAAACTTGAGATGGAAGCAAAGATAGTTTAGATCAGAGTATAAAGAACAGCCTTTACATGAAAATACCAAGATAGAATTAAAAAAAAAAAAAAGAAGACTTTATATACTTCAAAGAGATAGTAGGAATCATCTAATTTTGTTCCCAATTCTATAAATGAGGGGCTATTGAATATCTGAGACATTTGGTGATGTGTTTAGGGTTAAGGACAAGAAGCAATAATTTCTTTTTCTTTTTTTTTTAGCCTAAAATAGTATTCTTTATTCACTTTTTTCTTTTTCTTTTTTTAAAAATAATTCTTTATTGTTGTAAGTATTACATATGTCTCCCCTTTCCCCCCATTGATCCCCTCCCTAGCCCCAGGCCTTCAGCCTGTCCATGGGTTATGCATATACTAGTATGCATACAGGGTCTTTGGTTGATTACCTCCCAACCACTCACTTTTTCCCGCCCTCCCTCTGAGATTCCGCACTCTGTTCCATACTTCCAGAAATACTCTCTCCAGTGAAGCATAATGCTTTCAGCCATATGTATTGTCAAAATAAAAACAAAGGAAAATTTTGAGAGGACTAAAGTGGTTCTTCTCGAATGATACAATTACTCTTCATATGTAATGTAAAATTGAGGATATTAATTTTATATTGTGAGTTTTTTTCTCTCGAATATTTTTTATGAACAGAAAACCTAGACAAGTATTTTTATTTAAGACAACTGCCAAGCAACCAATTTTCATGAGAAATTAACAGCTGAAATAATGTAGAAGTCAGATTTTTAAAAGCAAAATATCCTAGATGGTTTTTGTCAGATTTTCTGTAATCTACTGATATCAACTAATACAGTTCTTACTAAGTATGGAAAACTATACATTTCTCAATGAGGTAAAACAGTTTTAATATTTTAAAAATCAATTAAAATGTTCTAATGAAATGAATGCACTTATAAAGCTACCTTCTTATTTTGATAATGTAGAAAAGAGTGACTTAATATTTGATAATTATTGACTTATTTTAATGGACTCAGTAAACTTAGTAAACTTAACTTGCTCTAATTTATAACTTTTGCTATTACATTGTGTGTATGTTTGTGGTAAACCTTTGAATAAGATATAAGTTCACATTGATATTAAGTTGCTGCCTATAGCTTACAGTAATATCAGCCACCAACACTTCCATCTATTATTTCTAGTTAACAAATAATCATTTCAGCCAACAAAAACTCCAAATGGAGCTTAGTTCATAGATTTTTCCATTATCTTCATGGTGTAAAACTACAACATACAAAAAAATCCCTAATTCCACAGATTGTAACATTTGTTTCTTTGTCTTGTTTTTCTAGAGCTACATTCATGGAAGCAGCCAGGCCCAGTTCGTGGCCGAGTCCCACATTATTCTGGTTCTGAGTATCCTTTAAAGTACTGATGATTGAAAAAGACAAAACTATGTGCTGCCAAATTAATTCTCTCCTGGTAATAAGTACCGAGACTTGTAAAAGACATATTTTAAATTTGCTATGTGTACTTTTCTGATTTCTGTGCTAATTGTTTCCTATTATAATTTTGGTTTTCATTCTGAATCATTAACAGACTCTAATTTTCCCTTTTTTCTGAGTAATGGATGTTAAAGTAGAGCTTTTGCTCTGCCTCGGTTATCTCTGGCTAGAAGTTATTTGTGAAACTTGTATGGTTTTTCCCATAGGATCTTAATGGTGGGGGAGGAGCATCCTATAATGTAAAAAGCAAGATGAAAAACATTATTTTAGTACTGGTCCCCTTAAATATTATGATCAGTCAGAAGAGGGAGACGTCGGACAGTTAGAAATCTCTTTTTGGAACATACCAGCCCCGTTGTTTTGAATCAGGTAATTCTGCCCAGCTTGGGATTTGGAGGGAGAAGGGTCAAGAAGAAGATAGCAGCATACGGAGGAAGGAAGTTCAAGTATTTAATTTAAGACATACTGAATATTCTCTGAGTGGGGAGTTACTTTTTAGGCACACAGCTGTATTTTGGGGTAACACTGAGGTTTGTGCGAGTCGTGCGACGTTTTGACTTTGGAAAGGAAGCTGGAGGAGAAAGATGATGACTCCATTTCATATTCCACTGTCTTCCCAAAGCTCACTGAGCCGCACTGGCCCTCTTCTTCCTCGCACCCGTTCTCAGCCTTTTTATGCCGCCCACACGTGACCACACATACTTGGCGCATACAAGGAATTGTGCATATCTGCAGTCCATTTCTTGTTTGCATTTATTTAATTACCCCTATCTTTTATGGCTTCAAATTTAAGAAATGACTAAGATGAGTATGTTTGTGTGTGTAGTACTTTGCCTCTTAGATTGGACTTGGAAATACCTACGTTTTAGTAAACATTCTCAAATTTTGTGATTTTCATCAGTAACTACAGTTTTCTGTGTTCCAACGTTAATATGGTAAGATATTAATCCTTTCTGCATATCAGAAGGGCTTTTAGTGAGAAAATGAAATATTTGCAAACATGTTTATAGGAACATCTCCATATCTAAACATGTGGGCAAGGCCATACTTCCTCTTACTTCGTCTCTTAATTGTATGTTTATGAAGCAAAATACCTTTGTGTTCAAGTACAATGATAAGAAAAAATATTTGTTGCAGGTCACTTTTTAGCTCTGATTTATTTATATATATATATATATACATTTTTTTCTGCCCTGTTTCAATCCTTGATGTAGCATTTTAGCAGCACACTTTATTCAAAGCAGCTAGTCTATTAAACACACCAGGAGTACTTCACAAAAGAAATGAAATCTCCATTATATGCAGGAATTCTCCAAGGTTTCATTTCATGGCTCATTGACATGAAGCTGAGTTTAGGATGCAAAGAAATTTCATAAGCAGTGTGAAGTCTTCCATATAGAGTTTAACAGGAATACCTAAAAGAATTAGAAGTCCCTGTTCTCTTTATGTTACCAGTAATTATTTATTGCTTTATTTCATAGATATTTATGAAAAAGAACATTTCTTTTAAAATGGTAGACTTACTAAAATTATCAGTAAAAGTTGAAGAAGCCATTATGTAATAATTTGTGATTTTACTTTTATTTGGTAGTCTGTTAATTTTTTAACACTATATATTTTTCTCTTGCAATTTTTGTGTATATTTTTTCCCTTATGGGAAAAAAATCTGTAGAGACCATTTCTGCCTTTTGTGTTTTTCCTCCTAAGTTAGTAAGCCAGATGATTAGATGCAATGGCTATATACAAAATTTGTTGGAAAAAAATTAAGGAAGAACAGATGGAGTTGTTTGATGTCATAGGTTATACACTTATATTTACTACAAATAATGTTTTTTTCCCTATTAGTAGTGTTTTATTTTCTCTGTTTCTTATTTAGGGAAGAAAAAAGAATAATCCCAAGTAGTCTATGAAAGAAAACTATATAAAAAGTATAAGAAATATTATGGCATTTTAATACAGATATGTGAACCAAGAAGAATTTATATAATCCTTTGTTTTCCCAGTAAAAATTTATTTTTCTTTATTTTTCGTTCAGTTATGTTTCAGTACCTGATGCAAATAAGATATTTGCTATTTACAAGAAAGTAAACATATAGAAAAAGAATTATCCTGCAGTGGCCAGTGCTAAACTCAGTGCTCGGACACAGCAAGAAAGCAGAGAGCACCTGGATGTCCAGGTAGTTCAACTGACTGTTGGGTCCATTTTGCTGCAGTAGCCAAAGAAGTCTCCCTGTCGGGGAATAACAGAGGGAGAATATTCCAGTAGGAGGCACAACAGGTACAGAAACATAACATGAGAGAGAATAATCACAAATTGTGAAGAGGAGATATGGCTGGGTAATGGAAATGTACGCATGCCTTGCTAAGAATCTTGAACCTTACCTGAATTCACCAAGCTACAGTCTGTGTGCCAGTGGGTACAGGACACATGAGGTATTGTATTGGCTTTACTGCCAACTAGACAAACTCTGACCTGTCCCCTGATTCCCCATGTCCTTGAAGTCTGAGATCTGAAGAAGATGGCATAGATAATATCAGTTGAAAGTAAAAGTGCTAATATGAAAGGCAAAGGCTATACTAGCTATATATATATATATATATATATATATATATATATATATATATAATTATAAAGATCACATTTGCTTTTCATTTGTGAAAACATTTGTTTTCCATTTATCATGAAAGAGCCTTTGATTCTGCATTTATTTTCAATCTGTGATAGAGAAAAATGTTTATTTTAATGTGTTATATTGAAGACAAAAACATAGGAGAAAATTAATGATGGATGCAAGTTGAAGATAATTTTAGATTTAGATCCCTTTAAGTCTTCTGTAATGTGCTAATATATTTTTCAACATCTGTTCTCATCCATCTTTAAATTGGCAATGGTGATTCTCTTCCTAGGAGCAACAGTGAACCTAACATCATGTGCAATTGAGAATGAATTATAATGCAGTACAAATGCATTTGTTATTAGTTGAGTAGGAAGCCCAGTGCCTTTGGTTATTATGTATAATTTACACAAATAGCACCTTCTAGTTTATGTGGGATGTCAGTGTTTTGACTTTTTAAGCAATAAGATAATGATTGGCAGGCTCAGCAGAGAAACTGTGCAGCCAACAAGTGGTTGAAGTACCTTATATATTGCTACAATGTTAATACAAATGTGCAAAATAATAGTCTGTGTGTGTGTGTAGGCATTAATCTCAGAACAATAGAACAAGTCTCAGAAACATTACAGTTTATCCACTATATACTGACATCTCATATACTCTTTTAATGTTGTGCCAATTTGGCTCCAGCCATAATTTTAATGGTAGAAAAGCATCGTTATCCAAGAGTTAGACATAGAATCTCCCAGATTTCTAGGGGCATTCCTTAATTATTCAACCTTCCACCCAATGAAGGAAGCTCTACACATCAACTCTGACAAATGAGCATCTAACTTTTTCCTATGTTTAAAAATTAATCCTTCATCTATAAATGTTTGTTACAAATGTGAATTATTTTTCTCAAATGATAAGTATTACATAGACTCTTTTTTTTTAATTCAAAACTTTTGTTTCCTTTGATACTATGGAACTTAAGCCCAATAATTCTCAATAATCAAAGATCTTAAGTTTCAAAAGTATTTTCAAATAAAAGAGGGAGGGTTGGTGAGTTTAAAGCCATTTTAGTTTAATTCTTATATCTTCATTTTAACCACCAAGTTTAAAGTAGGTTCACAGCTCATTTCTCAGTACTTTTGCAGGAAACAGTCTGAGGATGAGATCATACTTATTTTCTGACCCTCCTGCTTTCTAATAAGATATTTTACTTGGGGGTTGTGCACAGCCTGTTTCTAGGCATCTCTTTGCTTTAAAATTCCTGTTTTAGGGTTATATGTACAAAGGTTTACCAAGTTTTGCATTTCTTTATATATGTATTTATGGATATGAGCTTTCCTTTCAGAAGGGGTTCATAGAGATCAAAGCAGGAATAAATGAAATATAAACCAGAAAAACAATTGAAAAGATCAAAGAAACTAAGATTTTTTTAAGAAAACAAACAAAATTGCCAAACCTTTATCTAGACTAACAAAAAAACAACAACCAGAAGATCAACTGATCCTGCAGATATAAGGAGGATCATAAGACAATCTGTGAACCATTCTATGCCACATAACCTAGAAGTGGATACATGGCTAGAAACACACACCCTATCAAGACCAAAACAGGAAGAAATAGAAAGATCGTTCTGAACAGACTGATAATGAGTAAAGATACTGAATCTATAATCAAAAATCTCCCAACACAGATTTCCAGGACCAGATAGCTTCACTGGAGAATTCTACGAAACCTTTAAAGAAGAGTTAACACCAGTTTCTCAAATTCTTCCAAAACTGAGGAGTAAGGAACACTTCCAAACTCATTCTAGGAGGCCACCATTACCCTGCTACCAAAACCATATAGGGCACCACAAGACAAGTATACTAGTAGACCAGTATCCCGATGTATATAGATGCAAAAGTTCTCAACAAAATATTAGCAAACCAAATTCAAGAACACATACAAAGGATTGTACACCACCCACCAAGTAAGATTTGTCCCTGGGATGCAAGCATGGCTTAACATATGAAAATCAATAAGTGTAATATATAATATTACTAAAATGAAATAAAAAAATTTCATGCTCATATCAGTAGGTGCAGAAAATAATACAACAACATCCTTTCATGATAAAAAACCTCAGCTGACTAACTTTACTCAGAACAAACTTTAGCAAAATAAAGGCCATATATGAGACACCCGCAGGTAACCGGTATGTGCAATGGGGTAAGTCAGACACACAGAAAGACGAGTACTTCATGATATCACTTACAAGTGAAATCTAAGAAAACTAAATGTGTTAGAACAATAAAATGCTGGTTACCAGGGGATGGAGGCAATGGAGGTTAAGACAACTATTGTTTAAAGACACAGACTTACAAACAGGTACTCTAATTAGAGATCTAATGCACAGTACATCGAATATAGATAATATTATACTTGCTAAGAGTATCAAACTTAATTATTCTAACCTTAAAGATAATTATATAATGTAATAGAGGTACTAATTGTCACTAAATGGCAATTATATTACAATATACAAATGTATCAAATTAACATGTATGCCTTAAATTTTTATGTTATATGTCAAAATATTTAGTATTTTAAAAGAAAAGAGGGGGGGCTTCTATTGCATAATAGTTAAGAAGAAAAAATAAAATTGGAAAAGAAAACTTTCATTATTCGCAGATGACATGATATTGTACATAGAAAACCCAAAGACTCCATCAAAAAACTACTACATTTAATAAATGAATTTGGCAACGTAGCAGGATACAAAATTAACACCTAGAAATCTATGGCCTTTTTATACACCAACAACAAACTCACAGAAAGAGAAACTAAAAGCATAATCCCATTTACCATTGCAACAAAAAAATTAAGATACCTAGGAATAAACTTAACTAAGGAGTTAAAAGACCTGTACTCAGAAAACTACAGGACATTGAAAAAAGATTTAGAGGAAGACATTAAACAAATGGAAGAATATAACATGTTCATGGATTGGTAGAATCAACATCATTAAAATGTCCATATTACCCAAAGCAATGTATAGGTTCAGTGCAATCCCCATTAAGATACCAACGGAATATTTCAGACCTAGAACAAACTCTCCAAAAATTCATAGACCCCGAATAGGTGCAGCAATCCTGAGAAAGAACAAAGTTGGAGGGATCACAATACCAGATTTCAAGCTGTATTACAAAGACATTGTTCTCAAAACTGCCTGGTACTGGCACAAGAACAGACATATAGACCAATGGAATAGAACAGAGAACCCAGAAGTTGACCCAAACCACTATGCTCAATTAATATTTGACAAACTTACAATTCTTAATCTCTGAGATAAACAGTATGGAATTTCCTCAAAAAGTTAAAAATGGAACTCCCATTTGACTCAGTAATCCCACTTCTGGGAATATATCCTCCAAAAAAACAGAAACACCAATCAGAAAGGATATATGCACCCCTATGTTCATAGCAACACAATTTACACATAGCTAAGTGCCCATCAGCAGATGAGTAGATTAAAAAACAGTGGTACAGCCCTAGCTAGTTTGGCTCAGTGGATAGAGCATCGGCCTGTGGACTGGAGGATCCCGGGTTTGATTCCAGTCAAGGGCACATGCTTGGGTTGCAGGCTTGACCCCCAGTGGGGGGTGTACAGGAGGCAATCAATCAGTGATTCTTATCATTGATATTTCTATCTCTATCTCCCTCTCTCTTCTCTGAAATCAATAAAAATATTAAAAAAAAACATGGTGGTACATCTACACAATGCAATACTTCACCGCTATAAAAAAGAAAGAACTCTTAACATTCACAACAGCAAGGATGGAACTGGAGAGCCATCATGCTAAGTAAAATAAACCAATTGGAGAAAGATAAATATCACATGATCTCATTTGTGGAATATAACGAACAGCATAAACTGATGAACAAAAACAGAGCCAGAGGAAAAGTATTTTAGAATAGAAGTAATCCTGTTATTTGCCAAGATTTTTAATATTTCCTACAACTTCTGTGATATCCTATGTTAGTAAGATTTTGGTAATATTATTATACTTAAAATCCTTTTTTTCTTGAAATATTAATGTTTATTGCATGTAATATTATATTTAAGATTGTTTTTCTTTAATAATTGGCATTTATTTCATGTAACATTTAAAATTGTTTTGCTCGAGATATTTTTTGCATATAACATTATATTTAAGATTTTCTTGAAATGTTAATGTTTATTGCATGTAACATTACTTAAAATCATTTTAAAATAAATAAAATTAAAAAAAACAAAAACAAAAGCACCAGGGATCATTATCACATTCTCAAGTGAGTATTGAGCAGTTCACTTCACACAAATACAAATAATTTTCAAGAGGTATGTCAATTTTGAACTAATCAGTATTTTTCTTAATGTCTAGATTTTGGTGCACTTGCTGTTGATATTTATTGGGATTATAAATAATAAATTGTTTCATAGCTAAAACAAACAAACAAATGGAAACAATAAAGGAGGAACACAGAAACAAAAAAATATAACAACTAGAAAGATTGTCAGTTGAAACCTAGTGCATCAGTATTACATGGAATGTAAATAGAGTAAACAAATAACTTCTCATTAAAAGATTTCCCCTAATCTTATCACATGTTTACAGTAAATATTATACTCAGTCATATAAAAAATAAACACCTTGAAAGTTTCATATACTCACTGCCCTTTGTACTATTGTTAAGGTGTTTTATATCTATACTAGAGGCCTGGTGCACGAATTCATGCATGGATGGGGTCCCTCGGCCTGGCCAGCAATTGGGGCCTGCCGGGGGGGAGGGGCCATGGGGGGTTGGCTGTGGGAGCGCACTGACCACCAGGGGGCAGCTCCTGCATTGAGCATCTGCCCCCTGGTGGTCAGTGCACATCGTAGCTACTGGCTGGTTGTCCCAACATAAGGGTCGCTTAGGCTTTTATATCTATACTAGAGGCCCGATGCATGACATTTGTTCAAAGGTAGGCCTTCCTTCCCCTGGCACCCGGGACCTAGGCTTTCCTCGCACCCCTGGCTTTGTCCTGATGGTTGTCCGGAAGGACGTCTGGTCTAATTAGCATATTACACTTTCATTATCCTAATAAAAGTGTAATATGCAAGTTAACCATCACTCCGGCACGCCCATCAGCCAATCAGGAGCAAGTATGCAAATTAACCCAACCAGATGGTGGTTTATTTGCATATCCAGGAGCAGAGCGAAGACTGAAGACAGCATAGAAGGAAGCCAAGCATTGCAGAAGGGAGCGAAGCTGCGGAGAAGCAAGCAAGTGGGGCTGCGGAGAAGGGAGGGAAGCAGACAGGGCAGCGGAGAAGGGAGGGAAGCAGTTGGGGTGGGGGAGAAGGGAGGGAAGCAGGCAGGGCGGGGGAGAATGGAGGGAAGCAGACCGCCGCAGGAAGCCCTATTGCAGGAATCTTCCTGCAACGGGCCTCTAGTTACAGATATAAAAGCCTAAGCAACCGGTACATCCAGTTGACTGAACAACTGGCCGCTATGATGCAATGAGAGAAAAATTATGTATTTTAAATTTACCCTAATGCTATTCATTTTTTTCTATAGATCTGTGTTCCTATCTGGTATAATTTCCTCAGACATAAAAAGCTTCTTAACCATTGTTGTAGCTGAGATATTCTCTCAGTTTTTTATATTAAAATGGTTTTATTTCACCCTCATTTGGAAGAATATTTTCATTAGATAATTGAATTCTGGCTTTACAATTTTTTTTAGCACTTTAAATATGTAATTTCTTTTGTGTTGTTGTTTCCATTGATTTGGGTGAGAAGTTGGCCAAAAATATCACTTTCTCTATATGTAATACCTTTTATTTCTCTACTGCTTTCAGTATTAAATCTTTATCTTTGGTTTCCCATAATTTGACTGTGGTGTGCCTAGATGGGGCTTCTTTGAATTTATTTTACTTAGGGTTTGCTAAGCTTCCTGAATCTGTGAGTAATATTTGTGTGTGTGTGTGTTTTAAACTAAATTTGTGTTAACAAAAACATTCAAACCATTAAAAAAAGAAGAAGAAAAGAAAAGAGCAAATGGGCTTTGTGCTCATATGGCCTGCCTTGAATTCTGGCTCCAGCACTATTAACACCTTGTTCTAGTCATTTAACTTCTCTGTAAGTTGCATTATCACAGTTTACAAACAAGAATAAAACAGTACCCACCTCACAGCATTGTTATGGGGCTTAATGAGAGGAATCCCTGTATGGGGTTCATCCCAATTGCCTGCATACAGTTGCTTCTTCCCTATGTTTTCTTCTAGCAGTTTTATAGTATCAGATCTATGGTTAAGTCTTTGATCCATTTAATTTTGTAAATCATATTTTCCCCAGGAATAGAAATTATGCCACTTCCCCCATGATTGTATTAATGAAACTAGAGGCCCAGTATACAAAATTTGTGCACGGGGCGGGGAGGGTGTCCCTTAGCCCGGCCTGCACCCTCTCCAATCCGGGACCCCTCAAGGGACGTCCGACTGCCAGTTTAGGCCCAATGCCTGCGGGATCAGGCCTAAACCCACAGTCGGACATCCCTCTCACAATCCAGGACCACTGGCTCCTAACTGCTCACCAGCCTGCCTGCCTGATCCCCCTAACTGCTCTCCCCTGCCTGCCTGATCCCCCTAACTGCTTTCCCCTGCCGGCCTGATCGCCCTGACTGTTCTCCCCTGCTGGCCTGATTGCCCCTAACTGCCTCTGCCTCAGCCCCACCACTGTGGCTTTGCCTGGAAGGACGTCCAGAAGGTCGCCTGGAAGATGTCCAGTCTAATTAGCTTATTACCCTTTTATTAGTATAGATTTCAGCAACTTCTTGGCAGATGAAATCATGAAATGAATATTTTATTTATAATACCTACATAAGGTCATTTTAAAACATATTTCATATATTTGCAAATATGTGTCATAGTAACTGTATAATCATATATAGATTAAAATTTATACATGAATAAAAAGGGTGTTTCCAGAGAAAGATAAAAGGAGAATCCTAACTTGACTCCTTAATAAGGACTTACATAGTCATATCCATCTGCTCCAAAGTACTAAGCAGAAATTACCCACATAGGAACAAGTTGAATGATACAAGCTTTTAATGTTTTCTCTCATTACTAGCAATGCCCTATGACTGTGGACTAAAGAGAATTTATATCAGTAGACTGTCCAAAACACCTTAAGAATAATGAGCCCTTAAAGTCTACAGATGTATCATACTGGTAGCATGAAACATTCATTCTCTTACATGATTCTTTCAGGCCATCACTGCATGATTGAAATTCAAGGAATTTAGTAATTATCTGAATTTCATTGGTTTTCAAACTGGGTATAATGGACCCCCAAAAGTTTAGTGGTAGTATGTGATGTATATACATGTATTGGGTGGGGAGGGTCAGGGGGTGATGCTATTGCACAGGGCTGATAGCAGCTTTTCCTCTTGTTACTTTAGACTTCTGACCAAACTTGGTTTTATGCTGACTATATTTTAATTTTCTGTGACTGCTAATGTAAGTGTCACTGGATTCTATACTATCTTTATGTATAATATGAAATGTAATTATTGCTTTTGAGAGTCCACATAAAGCATACATGCTGTGAGGGTCCTGGAATTTAAGAGCATTTCAATTACTTGGAAAATCTCACAGGGTTTTAGGTTATATATTTTAAAAATCAAGTTAGCCCTAGCTGGTTTGGCTCAGTGGATAGAGTGTCAGCCTGCGGATTGAAGGGTCCCAGATTTGATTCCAGTCAAGGGCAAATGCCCGGGTTGCAGGCGCGATCCCTAGCAGGGAGCCAAACAATGATTCTCTCTCATCATTGATGTTTCTAACTCTCCCTTCTTCTCTGAAATTAATAAAAATGTATTTTTTTAAAAAATCAAGGTAGATTTAAATACACAAAGAATGATAATTTTATTTTATCTGAATAGAATAAGTTGTATTTACCTCTGTGTGCATTTGTAATTTAAGTATTCCGCTACAGAAAACTGTGTGTAGATCCAAAAAAATTAATTTGTTTTATTTGCATCTATTGCTACTTTTTCCTTGACAATTACTATAGATGCTGCTATCACCATGGGGATGGTTCTTCTAAATGAAGCGGCAACATCCAAAGGAGATGTTGGAAAAAGACGAAGTAATTCTCTGTTGTTTTTTTGTAATTTTGTTTTAGATTTAAGATTCATTTAAATCAAATGGGGAATATAAAAGTCCTTTGTAAACATAAACTCCTACAGAAATGTTCTGGTTGAGGAAGGTTGCAGTGTTTTTTACTCTTCTATTAGATGTGTGCAAATAATTAAAAATATATCCCAATGGGATTGGGTGACTTTCTGTGGAACTGCAGAGAAAGGAGAAATTCTCTCCTCCCTCATCAGGGGTGCTCTGCCCAGCTCCATGGAGGCTCTAGTCCAGGGGTGGGCAAACTTTTTGACTCGAGGGCCACAATGGGTTCTTAAACTGGACCGGATGACCGGAACAAAAGCATGGATGGAGTGTTTGTGTGAACTAATATAAATTCAAAGTAAAGGAGCGGAGAGGAGAGCAAGAGAACCCTCCGCTCTTTCGGCTCCGCGGGCCGGATAGAACAGCCGAACCCCACGGCTGCTCTAATCCCTGGATTACCATGCACCCTGCAGGGAGAGGTCCCCTGTGGTGGGGGAGCCTGAGAGATGTATTGTCAAATGGTAAGTCCTCTATGCCACGGGAATCAGGTGTGCATTTCTGAGCCCTTTTTAAAACCCAGAATTTATGTATGAGGAGCACAGGTACCTGAGAAAGGCTAACAATTCATTAAGAAGTTTAAAGACGAATAATTTATCCTATATAATGAAAGCCTAATATGCAAATCGACCAAACAATGGAATGAGCAGTGGAACAACTATTCACCCTGATGCGCACTGACCACCAGGGGGCAGATGCTCTACACAGGACCTGCCCCCAGCCCGCAGGCCCCAGGCCAGACAAGGTGGGTGCCAGTGGGGCCCCCTGATCACCCTGCCAGTTACCACACAGATCAGCCCTGAATGCTGGCCAGGCCTAGGGACCCAACCCATGCATGACTTTTGTGCATTGAGCCTCTAGTTTAAAATAAAAGACTTATTTCCTTTATGGGATTGTAGCTAGGGTAATGATTGTTAGTACATCATAGTGATTTCTGAACCCTTAGGTATCATAAGTGTTGAAATGTATTGGGTGAAATATACAGTTTAGTTTACCATTTTCCATTATGTCCTCTATACACCATTTTGAAGAAATATAGAAGAAATAAACATGTTACTTTGTTTAGCTAAGCATTGTTCAAATATATCACTTCATGATATATCTTTTGAATAAACAATGTGATGCTCTTAGGATTGACAAATAACACTGTGAGGCAAATTCTTATGTGATGATATATTACCATATGTCCTATCATATCAGGCTTAAGTAATAGTAATAAATGTGTATTAATACTTTAATCACACAATGTCTATGAAATCATTACTTCCAACTTCTCTCTTGGTCGTTATTTCTATATATAACTAGAGGCCCAGTGCACGAAATTTGTGCACAGGTAGGGTCCCTAGTGACTGCCACTGCTGTTCAGGGCCTCCCTTCCCCGGCTGCCTGCCACCACTGCCGGCTGCGGGGAGGGGCCGCGTGGCGGTTGGCTGGCCAATCCTGCCCGCTGGTCGAACTCCCTCTTGAACTCCCTGTCAAGGGGACAATTTGCATATTAGACTTTTATTACATAGGATTCTCCAACGCTCACTGCCAAATTATTTGTGTGTGTGTGTGTGTGTGTGTGTGTGTGTGCGCACGCGAGAAAGAGAGAGAGAGAGAGAGATTATATTTTTAAATTACTTCTTTTTCTGGTAGGATTGATATAGTACAACCACTGTCTTTATTATTGACCGGGTCAGAATGCTTCTGTGTCATAGCATTTGCTTACAAGTATGTTATCTGGGATGGGCCGCAGTGCTTCGTTTAGTAATTACTAACTCCTCACCGACCATTTAATTCCTCCCACTTATCCATATACAGTATTTGGCTGCATTATTTTGTTCCGCTACAGAAAATCAAGTAAATATTTTTATGTGTTCACATATTTTGAGCCTCATTTCCCACTGTGCATAACCAAATGAGGCTACTAAGAGTGGCAAAGGGAGTGAAAAGTTTTATTCAGCTTCTGAAAAGCTTTTTAAAATAAAATAAAAAAGGAAAAGAAGAAGTGTTTGATAAAAGCACTAAATGTAGGAAGGAATAAAGTAAAGCACCATGCAATGAAGTCTGGGTTTAGTGAGACTACTGTAAGCTATGTTGTTAGCTATGTTTTCCATGCTCCATCTAGGGCCTGGTGTCTAGCATACTTGGATATTCTACAATATTTTTACAAGTTTTTCATTTTGTGATATTGAGCACCTTTTTTTCTTCCTTGGAATTCACCTATATGGTCTTGTCTGAAATGAAATGTCACAAAGACTGCAATTGAATGCTATTAAGCGCTTATGACTTAATTTGTACTCAAATCAGAGAGAATGATATTCCTACAGAGTTGAATGAAAACTGACTAACAGATTTCTAGGCCATTATTTTGAGAATACCATACCATATATACTCCCTTTCACTCTCCAAACTTTTATTCTTAGCTTTCTGTACATTATAATGAATTATTGGTAAGTAACAGGCTTTTACTGATGCAATCTAAAATTATTTTTCATAAATACTGCAAGGCCCTGAGAATAAAATTATATTTAGCATTCCAATAATGCAGATGTCTCTGCTAATAGAGCTAATGCTTCATAATACAGGGAATGATTTCATTTGTGGTTTATCACATATTTTGTTTGTTTTTATCGCCTGGGGCATTTTAGTACTTGTAGGAACTCTGTAAGAGAGGAGAACTATCAGAAGACTTAGATCAGTCACTTTGGTTGTTTTCATACCCAAAGCATACCTGCTCGTTGGGAAGAATGTGGAAAATAGTGAATCCATTGTATTTTGGATTACCTGATTTGTTGTACCTGTGTGTGCCATGAACTGTTGATGTAAGTACACTGTGATTGTTGAATGCATTTTAAAATGTAGATGTTTGGGTTGCATGTGTCTAGACACTGATGGTATTTTCTGTCTCTCTAGTCATTTGCCTGGTGGGATTGGGCCTGGTGGTCTTCTTCTTCAGCTTTCTGCTTTCGATATTTCGTTCCAAGTACCACGGCTATCCTTATAGGTAATATCATTATACTAACGTGACTGTATTCATTCTTAACTAATAGAATAAACAGAATTTCAATGGTTAATTTATATTCAAGGATTGATGTAAATAACTAACTCATTTTCCCAGAGATTTTAAACTCAGGTAAGCAAGTGTGAGCACCTGCTATGTGTTCAGCATAGATTATACAAAGGAGATAGAGTATAATTTATTTTAGAGAGATATTCATATATATATATATATATATATACACACACACACACACACACACATATATATATACACAGATACACACATATATACATATATATGTGTGTGTGTATATATATACACACACACACGTGCATATCCATATAACAAAATGGGTTTTAAGCTTTGTTAAATTCATCAAAATTTCTTTTTCTTTTAGATTATCTATCTATCATGGCTGACTGCATTTTCAGTTTTTCTCATATAATCTACTGTTAAAGTTTTTTACTAAACTTTGCATCATCTTTTGAATTCTGCAAAGTTTTAGCTTTTTCAAATAAGAAAAGCCAATTTGAAAGGAAAATTAAATGCTAAAATAATCTCTGGTTACTAGGGTTGTCATCATGAATATCTCATACAACTTCCACCAACATATTGTCATGATTGGAAGTAGGCAGTTGTTGAAAATTCATTCTCAAATCACTTCATTATAACCAAACTTTAGACTTTTACTAAACCTAATACAATTGGTGAGCAAGATAATACTAGGTCATTTCATGAACTAGGCACAAATTTATTTCTTGAGCATATTCCTTCTTCAGCTTCTCTTAAGAGAATAAATGTTTTCCTTTCTCTGTGGGGTCCTAATAGCTTAATCCATCCTTCTCTTAATTAGGGAGTAAAGGGCCTATATTTCCTTTTGCAAAGTTAAAACTGCTGAGTTAGTGCAACTAGTGATACATCGATAGAAAGTAAAATCTCATCAGACCTTACCTCTCTCCCTCATGTGAACTATGCAGTTATCTTAAGATGGTTTTATGTGTATGACGGCAACAGTACACGGCTTTATCTGGGGGTCAAAACTAATGCCGTAACGGGGAGATCTGCCTGTGGTGCTTTAGTGGAAGAGTAAGCCTCTTCAGCCCCACCTCCCTTCTCACATGGCAGAGGCTCGATTCCAGGTCTCTTCTTCCCACACACGTAAAGATAAATGTACTCAAGGAGTGGAGAAATGTAACATGTCTGAGCTGTGGGATCATCTGCCTTAAATCCTGTCTGCAGTGTAAATGAGTTGTCAAACATTAGCTCCCAAGACAACTAGAGTAATAAAAAGAGCAAGTAAATTCTCCAGTTTCTTCATTTTGTTCTTGACATTAGATAGCCAACCAATTTTGGTTTTGAAAATGTGAAATGATCAGGCTAATCAAATCTAAGGTTAAGTATGCCCAAGAAAGATAAAGCTACATTTTTCTCTTTCCCCTACCCTAGGATTGAGAATCATGGTTCTGTATGATTTGAGTCTTAGTTTGTAAATGATTATTTGTAGTCCCTTTAAGTTTTTTTGTTGTTTGTTTGTTTTTATCTAGGATGCCAAAAACAATCTACAGCACTTACAATATGCCAAAGAAAAGGAGTCTCTTTTTATTAGAAGTGAAGGACAGAAAGGGGTGGTGTTAGGAGATTCTTTAAACCCTATTTAGTTGACAGTCAGGAAATGGGGAAAGTGAGGAGCAAATTCTAGCTTTCCCTGTGTACCAGGTATCAACTCATGCCCCATCTACATTGTTCTCTGATGTAGCAGAGTAATGAGTAGGGAAAATAGAGAAAATTAAGTCTTTACTAGTTTAATTGCACAGTACTACATTTGACAGCACTGATTTTGTTAGGCTGTGAAGAATTTTCTTCAAGTCAGTACTTTGTCCCAAGGAGTAGTTGTCATTTAATAGAATTCTATCCAGTCCTCTAGTTCTTCACCAGGAAAGGACATAAATCCTCAGGAAGTTTTCAAATACATATTCCAGGCCCCTCCCCCTAGGTATACAGAGTGAGCATTTCTGACCGGCAGCCCAGGCTTGCTAATGTTATGTCTACATAAGTGTGGCATTGAACCTCTTTACTATGTGACCAGTCCCACTCCCTTGTCAAGGCCCCACCAGTTAAGCAAGGGACAGGCCTGCCCTCAGCGGGCCTCCTGGGGCTGGAAATGCAAATGACAGCTCCTGTGAGAAGTCAGAGATGGAAGCTATGTCCAGGAGTGGTTGTAGATGTGCAATTTGACCTGATTCAGATAAAAACCCTAAGGAGGAGCTGCCAAGAAACAGAATCAGACAGAGCCTAGCAGAGAAGCTGGGGAAGTGGAGGCAGATCCTGGCACTGCAGCCGCTTCTCCAATCCCTGGCATTTCCTTTGCCAATAAATACCCAGTCCACAGAACCATGACCATCATCATTTGTAAACTAATTTTTCACTTTCCTCACAATTTTGGATTCTGTTTAATCTACAGTCTTTAGTTTCTTCTATATAGAGTGATCTTTTTATTTCATTTTTATTTTCTCTTAAACCTCACAAAACCTTAAACATTTATACCTTTCACATTTTCTCAGTACTTCGTACTGCTATTTTTTTGTCAGTCTATATGCTGAAGATTATAAAAGTCTACTGTAACTGTTATCCTATGCCCATAAATCTTCCCCACGTTTTCAGTCTTCAGGGTTTTTTTTTCCTACAGTATCAATGTTTCATACCATCACTCAGTTCTCCCAGATTTTAAACTTCCTGACTTAAATCCCTGATCTGCTTGTTACTAGCTGTGTCTTTGGACAGTTACTTAAACCTTGGTTTTCTCGTTTGTAAACGGAAAAATTTTACATATTTATTTTGCTTAGTGTAAGGATTGCATGAGAGAACGCATGTAAAATCTATGGCACATTGCCATTACATAGAATTAATTACTCAGTGGCACATAGTATTAATTACTCAATAAATGTTTGAAGCTAATTGTTATAATTAATTCTGATGTAAATATTTTAAACTCATTTCTATTTAATCTACCTTTTTCTAACCAGGATTTTTCTTTACACTGAAGATTAAGTAACTTGTTTGTATGATTGAGTTGAGTGAAGAACAGATTTTCCCTGAACCTTTTGATGAATTTAATTGGACTCCTGAGTCTCTTGAAACTACCAGGGAAACATCAATATTAAGAATTTGATCTAATTACCATCTGAGCCATAGTTCAAAAAAAAAAGTAATTTTATTGCAGTGGTAGCACTGAATTTATTTTGGGTATTAAATGAAGATTAACTTAAGGGTTTGTCCTATTTACTAAGAAGAGCAAACTGCTAATAGCAATACATGATAGTGTTCACTTATAGGTAATTACTTTCCCAATATTTTCCACTGACGTTTTCACTCACAGTGAAGTTTTCTTCAAAATGTTTCTGTAAAAATATTTATGACACATCAAGTCGCTAGTAGGAAAGTAACATGAAGCATCCTCTGAATTCTATCACTTTGCTTCCTGTTTGTAAGACTCATGGAAAATAGTATTCAGAATCAGAAGATCAGTTCAAGTTCAATATATAATTTTGTATATTAGTTAAGAGCTCTGGTTCTGAAGTCACACAAATCTGAGCTTGAATCTAAGAACCTCTCTTACTAGCATTGGGACTTGGAGTTATTTGTACCGTTTCATCAGAATCTGATGATGCTTTTATTATTCTTTCTGGTTCAATATAATGAAATTATACATGTCATTAAAATGGTCAATTGTTTATTATGTAAGTGAATTGTAAATCGAATGATAAAAGTATTTAGGACATTGAAAGTACCCACTTTAAATATTTATTTCAGTCCAATCCTTTATTTCCCCTGTATTGCCAGTCTGAGTGATTAACTATTGGTCTAGCCAACAATGAGAGTGGCCCACAGAAATAGCGTGTGTTTTACCCAAACTTCAACACACAAGTTTAAGTTCTTATCAGCATCTTTGCCCACCACTGACCTACATTTAGACCCAGCCTGACCCCATTACAGGAACTAATTCAGCACAATTGTCCTCATATAACTATTAAAATGAGGTGAATTAATGTAATTATGACATTTTTTGTTATGTTTATATGTACTAATTTAGAATGGGATAAACAGCTATTGTTTTTCTTACTTCCACTCATCATAGTTTTTCTTTTTCAGCTTCTTAATTAAATGAAGCCAAGTGGGATTTCCATAAAGTGAAAGTTTACCACGAAGATAAAGTGATCCTGACACTCTACTTTGAATTCCTCAGTACATTTCCATGTTGATTGTGATAATGTAGCTTATTCTTGTGTAATTTTATAAATGTGAGATTTCCCAGTGAATTTAATTTATAGAAATGTGTGGTTAAATTAAATATTAGCATTGGAAAGAACAAAGGAAACACTGATGTGTTTGTCAAGGCATATCATCATATTCAGTGTGTGCTCCAGGACTGAAATAAATGACAATGTGTCAATTCATGCTTAAATGTTCACTTATTAGTAAGGAAAACCACAGCGTTACTAAAGAAACACTAATAAGTGTGTGTTAATAAATTCCTAGGGCTGTACAGAGATAAGATATATGCATGAAAATATGTCATGTTCTGAAAAATTATATTTATTGCAGTTTCAAGTTAAAGGATATGTATGGTTATATAGTGTTTTGCTCTAGTCCTAACTAGAGGAAGGTGTGCAGGACAGGGAGCTGGGTGACTAGTACCTACAACTTGGATGCCTAACCTGGGAAAGGTAGGTTCTTTCCATTTATAAATCTAAAGTAAACGTGACCAAATCAACATGCCTCAAAGGCGTCGGCAATGGAAGCAGCACCGAACTAAGAATTCGTTCCTCTCCAACTTCATAGGTGTCATCTAGGAATCCAGACTTAGAACCACAGAACTAACCCTCCATTTCCCCGTGTTGCCATCAAAACCTCATTCCCTGAATTATCCCGATATGAGTGAGTGACTCGGTGAAGCTGTTTTGAAAACCATATATAGGAGTCCAACATTATGTTTGCATATCTTGTTTCTGATTGCTTATACAGCACCTTCTTATATGTTATGCTGTTTTTTCCTTCACAGCAATTCTGTAAATTAGACAGGAAATGTAAATTTTGTCTGACTTATAGAAATATTACAAGCTGAAAGCCAAAAAGAATAAAAAAACAGAGCTTATAGCTAGACTTTTAAACCTCAAACCTGAATTTTTACTTCTGTGGTGCTACCCAAAGAAGGAATTAGAAACAGTCCAATAAACTTTTTATTTTTCGTTAGACTTTGTTATCTAATTTTTATTAAGATCCAAAGAATAGACCATGAACAACTTTGTTAGCTATATTCTCAAATAGGAACCGGTGTTCATCCACAGAATTTACTTATTTTGTACGATGAAATTCAATAAAGAATGGGAAATATAAAAGCATACAGGAGCATATTAAGTTCAGTCCCGGGGCAATATCTGTGCTAGCAGTACGAAACCTCTTTTTTCAAAACATGATGATATTCAATAGTGAAAAGTTATGTAATTCAGAACTATGCTAAACTTATCTCCAAATCTATTATTAAAAACCATATTAATTCCTCTAGTTCCTGTTCAAAGATTGATACATTTAGTATTGGAACAGCATTTATGGAAGAGCAATAGGGAACACAATCATTGGTGTAATGCCTATTACTGGGTAGCACTTGACTTGTGAATCTCAATCCATTGAGCATTTTCACATCCTCAAGTTCATGCAGAACAGACGTTATAGTTGGAGTTTGCCAAATGTTATAAACATTAAGTATAATTATGTGTATTTGTCCTTTTAAAGCTCTAAATTCTTCCAGTTAGTGTGCAATCGACTAAATGATATTAACACATATTTGTTCTCTCTCTAAAGCTTAATAGTGTTTAATCATAGCAAAGTCAGTTCTCAGATACTGTGATCCAGGTGAAAAGAACCTCCCTGTCCCATATTAGCAAATGTTTTCTAGCCTAAATTACATAATCTCTGAACATTAAATACCTGCCTCTATAAAAACAGTGGGTTGTTTGTTGGTTGGTTGGTTGGTTTTCAGAATTCTATCATTTAAAAAGCTATTGATTCTCTATATAGGCAATAGTTACTTGAGGGGAGTGATTCTAGAGGGAAATAAACTGTCTTGAGACTAGTCATTATTGTTAAATTCTACGGGCAAAATTCCAAAAAACAAATATTGGCTCAAATGTAGTTTGCTTTCAGAATGTAATGTGCAAAGTCACATCTATGATGTATGATACCATTACCTTTGCCAAACAATTTAAATTGAAAAATTAATTTGTGTGTGGTATGTTATATTCTCTAAAGTTACTTTTCAACCAGATGCACTGTATTAAATATTCCCTTAAAAATATATGTTTAACAATTGCCAGATAGGGTTAAAAAATTTTCTCTTCTACTAAGTTTTAGAGAAAAATCCTAATATAAAATTCCATCAAAAGGAGTTTCATTTTATAATAACATAATCAATAACATGTTGCATTTTTCTCAGCACATTGTTCCTTGCATTAGGTATTCACATGAGTAAGCCCAATACTGTTGTGTGTTTACTGTAATTTTCTTTTGCAAATAAAGTAATATTCCTTGTCAGCAAGCATGGTGGTTTGGGGAGATTAAATTTTGTAACTACAGAGATTGACAAGTATTTCCTTTCTTGCTATTATGAGAACCATCCTAAGAGTACATGAAGGGAACAGTTATTCTAAATAAGGCATGACATATTGTCTTGAGGTCAATGACATTAAACATTGTGTTTTAACATCGTGATAGGGGCAAACACATTAGCTAGAGCATCTAGGGACAAAACATTTCAGTGAACTCTGAGGTTTAATGTTCCTCAGAGTCCACAGAGCTCATTAAGTTTAAATATGAAAACAAGATGTTTTTCATCTTCCAGCAAGAAGCTATATTGGGTCAGACCAATAATATAGCTAATAATATATTTTTCTAATAGTAGGAAAGGGTCAGCATAGTAGCTAGTTACACTTAAATTAGACTAATATGTGCATATTAGCCCCTAAATTCTCTTATTTAATTCACGAGCACCTCACATATGTGAATTTTGCATATTCCTTTTGTTAATCTTAAATGCCTGAAATATATACAAATGTCTGTATCATGTAACTATAGAGTCCTTATTTACAGCTAATAAAACATCACAATTTTAGACTATAATAGGAAAATGTCATGTTCACCTAAATGTTGGTGTACATATTTACTTACATTAAAAATTATGCATATGGCCTAACCGGTTTTGCTCAATGGATAGAGCGTCAGCCTGCAGACTGAAGGGTCCCAGGTTCGATTCTGGTCAAGTGCACATGGCTGGGTTGCATGCTCCATCCCCAGTGGGGGGTGTGCAGGTGGCAGCCACTCTGATTCTCATCATTGATATTTCTCTCTCTCCCTCTCCCTTCCTCTCTGAAATCAACAAAAATATTAAAAAATATGCATATGTGTCAATGAAAATGGTAGAGTGAGGAACTCTGGGGACCCACCCCCCTCCATATAAAACACAGGCGGGGGGAGGGGCGGAATTAGCAAAAACTGTCAGAATCAATGTTGAAAGTCGGGAAAATAGTGCAAGGTGCATACAGCAATGTAGTGAATACTTCAGAAATAAAAAGACTGAAATAGCTTAATGGCATTTTATCTTTTTTCTTTTCACTCCCTCCTCCCTGGTCAGTGGTGATCTTGAAAAATGGCAGCCTGTATTACTAGCATGGGTGTCTAGTTCTACAGGGAACAGAATGGACCTTCTTCCCATGGAATGGTATTTGTTGTGACCTCTTCAGCGATTCCCAGTAGTTCTGATGCAAGGGGCTTGCCTTTATTTCACCTAACTCAGGAGGATGGAAAAGTAGCTGTGCAGAGAGAGTATTTGCCTAAAACATTAAAGGTAATTCAACATGCTGCTGCCTGGGGCAAAAGGTAACAGTTGGGACAAATAGGCAGCGAAGGTCGAAGGTTGGTCTGGGAGGGAAAGCTGGGGAGTGAAATGCTTCAGGCAATAAGGGCTTTAGAAAGCGCCCACATAGTCTAAGAGGAATCTAGAAGGACATGCCCATATCCAGGAGAGGATGCATGCTCAGAGAAGACCCTAAGCTTTTACCCCTTGCTGATCTATTACCCCAGTCCAAGCAGAAGTGAAGGCTAAAGCTGAGTTGTAAATCCCACGGATAAGTGTTGAAGGGGTGCCCCACACAGAGCCAATCTGCAAAGACCAGGAGAATATTTTCTTTTGTTTTCTTTTTTTTTTTTTCTTTTGTCTCCAGGCTTTTCAGGACAGCTCTGTCAAACAACGAGGTGACCACTAAACCAACGACGTGGAAACTTTATAGATCACACATGACTATAGTTTTTACAAGCAGTTTAGGAAAGTCACTCAGCAACCTAACCCACAACAAGCAACAAAAGCTAACTCTGGAGAGGGAGCAGAATCCAATTTCCAGAGCTGCCACAATATTCAGAATGGCTAGTTTACCAAGAAAAGGGGCAACATACAAAGAGGAATTCAAACAAGAAAGCATTGTCCATTCACAAGAAAGAAAGAAATGAACAGAAACTGTTCTTGAGGCAGTACAGACAGTGGACTTGCTAAATCAATACTGTAACAGTACTCAAAGAGCTAAAGGAAACCATAGACAAAGAATGCAAGGAATCACATGGACAATGTCTCTCCAAATAAATAATATTAATAAATAATGGAGTCATACAAATTCTGATGTTGGACAACACCATAGAAATGAAAACTTCACTAAAGGCATTTAAGAGTAGAACAGGCAAAAGAACGAACCAGTGAACTTGAAGCTAGGTGAATTGAAATGGTACAGTCCAGCCTGGCCGGTGTGGCTCAGTTGCTACTAAACTTACCTACAGTAGATGCTAAAAAAGTTATTCATGATAAAATGAAAGAATAGAAAAGAACTCAAAGCCACATGAAGAACTAAAAAGGAAATGATGCCAACAAAATGGTGGAATAGGAATTTTTGCCATCATTCTCCAACAGATAAAAGGGTTCAAAACACTGTTGAAGCTAAAATTGAAACTATTCATGAATTGTAAGAATTTATGTTATTATAAAGACCATATTACCCAAACCAATCTACAAATATAATGCATACCCTATTAAAATTCCAATGGCATTTATCACAGACATGGGAAAAACAATCTTAAAAACGTGTGTGAAGTACATAATGTCCCAAATACTCAAAACAATTTTGAATAAGAAAAATAAAGCTGGAAGCATATACTTTCTGATTTTAATCTATATTACAAAACTACAGTAAACTAAGCCATATAGCATTGTCATAAAAACATGGGAAAAAACAAACTTGGAAGACTCAAACATCCCAATTTTAAAACTTACTACAGTGCTACAATAATAGAAATATCGGTAATGACAACTACAAAGCAACAAATAGACTGGCATAAGGATAAATGTGTAATTTAATGGCAGGAAACATGCATAATTCTTCATAACCTTGATTTGGTAATGGTTTCTTAGATATGGCACCAAAACCACAAGCAATGAAAGAAAGTAAATTGGGCTTTATCAAAATTAAAAACTAAAATCAGAGGACATTATTGAGAAAATGAGAAGACATTTCTTAGAAAATATTTGCAAATCAAATCTGATGAGGATCTAATATCCATATTATAAAATATGTTATGCTAATCCACAACAAAAAAGGCAAAGTCCCAATTTTTTAAAAAAATGAATGTTAATGGCTTGAATTGTGTTCCCCCAAAGGAGGTATGTTGAAGTTCTAATACCAGTACCTCAGAATGGCTTATTTGGAAATAGAGTTGTTGCAGATGTAATTAGTGAGATGAGGTCACACTGGAATAGGGTGGGCCCAAATCTAATATGAGCAGAGTCCTTATATAAATGCAGCTGTGTGAAGCAGACACAGAAGAGCCCATATGAAAAGAGGATTGGCATGATATGGCTACAAGCTAAGGAACACCAAAGGTTGCCAGCAGAACACCAGAATCTAGGAAAAGACCAGGCAGGATTCCCATGAAGATTTCTGAGGGAGCATGGCCCTGCCAACACCTTGATCTTGGACTTCTAACCTCCAAAATGTGACCATGAATTTTCATTTTATGTCATCCAGTTTGTAGTACTTTGTTATAGCATCACTAGGAAAACTAATACAGTGGGCACAGGACATGAGTTGATATTAGGCCAAAGGTATACAAATGGCCATCAAAGATGCTCAGTATCACTAGTTATTAGGAAAATGCTCATCAAAAATCACCAGATGCCACTTCATACCCCCAGAATGGACATAATTTAAAAAGGAAAGTTAAGTATTGACCAGAATACGGGGGAAAAGGGAGCCCTTATTGCTGGTGGGAATATCAAATAAATAAACTGCTTTGGAAACAGTTTGTTTCTCAACGAATTAAACATGTAAACTACCATATGACCCAGCAATTCCACTCCTAGGTGTATACCCCAAAGAACTGAAGGCAAGTGGTCAAACAAAGAGCATATACTTGAATGTACATAGCAGCACTAAGTATAATTGCCAACATGTGGAACAACCAAGATGACCATCAGCTGATAAATGGAATCAACAAGGAATGAATTGCTGGTAGATGCTACAACATGTCTGAACCTGGAAAACATTGTGCTAAGTGAAAGAAGGTAGACAAAAAAGCCTAATTTTGTATGATTTCATTTATATGAAACGCCTAGAATAGGGCAATCTATACAGATCTTAAAGCAGATTAGTGGTTGCCAGAGGCTGAGGGCAAGAGGAGGAGAAATGACTACTTAATAGGTTCAGGGTTTTCTTTGGGGTGACGAAAATATTCTGAAACTAGATAGTATTAATTGTTGCACAACACTGTGAATGTTCTCAATGCTGCTGAATTATTTTTGAATACAGTGGTTTAAATGATACATTTTATATGTATTACCAACACCAAGAAATTATGTATATAGCTATTTAAAAATATTTGGCTCCCTATAACCAATGTTATTCAATAAAACATGGTCCTTTCATCTGAACCACTAGAGTCTAAATTAGGTACATAATGATGAATATGTAGATTTACAGATATGTACATACAAATGTACACATAAATATCTTTAATGGTGAAAAGGCAACATTTAATTCTTTTGAAGAAGGGGGGCATGACTCCTGAATGTGTCTTTTTATGGTTGTACTAGAGGCCCGATGCACGAAATTCATGCAAGAGTAGGACTTCCTTCCCCCAGCTGCTGGCACCGGCTTCCCTCTGGCACCTGGGACCCGGGCTGGCTTCCCGCCGGCCCCGGTTTTTGTCCTGAAGGACATCTGGAATGATGTCCGGTCTAATTAGCATATTACCCTTTTGTTATTATAGATTATGCCTTTGTGTAGGAGTAAAGAAAATAATTTGTGTGGAAAGCAAGAGAAAATAGAAAACAAAATAAGCCAATGCAGAGAAAGAGAGACAAATTAAAATGATAAGAGATGAGGTTAATTAATGGTCTTCAAATTCTTAAATTTTAAAGTATAGTTTTTAGATATAGAAAAGATGTGCTCATCCAGTTCCCTTTCCAAAGCACAGTGGTTTCTGAACGGTAAAGCACTTTCAGCTTATCACCATGCAAAGGGCAGGAGCCTTGAAGAACATCTTAACTTGTGATGGCTTTGATGTCAGCAGCTTTTTTGCTGATAGTGAAGCAAGATTTACTCTCATTTTAAAGCTTTTTCCCCTCCTTTAAAAAAATTTATGGTGCCAAATTTGTAGCTCTGGTGAGGTAGCTACACTTTCTTTCGATGACCCCTCAGGGAAGAAGGCATTTCGATCTTTAGCATATTTTTAGTGTCCATTATGAAAAAACGGATATCCTAAAAATGTGAGCACATGGCTTCCCATTCCTTTGGGAGAGACAAAAATATTCTGGAACTAGGTAGTATTGATTGTTGCACAACATTGTGAATGTACTTAATGCTGCTTGAAAACTAGGGAATACTATTTTTTGAAGTATCTTTGCAATACTTGATTCATCAATATGCTCTTTTCAAAGGTCAATCCAATTGTATCTCAAAATGCATGATTTAGATTTCCTATTTGCCCATGCATAGTTATTTATATTTGTTTCAACCTAGGTAACGTTTTTTAACTTTCTCTGTATTATCATTATTTAGTGTTTAAGAAGTATGAGAATGTAGTATCACTGTACTAGGCAATCAAATCAATTTTTACCATTGAGAGATTTTTAGTACTATTTTTGTCTCATCTCTATTGTCTGTAATTTGTCAGTGAGCTATATTATCATTTAAATATTTCTTCATAATTCATTTTTCATTCTACCATTGCAAAATAAATGTTACAGCCTTCTTTGAATATTATAATCATAGTGGTATCCTATATAATAAAAGCCTAATATGCTAAGTATCCGGTCATCTGTTCAACCAAAATGTAATATACTAATGATATGCTACGGCCACTCAACCACTCACTTTGATGTGCACCAAACACCAGGGGTCAGACACTCCGACCAGCAGGTTAGCTTGCTGCTGGGGTCTGGCCAATCAGGACTGAGCAAGACAGGTCAGACACATCCTGGAGCCCTCTCTCAGTCCCTCCCCAGCTGGCCAACCTCTCGTGTCTTTCTCTGGTCCCGATTGTTGCACCAGTGGGGTCCCTTGGCCTGGCCTGTGCCCTCTCACAATCTGGAACCCCTTGGGGGATGTTGAAGAGCCAGTTTCGGCCCAGTCCCACAGGCCAGGCTGAGGAACCCCACTGGTGCACGAATTTGTGCACAGGACCTCTAGTTTCTAATAAAACTACATAAATCTCTATATGATTAAACCTTCTACTGGTACGTGAAAAGGGCAGAGTACCATGGGAAAAAATAAGGCTGAAATTTTAATTATTAGTTTTAGTTATTCTTTTATGTTCATTATACAATTTAACTTCTGCATGTAACTATATCTGCCTTTACAATAATGTGGTACCACTGTGTGTACCACCAGCCGGTCATGAAATCCATAAAATATACTAATATTTTCTACGTTTGTTTAAGTCTCACCAAGTTTTTCTAGCTCAAATCTTAGAAGAACAAAGGCACCACAGCAGAGACTTTTCCTGGCCCTGTCTTCCTTAAAATCTCTAGCCTCCAGCCCTAACAGTGTAACAACTGGGAGAAAGTGTCCCACACCCCAGAAAATGCAAACTAGCATGATTACTTTCACCTGCTTTTTGTGGGGTAAGAGTTGTCACCCAGTTGTTCCAAAGATGAAGAAAAAAGGCAGAAGTTGCCTTTGAATCTCCTGTAGTCCACAAGTCCTGGACCTCAGCCCTCACTACCCACAAAGGGAGATTTCATTTTATCATAGGCTGCTGCCAGTGCACAAAGGTTAAGGGGTAGAAGATACACATCCCAACATACGTTACTTAAATATAAATTGAAAATATAATTCAGTTTTGCATTCTGCTAGTCATTAATGGGGACAAAGAGGAAAACAGTCCCAGAGTTCATTTCCTTTTTACATGGCACCTCTACTTAAAGTGTTGTTACATAAGTTATCTCATTTCACCCTTACAGTTTTGTATAGTTGATAAGGCAAGTGCAACTATATATTTTGTAGATGTCTAAGGCACAGAGAGGAAAAGAGAAAAGCTCAAAGATTAATGCACTTTGATGCCCGTTAGCTGTTACCAATTCATCTTTTCTTCTCTTTGAAATACCCTTTAAAATATCACATACACAGAAACACACACAAAAGGTATAAATGCATAGTTCTTAAAAATTAAGGCTATGCCCTAGCTGGTCTTGCTCAGTGGTTAGAGCGTTGGCCTGCAGATTAAAGGGTCCCAGGTTTGATTCCTGGTTGGGGCACATGCTCAGGTTGCAGGCTCGATCCCCATTGGGGGGCTTGCAGGAGGCAACCAATCAATGATTCTCTCTCATTATTGGTGTTTCTATCTCTCTTCCTCTCCCTTCCTGTCTGAAATCAATAAAAATATATTTTTAAAAATTTAAGGCTATCGATAACCAGTTCTGTCAGTCTCTTGAAGGAATTAGCATAACTTCAGTACAGATGGACCAGATTAGAAAAGATCCAATGATCTACGTCTAGATCTCTGAAACAAAGAACATTAGAGAACATCTTCCTTTCCCTCCCATGCCCTACCAATGCCAACGTGCTCTCCCATCAGAGACTCGGAGCCCAGACTGCCAGGTGGAGAAACCAGCTACCACCGCCCTGGCTCCCAGCTATGGAATTAGGAGTTGCTTCTCCCACCTGATCTCCCCAAGGACCTGATGTTACTCTGGAAACTATAATTAGCATTAAGGCAACAACCTAAAGTGATAAAGTGTTATGAGTAGCAGAAACCATTCCCCCAAAATGGTGTCTTTTTAGGGTCCTGGGACTAATGGAGACAAGATGACAAGGCAGAGATCTTTGGGCTCTAATATCAGATGCTGTTGACTAATCAGCATCCACTATGCCAAGGGACTAAATTCAAGCCCAACTCAAAGAAGAAAATTATTGACAAAGATTTCATAAATGCAAGCATCTTTCCTCTTTCTTCCTGTTGCACACATTTGTCACCAGGCAGAGCACAGTATGAAAGGTTCCTTATGCCATTCATCTAAAATCATCATTTACCTAGATTTTATACCAAATAAGGGAAGTGTAAATTTCCAAATATACTTTTCCCAAAATGTACCCTTCCTTATATAATGGGGACTATAAACTGCCCACCAGTAGTCCAGCTCGATTATCTGGGAATGAAAGTTACAGGAAGAAACTTCATGCAAATCATCCTGCCTTGAGTTGTTAGACATAGAATAAGGAGCACAGAACGAGGTCATTGAATTTTTTTCTGTCTTTCTGGGTTTACATTAATTCTATTTGAACAAACTTCTATGTGAAAGTTATTAAACCTCAAACACTCTTTAATTCACTATGATATCATCTCTACTAGGTGTACCAGTTAATAATGGCAGATTTTGTAATCAAAGAAAACATGATAATTTCAAGAGAAACATCAAAAGTGCTTTAATAAAATACATCAGTGTTAGGGCTGGAGCTGAAATATTGCTTCACTTATTTTCAAATACACCCTGGAAAAGTACTAGGAGTAGTTCACCCTTAGCGTTATCTTTTTTACAATACTTCTCAAAGAGAAATGGTACACCGTTTTAGGTTATCCAGAAGTGCTGTGATGCATGGGATCACAGGAAACCCAACATGAGAAACCAGGACCTTTAATAGAGGCTAAGGATGGAGAAAAATTGGGTAGCAATCCTAGCAAGCCCTGACATTAGAACATGCACTGTCCATAAAGAACCCTGATTTATATTATTTAGTGAATAGTAATTTAATAAAGAGAAGAAATATCACAGAGCCTATGAATAGCTTCTGTTACACACACACACACACACACACACACACACACACACACACACACAAAATTACACCGAATCTGCAAAGAAAAACCAGCCATTATATAGTATATTTATCACATAAAAAAGTAAAAAGACATTGGAACATTGGGAATAGTCGTTTACATAAGGTGTTCTTAATTGACCTTTAGATGCCAAACACAAGGCCAAAAATAATCATCACCTATTTTTAAAGATATTCAGAGGAGAATCACTATATGCTTAAGAGTTGTAACAAAAGCCACACATCAAAAAGGATGTCATAACATTTAAACAAAGTGTTTCATTCTCTAAGCCAATTTCTTTTTTTTTTTTTTTTTTAAATATATTTTATTGATTTTTTACAGAGAGGAAGGGAGAGGGATAGAGAGCTAGAAACATCGATGAGAGAGAAACATCGATCAGCTGCCTCCTGCACACCTCCCACTGGGGATGTGCCCGCAACCCAGGTACATGCCCTTAACCGGAATCGAACCCGGGACCCTTCAGTCCGCAGGCCGACGCTCTATCCACTGAGCCAAACCGGTTTCGGCTAAGCCAATTTCTTTTATCCTTGATTTCAATGGCAAGAAAGAAAACATTATTTCTAATTATTAAATTCCCTGCAGTCTTTCCTTATCCACATAATATGTATAATCTTAAGTTTCCTTAATAAAGTTTGCTTTCCAGCTTTTAAAAAATAATTTGTTGAATGCTCTGGCTTCTTTTATCGCCTATCCCTATACACGCCTGACACGAATCCAAGCATTTAGGGAGCACCACCTTCGCTTTGAAATTCCTTACCTCTCTAGGTCCAAGAGTTTGTCTCAGGTGTTGCATGGGGAAATTTCTGGAAAAGTTGAATGAAATACAAGAAGTACCTGTAGCTTCCATATGTTTCCATCAGGCCCGGACTTCTACACCAATGAGCATCAGCGCCTCCGAACCTGGAATCTCAGCCTCCCCTAGAGAGATTGTGAAACAGAGAGGTCAGGGGTTTAAAGATTGGAAGTTGTGATGCCCATTCTTGGACAGGGATCCATTATTTCGGTGACATGCTGGTGGGTCTTCTGGAAGTTAGAGTGGAAATCAAGTCCTTAGGGTGCTCTTGAGGTTGTTCTATGATGCTAGCACGACTCTTGACATACTCAAGGAATGTGTCCAAAGGTCTGCACAGATGTTCCCATGTCAATCAAAAAGTCATTGATTTATTAATAGAACTGTGATTCTGTGTAGTTAAGTCCTTACTTAACGTCAGCCATAGCTTCTTGGAAACTGCTACATTAAGCAAAAAGGACACTGATTTTACCATCAGCTAATAGATATAAGAAAGAGTTAAGTTCCTATGACATACTTCTGGTCACAGAAACTTCAGCAAACTTCTAGTAAAGACCCAAAATGCTTCTAATATTAAACATTGAAATAAATGTGAGCTATAAATATATTTAGGAAAGATTAGTGAAAACAAGTTAAGAATTCTTTTTTAGCCCTCTGTTCCAGTCCTGAGCTGTGGCAGCTCAGGGTGCAATACCGGCCCTTGCCCTGGACAGGACCCCGTCGGAGGGTGCACTCACATCCACACGCACTCAGACTGGGACAATGAAGAGACACCAGTTCACTTCACGGGCACATCTTTGGGGTGTGGAAACTGGAGGACCAGAGAAAACCCACACGGACATGGGAGAGCACGCGCACTCCCCACAGACAGCGGCCATGGCCAGGAACCCATTTTGCTTTTCTCTCATCCGTGTTCTAACACAATGAAATGACATCATTTAAAGTGCTGCTCTACTGTCCAATAGGCTCACTAGTTAAGAGTAAAAATAGGAAAATTAAAGCTACTTTGTGTTCTCAATAAATTCAGATCAAAACAATAACAAAAATCATTAGGCCCAGAGCTGTGTAAAAGGAGATGAAAGGGGACATAGGATTAAAAAGAGATGGCACTGGTGAGACAATTCAGAGGAAAAATAAATAAATAGCAGCCGAGGTAGAAAGCTGTGAGTACCAAGACGGCGGACTAAACACGTGTGTTTCCACACCTCTAAAGAAACTACTGAAACTTCATTACACACAAAAATAAATAAATAAGTCTGACATAGGCTTCATAACCACAGATTATGTCATCAACAGCAGAGAATTCTTAAAAATTAATTTCAACAGAAAGTCATTGGGATCTATTAGCAGACTAGCAAGAGCAGAGAGCTGGAAGGAGGGAGAGGTTACTCTGCCAATTAGTTCAAGTTGACCATCAAGAAATAGAAAATTTTAAAAACTCGTTTAGAAACAAGGTGACAATCAAAAACTAAGCCAACAACATGAATGACGAATTTCCTATGGAAGTAGCACTTGGGACACAGGGTGGAGGTTTGCTGGGGAAGGAAGGAGAGTAGGAAACAACATTGTTTACACCATTACATATTGTTTCAATGTGTTTTTGCCAAATTCTAGAAATCTAGAGTAACAACTGAAATATTATACGTGAATGTATTTTTTCAAAGGTCTGGGATGGTGTACGCCCACTAGTGGTTAATGTTTAGTGGAATCTATTTCTCTATTGGCTGAGATTTTTTCCAGGAAAATAATTTATTTATTTACCTAGCTAGCTATCTTTCTCTTTGCGAAAGTATTACGTTTTCACATAAAGTCCAGACAAAGCAGAGGAACTGAGAGCGGGGAGTCAAGTTTCCTCTGCTTATTGCTCCACTTCACTCAGTAGCCTTTGTTGATTGTTTGGTGGGTATCCTACCAGGTTTTCTTAATGAAAATTCATATTACTTTTATAATGCCTATCAAAATACATATTTCATTGAAAAAGAGACAACCTCATAATGACATAAAGATATGGAATGTGCTCATGTAACTGTTAGGTAAAAACAAATATTAAATAAAAAATTATATATGTGTTATTATAGCCAAGTACACAGGAAACAGAACCTCTATGCAAAGAAAGTTGATAAGGAAATATTCCAAAATTCTCAGTGTATTTTACGGGACAATATCTTTAAAGTAATAAAAACAAGAAAGAAATACCACCACCACCATTACCTTAGTTCTAGACTAGAAATTTAAGAACTTTAATCATATGTCTGTCATAACTAGACATAGGTGATCTTGGAAAGAGTCACATTGCATCTCATTGAAATCCTGAATTAGAAGATATTTGTATCTTCTTCATACCATGTCTGAAATGCTCCTTCATGCATATATTTTTGAGCCAGGTTTAGGAAGATCCCAGTAGGCTCTATAAATATGAACTACCTTTGGAAATAAAACGTACTCAGAACTTATGACACTACCGTAATGAAGTAATAAGTTACCTAATGTCACCCACCCAAACATGTTTGTAAGTTGAAAAATAGGTATCTTAAAGGCATAATACAACCCTGTAGGGATCTTTAAGATGAAAAATAAAAGAATGTGAAACTTTAAAAAAGAATATAGAGGAAGCACTCAAAAGAAAAGGAAGAAAATTGGTGATTCACGTATCATCACAAGTGTTTATAAAGCAAAGGTTCTTCCCTTTTGTTAACCCAGAATTAATCAGGGAGGTTGAATAGAGGGAATAAAATGCATGATGCATTTCTAATACACAAAGATATACAAATACACACTAAATATACTAAAAACTAGTTAGAGGTGAGACTAGGGTAGAACAACATGATATAGGATGAGAAGGTGGTAGGGGAATCATGAAACTTAATGGCTTTTAGTCAGTATTGTTATTTGCCATATTCTTACTTTGTTGTCTTCTTTTTATTCATTCATCCCATCATACTGCACTTCAAGAATTGAGATCTTTGGCATCCTCCAGATAGTTCTGATATATAATTGGAAATTTATTTCATTTTTCTATCACTTTATAAATTTTTGTGGCCATAAATAGGCTATCAATTTTTCAGAAACATATATTACCCTAAAATTAAATAGTGTTTTAGTACAGAGAGTATTAAATGCTGAGATTGTTTTTCAACCTGATTTCAAAAGAAAGTAAATAAGCAAGCTATCAGCATCATATATATTAGTCATAGGATAATAAAAATAGCAATGCACTGACTAATAATGGATTAAAACCAATCATTAACAATATTATTCAAGAATTTTGGAAGGCAATGAACAAGGTGGATGGAGACTGGGTCTGTGGGCAATCCTGCCAAAAGATCATATAATTATTATTGAAGTATTTGGGTCAAATTCTTGTAAGAGCTGTCAAGAAAATGCATTATTTGAAAGGATTTTATATTGCCAATAAAAACCTTTCTTAGCATAATAAGACCGATATTAGTCACTGCTGTGTATTCTCACTAAAACCACTCACTTCTTTCTCTTGTGAGAGGTATTTCTAAAAGATAAAAATGATGCTTGCATCTCTTAAGAGTTGTTTTCTGTTTGGATCTTAATACACAGCAAAAGTCAATCTGACCAGCTGATGTCTGTTGCTAGACTGCTCATTCTCCTTTATCCTACATTGAGGGTATCATTGAAAATGGAATCTACTTCTCAAGGTTAATAGTAACAGCACAGATCATACAAATCCTTCTCATTCTTCAAAGAATGAGTGCTCACAAGAATAAATGCTTGCTCGGTTGAACTTTATTCATATGCCCCGGTATTTAAGGAAAGTCACCATTTATTATTTGGAGAGATGAATGGAGTTATTTAGTCACAACAGGTAAATTATTATTTCTCAGATGTTCCTTTTATTAAAAAAAGGATTCAGGACAGGTATGTAATTCTCAGGAGAATACTTTCAACCTCCCCTGTACTGTCAGCCTGACCCCCCCTCCCTCTACATCTCTCGCCTTCACGGGGAGACCAGGGCTTCAACAAACCACAGCTGTATGGACCTTTGAAAACCAGCCAAGGATACTAGTATTTGGGAGAAAAGTCTCATTTGAAAGAACTTGGTCTAAACCTGTGGTCGGCAAACTGCGGCTCGCGAGCCACATGCGGCTCTCTGGCCCCTTGAGTGTGGCTCTTCCACAAAATACCACGGCCTGGGAGAGTCTATTTTGAAGAAGTGGCGTTAGAAGAAGTTTAAGTTTAAAAAATTTGGCTCTCCAAAGAAATTTCAGTCGTTGTACTGTTGATATTTGGCTCTGTTGACTAATGAGTTTGCCGACCACTGGTCTAAACTAACAAATCTAAATCAACTAGACTAGACACCAACTAAATGGAATCATGATAACTTACATTAGAAAACGGGTGTTTGTTTCTTTTGGGGGAGGCAGGTGCTTATCGAACAATTAAAATGTGAAGGAAATGAGTCTTTATCCAGGCGCCCTGTCTGGTGGGAACATGGGGAAATAGCACAGTTGGGGGAGGCTTTGTGGTCTCAGAGGCCCACTCTGTAATCAGCCTCTTACCCAGAGCGGCGGCCGTGATGGGGGAGGCCCCAGGGAGCAGGCCCTCCTGGCAGCGAGCATGTGGCTGAGACACCAGCATCCTCACCATCTCAGAGCAAAGAGGGAAGCTGGGGGCCACGCTCCCACTGTCAGAGCGAGGCACTTGACAGCACTTGTGGTGCTTCTGCAATGCTCAGCCATTTTGAGATAGAAGATGCGTCTCCCTGGCAGGTGTTAGATTATTAGGAAAATGAAGCAGATGGAGTTGGCAAACCCCTCCGCCTCTTTCCCGGAGCTGCCAGGAATTCCTACCCCCGGGCTCGGCTTCCCATATGCTTGTTTAATGAAGCTCCTGCCATTTCACGGGAACAGAACCGGCGGCGCCACTCAAGCATACCCAGAACTTGAACAGAGAGCATCACCCACGTTTTCGCGGAGCGTAAGGCGAACACCTCCTTGCATTCTCTGCGTCACACGGACCTGCCAGGATGGAGGCCACTGAGGCACCCCATGTCGCCGGCTCAGGGGGAGCAAGGGCGTGCCTCTCGGTGGAGTTTGCGGTGTTCAGCTCACTGTCAAATGGGTCTGATACCCTCTGCCACCACATGACAAGGACAGCCAAGCCTCAAACACCAACACAAAGAGCTAACAGAAAACATCATTTCCAAAAGCAGTGCATCCTGTTGTCTAAACCCAGCCGCACTGTCAACATTATGTTTGCCTTTTAACCGCAGGCTCTGTTGATTTATCGTGCAGTCTCGAGACAGCTCACAAGTCTATTGACAGAGGATCTCATACAGATGCCTAATTAAGGCCATTAACATAATGAGGCCATGCAGTTTTAGGAATGAAAGGCATTCTGAAAGTTTAAATCATCCTAACAAAACCCAAAATGAAGATCACCTGTGTATGTATCAATTCTATCTTGTACATGCAGATATACAATTAAAACACAATCAATTCCAAATCTATTATAATGAGGAAAAACATTTACTCAGCAAAGATGCATGGAACTTTTAACAGGAGTCTAGCAGTATGACATCCATGGGGGCTACAATAGAGAGCAAGACAAAACCAGCCCCTGCTCTCAATGAGCTTACATAGGACGAGAGAGGAAAAAGCAGATGGCAATGAGGAAGAAAAGTGTGGGCCAATGTGAGCACATGGGAAGGACACCAACCTCCAGAGGGACCGGGCTACCAGTTGGGGCACCACCTGTGATGCCTGAAAGACGGTAGGCATCTCCCATGCAAATGCACAAAGGAGAGAACTTCTGGCAGAAACCCAAACCTCAGGACAATCAAGGTACATTTGAAGACATGAGGTTAGTTCCACGGGGCTAAGATGTCATGTGTGAGAAGAGGCGGGGCCAGAGTTGTGACAGGACACTCTGTGGGGTTCATCTCATGATAGAGCCCGAGAGCCTTCTGAGGACTTGGCCCGGAGGCCATCAGAAGCCCCTGGAGGGAGTGCAGCAGGGAGTGGTTCACGTGCATGTACATTTACAGAAACAGCGCTATGACCCCGTGTGGAGAATGGGTTGAACTGGGGCAGGTGTAGAGGAAGTTGCAATACTCAAGGCACACAAATGATGATGGGAAATGGAACCGAGGCTGGAAAGAATAGAGATTTTATTTTAGAGGGAAAAAATCCACCTTTTCTCAATGAAATATTTTATTAAGAATTACCTTCACCCTATGGCTTTCTCCTTAAGTTTTTGTATTGACCTTTTTTATTTTTTTTAACCTGGCCCAAAGCATTAATCCAAGTACAACAGGATGGATTAGCATTTGCAGACTGCTTTGGCCTGCAAGCTCAAGTAGAGGGCAAGTCTCGTTTACAAAACCCTTGGCCGGTGAGCTGAAACTGAGCTGATGGTCTTCCAGGGCCAAGTTGGCATCACTCATCACTTTAGCTAAAGTCTGGGGCAACTTCTACCTTTTCTCCCTGGAGGATTCTCAATGTATAGACAGCTGCCTGCAGTTTGCAAGTAAACAATGTGTTTGTTATTCCTCCAGGAAGCTCCTTGATTAACCCACAACGGCCTCATTTCAGAGAGAGCTGAGGTCCTGTGAGAGCTGGCACGTCTACCTCTAGGACACCCGTCACCATGTCTTCAGGGGGGAGGTGAGAAATGTTTGTCTTCACACAGAAGCACAGAGTAGGGAGGACATGGTGCCTCTGGAAAGAGTGTGGCTTAGACTGCCCCATGTTTTTATGCAAAGGTGCTGGGGTCTCCAACATGGCTTCCCAGCTGGCTGGTGAAAGCTGTATTCAATTCAGTTTGAAGAATGTGATCCACACCTGATTTGGAGGGATTGCTTGAAGTCATTGGGTCCAGCCTGTTCTTTAGGTTCATACCACCAGACCAATGGCCATTTGTCTACCCCACAGAATCAGAAGAACAGACCAGAACAGCAACAATGCAACCCTAAAATGGGTCAACAGTACTGAAGCACCACCAATAGTCCTGAGAGGGGATCAAAAGTTCAATGCTATCAGTCTGCCAGGAGTAGATTGGACCAACACTCCAAACAATGCGACTTCCCTCACCTTGACACAAACTATTCTCCTTTTAGAGGAGTCATAATCATGTCGTATTCGTTGCCTCTGCAGTCCTTTGCCCCGTAGCTGTCTATATTGGTGGATGTGTTACCATGCCCGGCTCCATGAGGGATCCAGGAACAGCGGTAACAATCTGGTGCTTAATTGCAGTTTGGTCTCAGAGAGCAGGCTCTACTGTGTATCTGCATGAGTGACCCAGACAGTTTTGTTAGCAGCCATGAATTATTTCCCCACTAGCTAGTTTTCCAAGTGGCATACCAAAAACAGCTGTGCTATGGGGAACAGCCTAAGAGTCAGTAAAAATATAACAAGGTTCTCCCCCAGTTGTTGCGGCCAGAACTGTAAGAATGGCCCTGAGTTATGGCCACTGACTGGAGGGAACCACACTATTTTCTGCAAACTGCAGCTGAGATAAGACAGCCCCAGCAGCCCAGTGATGCTAGTGGGCTTCAGCTCAGCCAAAGCATCAGTGAACCAGGCCGAGACATTGAGGGGGCAAGACACACAAGGGCAATCAATCTGGGAAATGGATTCAGCTCCTCTGACGATGCTGGCCACAGCTCAGCTGAGACTGTGGCAGGAACAACTGAATTCAATTGGCAATAACCTGCTGCAAACCTCCAGCTCCTGTTAGCTTTCTCTGCTGACTCTGCAAGGCTGTTGTGTTGAGCTATTGCATCTCTCACCACCCTTAATCAAGCCTGCAACTTTCCTTTCTCTTTCTGAGATGCTGTACTATTTCTGTTGGATCAGCCAGGGATGCATGGTGGGGGTGGGGAGCAATCTTCATGTCCCACTAGCCCAGTGGTCGGCAAACTGCGGCTCGCGAGCCACATGCGGCTCTTTGGCCCCTTGAGTGTGGCTCTCCCACAAAATACCACGTGCGGACGCACACGTACAGTGCGATTGAAACTTCGTGGCCCATGCGCAGAAGTCGGTATTCGGCTCTCAAAAGAAATTTCAATCGTTGTACTGTTGATATTTGCTCTGTTGACTAATGAGTTTGCCGACCACTGCACTAGCCGTTCTCAATATGTGGCCCTTCCCAACCAAGAGAATTGCTCCTGGCACCATGTGACAAGGAAGGACAATGGTCACACATCACTTTCCACTAAGCACTTAGATGTAGAATCATCAACAGGATGTAGACTAGGCACACAAGGTCACATTAGCTCCCCTTCCCCACTGTGAACTCTTTCCAAACCCAATGAGCTGAAGCTAGGCACCTTTTCTTTCAGGGTGTTGTGTAAGTTATCGCCTGTGGCCCCCTATATCCAAAAAGCTGTAAGAGTTTTAATTCCTCCCCTTTCAAAGTTCCCAAGCATACTCATAGTCTTTGATTCCCTTTTGGAGACAGGGAGACCTCAATTCTAGCTCTAACCATGTTTTCTACTTAATGTAGCTGAGGAGGAAGAGTGGAGGATAAGGGGTGGAAGGAGAGAAAGGGAGAGACCCAGAGAGAGATACAGACAAGAGAGTCAGACAGAGAGACAGACACACAGAGATACAGAAAGAGAAAGTGAGAGACACACACAGAGACACAGACAGACACAGAGACAGACAGACACACTCACAGAGACACAGAAAGAGAAAGTAAGAGACAGACACAGAGCAAGACACACAGACAAACAGAAAGACAGGGAGACACGGAGAGAGAAACAGGAAGAGAAGGAGAGACAGAGAGACAGAAGAGAGACAGAGACACAAAGAGAGATACACAGAAAGAGAGATACACAGAAAGAGAGAGACACGAAGAGAAACACAAAGACAGACACATAGGAAGAGAGACAGAAAGAGACACAGAAAGACACACAGACAGGGAGGAACGCTATGCCATTAACAAGTCTTCACTTACCTTCACGTTGGAGCAGTGTGGCAGCAGTTCTGCTTCAGGAAAATGAATTTCGAATGTTTTCACCCCACCCGGCACTCTGTATCGGGTGATAAGACCCTCTTTGTTTTCTGGGGGGTCCCTTGAGTCAATGGCATCGTCACACTGCTTCCTGCAGGGACCACTAGGTTTGCACCCTCCCACTGACTCACACTCCAACTGACTCAAGTTTGGCTCCAATAGCAGCAACCCTTTAAAGGAATCCACTCTAACATGGGACACCTGTGGCCCTGTTGCTCCGCTAACTTCTCTTAACCCAGTGGTCGGCAAACCCATTAGTCAACAGAGACAAATATCAACAGTACAACGATTGAAATTTCTTTTGAGAGCCACATTTTTTAAACTTAAACTATATAGGTAGGTACATTGTTATTAACTTAATTAGGGTACTCCTTCAATCGCACTGTACGTGTGCGCCCGCACGTGGTATTTTGTGGAAGAGCCATACTCAAGGGGCCAAAGAGCCGCATGTGGCTCACGAGCCGCGGTTTGTCGACCACTGTCTTAACCCCCTGCTTCATTTCAGCATAAGGGTTACGGAACTTCCCCCTGGTGGTGGGGCTGACCACAAGAATTTAGCTCAATTGCTTCAGGTCAGTTTCTCATCCGCCAGCGGGGGTCTCCTTTATCCACATTGTACATCCAATCCAGGGCAGGAAGACTGAAAATACTAGTCAATGTCTCATCTATGATTTTCCCAAGAATCTACTATCTCAGAGAAATCTGGCTGAGAGGGCTAACACTTCCTTACCACAGCCAGGCTCCACTGAAAACTAAAAATAAACACAACCAAAAAGTAAACCTTGAGTCCTTATACAATTGTCTTCAAATGTATCTACAGCTGTCTTCATGGGCTGCAGGGGATTAAGCTGCACGAGGGCCAGCTGAAGACAGTCTTCCTTCACAAGCCCCACCCCCACCATCCCAAGGAACCAGCCACACCTTGACAATTAGGTTAGTTTCTCCAAAGAGTAGTCCCAGATTTCTCTCCCTTCACACTCACTGTGTATACACACACCCCAGTAACTGTTGTCTGAAAGGGCCAGGAGACGTTTGCCTGCCGTGGATGCATCTCAGCCCACGTTGCTACAATGCAGTTCCTCTGCCTCCAGGAGAGTTAAGAACAAGGGCATACCACTGAGGCAGCTGTTTTTCAACCTGCTTCCTGGTACTATCAGCTTGTGACCACGTTCCTTCATGAATGGACAATGGTAAAGGACCATTTGGTCTACATGTTCATTACCAATCCCCACGGGCTTCCATCCAATCTGGATAATCAGCCCATGAGGTCCTCATTCTTCTAGGAAGGCATGTCTTGGTCAGCATCCCACCCTCACTGCCAGAACATTGTGAAGGGTCTGAAATTTTACCTTACCTGCAAGCTAAAAAGTTCGCCTGCCATAGTTTCGTAGATGGTGGAAGATGACATGGGCATCCAGGTCAGAGATGAAAGACAGGGTATCACTTAAAGCGATGGCAGGAGCAAGAGTGTCGGCATTTTTGTGACTGTTTCCTGAGATCCTTTTCTGGGAGAGCCAAAACTGTAGCTGAGTCTGTTTGGTGATGTGGGGCTTAGCATAAACAGCTCTATTTTAGGCCTGTTGTCTTGTTTTTAACAAGTATGTTTTCCCAAAATACTAATGCTAGTAACAAGTTAGACTTAGGCCATGGCTTACTTTTAGGGGCACCTAACTCTAGCATTTCTCATTCTTCTAATATACAGCTAGTTTGGTTTCAATACAGCTTTACAGTCCGGTTGTCCTGATAGTAAACACAGGGTTACACCATCATGTTGCAGAAAAGACATAGTTTGCTTCTGCTCTATCGGGAAATAACTTTCCCCCTAAAATTTACTCGCATTCCCACATGAGGCTTGGGTGTCTTTTAAAAATTCCAGTGCTTGAGAGATGTCTAAGATACATCATTCACATGCTTGGAATCTCACCAGGAGGAAAACTCACAGGTGAGAAAAAAAAGAACAGGCAGAAGTTAACAGCAATAAAGACATATTTGCCCAAATCACAAATTTAAAATGAACAGTTATGCAAAGGTTCATTTTAAGAACATTTCTGTCTTTCCAGATTATGTTTCCTGGGTGAGGGCAATAAAAAAGTAAAGAAATGTAAATATTTGCATTGAAGGGTATGGCACACAAAGGCCTGTTAGGTAAGAGACTAGAAGCATGGAGGGAATATGAAGCGTGTTTTGTAAATAACGCCTAGCAGACAGGTATGCCCTCCTAGGTGCAGAATGGCAAGGATGCGCTCTGAGCTCATGTCCTAATTCAGATGCAGACAAGTCCACAGCAAAGTTGCCTGGAAATGAAAATGGGAGGAAATATAACTATATCCTCCAGCTACTAATAAAATTATAATTACAATTATTCCTGATGGGCCACAAAACAGTCATAGACTCCCAGATTGCTGCAAAGAGAGGCATTTAGTGAGGAGAGAAAATCAATCTCTCTGTCCATTAAACCCTTCAATGAGTCTGATGCTTGTGTTTCTAAACTTCTCAGGGATAAAGTTTTACTATGCTGTTTAGTGCTCTAAAGCCTGGCACTAAACAGCATAGTTGTGGGGAGTGAAAGGGACAGTTTAAAGAAGAATTCAATCATGCATATGGTTGTTGATAGCATGTTTACTGAAGAAATCATACTTGTGTGTTAAAGGAGCATCACAGGTTCTATTGTAGGAACTAGTAGCCCTGTGCACGAATTAGTGCTCCAGTAGCTCTCTGCGGGGCCTGGCTGCTCTGCGCCCGCTGCCCAGAGGCTTTCTGTGGCCCAGAGGCCCATCTGTGGCTGGGGTGCAGGACGCTTGCCTCATCGCCAGGGCAACGATGCAAGCATTCCACACCCCGGCCTGACCAGAGGCCCATCCGAGGCTGGGAAATGCAAACGACTTCCCTGCCTGTTCTCAGGAACTCCGATAAAGGGCTTCCTTCCTCTTTCTTGGCTGGCTTTCACCCCTGTGCCTCCACCACCAGCCCCTTCTGTCACACTATCCTCCACCCCCTCCACCCTCTGGCCACCCGGACTTGACTTTGCCACAGCAACGAAGCAAGCATTCCACCAGGCCACTCACACTGCCTGCTCTCAGCAGGCACCCTCCCCAGCACTGGGGGACTCCAGTGGGGCTGAGAGGACAGGGCGCCGCCATCTTTGTAAATGAGTGACAGTTAATTTGCATATTACCCCTTTATTAGACAGGATAATCAAATTCGGCTATTATTCCTTATTAAACCTAGAATTCACGCTGTGATCAAACAAAATGACCTATCCATTTTGTCGTCATGTAGTTTTTAGTAAATGTGATGGCTCAGGGTCTGCAAATAGCAGGAAAATTGGCAAATTGGTGCCAGGGAACTTGATACATACCAAGAGAGAGACAGGAATTAAAACAACAATGAGTTTATGAGAGAGTTGTGGAAGGCGAGGTGGGCTGGTCCGTGAAGGGTGACCCCTTTCTGTGACTGAGATGGTTTGAGAGCTACAAGAGAACCCCCTGATAAAAAGTGGGATAATATTTGCCACAAGGAACCTCCAGACACTGGGGGAACAGTTTCCTCTCTGTGGGAGGCACTTGTAGCAAGCCTCTGGTAGATAATGCTGCTCTGTAGAGGAACTGAATAAACAACGCCTCTGAGGAAGGTGATGGCTGGGTTGAGAATGGGAGAGAGGACGCAGGGGACATGGGAAAAGACATTGCTAACTGAAATTAGATTTGCTTTTAGTCTCTTAGCAGTTCTCATCTGTCCCCTAAGCATTCAGCTCAGATCAGCTATTCTCCTTAGAGAAGAATCTCAAAAAATGCCATGGTATTAGAGCCTCAAAACAGCAGTGCTGTTAAACACAGACACTTGCCTGTGCATACCATCTTTAAAAATATGTTTTATTTGATTTTTAGAGAGAGACGGATAGAGAGATAGAAACATCAAAGGAGAGGAACATCATCGATTGGCTGCCTCCTGCACGGCCCTAACTGGGATTGAGCCTGAAACCTAGGCATGTGCCATGACCTGGAATTGAACAGGTGCCCTCTTGGTTCCTGGGCTGATGGTCAACCACTGAGCCAGGTCAGCTGGGCCATACCGGTTTTTGAAGATTCATCATCCAGGAATAGAACGAAGACTGCCTGAGACCTAAGTTAAAGCACAACATCCATTAAGCATATTTTAACCCACAATAGGGAGGAACAGGCTGTTATGGGAGACACTATCTGAAATCCCACATTGTAGTCATGGAAAGCCCCAGAAATTGCCAGGTATTTAACACTTTCCTTCTTTCTTGTCAAAATACTTGGGGATTAATAAATTGTGTTGGTTGTCCGTGGTCTTTAAATAAATTTCATTAAAATCCAGGTGCCTCCTTTCAAAGAGCAATTAGACATATTATAATATGGGAAGAAGTATAAATTGCAAAATTCCTATAAAAGATTTTTCTTTGCCTAGAAATGGATTGTTTATTTGACATTTAATATCTCTGTTAGGTTATAGAGAGGAACTGATCCTTCAAGCTTCAGATGAAGTTAAAAAAAAAAATTGGGGATTAGACATCTTCATTGAACTTCAAAAGAAAATGTTTAGGTTTGGACATCTTCGCTGAACTTCAAATTTGTTAAGAGAGTTTTGACTAGACAGTGTCTTAGTCAACTCAGGCTGCCGTAACAAAACACCACAAACTGGGAGGTATAAACAGGGTTATTTTCCTTCAGTTCTGGAGGCTGAAGTCGGAGGCCAGGTGCCCGGCTGGCTGGGTTCTGTGAGACTCACTTTCTCACTTGTAGGCGGCCGCCTTCTTGCTGTGTCCTCACATGCCCTTTCCTTGGTGCGTGCTTGGACTGTTCGAAGGAACATTGAAGTTGACAGAGCAGAAGCCGAAAACCAAAGAGTGGGACATCCAGAGAGGATGAGGAGGAGAAAGGAGGACCATGAAGCTAGGCAGGAAAAATGCTGGTTTCTATGCAGCTGTGTGGACTGACATCTGTGTGATTTCCTTGGCGAGAAGAATGTTAGGACGTCCTTGGAAATGGTGTTTTCTTTATTTGTAGAACTACATGGAAAATCCAATTTTCCCATGTGTGAAGTATAATTGTATCTATTGACTAGACAGAGGTTAATCACTTTATTAGAAACCAGAAATATATCCCTACTAGTCATAAAATCCACACTGGGGTCTGCCTGAGAAACATTAATCAGCAGACAGAACTCTTAGGTAGTTCAAATGAAGCATAGCTTCTCAAAAGAAAAGCTATTTGTGTAACCATATACCCAGGATTTGGCTAAATGTAGCAGAAAATTGCTAATTGTAGTCAGGCTCAGTGGTCATTCCAGCATTAACTTAAAAAAAAGAATAATCATATGCAATTCTTTTATGTGTATTATTTCACCTGCCAATGATTGCTGGCTAAAAACAGTATTTATTTTATCTTTAGGCAAATGCGTGATCCTTTTGAAGAAATCATAGAAATATTGGCTGGGAGAGGACAGAAAAAATTAAAGAAGTTGATGTTCACTTCTTTCTTCTGTAAGTTTGCCCACCTTAGATCATCACAATCATGGCAGCAAGTGAACAATGAGGGGGGAGTCATTTTCAAATTGTTCAAAATGTGCTTCATTTCTGAAAATTGGATTTCTCTTTTAGGCAATGCATTTTTGTGCTATTTTTTTTATTCTTTTCCAGAAAAAATAAGTAAAGCCTAATGAGAAGTACTGCATTGAAATGCTTACATGATTAGTAAATTTAGTAAATTATTATCTGAATTAGACCCATAAAAGGCAGTTTAAAACACTATAAAATCTGTTACAGTTATTAGGTTATAAAATAACTTTAGATGTCTCTAAATAACTATAAAAAGCTGTAGCTTCTTTCAATCTGCATTACAATTTCTAAATCAAATAAAACACTTCTAATAAAAGATAAGAAAGGTCACATTTAGCAATGTGAACTGGAGAATTTAATAGAACAACAAAATATATTTCCTTATGCAAGATTGAAATAAAAATGGACAGGAAATTTCAGTAGCATAAAAGTTTAAATAGATAGTTTTAAGAAATGTTTACACTACTATCCTTTTAAAGCCTCCTACATAAGCTAGATTACCAATATATTGTTAAAGTATTAGCCCATATCATTTTATAGATGCTCTATTTTCTGACCTGTATTAGAAAATATTTGACTGCATAGTAATTACCCACCATCTTTAGTACATACTTCTTTGTTCCGGTAAAACATATTCCCTAAGGAACATTGCAAAGACTTGTCACAGATTGCATTCCATTATCATTTTAATACTGAATTTTATTTTTAAATATTAAACATGAAACAACATAAGTTTGAAAACATTCAGTATCATGATCAGTAGGGGATACCATAGATATACTTACTTTATAGATAATTAAGCCTTTCTTAATTCCTTCTATAAATGAGGTTTTGATACTGGACAAAGAAAAATGAAGGGGATAGAAATTTTCTGCCTGTATTTACCTTTTATTGGCCATTTCTGCACCCTAGCCCGAGTTCCAGTTTTTCAGAATTACTTATGAACATCACATTCAGGCCTGCCATTATTCTTTAAGTTAAGAACACGGAACATGGACACAGTCCATGCAAAAGTCGTTCCATCCCCCAAGGGCGAAAATGCCAGAGACGGTAGGTGGGCATCAGCCTGAAGGCTTCTCCTTGTTAACAATCTCTAGGCCCCGGTCTGTGGGTGTTGCTTTGGCCTGCTACTGCCCTGGAAACTGCCTTGTTTCTGTTTGCTTGTCACCTGGGTTGCTAGTTGTGCAGTCACTGAATCTGAAGCTCCTCAATCTGCCACCAACTATCTTTTTTGAAAGGATATTTTCAGAGACCACAAACATATATATTTATACATAATGTAAGGCTTCTCACCATTTGGATTTCTCTACACCTGGCAATGTGGTACTTTATCCAGCCTTAGGGAAATCATTCAACCCTGCTCCATCCTACTTTTTAGAACCTTGATTTTTTAAAAACTCCAATAAGCATATGAATCATTGGGAGAATGCACCTGTTAAATCATCTAGTTAAAATGCACATTCTAATGAAATAGTCCTGGGATGAAGGCTGCTGAGATTCTGAATTTCTAAAATGCCCCGGGTAACACCGATGCTTCTGGTCCATGGGTCAAAGTTTTAGTAAGGAGTAGAACACTGTTCTCAAGGTGTGGTCCTTGGACCAGTAGCAGCATCACCTGAGAACTTGTTAGAAATGTAAATTATCAGCTCACATCCCTAGACCCACTGGGTCAGACCCAGGAACCTGTGTTGTTGTTGTTGTTGTTTTTGTTGTTGTTGTTGTTGTTTTTAATTTCTTTATTGATTAAGGTGTTACATATGTATCCTTCTTCCCCCATTACCCCCTACCCCCCCACTCATGCCCTCACCCCCTTGTTGTCTGTGTCCATTGGTTAGGCCCATATGCATGCATACAAGTCCTTTGGTTGGTCTCTCCCCCTTACCCCCATCCTACCCTACCTTCCCACAAATCTATAAATGACAAATATTGGCAAGGATGCCTAGAAAAAGGAACCCTGGTGCACTGCTGGTGGGAATGCAGACTGGTGCAGCCACTGTGAAGAACAGTATGGAGTTTCCTCAAAAAACTAAAAATGGAACTCCCATTTGACCCAGTGATCCCACTTCTAGGAATATATCCTAAGAAACTAGAAACACCAATCAGAAAGGATATATGCCCCCCCTATATTCATAGCAGCACAATTCACCATAGCTAAGATTTGGAAACAGCCTAAGTGCCCATCAGCAGATGAGTGGATTAAAAAACTGTGGTACATCTACACAATGGAATACTACGCTGCACTAAAAAAGAAGGAATTCCTACCATTTGCAACAACATGGATGGAACTGGAGAGCATTATGCTAAGTGAAATAAGCCAGTCAGTCAGAGAAAGATAAGTATTACATGATCTCACTCATTTGTGGAATATAATGAACAACATAAACTGATGAATAAAAACAGTTCCAGAATGGAATCGATTGGAACCTGTGTTTTACTAGGTTCTCCAGGTGATTTGGATGTAAACTGTGAGAGATGACAGGAGTGGAACCATGTGATAATGGAGGTGGGGTAGCCCCTTCAGAGAAGCGGCCCTGAACACCTTGTTTTTATTTTTGTCTTTTGAACTGGACCAGACGGCCAATATTTCAAAACCTTAGTAGGAACAAGAATATTCTGTGTGTAAGAATGTTGAACTTTGCCAGTCACCACATTGCTAACCAATCAAAGAAGTGCAAATCTAGCCTTTTGCCTGATGACCAAATCTCAAGTGAATCCATACAGTATAATTTAACCTTACTTCATCCAGCACCAATAAGATTTTCTTTAATACAGCTCATCTTTTTCCCTTTTCCCCATAAAAACTCTTAGCCCCAATTGTGTAGAAAGGGGGAGAAACACTATTAGGGCTTCTGACTGAATTCTCCCCAAATTACAATTTTTGATCCCAAATAAATACTGTTGCCTCTCATTTCAGCTTTTTAAATTTGGGTTAACATAGATAACTGACTTTCCTTTTTTTAAGTTTTATTTTATTGTTTAAAGTATTACATATAGTATTACATATGTCTACTTTTCCTCCCATTGACCTCCCCCCACCGGGCCAACCCCACCTCCCCAGCACATACCCTCAACCCCCTAGTGTCTGTACCCATTCAAGTTTTAAAAGAAGGCAAGAGAGGAGGGGGAGGAGTGGAGGAAATGAACAAGTGGATGGTCAATGGAATTTTTTTAAAAACATGTAGCTCTTTGATGATGTATTGAAGGTTAAAAAAACTATCTGGGGTAAATTCTGTTCTCAAATTTCTTTGAGGACTGTCACATTTTTCTGAGTAGCAAAAGCCTGCAAAAAATGGTCATACCAGTTCCCCAGTTACTGATTTCAGCAAGATTACAAAAAGAAATGAGAGGGGGAAAAAAAAAACAAACAGTAATATGTGTTTGAAGAACAGAGGATTTTATATTCTCTTTGATGATGACCCACTAAAATATTTTGCCCATGGTTTCTCATTGACTTACTTTGCATTCCTTTTATTCTACAAAGAAATAGTACACAGGATGCAAGGCTAGTTTTATTGGTTTTGTTGTCAAGGTTTTGGAGACATCCAACTTAGATGAGAAGTTTTAAATGTATTGTCAGCAGGCATTAAAGGGCATCGTAAGCTGAAATGTATTAGCTGCCATGAATGTCAAGCTTATAAACAAATAAGTACTCAATGTGAAATCATCTGAGTTTCTTCAGCTGGAGGACTGTAGACTAAAACTTTCAAAAGAATCGCAAACAGCAAACATTTAGAGAGTGTTGTGGAAAGTAGCAATATTTAGGAGACTATTTGGTATGTTTTAATTATCTCTATGGTAACCAAAATCTGAAGGAAATGGTAGTCTACACATTGATATAACTACTAGTGGCACAATTTTGAAAACTTGTTTTTATTCTAATACATTAATTTTCTTGTTAAAGAAAAGTCTCGGAGATAACAACAGGTGGGTCTGTGACTGCTGTAAAAATATGACTACCGTGGCACATGGTTGCAACCAGTTGAGTCTGAGGCTTCATCGGCCTCAATCTTCTTATTGAGAAAATACATGTATTAATGGCCATCTGCACAGCAACAGCAGCCATTGACCCCAAGAAGGACAGTTTATTGGGCACAGAAAAGCAGTGGGTGTTCAAATCACTCCCCACAGTAGAAAAATCAAACTTGGCATTGTTTCCAGGGAACATTCCAGAATGAATTGTCTTATGGAACACTTAATATGGAAAAAGTACTCTTTGGGTACCAACACAGGCCCATAAATAGCAAATCATGGGACCAACCTCATTTTATCTTCTGGCAAACTTGTCAGAAGAAGGAGGAAGAGGTACTAGATACACTGACTCCACATTTGAGTGAAGGTTTACCTGGTGTATCTGAGGGGCTTTCAACATGCAGGGCAGTTGGGATGAGTGACTGCATTTCCCATTAGCCGTGTCTTGGACAAATATAACCTGGGGGGGAGGTCTCCAGAAGCTGCTAAAAGACGCAACCTTTGTGCCCTAGAGCAGGAGTTAGATTTCTGAATTACCTCAACAGATTTAGATAATGAAGAGAACTGAAGATGCATTTAAAGAGGCCCAATGGAAAGTCTCATGCTCTGATTTAGGCTGCCCATGACACAAGGGCAGGCTGGGAATACTTGAAAAATGAGGATGGAATGGAAAAGATAGCAGTGCATGTGTTCTAGGTATTCTCCTGAGAACAAATGTCCAGTTGATGTCTCCGATACATTAATAATCACCCCAGTGAAAATTCAGGTAACAAATGAAGAAGAGAGATATTTTAGGGCAAGATAGATCCCGAAGCACCCTAGCATTGTAGTTACCAGCAATGAGTACTCCAAGGACTGACCCTTGTATCCCCAGGGTTGATTCCTACATCCCAGGTGTTTGTGGAGTTTGCTGGTGCTGCCTATTTAGAGACTTAATTCTTATGGTGATTTCCCCCAGTTCATTCAGGACATCACTTTAGATCAAGGCTTTTATCCACATTTAACCTCTAGTGCCTGTAACGTAACATAATTATTCCCGCACTTGCAATTTCCAGCTTTCCCAATAACTAAAAGCCCTCACAGAGTAGCTGCCTGTTGTGACACTCAGCATGTAATTCAGTGCCATTCAAATAAAATCTCAGTAACTTACAGTCATAGTTTAGACTGGGCTTTATGCTTACAGTAGAACTGAAGAGTTACAGTGCCTAGCAGTACCACCCCTCTGATGTTACACATGAAAGGCAAAAATTAAATTTTATTTTTGCTATTTCAAAATGTTCTTCTCTCTTTTTTTTTTTAAATATATTTTATTGATTTTTTACAGAGAGGAAAGGAGAGGGATAGAGAGTTAGAAACATCAATGAGAGAGAAACATCGATCAGCTGCCTCCTGCACACCTCCTACTGGGGATGTGCCCACAACCAAGTTACGTGCCCTTGACCGGAATCAAACCCAGGACCTTTCAGTCCGCAGGCCGACGCTCTATCCACTGAGCCAAACCAGTTTTGGCAATGTTCTTCTCTTTTATTTTGTTGGAGAACAAAGTCAAAGATGTGAAAGCCAGAAACTAAAATTACTTATTAGTAACTAGAGGCCTGGTGCATGAAATTTGTGCACTGGGGGGGGGCGTTCAGCCCGGCCTGCACCCTCTTGCAGTCCAGGAGCCCTCAGGGGATGTCCATGGGGAGGGGGCCTAAGTCGGCAGTCAGACATCCTTAGCACTGCCACGGAGGCAGAAGAGGCTCTTGCCACTGCCACTGAGCTCGCCAACAGTGAGCCTGGCTTCTGGCTGACCAGCGCTCCCCCTATGGGAGTGCACTGACCACCAGGGAGCAGCTCCTGCATGGAGCATCTGTCCCCTGGTGGTCAGTGCACATCATAGCAACCAGTCATTCAGCCGTTCAGTAGATTTGCATATTAGCCTTTTATTATATAGGATTTGGAACCTGCCATTATTAAGAATCATTAGATCCAGCTGTAATTTCCATGTAATCTTGTCATTTTCTTAAAGGGACCCTCAGTCACTTCAGACCACTGCTATTAATGAAAGCTCCTATGCAGTTTCTCCCTTTAAAAAATCCAGTCAGGCTTTTGTTTCTTCCATTATTTGGAAGCATTAGGTGGTGGAATAAGCACAATTGTGAAAACATTAATCAGGATTTGGGTTGTTCATGGCATTGGGTGCCTGTCCTGCCCACTCTCTCCACCAGGTTAGCACTTTGGTTTCTGCCTAACCACAGAACAAAGGAATCCAGTCTTGAAATGTACATATTTAAGGATAATAATATGATACACTTAGTTAATGTGTAAATTGAGCTGAAAGATAATACAAGCAGAAAATATACTCGTTTTTTGTTCCAAATGGTAATTAGTCAACATTCACTGAGCCCCGTCACATGGAAAGCATGACTAAATATAGATACCTACAAAATGTAAATATGAACTGAAACATGAAAAACAAGCATCACAAAAATTGTGTCTGTGCTTGTCATCAAGAAATAAGCTTTATTTTTTAGTATATTGATGTATGTGAATATTTTCGAGGTATAAATATTTATTTTACTTACATGTGGTATGTTTTTTAAGTTTCCAGTAAGGTGAATTATTCTATTCACTTATTCATCAAGCATTTACTAAGCATTTAGGTACCATTTATTATTAATAATACTGTAAACATTAACATAATACTATTAACCTAATATAATAAGAGATTAATATAAATAATAATTACAATGATCATTTTTTAAATGCCTTCTATATTCAAGACACTAGCTACGTAGTTTATATACATTACCTCATCTATTTCTTATAAGACTGTCTATGAAGAAGGTGTCATTATCTGCAATTTATTGGTGAAAAGAAGATGAAAACGGAAGCTGAGAGGTGAAATAACTTGTGCTTAAGGTTCAGATCTCTCAGACACCAAAGCCCTGAGACACCCTAGTCCTAACCCAAACACTATGTTTCCTTCTATCATTTGCACTTATGTGTGTGTGTCTGTTTCAAATGTGTTTGTATATATATGTATTTAACTTATTCTGAAATAAGTTAAATGCATGTAGAACACATTCCCCCAAAGTAAAATATTGCTGTTTTAACATATGAACAGAGGCCTAGTAAATAATATTTGTTTTCTTTTATCATTCTATATATCAAATGTGTAAAGTTGAAAAAATATTTAACCCAAAGCATAATTATTTGAAAATATTATAATAAAAAGCCATTCATTCATTTAATTTAGAATGTGGTCTATAAAAATATATAAACTTAGTCCCTTCTCTCACAGAGCACAATATGCAAGGAGAACAGCAAACTTTTAACTGATTTTAGGAGGATGGGCTGCAAAAAGGTTCTAAAATTCATAGTTATAGACTTTTGATACAAGAGAGCAATGTTCTTTTTTTTTGAAAATATATTCTGCTTGTGGCATTTTGTGTTGGCATTTTTCCAAAATTCCTTTTTGACACCCTTCAATGATAAAAAGAAAAATTGGTCCTCTATCTGGATTTCTCATTTCTTAGATCACTGGTTCTTAGAGTGTGGTCCTAGCAGTAGCAGCTGCAGCGTCATTTGTGAACTTGTCAGACTTGTGAATTCTCAAGTCCCATCCCAGACTTGCTGAATCAGAAACTCTCAGGTGGGCCCAGTATTCTGTGTTTTATCAAGCCTTTCAAGTGATTCTAAATACCTGCTAATGTTTGAGAACCACTGTCTCATATAAACAGCTAAGGCAAGAATATAAGGATCCTATCAAATAGGAAATTTTACACTAATTTTCAATAGCACAAACTGTTTAGATGATGCTCATTCATATACATTTATTGTCAGAGAATGAATAAAATAAAGTGTGTCCCCTCATATCATGATTAGAGGCCCAGTGTAAGTGGTATCATATAACTGATTGTACAGAAAATGCTCATGAATATCTTAGGATGTACTAAAACCCCACAGACTAAGGCTCAAGTATTTAATTGCCTGCTGTGTATTCATTGCTAATGATAAAGTTATATCTGTACTAAGTACTTCTTAGCATTAGAGAAATGTGAGAAATATTGGTTATTCATAAGATCTTAGAAGCTAGTTGATGATAAAATGGATATATGAAACAAATAATATATTCTACATAAGACTACTGATGTAGACCACTTAATAATAATGACATATAAAAAGATATTAATTGTACTACAAATTGTGGTAAATACTTAATACAAAAAGAACAGATGATGCAGGCTGAGATATGAGTTAAATATTACACAGGGTGGAAAACTGAAAGTGGGTTCTTGGGCTTGAAAGGAAATTGATAAATAGAAGATGAAAGGGAATTTTAATAGGGTAGACAGAGAGTAAATCCTTGGACATGATCATGGAGGATTTAAGGGGTGAGCTGGGAGAGACTATAAGAAATGAGCAGCCTGAAGAAGAGGATTTTATGAGGGGGGAAATAACAAAAAAACAATATTAAATTGTTAGAACAGAGCCAGATTTTAGAGACACTTAAAATAGTAGAAGTATTGTTACTAGATGCAATAGAGTCTATTGAATAGACTAATAGGAACTTCTGTGAACTCTTGAGTAGCACTAATATGATAAATATCCTGTTCTTGAAGTTCAAACCAACAGCAATGTGTAAGAGAGATTCAAGTTGGGGAAAATGGCACATAAAACATCGAGGAAAAGGCAACTGCTAGGATCCTTAAACTAGAGTTATGTCTGTGATTTTCCTGATTTGGATGATTCTAGACAGGATGGATTTTGAAGGACAGAACCAAAAACCCAGAGAGATCCTTAGTGTTAAACTTAGATACAAAAAGTTGTTGGTCTGGATATGGGTAAAAAAGAATGAGTTTAGTCATAATGAATCTGAGAAACCAATCTCAATCATCTATGGAATATGACAATCAGGGTGTGATTATGTGGAACTGAGAGGGAAGTAGAATCTGGAATCCAGGATGGCAAATCCGTTTTTATAGAGTAGTTGATTGACACAGCCTAAGAATGTAGGCAATTGGTTGCTATCCAATAGATAGAAAATTTTGAAAAGACAAGTCTAGATAAAATGCATAAAAATCACAATATTCATGCATAAGATGTTCATTAGAGATGGACTGTACAAAGTCATTAACCAAGAAGTGTATTTATAAGCATCATTTGCAGCCTGGAAAAATACCTAATATTTTAGATAGTCATATATGGCAATTGATTATCTGATTTAGTTATCATAATGCAGCTTATCTTGCAGATCAAAAGACAGGAGGAGTAGAAAATTAATGCATAAAGAAGACCTACTTGAGCTTGACTCTAGATACGAGCATATTGTAATTTTCTGAAGCAATGCTTGTTTCATGTTCTGTGTTCCTTTGTTTCCTTGATTAGTTCATATCTTAAATACATTTTTTGAAAGTTTCTGCTTTGCTGGTATTTCAGAAGTTCCTCTGTTATTAATTTTCAAATGGTTTTATCATAACAGTCAAGTTTTTTCAAGATTTAATTACTGTCTCTGAACTAGTAAAAGTTTAAGATGTTTGGCTTGAGGATTGAGACTTTACATCAGCAGGTAAATTGAAATATACACTTAAACACAGAAGTGAACAATTAATAAGTGAAAAGTAGGTAATCATTTTACAATACATAAATGTATTGAATCATCAGGTTGTAGGCCTTAAATTTGCACAATGTTTATGTCAATGATAGCTCAATAAAGCTTAGGGGCAAAAAGGTAATTGATCAGAATTTACTGGAGTTGTAGAGAACCAATAAAAGTAAATTTCATGAAAGGGATGAGATTATAATATTTTGAGAAATAGAGGCTAGACAACAATATTTAATGAGTGAAGACAGCCAAGGAAGCATTGATTTAAGCACTATTCTAAGAAATCTGAATTTCTGGTCTCATTAAATACTCAGAACCACCAAATAAGTGTGTGCAATCATTTTTTGACAGATAACTAGAAGGAGACTTGGATCAATTAAACAATTCCTCCAAAATAAATCATCTAGCAATTGGAAGATTTAGGAACTCAAATACTTGTCTTTCTGCCTACAAAATCCATGTTCTTGAAACCGCCAAACTTTTAAAATATATTTTTGAGGAAACTAATATGGCCGCTAACATGTCAGGCACGGATGTTGCCTCCGTGTGGAGACTGTAGTCTTCACAGTTTCAGCTGTCAGCTTTTTCAGGTTCTAGTCAGCAAAAATAGCTGCCTCCGTGACTCCTGACGTTATCAGCTCTTCCACTGATCTAGATGAAGTGGGAGGTGCAGATTGTGGAATAAAAACCCAATGCAGGCACTCTTAGAGCCATCGCTGTGGAAAGTGATGTGTGGTTGGGGAGGTTCTGTCAGGCTATATCAGAGTTTCCCTTCCTTTCCAAACCTGCTTCCCTCCCCGCTTCCTTTCACAGGTGTTGATTCCTCCTGAAGATCTATTCATGAACTCTATCTCTCCTTCCAGAGAACTTGACCTTCGGTGCTCAAGTAAACCTGGTAAAGATAAGAGGCCTAGAAACTCAGTAGACTTCGGGTAGTGTTAGACTCAAGTCAAAAGCTGTGACACACTGGTGACTCTAGGAACAGAAAGGAGGAGGCAGCTGAAGAAACTTATGAGGGGGGCAAAGAGTGACAGGGGGGATCACAGTGACCATGCGATGTCAGTTCTAAATTCTAGGACCTTGGAGAAGCTCAGAAACGAGATTAGGTTGATTCAGTAGCAGAACAGGGATCATTATGAGATCCTGTCACAGGATGCTGTCAAGACAAACTTTTAAAAAGTTTTCTTTCCCTAGTTAATATACTAAGTAAAAAAATCGACACTTGCTGTTCATTGTTCTTTTCAGCGATTGAGAGAACATGTATTCAGAACAAACAGCATGTAAAGATTTCACATAGCATTGTACTACTTCAATAGAAACCCTTTCAAACAGCTTTTTCGGCTTTTCTTTAGAACGCTCTTCCTGTTTAAATTATCATTTTACTTTCAGTGCCCTCTTTAAAATACCTTCAAATGTACTCTATTTTTAATTTTCACAAAATTGACAAAATTGAATGTTCTTAGATTCCTTGATTATGCAGCTTGAATTTAATCTAGTCATCTTTCTCATTCTTACCATTCAGGCTTTGCATTTGATAGGTGATTAAAAATGAGTGTCTAAAGAGTATAGTAATCTTTCATTTCCCAAATCCTCTGTGATTGAAACCGAGGATCAGAAGAGGAAATTTAAGCTTCATGGTACAAATAAGACTATCTCACATTTTAAGTTTATAGATGTGAAGGGCAACTATAATTATGACCTACAACTGGGATATATGTTTTAAACTACTTATCCTTTTAATAACTAAGTATCATTGTACTTGCTTCTGTTTTAAAATGAATTAAATTGTTGATACCCCAACTCATTACAATCATGTACTTACCATGTGGTTCTTGCATCATTGCTAATGTAATGGTAAGGGCTTTCTTTAAATACGTAATACCCTTCCTCTTGTCTTTCTTAATAAAACAATTGAATATGGGCAAAATTATTTATTTTATCTGGTTAAAATTCAGAGCTTTCTTGACTCTATTTCTTCCTCGATTACCAAAATTCATCGATGGTTTCCTGAAAGTACGCTTAAATGTAATTTCACATTCTCCCAGATGTAATGTCAGTAGACTGAACATAAACCATTATCTTTAATTCATTGCTTACCCCATCTTCATTCTGCACCATTTAAAATGCTTTTTATTTTTCTTCTTATGTTTTAATTTCATAAAATTAAACAAACTACTCATTATTTCATTTTGCTTCCTCTTCCAATCTCCCTGGCTCTATTGAGTTCTCTATAACTAATTTATCTCCACAATCTCATCCTTCTCCAGTATTACCTCTGGGCAGATCATTCCTAGTTTATATTTACATCTTGAAATTTTCCTGAATGTCAGTCCTCATTTAACTTTGCAGGCGTATCTACTTGACCGTCTCATCAACTTCTCATAATAATGATGGCTCTACTAACTCCTTTATTTCCATACTAGCTAATAGTCTCTTTGAGGATGGTAATCAGATTTTTCTCATATTTGTATGTCTTTCAAAACTTTGCACAGTTAGTATATAGAATTGAAAGCTAATAAAAGTTTGGCTCACTGAATTCAACTGAATTTAGTATTGTTGCCTCTGGCAAAACACTAAAGGAATATCTACTGTATGAAGATTATGCCAAGTGACTAGAGTAGCTATTGGCATGTTCTTTCCAGTCAAAAGGCACAATGTGCACATTTTAGAGAGGTTGATTTTTTCTAGATTCTGGACTTATGATAAAAGAGAATGTGAAATAACCTTTCTGTCCTATTATCTTCATTTATTCCCTTTTCTGGACATCCTTGTTAGTCAACCGGCCTGACCTCAAGCATAGCCCCTGATTGAAGGCAGAGGTCAGAATTCCTTTTATTTACTGCAAGCCCATTCTAGTTCTCTAAAATGCAAATATTAAGATATACTTATATTCATTTAGCCTTCTAGTAGGATTAGATGCTTGAGGAAAGAAAGAAATCACTGCATAACATTTCAGATTTAAATCTGACTTGTTACATTATTCCACTTTTTCTCAAGGTGCTTGTTAGGAATTTGAATGCATTTTTTTGTTTGTTTTTTGTTTTTTGTTTTCTGCTTTTACTACACTTGATTCCTGGGAATAATGGAGAATTATTCAGAAGTCTTTTGCCAAAAGTAGTTAAGTAGTCACCTAGGAAAGAGTCACAAACCTATAATTTGCTAGAGAAATTATGGCTTATGTCAATTGTGATATCATGGAAAAGGAGAAAGATGTCCCTAGGATCATAGACCCACTCCTGGCTCGGTCATCAGCTAGCTGTGTGACCAAGTGACTTTATGTACCTCTCGGGGCATTTAGTCCTACAGAAGAATACAGTAATGGCCTTCATTATACCTCCCCTCCAAGAACTGAGAAATTAGATTACTTTTTGAAAGTTAAGTAGATAAAAACAATATCTAATTGATATGATTATTTGTAAGTAGTAATAGGGTCAGTAATTAGTTGAAGAATATGGGCCTGAGTTCATAGTTTAGGTATAGCCAATATCTGTTAGACATTGCACGAGTTTTTTAGCCTCCCGTCCCTTGTTTTTCTCACCTGTGGTATGTTGAGAAGACTAACACTTATCGTAGAGTAGTTAGAAGGATTAAAAGAGAAAATGCATATAGAGCATTAATATTATGTTTCATATAGAGTAAGCCGTTAATAAGTATTACCTATTATCATGAATGATGCTACTACCTTATCATCTCAAAAGCAATAAATATGACTAACAGGTTATCTAAAAGAATCATAACTAGAAAGAAAAAGAAAAAAAGAAGTTATAACTGGAGTAGGATTATTATAAAGAAAACTAGAATCTAATAAATTATGTTGCACATAATAGTTTGATAAAAACAAACAAACACACAAAAAAAAAATGAAGTCCAGAAATGGGGAGTTTAAAGAGCAATAAATTATGTTTGCTGCTACCAGGTTCAGGGTACATGGATTCTTGGATACTTCTTTTTTTCTTTTTCTTTTTTAATCCTCACCTGAGGAAATTTTTCATTGATTTTTAGAGAGAGTGAAAAGTAGGGGGAGAGACAGGGAGAAAGAAACATTGATGTGAGAGAGACACATAGATTGGTTGCCTCCCACACACACCCTGACTGTGGCCAGACATTGGGCCTGCAACTGAGTTACATGCCCTTGACCAGAATTGAACTCAAGAGCCTTCAAGTCCATGGGCCAACACTCTATCTACTGAGCTAAACTGGCTATGGCTTGGATACTTCTTGGCAGACATTTATTCATTCAACAGGTATCAGCATTTATGCCAGATACTGTTCTAGGTTCTAGAGACATAGGAATAAATAAAACAGAAAAGAATCCCTGTACTCATAAAGTTTATATTCTTGTAAAGCTAGACAGATAACATACATTAAAAAATGTTATAAGGAGGTCATTTCTGGGAAAAATAAAGTAGGATGGACACAGTAGACAGAGACTACACAAAAGAGGGGATTTTATAAAAGGTAGTTAGGGTAGGTTCTACTGAGATGAGTTAAAAGTTTAAGTCTTGTGTGGGCATATGCTTTCTGTTTACGAGGCGTGGAAAGGCTGAGAACACATGGAAGTTGTATGTTAAACTTCTCAAGAAACTGCCAAACTCTTTTCTCAAATGGCTGTACCATGTTACATTCCTACTAGCAGTGTAGGAGAAATTCTAGTTGTCTCATACCCTTTCAGGCAGTAGATATGTCACCTTTCAATTTTCACTTTTCTAATGGGTGTGTAATGGTTCCTCTTCACGGTTTTAACCTATGCTTTTCTTATAATTAATGATATGGAGCCTTTTATGTGCAATTGGCCATTTGTGTATCTTCTTTTATGAAGAATTAGGTCATGCTTATGCTGCCTGTCTGAGGACCACACTCAGGGAACCACTGCCCTAGGGTATGAATGTAGATACCGAGGAGAAGAGATTCAAGGACCAAAGTCCGGAGATCAGAGTGTTGAGATCAGAGACAAGATGAGGAAACAGTAAAGGAGACAGAGGAGGAGCAACCGAGTTTGGAAAATGTTGTTGGAAAATAATATTTTAAGAAGAATAGCTGTCATTTGCCACAGAGATACCAAGTAAAATAAGACCTGAGAATTGACTATTACTGGTACCAATGGGGAGATTATTGGTGACCTCTACAGCATCCATTTTGCTGGAGAGTTAGAGCAGAGCCTGTAGTGGATTTAAGTTATATTCCTTTAGTGTATTCAGATTTATTGTTCCTGTAGCTCAATGGCAACAGCCACTAAAATCCTTTGCTGTGCTGTCATTTTCAATGAATATTGTTTATTGAGATTTTTTTAATGATATGCAGATCCACCAGTGTTATTTTCCTATTTCTTTTATAGGTAAAAACATTTAGGTCAAATTCGCCCAGCTGGCTTGGCTCATTGGTTGAGCATTGACCTATGAACCAGGGGGTCACAGTTCAAATCCCCGTCAGGGCACATGCCTGTGTTGCAGGCTCGATCCTAGCTGATTGGTGATTCTCTCTCATCATTGATGTTTCTATCTCTCTCTCCCTCTTCCTTCCTCTCTGAAATCAATAAAAATATATTTTAAAAATATTTAGGTGAAATTAATATATTGACATTTTGCTTTTGGTATCAGTCTCTAAAAAATTAGCTTAGTTTGGACCAGTTCCTGTGATCCTGATTAACTCTAGCTCTGTCCACACAATGGGGTTTCTGGAGGCCAAACTGAATAGGTGAGGCCCCAGCCAGGTCCCAGCTGCAACCTCAGTTTTATTTTATGTGAAGTAAGAATTTTGGTCCATGTAATTTCAAAAACGAGTTTCATCTTTTTTTTTTTTAAATTCTATGATCCTATGCCTTTAGTTTAAGATAATATTCATAAAGCAGTCAGGTAACATTTTTCTCTAAATTTCCATCTTTTATATTGTAGTCAGAATTTGGGGTGATTCTTACTTATTTATTATTGTAGATTCTTCCAAATAAAAGCTATTATTATGTATTTAAATATTTGATTAATAAAAATCTGATTTTACAGAATTATAAGGCAAATATCTAGAGTACAAAAGAAGTCTTAATTAAAGTAGGCTTTCTCCATGTAAGATGTTTGCAACAGTTCTATGATTTAGAGAGAATAATAACTTCTATGTAAACACTTTCTATATTTAGAGAGAATTAACAATTGGATCTGAAATAACAGTGCAGAAATCCGGTTTCTTTTTTTAAAATATATTTTATTGATTTTTTACAGAAAGGAAGGGAGAGGGATAGAGAGTTGGGAACATAGATGAAAGAGAAACATCGATCAGCTGCCTCCTGCACACTCCCTACTGGGTATGTGCCCACAACCAAGGTACATGCCCTTGACCGGAATTGAACCTGGGACCCTTGAGTCTGCAGGCTGACGCTCTATCCACTGAGCCAAACTGGTTAGGGCAGAAATCAGGTTTCTAATCTTACAATCAAATCAAGTTGAGGCCAGAAAGTTCAGCTTGTTAAAAAAGAACCACTCAAATTATTGTCATCTGAGCAGTAAATTACAAGAATCTTTCTACTACAAATCTTTTTGTACCATGTTATTTATTACCAGTGGCCCGGTGCATGAAATTCATGCACATTAAAAGGGGATTAATTAGAGGAAATAAATTAATATTGCTATTTGCCCTTTCTCTATAATAGAAGTGTCAGAGATGAAAGAAAATTAGTAAAAATTAGTAAAATGTATATGAAAACATTCCTCCTGTCAGAGTCTGGGGCACACCACGGGACCCAGAGTCAAGTCCCTGCCCACCCACATGTGCCTCAAAATCGCGTGAGACCCAGACCCGGCCAGCCTCCCCACCCCACACCCTCCCTGTCATTGGGATAGATCCAGACCTGGCTAGTCCCACCCTTGTCAAGCCCCACCGGGCAGGGAACGTAGCCTCAGGTCCCCTGACCCAGTGCCAGTATGGGGGGCATGGCCTGAGGTCCCCCAGCCCAGAGCAGGGTGGTGGGGCATGCCTTGAGGTCCCCTGTCAAGCCCCGCCAGGTGTGGGACATGGCCTGAGGCCTGAGGTCCCCCGTAAAGCCCCGCCAGGTGGTGGGGGGGTGCAGCCTCAGGTCCCCCAGCCCAGCACCAGGAGGGGGGAACAGCCTCAGGTCCCCTATCAAGCCCCATTGGCAGGGGGGTGCAGCCTCAGGTCCCCCCTGGGCGGGGGACATGGCCTGAGTTCCCCCAACCCAGCACTGGGGGTACACCTTGAGGTCCCCTGTCAAGCCCCGCCAGGCAGGGGGTCACAGCCTCAGGTCCCCTGGCTCGGTACTGGGGCGGGGGATGCAGCCTGAGGTCCCCCGGCATAGTGCCGGGGTGGGGGGCACGGCCTGAAGTCCCCTGTCAAGCCCCACCTGGTGGGGGGTGTGGCCTGAGGTCCCCCGACCTGGCACTGGGGCAGAGGGAGCAGCCTGAGGTCCCCTAGCCCAGCACCAGGACGGGAAGCGCACCTTGAGGTCCCCCGTCAAGCCCTGCCAGGTGGGGGGCATGGCCTGAGGTCCTCTGGCCTGGCACTGGGGCGGGGGGAGCAGCCTGAGGTCCCCTAGCCAAGCACCAGGATGGGAAGCACACCTTGAGGTCCCCTGTCAAGCCCTGCCTGCCTGAGGTCCCCTGTCAAGCCCCACAGGGGCAGGGGAGGGTGTAGCCTCAGGTCCCTGCTGATTGCTTGTTAAGGCTCCTTATGGGAACTTGGCCTCAGCTGTGGGTGCAGCCATCTTTGTGATGGAGTGATGGTTAATTAGCATATTCCCTCTTTATTAGATAGGATTGTGGCTTCCATTAAGGTATAATATAACCTAGAACTAAATATGATGCCCTTCCTATATTGACACAGCGTTAAAATAAAGTAGATGCAAGAAACAATGTTTTCTATTATTTTATAAAGTTATAATTCTCAAAGTATTTAAAATTTTAGAGCAAGAAAATGTTTTAGAAATAAACTAGCTTCATCCTGTATTTTAGAAGAGAAGGAAGGTGAGGTTCAATAGGTGCAGGGTGGCCCTAACTCCTGACAGAGCCTAATTGAGAATCGCTCTGTTGTCTCATAGAACTAAATAATCACAGGAGGAGGAGGTATCTTGTTATTACGAGCGTACAACTATTATTTGATGCAACAATGGGGTTTCTGGAGCCAGACTGAATAGTCTTCTCACTAAGGTGCTTTTAAACATCTGTTAATACACAGAGTACAAGCAAATGTACTTAAACACCCAACAATGTTTTCCTAAAGAACTTAAGTCCATTAGCAAGGGATGAGTATCAACCACTAAGTTTAATATGTGCAATCTTTGTACTGGGGACCTTTAAAATCTTTGGAGATGTTCAATGTTATATTTTTCCATCGTAATTATCACAGAATTTCCATTACAAATTTAAACCAATCTCTTTAATTCTACCAAGGTGTAGCATTTCCTGCCTCTCTTAAATTGGAATGAAAGGTTTTAGTGCCTGTTGGTGAACACTTAGAATGACTTATCTGCCTCGCTCGACTGCAAGTTGACTCTCATTATAGAAACTTGACAGCGAAGTCAACGTTTTTATAATTTATTCACCTAAAGTTTCAAAGCTAATATTCACTGGACTGGGACCTCAGATTTTACCAAATCCGATACCATGCTATTATGTCCTTTCAGGCACTCCTGATACCTACTGCCATAAATACTGTCAGTGCCAAGAGAGGGAAGTAAAGACAACAAAAATTTCATTCATTCATTTATTCATTATTCCACACTTATTAAGCACGTACTATGTTTTATTCCGGTAACAAGGTGCTGGGATTCTTAAGCACTGATAAAGCATTGCTGTTATTCTTAAGGAAATTAAGGCCTATTAAAAGAAGGCAGACATGTACATAAAATGTACCTTGAAGTATTACATATGGTGTAAGAGATATACCCCTTGAGGTTATGATGCCGAGAGTACCTCCTATATGTATTTTATCCAAATATGTTGTTGGTATGGCCTTTGTTATTTTACCTTAAATTCATTCTCTTTAGTGTAAACTGATTGTAATGAAATGAGTCATGGTGATCAATTACTGAGTCACTAATATATTTTTTTAACTGTTGAAAAAAGTTTCAACACACTTAAAATAATGAATTTCTTTGGGAAAATTCATGTACAAAGTTGAACACAATACAATGAGAATTTGCTGAGGTGACCTAGTTTTTAGCTCTTAATAAAATGCCATCAGCATGACATTTTCCACCCCACAGTGTATTTCTAGGCATTGGATGGAATTGAGCTCAGAGTCTACAATGCATAAACATGCTACATGACTCTGATTAGTTTAAATATAGCTCATACACTTTAAAAAAATAAATTTTAGGCATCACTTAAGAATGCAATTCGGGAAGATGGCATTGTGGCTTCAGTGGGCATTTTGAAATGTATGTAATTACACTGGAATATTGGTTTTTTGAGCATTAACAGGATATGACCTGCCACACCTCAATCATAATCATTCTTCATCTTCCAAAAAGCAAACTGACAAGTGAATACCAGTTAGCACTCTCCATACCTTTAAAATACTTCTAACGGCTTTTTCATTAGGTTCTTTCCTGAAAATACAGGAAAAATCTTATATAGTAAGATCTTATATAGTAAATCTTATATAATAATTATAACTTCTAGAAATAGAATGGAGCTGTTTAGAGAGCACCGCTCCCTCCGCAGGGTGGGCAGCTCTGAGCTGCTGTACTCTGGAGTAAATGATCCCAGGTCTGGATTTTCATCTGAGCCATTTCCCTCAGCTTTTAAGGTTAAGTGTTCTGTGAAAATAAATGAAGACCACCCACATGAGAACAAGCAGAGGCCCTTTATTCAGAGATTGCTATTGCACAGAAGTCTGCCCCGTCACCTGCATTTGGCAGAGATTCAAAGGTAGGCGGAAGATGAAGAAAGTGCGATAGCGAACAGAAGGAAGGCTTTTAGGCCCTGCCTGAAAGCTGTTGACCTGGGGAAGGTGGAGACAGGCTTACTGGGGAGGGCGCCTCTTATACAGTTGGTGTTAGCAGCACAGTGGGTTTTCTCTGGTTTGCTCTGATTTGGAAGTGAGGGTTAAAAAATAAGAAAGTCCAAGTCATTGATCAGGTCCTGACCATTCTGGCCTGACCTTTTGGTCAGTTCTGTTGTTATAGATCAGCCTTGGGCAAACTACGGCCCACGGGCCGGATCCGGCCTGTTCGGCTGTTCTATCAGCCCGCGGAGCTGAAAGAGCAGAGGGTTCTCTTGCTCTCCCCTCCGCTCCTTCACCAGCAGCAGTGTTAACATGGCAACGTAGGGAAACACGGCCGCAGCTCCTTCTTCTGAGTGGGCGGATATCAGTAGAAGGAACAGCCTCTCAATCTTCCAGAGGCTCCTTGTAATGCCCGCGGACGCGTCCCCCGACATCACCCTGGGAATGCGTAGACACCTTATCGTGGTGATGTAGGGAGACACGCCCCTGGAGAGCACAGTATCAGAGCATTAGCTAAAAAGGAGACCAACAACACTGTTCCCACTGAAGTTGATGTTTTAAAGACCAAAAACCTTTCAACCCAGTCTACATTGCCATCTACATCTACGTCCCGGGCATAATTTGGAAGTTGCACTAAAGAAAATGTTTAATTTACTGTTTACACATTTTGTTCTTTTCTATTTGTTTTAGTTTTAAATTATTTTATTATATTTAAGTTTAATTTGAAAGGCTTTTGTACCTTTCCTTTGTTAGGCAATTTTATTTTGCCTTTGCCATCTTCAATATAAGGTATGTTATTGCGCTATGATTCCTCCATTTTTTGAAGTTTCAAATTATAATAATTACTGCTTACATTCTTCTTGTTAAAATGTTTGAAATGAATAAAACTATTGAAATAAAAAAAATAAAGACCGTACCCTTTTATGTAATGATGTTTACTTTGAATTTATATTAGTTCACACAAACACTCCATCCATGCTTTTGTTCCGGCCCTCCGGTCCAGTTTAAGAACCCATTGTGGCCCTCCAGTCAAAAAGTTTGCCCACCCCTGTTATAGATGGTCTGCCCATTGTCCATTTGTATAACGTTTCTCCCTCTGAATTTCTCCCCACATTCCATGCCACTGTCTATTGTCTCTCCCTGATATGAAGGTAAATTAGGAACCCTGAGTACACTCCTCTGTATTATCCCTCAAAACTGATGAAGCAACAGCGTGCTTCAGGGTGAGCATTTGCAGAATGTGCATGGGGTCTTGTGTGTGATACTAATTTTCTTTGATTCTAGCTCATGTAAGACTGAAAAAAATCACTCATGGAAGGATAACATCTTACTTAAGATACATTAGAAAAATACTTATCACAATTCCACCAAACTCCAGTGTGATACATGATATTCAGAGATATTTTGTTTAAAAAAGGAGGGGGGAATTTCCTTTACCAGTAAGCTGATGACAACTGGGTATAAGTTTGGAACAGCTTGGATAAGGTGTAAGAGGGGTTCAGTAGTAGTGTTAAGAGTTTAAATTGGGCTTTGTTGTGTGATATTGAGATAGATTAAAAATTTCCCATTGAGCCAAAACCGGTTTGGCTCAGTGGATAGAGCGTCAGCCTGCGGACTGAAAGGTCCCGGGTTCGATTTCGGTCAAGGGCATGTAACTTGGTTGCGGGCACATCCCCAGTAGGAGGTGTGCAGGAGGCAGCTGATCGATGTTTCTCTCTCATCGATGTTTCTGACTATCTATCCTTCTTCCTTCCTCTCTGTAAAAAATCAATAAAATATATTAAAAAAAATTTCCCATTGATTATTACACAGGTAATTCTTTGTTTCTAGGTTCCTTTAACTAAAAATGCCTTCAGAAAACTAGGAAAGGATAGGTATTCATCTCTAGAGTTTAGGCTTGAAATCATTGCTCTGGTTTCACATTGCAGCACTTAATATTTACACCCAGATTGGCTAATTTGTATATTTGGTCTTTGGATTTAGTGCTTTTATAAGCCAGAGAGTTCTATCAGTAAATATAGCTATCCGCCTCAAAATAAATCACACCCTGTTCTCACCCATACCTCACTTGGATCATTTAAATGATGAGATTTGGGACTTTGAGTTTATGATGTTGATAATTTAGATGAGTCGAGAGTAATGAGGACTTTTCAGGATGTTGAGATGGGGTGAATATATTTTGCATGAGGGAAGGACATAATGGGGGTGGGGGGAAAGGGTAGACCATTATGGGTTGAGTTGTATCCTCCCAAATGATGTTGAAATCCTAGCACCAGTACCTCAGAATGTGACTTTATTAGGAAACTGGGTATTTAGATAGTTATCCGGTTAAAATGAGGTCATTAGGATGGGCCTTTATCCAATGTGACTACTGTCTTTATCCAAAGGGGGAAATTTGAATACAGAGGCAGACAAGCCCAGAGGGAAGATGAGGTGGAGAGACACAGGGAGAAGTAGACTATCTTTATTTACTTTATTTTTTTTATTTTGCATGTATTTTTTTTTTAATTTCTTTACTGATTAAGGTATCATATATTTGTCCTCATCCCTCCATTCCCATCCCAAACCCCTCCCCACGCATGCCCCCACCCCCCTGTTGTCCATGACCACTGGTTAGGCTTATATGCATGCATACAAGTCCTTTGGTTGATCTATCCCCTCACCCCCACCATCCCCTACCTTCCCTCTGAGGTTTGACAGTCTGATCGATGCTTCCCTGTCTCCGGGTCTGTTTTTGTTCATCAGTTTATGTTGTTCATTATTTCCCCTAGATGAGTGACCACCATTTGTCTACCATCCAGAACTGAAATATCATTGCTGACACGTACACATAAGGAACTGTTTGACATTGAAATTGGGACTCTAAAGAACTGTTGGCCCAGAGAGAAACTCACTACAGACTGATTCATTTGCCTCTCAGCAAAACCGTGATTGCTTGTCTCATTTTCGGTTCTTATAAGTAGACCACCTTTAAGTCAAGGAGCACCCGAGAGGCTGCTAGAAACCAGACGGAGGCCTGGCACAGACTCGGCCTTCGGGCATTCAGAGGGAGCACAGTCCTGCCAGCCGTCCATTTGACTCCTGGCCTCAGAACTATGTGACAAGGCCTTTGTTCTGAGCCACCTAGTTTGTGGGACGTTGTTATGACAGTCCAAGGAAACATACAGACTTCCATACCATTTTTGAATCTGCAATTTGTGCCATTGGGTTTCATGTGAATAGCTGTAGGTTCCCATAATGTCCCAGTTCCCTTTACAACGGAATGCTGTTTGATTCTGAGATACTGATTGAATTCCCACCCTGTCCCTGCCACTAAGATGCTCTTGCAACTTTTCTAATGCCTGAAACGCGCTACCAAGTTTTCATCTTATTAACTAGCAAACAAATGAGAACTGGATTTTTTTTTACATCCTTACTAGAGAAACTGAATTCCAAAGGCATGCATTTACTATTGCTTTTGGGTCAAAAAATAATGAGATGTTAGAACACAAGGAATACTATTTCTTTATAAAAATATAAGAAGACATAGTGTAAGGTATTATTTAATATTTGACTTTTCAGTTAACCTATGATCCAACAGACAGAAGCTGGAATAATTGCTTGCCACTTATATCTTCATAGCAACCATGCTAGAGGCTGACTGCCTGCAAAACCCATTAAGGCTGAAAACAATTTCTTTTGTTTTTCTTTCTTTGTTAACTCTTTTCAGTCCATTTGTTTTATCACAAACTAGAGGCCTGGTGCACGAAATTCATGCATGGGGGCGGGAGGGGGTGTCCCTCAGCCCAGCCTGTACCCTCTCCAATCTGGGACCCCTCGAGGGATGTTCAACTGCCCATTTAGGCTCACTGGGATTGGGCCTAAATGGGCAGTCGGACATCCCTCTCACAATCCAGGACTGCTGGCTGCCAATTGCTTGCCTGCCTGCCTGCCTTCCTGATTGCCCCTAACCACTTCTGCTGGCCAGCCTGATCACCCCCTAACCATTCCCCTGCCAGCCTGATTGATGCCTAACTGCTCTCCTGACAGCCTATTTTCCCCTAACTGCCCTCCCCTGTCAGCCCAATTGCTCCTAACTGTCCTCCCCTGCTGGCCCGGGCACCCCTAACTGCCCTCCCCTGCAGGCCTGGTTCCCTCTTAACTGCCCTCCCCTGCAGGCCTGGTTCCCCCAACTGCACTCCCCTGAAGGCCTGGTCATCCCTAACTGTCCACCCCTGCAGGCCAGATTGCCCCCAACTCCCCTCCCCTGCTGGCCTGATCACCCACAACTGCCCTCCCCTGCTGGCCATCTTGTGGTGGCCATCTTGTGTCCACATGGCGGCGGCCATCTTTGGCCACATGGGTGTGGCCATCTTGTGTGTTGGAGTGACGGTCAATTTGTATATTACCTCTTTATTATATAGGATGGGAAGCCAGGCAAACAAAAGTTTGCAGTAAAACACCACACATACATGTGAATCCCCTAAATATTTAAATGATGTTTCCCATGTTGATAAAAAACAAGATACATCCAATTCTAGAATCCATGTCAACCTCCTAACTCATGCCCTTTTTATAAATCATCCCTAAATTTTCATTTTTGTATTATTCCCATACCTACCATTTTCCCTAACATTTTCTGCTTCTAGATTTTATTATTCTATAGTGTTCTGTTGTATGTACTACATTCCACTGTGTATGTACTACAATATGTTTAGCCAGTTCCCTGTCAAGAACATTTGTTTCTAATCATTTTCTGTTAGAACACTGGTGCAAAGAATCAACTTTGCCCGGGATGGTATGGCTCAGTTGGTGAGGTATCATCCTGTGCACTAGGAGGCTGCTGGTTTGATTCCCAGTCTGGGCACATGCCCTGGTTGCAGGCTTGATCCCGGGTCGGGGGCATTCGGGAGGCATCCTGTCACTATTGCACTCTCACAAGGATGTTTCTCGCTCCCTCTTCCTCTCCATTCCTCTCTCTCTAAAAATCAGTACACTATTATTTAAAACCAACCAACAAACAAAAAGGAATCAACTTTATTCATGTCACTTCATGTATGTTTGAGCACATATGTGTGATAGTTCCTTATAGTGGAATTGCTGGATTAAGGTCATGTGTACTTGGAGTTTAAAAACATACGGTTAGAGGCCCTCCACAGAGGCTGAGAGGGACTGGTTCTCACCCTCACCTGAACATGTATTATCAAACTTTTCAATCTTTGCCAATCTGATAAGAGGGAGCTATCTCAGTTTTATTCCATTTCTCTCATTGTGAGTAAAGTTAAGGAACTTTTTATATTAGACTTTTGTGATATGGGTTGCAAATATATTTCTGAGTTTTTCATTCACCTTATCTTTGATTATAGGGAACTTTGCTATGCAAAATTTTAATCTTTTGTTAATTTATCAATGCTTTCTTTCATACTCCTGGGTTTTGTGTCATACTTAAAATGCCCTTAACTTTGAGATTATGAAAATATTTTCTAATTATATTTAAATATTTCTCAGTTCTTTAAAAAACTGTTTAAGTATGTAATTCATTTGGAAGTAATTTTAAAATGTGAGGCATAAATCAAGTATATATTTCTAGATTTCTACCATAAATCTTAACAATATTTATTGTTTTGGAACAATTTTAACCTTCTAGTCAAAGTCGTATTTATCAAATAAATACCTACTTGTACTGGAATTATTTCTGCATTTTTCTTTTCATTTTAATTAGTCTATCACACTGTATACAAGGCAGTACTACACTGAGTTGACTTTCATAGTTTTATAATTTATTTTCTTATGGTACTCTTCTCAAACTTCTTGATACTTTCTTTATTAGGTTGTCTAATACCATTAACTTTTCTATGATATTGAGATTTCTTATCTCAGGATATAATATAGATTTCTGTCTAAACTTTCGACAAAAATAAATAAATAAATTTTTAAAAAAGAAAGAAATTCTAGCCCATGCTACAACATGGATGACCCTTGAGGACATATGCTGAGGAATATAATCCAAATGATATAATCCCACTTATATGAGGTACTTAGTTATATTCACAGAGACATACCAGTAAAGTAAAATGATGGTTGTATGAGCATAGGGGAGTGGTTAATAGCATGTTATTAATTAATAAATATAGAGTTTCTGTTTTGCAAGATAAAAGAATTCTGGAGATGAATGTTGATGATGGTTGCACAACAATGTGAATACCACTGAACTACATACTTAAAAAAAAGGTTAAAATGTTAAATTTTATACTATGTATATTTTACTACAATAAAAAATAATTAAAACTAAAAACAAAGTCTTCCTTTTTTAATAATAGAATTTTTTTCTTCATATTGACCTTGTACATTTTGCATTGAATTTATTCCTAGGTTTTTTAGGTACACAAAAATAAGGATAAGTTTAACTCTTTCCTTGGAGTTCATATATCTTCAATTTCTTTTTCTTATTTTCTGTTGCATAGTTCCTACAGAACAAACATAACAATGGCCATAATACACACCTTTGCCGTGTTATTGCTTCCGGGGGAAATGTTTCTGTCTTTCTAACTCATGGCATTTTTATAAATTACCCCTAAATAATATATATATTATTATGCTAAGCAAGTGCTTATTCATTCTCTTAAATAATTTTTATCAGAAGTAATGGTAAATTTCATTACATACCCTTTTAGCATCTAGTAAACCATCACTTAAATTTTCCCTTTTTCTCTATGAATTCCTATATTTGCTAACATTGAATCAACTTTACATTTCTGGCATATTATTCTTTTAGCACATTACTGGCTTCTTTTCTAAAAATTTAGCTATAAAACTTGCTTCAATGATTCACAGTAGTTTTTGTTTTGTGTATGCTATCATTTTATAGTAAACACATTATGTATTATTTATGGCATTGTAATTTTCCTTTTATAAATAACTAGAGGCCCGATGCACGAAATTTGTGCAAGAGTAGGCCTTCCTTCCCCCAGCTGCCGGCACCGGCTTCCCTCTGACACCTGGGACCCTGGTTTCCCTCCCACCACCGGCAGGCACCCGGGACCCAGGCTGGCTTCCCTCGGGCCGCCAGCAGGCACCTGAGACCAGGGCTGGCTTCCCTTCGGCCACCGGCGGTTCCCAGGACCCAGGCTTCCCTCTGGCCATGGCTTCGTCCAGAATGATGTCCGGAAGGATGTCCGGTCTAATTAGCATAGTACCCTTTTATTATTATAGCTATTATTATAGATTTTTGAATACTATTCCTTTTCTATGCTGCTCTTTAGTAACTTTAAATTTTTCTTTTATGATAATTCATCTGTTTAGACTTGCCCTTTTTGAAATCACTTTTGTAAATCATATTTCCCTAGAAAATTGTTCTTTTTATTCAGGTTTTTAAACTCATTTATACAGAAGTGACAAAATCGTTTTCTATGATTCTTTTTTTTTCTGCAGCATTTGCTATTTTAGAATTTATGTTCTTTTCCCCTGCTTTTATTAATTTCAATAATGCTTCAACTATCTTATTAATTTTTAAAAAATTAAAAGTCACAATTTTTCCTATTTCATGAATTCTTACCTTTATACTTATTAATTTTTGTTCTCTTCTTATACTATTTTTGGGTTATTTTCCTAATTATTTTTTTTCTTCATTAACATTTAGGATTATAAATGTTTCTCTGAGCACTGTTTAGTTGTGGCCTGATACTTTGTCATTAATTTTAAGTTTTATCCTACTGTAACCAGATAACATTCTTTTAGTAGTTGTAATTTATGGAAGTTTTCTTTGTACCTAGTATATGGTAAAGTAGTTTTGGAATGCACCATGGAACTAGAGAAGACATTGTTTATATTCATTGTGTTGATGGGAAGGATGTCAGTATATCCTACTTTATTAATTGTGTTGTTTTGGTAGGATATATATGTTACTTCTTCCCCAGTGGAAAGAGATAGTCAACTTTATAGTTGTTCATAATGTGACTGAAGTCCTTGTCTCTGCCCCTTGCCTCATCTACAGATCACCCCCTGCAATTTGATTTGCCCAAGAGCCATTGTTTGTGCTTTAAAAACATCTTACCAGCCTTTGCAATCATTTTCTATTACTGTAAACAGAGGATTTGGGGTTAGAATGTCAGGCGCCATCACTTACCTTTGACACTTATACTTTCATATATTATAGGGGCACAGAACCGTGTCCTCTCTGATTCATTTTGCACCCTGGTTAGATTATCAGTGCTTGGAAGCCACTCCAGATATTTTGTGGTTCAAAGTTTTAGATTATTAAAATTTTAATCAAAGCCACAATTATCATGCCATAATAGTCCAATTTCCAGACTCAGCTATGTATCATGACTATGAACAACCTTTTCCATCACCTCTCTCCATGTTTGTGAATGATAAAGTCTCCTTCCATACTCAGACCCAATTATGACCCATTTTCAGCTTCAGGAAGTTGACATGTTATTCAATAGGAACCTTTGCTTCAAAACAAAATTCAGTAGAGCAGAAGCAAAAGATGCAAAGTCCTAGAGATTTGATAAACTCTAAGGTCAGAAAGAGCCTAGAAATTCCATAGATGAAATTATTTAAAAATGTAAATATAGTGAAAGCAAGAGATGGTAATAGGGCCTGGAAGAGGGTAAAGGAGGAGGTGGTTTCTAATTCTGAAGTCTCTTAAGATAAATTTTGAGTTATAAATTTCAATAGCTTTTTTATAATATGAAATAAAATACAGCCCTAGCTCAAAAAGGATCAGAATAAATGTGATAATAATTTTAGCACATTTACCCCGAGAAATCCCCATCATGCTCATGATTTCACTAGTTGAAAGAAATAATGGCTTTGTCTTTTAAAATGAATCATATATCCAATTGAATTACAACACTAAAGTGATAATTAAAAATATATGTAGGTCCCTGAGCTTAATGATATAATAAACCTGAAGTAAAAAGTCGTTAATTTAATGGTAAATGCAGTGTGCATATATGGATTAGCTTGCAGCAAAAAATTATTTTTGGCCCACTGTTTTATTAAGAGTGGTTGCCAGAGGACATGTATTTTGTGTGTTTCAAAATCCATTATTAACAGCACTGGGAGTCCCGCTAGTCCAATTAAAACCTCTGTTTATATTCTCCACTAGCTGCAGTTGTTCCCTAGTTTGGCATTGATTATCACAGTCATGTAGCAAGTATCCAAATTCATTGTTCATCTGCTCTTCAGCGATTATAAATCTTAAAATTGCAGAGAGCTATATCTTATTTTTTTTTTAATTTTAAATCAGTTTGCTTCAGTTTCCGTATGTCCAGACATATGGTTCCAAACTCAGTATTCTAAAGCTCGACTACAATAGGGATCAGATTACATATTTAACACAATTCATTGTAGTAATTAATGGATTACATCAAAATATTCAGTAAATAAACTTACCACCTAAGGTCAAAATCCTTCTTTCTATTTGCATGTAAATTGTATTCTAATAAAATCAGCCAAACTGAACTAAATTTTATTAATTTCTTAGAAAACTGTTATACTGATTATGATGCAAAGAAATTAATCTATACTGTGGTGAGACAACATTGTTCTTTCTTTGTTCAGTGTGTAACGGTAAATGCTTTTCATTTATTCCATTTGGAATGAATTCAGCTTACCCTCAAGTCATATATACCAAATCTGAATGTCTTCTGCCTGTGGCTCATTTTAAGGTCCTGAATATTTCCCTGATCTGCTCATTGAAACTGTAAAATATTTGCATAGTCAAATTAAATAATTATTCCATAGACAGCTCTGTTAGTGACTTGCCACCCGAAATTTCACTTTCAAAAATGTTACCCACATTCCTAACTGCTGACGGCAGTAGAGCGATTCTGCAAATGTTTACTGAGTGCCCAACACTCTCCGAGGCATTAAGGATCCACTGATGAACAGAACAGATATAATCCCTGCTCTCAAAAAACTGCATCCCAACAGAGGGATTGCCAGTGAGTCTGACTTAGGTCAGAAGTGCCTCCCAACAGTTAGGGTCAGAGTGATGTTAGGTTGATAATTATAACCCGCAGTCTTTTAATCTGTATATCAATGTTTATATATGGTTATTATGAAGAATAAATGTATTTATACATATACTAGAGGCCCGGTGCACGAAAATTTGTGCACCAAGCGGGGGGGTGGGGTCCCTCAGCCTGGCCTGTGCCCTCTCGCAATCTGGGACCCCTTGGGGGAGGTCTGACTGACAACTCAGGCCTGCTCCCTGGGGAATCGGGCCTAAGCTGTCAGTGAGACATCCTTCTGGCAGCCTGGGAACCCTCGGGGGTTGTCCACCTGCCCACTTAATCCCGCTCCCTGGGGGAGCGGGTCTAAGCCATTAGCCAGACATCCTTAGCGCTGCTGCGCTGGCCAGCCATGGGCCAGTTTCTGGCTGAGTGGTGCTTCCCTATGGAAGTGCACTGACCACCAGGGGGCAGCTCCTGTCTTGAGTGTCTGCCCCCTGGTGGTCACTGTGCATCACAGCAACTGGTCATTCCTCCATTAGGGTCAATTTGCATATTACCCTTTTATTATATAGGATTATATAGGATCACTTAGTGCTGGGACATAGTAAAAGCTTGATAAATTGTTAATATCTATATTTATTTATTTCACCCTGATGCTCACCACGGGTTTCCTGGATCAGAGGGAGACTGATTACTGTATGTACTTAATGGTGATCTCAGCCTTGGTTTCCATCTCTGTATCCTCCACGAGGATGTTGTGTGTACAAATGCAGGCTTTGCACACAGGGGAGCAGTCCTGAAATTATGAGTCTCAGAGTTTACATAGGAGCTAGACAGCGGCCCCTCTAACAAGGGAGAAAAACTGCTCTGGAATGTAAACAAACCCTCTCTAGGAAGAAATGAAAAAGGCCTTAAGTGTTTACAACCTGTCGGAATGTAAATGAGTGGCTCCAAGAGAGGTGAACCTGTACATCTCCCTGAGTACTGAACTGTCTCAGATTTTCAGGGCTCTCAGCATAAACCTAACCTGTCAGCCAGATTGCCAGTCATTTTTGTTTGGAGAGCCCTGACCATGCAGGAACATGAAACTGTTCATACCGTTTTCTGTCAGTGTTCATAACCACTAATGAGGCTTGTTGTTCATAATATTAGTAGCAGCTGGAACATGGGTGCAAATGCCTTTCACTACTTGAAGCATCTCATCATGGGTTTTCTACACACAGTAGGGCTCTCTCAGACGTTACCTATGGCAATAAAACCATAATACAATAGCGCAAAGTAGTTCACAGTGTCTATTACCAGTGGATAGTCTGTGTAACACGGATGAAAAAATTAGTTTCTTGAAAACAGATTATGAGTAAAATAAATTTGGGAGAGGCTGTGGCCTATATCTCCCCTCTTGAGCAGTCACAAGATAAAGTGTTACTGAAATGTTGTTTAATTCATTTTAAAAACTCCAAGTGTAAGAAGCAAAACATAAAGGAATGAATCTATAGCAGTGGAGTCTTAGATTCTAAGGCAGCTGCACAGAAGAGATAAATTTGACTGCAAGGCCTTCTTAGCAACCCTCAAAAATCACTCGACATCGGAAAACACAGTGCAACACAAATCTATGTCTATATCTATACACATAAAGATACATAGCAAAGGATATATAACAATGTTTATATATATATATACATATATATAGTATATAAACATATCACCTACTATTTGTCAAACTTTATACCTAATATTGAGGATACAAAAATGTCTTAACATGGCTTTGCCCTTGAATATCTGATGTATCCATAAGATCTGTTCTGAACTGTTTATCAAATCTCCTATCAATACTGCATAAAGTCTCAGGATAACTATCTTAAGCCCTACTTATAGCATTTATTTTTAGTTAATCAATCTCTTTGGTTTATTGGGAGATAGAAGGGACATCTAATTTCTGGCAAATCCATTAGATATACTTTCTCAAATGTCCTAATCAATTTCAGCATAACTGTAAGTTTATCACCTTCCTGATGTATTTTATCACTAAAAAAGCAATTACACCCCTCTCTCTTTTTTTTTCTAATGTAGCAGAATCCATCCTGACAGGGACAAACCGGGAAAGGTGTCATGAACCCACTGCTGTCTGAGAAGAGAGAAGTTGAAGTCAGGCAAAGACCACATGCCCAGAACTCAAGAACTATGACCCTTTTGTTCCTGCCCATTAATGTTGCCAAAATCAAGAGTAATGGTCCCATATTATTATGTTTATCATCTCCATTATTACAATGATATATAACTTCATACCTTCTACTTGTCTGTTAGTCCTAGGAAAGTCATTCTTTAAACCTGTGTGTTAAGATAAACATGCCTACCTGGTCAGAAAACCTGACGCCTACTTTCGATTACCATCCTATGAATTTCAGTAGAAATGATACCAACTCGGATCTTTGAAAGCCTGTTTATTCTAGAATCTGATTTTACTTGAAGGTAACAATGGAGCAGTATGAATATCTGATACTCAGTAGTATCCCTGGGATGATGATCATGACTGGTCTCAACATTTATTTTTCTACCACCCTTGAAAGAGATATATTATCTTGACATTTCAAAGGAACAAGAAAGAAATTGAAAATACAAGGGAAACAGCAGGTCAGGAAATGCAACTTATAACATGAAAACAGTACAACCTAATCAAAAATTTATTTTAAGTTGAACTTATCTAGAAAGTTATTAGTGGTGCCAGTAGGGCATGATCTTGAATTACAACAACAAGAAACAAACCTGATGTTTAACTTTGTTAGGTAATTTTAAGTCCCTCTAATCATGGCTGCCTGTAATTTGGATGATAACTCACATCAAGCATGAGCTAATTATTGGGCTATCTGGTCCTTGTCCTGCTCCAACACCAGTTAGCCATGTGACTCTGGGAAAGTCATTGTGTTCTGAAAAATGAGGAGTTCTGACTTAATTGAGGAATTGAGGGTCCCCCTAGCTCAGGAGTTCTTACTCTGGTAACCAGGGCTAAAGCAATCCCTGAACTCCCTAAAATCTGATGCAAATTGCATTGTTATGCCTATGTACTTCCCCACCAGAGAACAAGTCCCCAAATTACATCAGATTCTCCTCTCCTCCTAAAAGGTTAATAACCACTGAACCAGATGGTCTCTAACATTGCCTTTCAGTTGAAAATATTTTAAGGTTCTGTGATTTTTTTCAATTTGTATTTTAGTCACATTTTCTCAGGGCACAGCATGTGTTTGGAGTAAATTGGATCTCTTGAAACAACTGATCCATTTGAAGTCCTGAGTTGTCATATTTTTAGGGGGAGCATTATTTTCTTCTGCGCTAGGAGTCTAGAAGAGTGAACACAATAGCCAGAAGCCCTTTACTTGTTTCCATTTCACTTATTTCACTACGGATACATATAGATTCAAACATTATAGTCCAGTCTTGCAGTCCTGTGTAAGAGGCACCTGATTTCAGGACAATTCTACTTTTTCATGGTAGGTCTCTTTTAACACTTTTTTTAAGGATATGTTTTTATTGATTTCAGAGAGAGGGAGAGTGAGATAAAAACATCAATGATGAGAGAGAACCTTTGATAGGCTGCCTTCTGATGCCCCCGACTGAGAATTGAGCCCACAACACAGGCCTGTGCCCCTCCCAGGAATCGAAACACAACCTCCTGGTCCATGGGTGGGCACTCAACCACTGAGCCACAGCGGCTGGGCATCATGGTAGGCTTTTTGGACATAAAAATTGAGATTCTTGCATTGACATACCCAACACAAATTCACATGCCATTTTTAAAGAGTGCTTCACTTAAGAATGGTAAACTCCAGCAGGCAGGCTGAAAACTCCCCGAGTTAAACCTGAGAAAAAAATATCCCATATGTGTGTCTTGCTCGCCACACTGCACACGCATGCCCAACCAACTTTCAGACTCACAAGGGGAGGTCCTGACCCATAAGAGGAATCTCTGAGATACCTCAGTCTAAGCCTGAGTCTACACCACGCACAGAATAAGGCCCATGATTTTTGAAATTAGATGTGCCCTCACACCTCCATCCTGTCCCAAGGATTTCAAAGAGATCTCTGGACAGGTTTGCATGGATTGCTGGGGCTTGGGGGTAGGAGGGACAGCAGAGGAAGAATTGTGAGCCCCTGGGTTCTGGCTTGCATGTGGGGGTATATATGAGACAGGGGAGGAAGGGGTACGTTTTTATATGAATTCTGCAGTAAAAGAAAAATTGTTTTCAGTACACTTGGCTCATTTCTCTCTAACTCCTTTGATCTGCTAGAATGACTACTCACTCCTCTTTCAGCTGCTTCTAATTTTCCAACCTTGTCTCTCTGGCAGCAGATTCCTCCTCCAAGGTTCTTGTGTCTGAATCCAGGCCATTGTCCTGAACACGGGGTGCGCTCAGGGTACCCTCTTCCTCTGCGCTCTCTGCTCCTATCCCCATTGACTTCTTTCCAATGGCATTTTCTAACCAAGATTGATTTTGCCCCAATGACACCATCTTCTCTGCTGCCCTCCCACATGGCAGACTGTTTTTTTCTTTAAGAGTTCTGACTTGGGAAGCTAAGTTTTATATATTTTTTCTTTTTCTTTTTTTTTAAGTTTTATACTTTAAGCCCTGTGATCTTAAAAATGCTACATGACATTTCTGAATTCATAGGAATAAAGCTCAGAGACAGAATCTACATACTTCATCCTCCAATATGCCTACTTTCTAATCAAGTATGGAATCAGGGGCAGGGGGGTGAGGGCTCTCTGTACTGCTGTGTCTAACACAGACCTGGTCCTCAACAATGAACATTTGCTGACTGACTGAATAGCCTCAAAGCCCTGGAAGCTAGGAATAACCATGCCTTGCAGGATTGTTGCAAGAAATAAAGGAGAGCATTGCTTTATTCTATTCAGTAAATATTCATTGCTACATACAAATCACCAATCAGCACAGTGGGACACAGTGGACAGACAACACGTGTTAACGTGCTTTTCCCTTCCTTACCCCTTTCCATGACTCACTGTTGGCGAGTGCTCCGAGCTTCCTCTTCCTTCCCAGTGTCCATCCTGGCCTTGTGCTTCTCCACAAGCAAAGTAAGTCCATGTTCTCTGTCTGTGGTCAACCACAGGGAACCAACTTATCTGACACCTCGCTGTCATGGATCAAGGACCTGTTTTAACCCTCAGCAGTGCAACAGTGAGGTTGCATAGAGACTCTTCAACTTGGAGTTAGGATAGTGCATTGGTTTGAGTAGGTCTTTATGTTCATACGGAGATACTGCTACGGACTAAATTATATCCCATAAACAAAAAGGTTCAATTATTTGATTTCTAAGGTATTTCCTGTTTTAAAACCTAGAACCTACCTAACACTTAACTTCACAGAGTAGCTTATAATATTTTCTTTTTTTAAAAATAAATCTTTATTGTTCAGATTATTACAGTTCCTCTTTTTCCCCCCATAGCTCCCCTCCACCTGGTTCCCACCCCACCCTTTTCCTTTACCCACTCTCACTGTCCTAAACCATAGGTGTAAGATTTTTAATTCCAGTCTCTTCCCTCATCCCCCACACCCTTTTCCCCCCGAGAATTGTCAGTCCACTCCCTTTCTATGCCCCTGATTTTATTATATTCACCAGTTTATTCTGTTCATCAGATTTTTTATTCACTAGATTTTTAGATTCACTTGTTGATAGATATGTATTTATTGTTCATAATTTTTATCTTTACCTTTTTCTTCTTCTACCTCTTCTTAAAGAATAACTTTCAGCATTTCATATAATACTGGTTTGGTGGTGATAAACTCCTTTAGTTTTTTCTTATCTGTGAAGCTCTTTATCTGACCTTCAATTCTGAATGATAGCTTTGCTGGGTAAAGTAATCTTGGTTGTAGGTTCTTGCTATTCATCACTTTGAATATTTCTTGTCAGTTGAGAAATCAGCTGACAATCATATGGGTACTCCCTTGTAGGTAACTGTTTTTCTCTTGCTGCTTTTAATATTCTGTCTTTTGCTCTTGGCATTTTAATTATGATGTGTCTTGGTGTGGTCCTCTTTGGATTCCTTTTGTTCAGGGTTCTCTGCACTTCCTGGACTTGTAAGTCTATTTCTTTCACCAGGTAGGGGAAGTTTTCTGTCATTATTTCTTCCAATAGGTTTTCAATATCTTGCTCTCTCTCTTCTTCTGGCACCCTCATAATTCGGATGTTGGTATGCTTGAAGTTGTCCCAGAGGCTCCTTACACCATCTTCATATTTTTGGAGTCTTTTTTCTTTTTGCTTATCCAGTTGGGTGTTTTTTGCTTCTTCGTATTTCAAATCTTTGACTTGATTCTTGCGACCCTCTAGTCTGCTGTTGGATCTCTGTATATTATTCTTTATTTCAATCAGTATATACTTAATTTCTAGTTGGTCCTTTTTCATATCCTCGCGGGTCTCACTAAATTTATCGGCGGTTTCTAGAAAATTCTTGAAAAACCTTATAACCGTGGTTTTGAACTCTATATCCAGTCGTTTGCTTTCCTCCATTTCTGTCATTTGTGACCTGTTTCTTTGTCTCCACATTTTGGCTGCTTCCCTGAGTTGGTAGAGTGGCTTTGTGTGCTAGGTGTCCTATAGGGCCCAGTGGCTCAGTCTCCCCAGTTACCTGAGGTGGACACCCTTGGTGCACCCCTTTGTGGGCTGTGTGCACAGTCTTGTTGTAGTTAAGCCTTGATTGTTGTTGGTATCACTGGGAGGAATTGACCTCCAGGCCAATTGGCTGTGAGATTCAGCTTTGTCTACGATGGGAGATCTTCAGTGCTGGAGACACCCTTATGGGACAAGACTTGCTTCAGTGGGGCTTTGGTGCTCACTGAGTCTGCCCCTGAGTGTGTCCCTTATGGATTTGACTAGTTGTAATCTGGATGGTCCCACTCTGACCACTGGGTACACTGGCTCTTGGATCTCCAAGGAGGTGCTAATTTACCCTCTGCCTGAGGCCACCCAGCAGGAGCTATGTAGAGATCTGCAGATTCCTCCTCTTTGTTTGGGGTTTGGAGATGCCCAGATGAGGCCCAGCTGTGAAGCAATGCAAGCTGCTGTGGGGCCTTGGGCCTTCTTTTGGATGTTCTGGGTCTCTCTGACCCAGCTGCAGTTTGTTAGGTAATTTTAGATTGCAAAGGACCAGGCCATTCATATGCAAAAACCTCTGTGCACAGCTTGGGTGGGGCGGGGTCACAGGGGATCCACAAGGCAGAGCAAACAGCTGTGGCTGATCCTCAGCCCTGCCCTAAGAGGCCCCGGGTCTCAGTGTCCCGCAGTAATCGATAATTACTGCAAGCACCTCTGAGAGAAAGCTGCCTTCAAGTTCCACCCAATGTCAGACAGTCCAGTTTCTCCCCGTATGAGTCTGGGTCCCTAGAGTCTCGCCCAGAACTGGAGTTCCGAGCAGTCGGGAGCTCGTGTCTCCCTCCTGATTGAAAAGACAACCTCATACTCAGTTGCCAGCCCTTTCCGCTCACGTGCCTCCATACCTCCGCACTTTACTTCCGCAGCTCCGCCCCTCCACTGAGTCTCAGTGTGCTTTTCTCTTTCCTTCTAGTTGTAGAATTTCCACTCAGCCAGCCTTCCTGTGGTTCTGGATGATGTCCGTTTTGTCTTTTAGTTGTAGTTTTGAAGTGGTTGTGCGAGGCAGAAAGTTCAGGTGTTTACCTATGCCACCATCTTGGTTTCTCCTATAATATTTTCTTTTATTTCAAGTTTTACGTCTTTGCCTCAATAGAAAAATTTTTTATGACAGATATTTTTATATCCTTTGCATGCTCTTTAATAAAGAGATCAACTTCTTATACTTTGATTAGCAAAAGTAATAAAGAATATTTTAGATTTATATAGCAGCCTCTGGGCTTAAACATCAAAGATATTTTATTTGGTCAAGGTTCATTCAGTTTGGGGCATTTTGAAACTGATAACTTATTCCACATCTATGGAAATATTTGGGGGTGAATATATTTACTATATTATTTTACACTTAAAATCATACATTAAGACTAACCTTTATTTCACAGAGGGTTCTTGCATAAACATCAGCTTTATCATCCTGGAATTCATTTTATGAAAGACATGTGCCTTTCCTATAAAGTTCCATCCATTCTAAACAAGAACGTTTCCACATGGTGAGTCTAAAAATTAAGCATACTTGGCTCTGGGAAAGGTACTGTGTTAAATCCATAGCAGATAACATCAAGTACAATAAATAAAATGTATAAAACTTGAATCAAAGAAATCCACAAAGAAGTACAATCTCCCCTACAGCAGTGACTTCAGTCGGGCATCCCTGCCCACAGCCCCCGGCATCTTTGAGCCTCCCTCTCAGCCTTGCCAACCCCCTGGGGAGGCCACAGGAGACCAAGCTGTCTGTGATGGAGCCAAGCGCAGTGCCTGCCAGCTGGGTGACTGCTCTCTGCCCCATCACGATCTACTGTTCTGGTTCCATGGCCTTCTCCTGGGTTAAGGATGAAAAAGCATAGCCGACAGCTTGGAAGACAAACTTTGTGTGACTCACCCCAGTGCTGAGCTCCTGAGAGGTGACAGGCCAGTGCATCAGTTTCAATACAGGGAAGGAAAGTGAGACAAGGGTTCCTAGGAAGCCACACTGAAGTAACCGGAGTGCTCCGAGCATTCCGCCCAAGTTGTTTTCCATTAAAGGTAACTTTTGATACCATCCATCTTGACCTCCCTCTGCCTCTTGGGGCCGTTTATTTCTACATCTGTGATCTTTGTCCTATTGTAGTCCTGACAGTGATTTATCAAGATGTTAGACTTTTTTTTTTTTTTTTGCCATAGCTTGTTTTTCAAAGCTTACATCTCTGAAATGTCCAATGTCCAATCTACCCTGACTTTCTCAATAAGGTTTGTGGTACTCTGAAATTGTAAAAGTAAATATTAATTGAGTTATTATTATGCAATGGTAGAATGCATACAAAACCAGTTATTTCATTCAGAAATGTTGAGGCAGTGTTTTTCATCTCAAAGTGAATATTTGTCCTTAGTACATCATTCCGTTTTGGTTTTGTTCTCCCATAGTTGTTTGTATAAAATGGCTATTTCAATTTAGTTATTTGTTATATAATAAATTTTACTTGCTGACATATATATCATTATTTCTTGCTTATTTAACTCACTAGTGATATTTTCTACTAGCACTCATTGCTCAAATATTATTTTGATGTGCTCCTTTATTATTTTCAGCCTTATTTCCTACTGTATAAAAAATTTATTGCTTATCAAGTCTTTTCCAATATTTTAATTCAATAGCAATAAATTATTATTGGCTCAATAAAAATTCTATTTGTCTTAAATTGTCAACCAATATTAATTAAAAATAAAATTAAACAACTTAGAAAGAATGGGAGAGCGAATGATAACCAACTAATTTTAAAACAATACTATGCATTTTAAAAAGAAGTCTTGAGGGGATATTTAGACAAGAAAGAAAGAAAGAAAGAGTTCTTCGTATTTTGTGAACAACAGAAAGGACCAGGTAATCTTCAGAAACAGGTCAGTTTCATTTCTAGTTTCTGTGAATTGAAACCCTCTGGGAATTCCTGTTGTCTGTGTTCCTATTGTTATCAAACAGTCGTCCCAGACCTCCAGAAAGCTCTTTTCTTTCTGACTCCTGAGAGCAGGTAAGCATATTCTTCCCTGCATTTTAGGTCTTTACTTGAGTGATGATTTTACACTCACTGACTGTTTCTGTTTAACAGGAGTAATTGTTGGTGCTTGGGGGAAGACTAATACTTTAAATGACAGCTCACAATTATCTAAAAACATAATCCTTTGTTTTTTAAATATACTTTTATTGATTTCAGAGAGGAAGGGAGAGGGAGAGAGAGATGGAAACATCAGTGATGAGAGAGAATCATTGATCTGATCGAGCTTGCAACCTGGGCATGTGCCCTGACCAGGAAACATACTGTGACCTTCTGGCTCATAGGTCCATGCTGAACCACTGAGGCGCACCAGTGGGGTGAAAACACCCTTTATTGCTGCGGCTTCAATCATGTCAATGCATCCCACCAACTTTCCTTTAGTGCTACCATGTCCAAGACTGTCCGAGTTAGCATGAGAAGAAAAAGAGAAACAAGTAAAACACCGTCTTCTCAACACAATTATAATTGCTTACTTCTTTGTTTTAGGATATAAAAGTATAAATTTATTTAAAATATTTTCATGGTTTTTTTCTCAAGTAGCTAACAAGCAATTGACTTGTCATTAAACAACAGATGTTTTAGTGTGAAAATAAAAATGTGACAAAGGACCTTAAAATAAAAAATAGTGTAGCTACTCCTATTTCTCAGAGAGGGATAAATAATTTTATTCATACATATTTATAGCTGAATAAAATTATTACTTTTTCATAAATATAACAGTACAATTAGAAAACACCAAATTACTTTTGTTAGAGTATGCATAAGCAAACAAAAGATATATAATATAGTTCTACTCCTGAATAAAATGTGCCTCTTTAATAGCTTAGTAGATCATATTAATGCTACCTTTATAAAGAGAAATGTACATGCTCAAATTTAGGACAAACTTTCCCACTGAACAAAAAGAACAAAAGAATAGTATATGCAATCATTTTTTCATTAGTTGCTGTCTATGATCTTCATTTAAAGCAATCACATGGTTATAATAGTGAAAGGATTGCTGAAAGCATTGCTTCACTACAAATCTGACAGACTATACCTTCATATGTGAACAGCTTGTGCACGTCCCTAGTTTCTTTTACACAGCCTAATACAAATTTATGCGGCACTTCTAAATAGATCAGGAGAAAAATTGATCTGGAATTTACCTCAACATTATATGCCTCTCTCCAGAGTCCAGCTTAATAGGGTGAATTTGTGAGCTAGAAGTCCCTACCCTGCCACCTGCTTTGGTCTAGGACAGTGGTCGGCAAACTCATTAGTCAACAGAGCCAAATATCAACAGGACAACGATTGAAATTTCTTTTGAGAGCCAAATCTTTTAAACTTAAACTTCTTCTAATGCGACTTCTTCAAAATAGACTCACCCAGGCCGTGGTATTTTGTGAAAGAGCCACACTCAAGGGGCCAAAGAGCTGCATATGGCTCGCGAGCCGCAGTTTGTCAACCACGGGTCTAGGAGAAAAGATGTACCTAGCATTCACATCTTCACTTCTTAGACCCCACTCATTTAAACTGGTTCAAGGAAATCCTCAGAACCAGCTGAAAACATTAAAAAAAAAAAATTAAAAGAAACAAAGTTATTGAACTGTTTCACCTTTCCTAATGCTATATGAGAACCCAAATGCAAAAATTGTTTCACAGGATCTACAGATGGATTTATGTGCAAGAAGTATTGCCCTACGTTGATTTGAAGAGGGTGTCCAAGCAGGCTGAACTCTGAAGATCAGCCAGGTGCTAGGGAAAATCACATCCTTTAGTTCCACAGACAACATCACCAGGAAACATAAGAAACCACCATTCTACCATGTTGTTGAATGTGGATGACCTGCCCTAAGGATCAAAATGTTCCTTTCACCTCCCTCTCTGAGCCCCACATTTTGAAGGTGCTCTATAAGCTCTGAATCTGTGGTCCCTATCCAGGTTGGTGATTAGTACAGAACACAATAAGCTTTTCCTTTATGTTAAAACTACAAATCGTTACTAAAGGAGGAAAATTCAAGGATTATTCAAAACTATATACACTTTTCTTTTCCACTAGCCGTTCTATTATCCTATCTAATAAAGAGGGAATATGCAAATTGACCATCATGCCATCACAAAGATGGCAGCGCCCACAGCGGAGGTGGGATTTCTGTAACACAAGATGGCTGCACCCATAGCGGAGGCCGAGTTCCCGTAATGAGCCTTAACGAGCAATCAGCAGGGACCTGAGGCTGCGTGGTGCTGGGCCAGGGCAGGGGACCTGAGACTGCACCCCTGCCTGGTAGGGCTTGACAGGGGATCTCAGGCCATGCTTCCCACCCCGGCACCATGCCGGGGACTTCAGGCCTTGCCCCTCACCCGGCAGGGCCTGACGGGGGACCTCAGGCCATGCCCCCGGCCCAGTGAGGCTTGACGGGGGACCTCAAGGTACACCGCCCACTCCGCTGCTGTGCCGGAGGACCTCAGGCCATGCCCCCACCCCAGAGCCAGGGAACCTGAGCCTGTACCCCCTGCCTGGCAGGGCTTGATGGGGGACCTCAGGCCACATCTCCCACCCAGTGGGGCTTGACAGGGGACCTTAAGCCATGCCCCCTGCCCCAGCACTGGGCCAGGGGGCCTCAGGCCACACCCCCCACCCCGGTGCTGGGCAAGGGGACCTCAGGCTGCACCCCCCACCCTGGCGCTGGGCTGGGGGACCTCAGGCCACACTCCCCACTCCACAGGGCTTGACAGAGGACCTCAGGCCACACCACCCACCCAGCAGGGCTTGACAGGGGACCTCAGGCCATGCCCCAGCCCAGCGGGGCTTGATTGAGGACCTCAGGCTGCGCCACCTGCCCTGTCGCTGGGCCGAGGGACCTGAGGATGCACTGGGGGACCTAAGGCTGCACCTCCTGCCTGTCGTGTGCCAGGGGATCTGAGGCTGTGCCCCCCAACCTGCGGGGATTTGTGGGGGTCCTGAGGCTGCGTCCTCCAACTGGTGGGGCTTGACGGGGTACCTGAAACTGCACCCCCCGCCCAGCACCGGGCCAGGGGACCTGAGATTGCGCCCCCTGCCCAGTGGGGCTTGACAAGGGTGGGGCTGGCCAGGTCTGGATCTTGCCCAATAGGGGTGGGGCTGGCAGGGTCTGGGTCTCACATGATTTTGAGGTGCTGCGGATGGGTGGGGACTTGACTCTGGGTCCCGTGGCGCACCCCAGACTCTGACAGGAAGAAGATTTTCATATACATTTTACTAATTTTCTTTCATCTCTGACACTTCTATTATAGAGAAAGGGCAAATAGCAATATTAAAATATTTCCTCTAATTAATCTCCTTTTAATGTGTACGAATTTTGTGCACTGGGCCACTAGTTTATGATGACTAGATTAAACTGCAGAGTTTTTGCTGTAGTGAATGAGGGAGTGTAATACATTGGGAATAATATAGACTATGAAATCTAATATTTCACGGGTTCTATCACTAAGTGGCTATGTAATCTTGAACAAGGTGTTCAATCTTCCCAAACTTTATCAAAATCACCAAAAAGAATTTAGTAACAATTTAAAAAAACATGTAACAAAACTTTAAAAAAATATTTTTTTTTATTGATTCCAGAGAGAGAGAGAGGGAGTGAGAGAGAAACATCAACCTGCTGCCTCCTGCATACCCCTTACTGGGGATCAAGCCCTCAACCTGTGCATGTGCCCTGACTGAGAATCTAACAAGCAACCCCTTGGTGCATGGGACAACACTCAACCAACTCAGCCATACCAGCCAGGGCAGTAACACATCACTCTTCACTAGACTATGAAGGTGTATTGGCATGAAACACTCAAATGGCATTGCTTTTTAGACATTCATGAATAGGTGGTTGGCTTTACTATGAAAAATGCATGTCATTGGCACAAAGTCTATTGAGCAGCTTTTCTCTAGACCAGTGGTTCTCAACCTTTCTAATGCCCAACCCTTTAATACAGTTCCTCATGTTGTGGTGACCCCCAGCCATAAAATTATTTTCGTTGCTACTTCATAACTGTAATTTTGCTACTGTTATGAATCGTAATGTAAATATCTGTGTTTTCTGATGGTCTTAGGCTTTACAGCAGCGGTTCTCAACCTGTTGCGACCCACAGGTTGAGAACTGCTAGCAGGGTCGCCTAAGACCATCGGAAAACACAGATATTTACATTACGATTCATTAACAGTAGCAAAATTACAGTTATGAAGTAGCAACGAAAATAATTTTATGGCTGGGGGTCACCACAACATGAGGAACTGTATTAAAGGGTCACGGCATTAGAAAGGTTGAGAACCACTGCTCTAGACAAATACATGGGAATGTTGAAGGCTGGCAATGACATGACAAAAGACAGTTTATTGTTCATCAGATTCCATAGATTCACTGCAGAATTGGTCTCTTCACATGGATTTACTGCTGCTTCAGAGGCAACGTGGTGCCAAGGTCCTGGGAAGAGGCTGTTCCTTAGAACCCCTTGCTTTCAATTGCAATTTTGCTCTGCTCCTGATTTAATCCGTGTCACTTTCAAATTACTTCATTGCTTAAGTGATGCTTTCCTCTTATAGTATTGTGAAAATAATACCAAATCTGTGTGCGCATGTGGAGTTCAAAAGCAATGATGTATGTGCAGTGCCTACTACTGTCCCGTTCTCCCTTTCTGCTCCTGTTTTTGGATGGCCAGGAGGAAGCTGTATCTAGGGAGAAAGTTGGTGCATAAAAACCTCACCTCTGGCCACACCTGCAAACCTGGGTGTGCACTTATCTGACATTCTGAGTCCTCAGAACTGAGCGGCTTCCTGTAATACTACTTACTTAGGAGTAGGGCAGCTCATAACATCTGCAGGGCTTGAGAAATTGTCCGGTTATAGCATTTTTAGGTATACTCGTTTTGGGGGAAACTACAATTATCTCAAAAACCCCTCAGAGACTTAAACATTGTCCACAAAATGATATTTTATAATTATTATATTTAGAATATCTCTCTAGTGATTTGGCTTTCAGAAAGATCTCAGATGAGAAGAGACTAGAATTAGATGCCAAAGACAAAAGACATTTTGTGAAGGTAAAATGTTCTCAATGCTCTCATTCCTAAGCCAGGATGCATAATCCACATATCCTATATAATAAAGAGGTAATATGCAAATTAACCCCCACGCCATCATAAGATGGCTGCACCCACAGCAGAGACAGGGTTCCCATAACACAAGATGGCTGTGCCCACAGCGGAGGCGGGGTTCCCATAATGAGCAGTCAGCAGGGACCTGATGCCGCGTGGCATTCAGCAGGGGTGAGGGACCTGAAGCTGCGCCTCCCTGCCTGGCAGGGCTTGACTGGGGACCTCAGGCTGTGCCCCACACCTGGCAGGGCTTGACTGGGGACCTCAGGCTGCACTCCCCTACCCCGGCGCTGGCCCGGGGGACCTCAGGCCATACCCCCTGCCCAGCAGGCTTGATGGTTGACCTCAGGCCATGCCCCATGCTGGCAAAGCTTGAAGGGTTACCTCAAGGCATGCTCCCAGCCCTGGTGCCAGGCCAGGAGAACTCAGGCCGTGCCCCCCACCCCAGCGCCAGGTTGGGGGACTTTAGAGTGCGCGGGGGGACCTGAGGCTATGCCCCCTGCCCAGCGTGCACCAGGGGACCTGAGGCTGTGTCCCCCACCTGGCAGGGCTTGACGGGGGACCTGAGGCTGCACCCCCCCCAACCAGCACCGGGCCAGGGAACCTCAGGCTGCACCCCCTGCCCGGCGGGGCTTGATGGTGGGACCAGCCGGGTCTGGATCTCGGCCAATGGAGGTAGGGCCAGCTGGGTCTGGGTCTCGGCCAATGGAGGTGGGGCCAGCTGGGTCTGGGTCTCGCGCAATTTCGAGGGGTAAGCAGGTGGGTGGGGACTTGACTGGGTCCTGCAGTGCACCCCAGACACTGACAGGAGGAAGATTTTCATATACATTTTACTAATTTTCTTTCATCTCTGACACTTCTATTAAGAGAAAGGGCAAATAGCAATAATAAAATATTTCCTCTAATTAATTCCCTTTTAATGTGCACAAATTTCATGTACCGAGCTGCTAGTATTTATATAGAGAGTGTCCTGCTCAGTCTATGCTACTAGTATTGTGCATTATACTGATTTTATTTCCATATACCTGCCAGGACACTGACATGACAGGCACTTGAGGTCAGGGTCTCGTTCACTTCTGAATTCCCAAGACCTAGCATCTGAAAAGGTTCTAAAGCAGAATGAGCCAAAACCGGTTTGGCTCAGTGGATAGAGCGTCGGCCTGTGGACTGAAAGGTCCCAGGTTCGATTCCGGTCAAGGGCACGTAACTGGGTTGCGGGCACATCCCCAGTAGGAGGTGTGCAGGAGGCGGCTGATCGATGTTTCTCTCTCATCGATGTTTCTATCTCTCTATCCCTCTTCCTTCCTCTCTGTAAAAAATCAATAAAATATATTTAAAAAAAAATAAAATAAAGCAGAATGAATGGGTGGATCGTCCGTACTGCTGGCTCTCACTTTCTTGTTCAATCGGTAGGCTGTGCTAACTGATCAAGCAGAGTCACCCTCTCCCTCACCTGGCCCTTCTCTGATGTCTCTTGCATCCCTCTCTCCTTCCTCAGTCAACATGAAAACTTGCTCATTAACTAAATCTTCTTCAAGCCTCTTTGTCAATAACTATATCCTTTTGGTGGGTAAACCTCAGACCATTCCACAAAAGTAGACTTTGTCCCCAAGATTTCTTTTGTGTGAGTAGCAACTCAGGCAAACTAGTTTACTGGCAAAGTAAACATAACTTACAAAACAAGTGAGTTTTTGTTTGTTTGAGACAAACTGCCTAAAGCCAGAATGAATAAAAATCAATAAATAATATATCCTGGTCAGCCCAGCTTGGACCTAGTTTTCGGGTAAAAAAAAAAAAAATTCTACCATCCTCCTCCACAGGAGTTTAATTCCAGGAGGAAAAAAGAAGCAGGTATATATTATTTATGTTAAAAGAAAGAAGTGTTGATATCAGTTATGTGAACATTGGTTTACAATAATGTAAATAAATCATGACATATGTCTAGTTGGCGAATTTTATCAGCTATAAAAGGAAGAGAATATTAAAAATGAAATTGGCATTCGCTCATGCATTCACTCATTACATGACTAGTTATTGAATACCATCTGGTGCCAAGAACTGTTTTAGGCACTGGGGATATGTCAACATTTTCCCAATGACTTATATACCTGGGGTATATCATTATTAATGCAAATTGCCTTCCATAGAAGAAAAACATTATAGTGTATTAATTCCGCAATTTCCCCCAAGCTCTCCATTTTGGAATCCTCTCTTGCTGCATACATCCAAGGACTGACTGACTATGTGTTCACAACACCTATCACTTTTTAAAAAATATATAATTTTATTTATTTCAGAGAGGAAGAAAGAGGGAGGGAGAGATAGAAACATCAATGATGCGAGAGAATCATTGATTGGTTGCCTCCTGCATGACCCACACTGGGGATTGTGTCAGCAAATAGGCATGTGCCCTGACTGTGAATCGAACCATGACCTCCTGGTTCATAGGTTGATGCTTAAGCACTGAGCCATGCCAGCCAGGCCCTATCACTTATTTTTTATTCCAATGGCTACAACTCTAGTTCAAGTTCAGAAAAAATTATAAACTTCTTCCACCCGTTCCCTTGTATTCAGATTCTTTGGCAACTATTATGAAACCACCAGTCTTATTGTTCTGCAATAAACCAGACAGACTTTGTGCTAAGTTCTATGGCATGCAAGATTAATGGGAAGATTTTTGTTCACCGAGTTTATAACTGAGATCAAGAAGACAGCTATCTACACCCAAGTAACTAGAATTAAAGATATGGTTTTTAAGAATCATAAAAGAAAGAGAAAAAAAGTGTATCATAGTACTAAAAAAACACCACACAGAATGTTTTATTATGTTGGTTCTATTCAAAAACTTCAATGGCTTTCTCTGGAAAGAAGTTACAACTGCTCAACTGACATTACATTCCTTTCATGCATTTTCCTAGTTTACTATTCCAATCTTATCTCTCGTCAGTCTCCTAGATTAAATATATGCTCTGGCAAAACCAAGCCTTTAGTGATTGCCAAGTATATTTTGTGCTTTTCTGCCTTCACATTTTGTACCTCTTCTTCTAGTTCCCTTAAAGACCCTGTCAAAAATCTCACTTCCCTCACTAATTCTCTGTGCTTACCTCATATAAGCCCTAGGAAAGTAAATTTCTTTTACATTTACGATAGAATAATTACATTCTGGCTTCTATGAGTTACATGGTCTCTCTCTCTCTCTCTCTCTCTCTCTCTCTTTCTCTCTCTCTCTCTCTCTCTCTCTCTCTCTCTCTCTCTCTCTCACACACACACACACACACACACACACACACACACACACACACACACACACAGCATCTCTCTCCATCCACTAGTATTTAGCAAAGTGCTGTGCAGAAAGTAGGTACTTAATAAATATTTAATTTCTTGACTGACATGTTTTCTTGACCAGTTTTCCTGGATTTGCCTTAAAAACTTCTTTTAAAAATAATATCTTATCACCATATTCTCCCTCCTTGCCTTCACTGTCGCCCGCAGGCTATAATTTCAACCTGGATGTGACCGACATCTTCAGGCACGCTCCATCACCTTTAACGTTTCCATTTCCTTTGAACGTCTTCCATGACTTATTCCCTTTCCTTTCTTTTCCCCTAGATGACAGTGGCTTATGCTTCACATTTTCATTTGCATTCAGGAGCCATCCTTTCTGACTCAGTTGGCACTTACTTAAAGGATTTGCCTTCATTGAAGGAAGCCTGCACAGAATCTAGTCTCTGAGTTAAAATGCTAACTGTTCCTTTCTCTTAATGCCTGCTTTCATTGTAACATTAATTCCTTACACATATAAAACCAATACATGTGGCATCAGCTTAAACTAGAACGTGTGCTCTGTTCATACTTGAACAAGTCTCAATTACAGTCTATACGGCAGATTTGCTTGTTTTCATTGAACTTTCAGCTAATTGATTATACACTTTTCTACAAATGGTGGTGTTATTTTCACTTCATTATTTCCACTCAATTTACCACTGCTAAATTCTCCATCAAAATAAAAGGAATCTTTCAACTATGCAGTTTTCTGTTAATCGTGTGTGTGTGTGTGTGTGTGTGTTTAATATAGTTCACATACAGAAAAGTCCCCAAAACAAAATGCAGAGCTCAACAGGTTACCCCAAAGCAAACACTGTGTTACAACTGGTCCAAAAAGAAAATATTTCAGCATCAAGGAAATCCCCTTCATGCCCTTTCTAGTCACTATTCATTGCTTTCCAACAAAGGTAATCAGAATATTTGCTTTTCTTGGTAGCTTTAGGTCTCAAACATGTTCACTAAATACTATAGTTTAAATGGAATTATACAACACGAGATTCTGAACTTTTGTAGCAGGCCTCTTTTCCGCCCAACATTATAATTGTGACAGCCATTCATTATCTTGAGTATAACGATTGCTCATTCATATGCAATTTTATTCTATAATATTCTATTGATAAACAGAACACAATATATTCATCCAATTCTACAGCCTAAACATCTTGGGACATTTTGGCTGTTTTCTGTTTTTTAGCTTACAAATAATACCATTATGAAAATTTTTATCATTCTCTTTCAGACGTGCAGTTTGTTGAATATATACTTGGGAATAGAATTGTTGGATTATAAACTCTACACATGTTCAGCTTTGGTAGATACTGCCAAACAGTTTTGCAAGACGTGCATACCAATGTAAATAGTCCCACCAACAGCGGAGGAAGTTAACACTTGTTCCAGATCCTTGTGAACATTGGTTGTTGTCATTCTTTTCATTTTTACTAATTCTGGATGCCGGGATATGTGTGTGTGTGTGGGGGGGGGGGGGGGGTGGTGTGATGGTATCTAGTTGAACTTTTCATATGCATTTTCCTGGTGACTAATAAAATTGAGCATCTATTCATGCATTTATTCACTGTTTGAATATCCACTGCTAAATGATTATGTTTTTGCCTCTCTGATTTGGTTTTCTGTCTTTCCCTGGACATAGGTCACTTGTCAGTTAAATGTAGCTTGCCTTTTAAATCTTACCCTCTCTTTTGATGAAGAAAAGGTCATAATTTTAATGTCAAAGTTAACATATTTCCTTTCTGCTTATTGATTTTTTGTTTCTTTTAAGAAGGGACATGCTGGTTTCACGGGGATCTTCTCTTTATGATTTGTGTTTCTCATTTAGATCAAAAATCCACCTGGAACTGGTTTTAGTGTATGGTGTATGAGTTGTTAACACCTGTGTGGTTTTGTTTCTGTTTAGCTGTCTATTGCTCCATCAATACAATGCAACATTAATTTCTGTAACTTTATTGTATTTTGATATCCAGTAGAACAAACCTTCACACCCTGTTATTCACTTGAAAGAGTCTTAGTTTCTCTTGCCACCTGCTTTTTCATATGATTTTTAGAATTAGCTTGTCAATTTTCACAAATATCTTGTTGGAAATTGGGATAACAATAAATGTATTTGGAGAAGAACTGATATCTTTAAATATTATGACTTTTAATGGCATAAATCTGGACTATCCCTCAACTTACTTGAGGTTTCCATTTCTTTCAAAGTCTTATAGGCTGTGTGTTTTTGCAAAGAGATCTGATACATTTTTTTAAATTTAAGGATAGTTATTTGATATACTTGATAATATTTCAAATGCTTACTTTTTCCAAAATTTATTTTCTATTAGTTTCTAGTACTTAAAAATGCAATTAAATTTTTGTATATCAACTTCATATCCAGTAACCTATTAAACTCTTCTAATAGTTACTTTACAAAATAGATTCTCTACACAGTAATATCATCTACAATACAGTTTTCTTTCCAATCTTTCTGCTTTTATTACATTTTCTTTCTTTGCCTCACTAAGTCAGACCACCAGTATAGAATGCCAGACAAATTGACCACCTTATCATTCCCAACCCCAAAGGCAATGTTTTAGGATTTCACCATTAAATCTATATATTTTTGTCAACTTTATCAGATTAAGGAAATTTAAACTCAGTGCTGAATGACTGGGCTATGGCCTGGAGATCTAGAATGGATTCAAAATAGGAATTAAGGGCATGAATGCAATGAAAACACTGCCTGGGTGAGGGGAGGGGCTTTAAGAGAGAAACCGAGCCCAAAGTTGCAGACTCCATCCCCAGTGGGGGGCATACAGGAGGCAGCTGATTAATGATTCTCTCTCATAACTGATGTTTCTCTTCCTCTCCCTTCCTCTCTGAAATCAATAAAAATATTTTTTAAAAAGAGAGAGAGAAATGAAAGAGAGTGACTGAAAGGATTTTGTTCCTGCCTCCTGCCAGAGTGGAATTGCAGGGTGGAGATGCCCAAGGTGATGAAGTGCTCTGTCTGCAGACCAGAGGATAAAAAGAATTCTGCCTGGCTTCTCTGGGAATTTCCACGGTCCTCTAAATCTATGGCATCACCTCACATGAGCAAGAAGTGTGTCAGGAGAGCTCCCACAGAGGGAGGCCGGGCAGATCTCTTTGCCACTGGGGATCCCTAGGTTTAGAGTGTGAAAAGATGTGCTAAAGCTGCTGGGCTCTGTGAATGGGGTGAGAATAGTGGCTGAGACGTGAGTCGGTGTTTTTCCCAGAGTATGATAGCAGCATGGAGCTAGAGATCTAAAACAGTCAAAGGATCAGCCCACGAAGTGCCAGAGCCAGACATAGTGTCCTATGACAGCGCTAGGCTTGGGGTTAAAGGACCAGCAAGAGAGATAAACCGGCTGAGCTGCTCGAAAGTGGTCATCACGGCTGCCCGAGAGAAGCTAATAAACTACGTTACGAGTGGAAGACGAGAAGAAATAAGACATCCCCACGGCAGCCCCAGGAAAGCAGGAGGCCCACCTGTCCTGTTTCTCTCCTCGTGATCTTACCTAGATTTCCACTTTGAGCCCTGGTGCTGTCCCCACGAGGTGTGAGGCAGAGGAGAGGGTTGGAGGAATACGTAAGCACTCAGCTAGGAGCTCAGTCTAGAGAAAAGCACCATTCAGGGAGGACACTTTGAAGGAAAGAAACTGCGTGAGTCTTCCCAGATAATTTGGATAAGTGGAACCAATTTACAAGGCATCTGTTAAAATTCTCTTTGCTGACTTATACTTCTGTGGGATGTCATCGATCTTTACTGAAAACTGCTATAATAAAGTTCTGAGAAATTCATCATTGTTTCTGAGAAATTCATCATTGTTTCTGCTAAGAGAGGGTTGTTAGGGACATTTTTTGTTATTAAATTACTCATTGTTCCCTTTATGAGCACCCTCAGGAAAGATTCCTGTGTGGACTTAAAACAAAGAATAACTTCTGAAAAATGTCTCTTCCCCCCACCCATTTCTATATTGACATTTTGAATTCTGAAATTGACTAGATTTTTTTTTTATATTTGCCACTGGAAAACTTAGAGATAATTTTGTGACCCACCAGTAGCAAGGTATTAACATTTTACAGTATCCATTTTAAAAAGCTACTTATTATGAAAACTATATTCAAACATATAAAAAGGAGAGAGGATAGTATCTTGACCCTCCATTTACCTAACAGTCAAGTCAACAAGGGTACCAGTAACAGCCACACACGTTTCATCTACATTCCACCCACCTCCCACGTCACTGGACTATTTGGAAGTAATTCCCAGACATCATGTCACTTTATCTACATTTATTTCAGAATCCCTCTCGAAAGAATTCAACCAGGGAACTTCCACTTGTACTGGCGATGTAGCAAGTTGTAATACAACGTGGCTCTCATTCTAATATGAAGAACAAACTACATTCTCTGTAAAACCACAGACAATAGTGCCGTGAGGCCTCGGGAGTGGATAAGAGTGGATAGGAGGGGGTCAGTGTGGGAATGGGACATCTTTCATACTTTCAACAATAAAATAATAATTTAAACAATAATTTAAAAATTATATCTCAGCATGCAAAGTAGCCTAAATAAAATGAAATCTAGAGAATGGTAAATGACATTAAAATCTAAAATGGTCCCTTTAGGGGCATAGACATCCAAGTTTGCTTTCATTTTTGGCAGAGCAGTGGGAAAAAGGAGGAGGAGGAGGAAGAGGAAGAGGAGGAGGAGGAGGAGGAGAAGGAGAAGAAGAAGAAGAAGAAGAAGAAGAAGAAGAAGAAGAAGAAGAAGAAGAAGAAGAAGAAGAGAAGAGGAGGAGGAGGAGGAGGAGGAGGAGGAGGAGGAGGAGGAGGAGGAGGAGGAGGAGGAGGAGGAGGGGAGGAGGAGGAGGAGGAGGAGGAGGAGGAGGAGGAGGAGGAGGAGGAGAAGAAGAGGAGGAGGAGGAGGAGGAGGAGGAGGAGGAGGAGGAGGAGGAGGAGGAGAAGAAGAGGAGGAGGAGGAGGAGGAGGAGGAGGAGGAGGAGGAGGAGGAGGAGGAGGAAGGAGAAAGCACACTATATACTTGGTGAAAATAAATCAGCGTATGACTTACTAAATTGTTTAAGGCTCAGTATGATCTGGTGTGGTGGTTTAGAATCCCTGAAAGCCCTAGCCCACAAGAGTTAGGCTCACCTGTCAATCCCTGCCCATGGTTCTTCATCAGGTGCTCATGTGGAGGACTGAGTGGCAGGAGAGCTGAGAAAGCATCCGAGGCGTGAGTGACAGGTCACCACAGCATTGGGATGAGCGGGAGGGCTGAGAGGGTTCCCTCCGAACACCCTGGCTCTGCTGAAGGCTGAGGGCAAGACGAAAGAACTGAGAAAAACTCCTAGAGTCCAGTGGTCGGCAAACTCATTAGTCAACAGAGCCAAATATCAGCAGTACAACGATTGAAATTTCTTTTGAGAGCCAAATTTTTTAAACTTAAACTTCTTCTAACGCCACTTCTTCAAAATAGACTCGCCCAGGCCATAGTATTTTGTGGAAGAGCCACACTCAAGGGGCCAAAGAGCCGCATGTGGCTCGCAAGCTGCAGTTTGCCAACCACGGCTCTACACAATTAGATTTCAATTCCTGCTAAGAGGAAGGTTCTGATCCTGCCCACCAGGACCTGAACTCTTAGCAGAGTAACAACAAATTCCAGACCCAGAGGGGGTCCACTCAGCTACCACTACACCCTCTTCACTAACCCTGGAGCTGGACAGAAGGCGAGCACCTTGACTTCAGGTTTTACTGATACTTTATACATAATGTCTGACATACAATAAAACATTATGAGGCACCATGAAGAAGCAATAAAAAAAAAGACCATTACCAAGTGAGGGTATAGAGCAGACCTAAAATGGCCCAGATGTTGGAACTATCAGAGTGTCTTTAAAAATGATAAATATGGCTGGTGTGGCTCAGTGGTTGAGCATTGTCCCATGCACCAAGAGGTCGCAGGTTCGATTCCTGGTCAGGGCAGGCTTGATCCCCAGTAGGGGGTGGGCAGGAGATAGCAGATGGATGCCTCGATCTCACTGATGTTTCCATCTTTCTCTCCATCTCCCTTCCTCTCTGAACTCAATAAAACACAGTTTTAAAAAGTGATAAATATGGTAAAAGGAGAGAGTGGACAATGTGAACATATGGTCAGTTTCAGCAAAGATCAAAACTAAGCAAGTTTTAGAAAGCCAAATGGAAGCGCTCCAAATGAACAATGCATATCAGAGAGAAAACGTAAAACATAACCAAGAAAACCATTATCATGCTAAAACATTAATAATTCCTTAGTAGCATCAAATATACAGTCAACAATCACATAGCCCCAGTGTGTTATCAGATTTTTTTACAGGTTGTTCAAATTAAGTTTTATACATTGACATTGTTTGGTTTGGCTTTTAAGGATATTTAATAGTTTCTCTTTGCAAAGTCTTAGATGAAAAAGCTGGATTTTGCTAATTCATCTCTATGCTATCATTTAACATGTACATGTTCCTCTGTCCCGTGTCATTCCTGTAAACTGGCAGTTAGATTGAGGTACTTAGTCAATTTCAATCTTTTGAAGATAAGACTTTATAGGCAGTGCCGTATATTTCCACTGTGATCCTTTTAATTCTTTTTCTGGGAGAGTATTTTGTGTTTCTTTGTTACTAACTCACATTTATATGTCCTCAGTAAAACTAATTTAAAAAGTTACCTATTCAAGTCAATTTCAGTTTGTTGTTTAACTCTTTTTAAAAAAAAATTTATGCCAGAAAATTTTTGGACTTTTTTTTTAATATTATTTTCAGTGGCTTAGTAAGTTTGGCTGATTTGAATAAATAAACTTGTGGCTTTTTCATTGTGTGGTTCCTTTTTAGATTTCCTTTTGAGGTTACAGCTCTGCTCCCTTGTACATTTTCCATTGCATTTCTACAGAGAAATGATCAGTCGCCCTCACAAGCTACACTTCCTGCTGAGCGAATGGTCCCCTGGGGCTCGCAGAGTCTGTGCTAAAAAGACATCTGATGACTTTCAGTGGCGAGTGCCTCAGGACCTGCCACCCTTCGGTACGGCCTCCATCTGTGCAGTCACTGCTCCGCTGCCAGTGCCAGGGCGAGACCTCACCGTCAGCACGCCAGAACCAGGGGGCGGTCCTGCTCCTTGCCTCCGAGGCACTCACAGACAGGGGCACGGTCTAAGAAGGCAGGGGCACAGTACAATACATTCCTCCTCTTTAGTCTCAGAGGAAAGAGTCAGGAAATGATTTCGGCTGTAAACATTTTGATTTGTTCATTAGCATTCCCATTGCATTCAGCGGAAAAACACATGCTCCTCGTAAATCTGTGCTTCTAAATTTGGGCAAATAAAGATGCTTTGTTTCATCTTTCTGTGCATCGGAACACTAGAAACTCTCCATCCAGTAGGCATAGAGGGCAACCCTCCCCTAGCAGACTGGCATTTAGATGAGAGCGCAAATGGCCAGTCTTGTAAGATTAGCAGAGGAGAAAGGAGGGAGATAAAATAGCTACCTACACACAGTGCTATCTGTTATTGATAAAGCCTCGGAATAATTTATTTAAGCCAGTGATATTAAATCTTGAATAAATTCAAACTTGCTGATCATCCGGACTTCCATCTCCAGGGCATCAGCACGGATATGGCTGAGGTGCCCGTCCTCCCGTTCTGTGGGCCGATGACCTTTAACAATCGCTTCGGAAGCCTCAGCTCCCTCAGAGCTTTTTGGTTGTTATTTCTACTTACTTGGAATAAAAATGTCAGAGCTGGAGAATGAGAATAAAAAGGGTGCCCACAAGAAAGGCTACTGGGGAGAATGAAGCAGCAGAACCATTTAAAAAGGTGCTTTTTAAAAATAATCTTCTCCTGAGGATATGGTTTTATTGATTTTAGGAGAGAAAGGGGGGGGGGGGGAGGAGAGAGAGAGAGAGAGAGAGAGAGAGAGAGAGAGAGAGAGAGAGAGAGAGAAAGAGAGAGAGATGTATGTGAGAGAAACATGGATTGGTTGCTCCCTGACAGGGTTTGAATCTGCAGCCTGGGTATGTGCCAGTCCAGGAATTGAACCTACAACCTTTTGGTGTATGGGATGATGCTCCAACCAACTGAGACACCCGGCCAGGGCAAGAAAGTTGCATTTTTTATTACAATTGTATTATCAGTTTAACACTAAAAGTCCTATAATGTGCCTCTATGTGTGCAATATACACGTAGGTGACATAATAAGATGAATACAATGTAATCATCTCTTTAGAAGTGCTTTCTACAGACTGCCTAGTTTCCTGAGCAGCTTCTTTTGTTTCTATTCCTGTGCATCCCTTCAGGGTCAGGGGGCAGCATATTAGTACTAGAGTGGCCCTCAGCAGGTTCTCAGGTCAAATTTTCAAAATCAAAACCTGGCCCACCACATTAGCGATGCTAACTCGGGCAGCTATTAACTCTTTTGTGTAGGTTATTCTTATCCTAAAAAAAAAAATGATAATACCTATACACACTTCATGAGGCTGCAAAAATCAATGATATTTATATAAATGGGCATATTAACCTTCCTATTTTAGGAAAAGAAAACTCACACACAAGAGTTTAATAGCTGTCCAAGTCCACAGTTTATCTAATCAAAAATTACACATACTTATATGTGATTTGAATTAATCAGGTATCTAAAGTGGACTAGACCACGCCGCCAGCTGTTTGGACTCCCGTTGTGATGGATAAAATGTCATGAATTGGAATCTCATACATTATGATTTAACTGAAAACTCAATCCTTGAGTCTAATGTGGCCTCTGTTTCCCCGTTTGTAAAGTGAGGACAATATTTCCTATTAGAGAGTTGTTGTGAATATTAAAGGTGATCATTTATAAAGTTCCTACCATACAGTAGGTACTTAACAAATATTACCGGCTTCTTTCTCCTCTCCTTTAACTGTCAATGATTTGGTACTACAAAAATTGTCCTGCCATAAAAATGTTCACCATGACATAACTACAGGACTCAGACACAAAACCTTAAGAACCTGAAGTTCACGTCTTTGGCTATGATCCTGAAATCCTTATTTTTGCCTTCGGTACATCCTAAGTGCATTTAATTCTCATAGAGGGACACCTGATCACTGCTTCGACAGAGAATCGGAAGTGTCATTGCCCTCAGAAAACCAGTGTGCTGTGTTTTAGTCCTCGGTGCTGCGTGGCTGAAAACGTGGCTTTTCTGCTACTGGAGTCTTGAAATTTTTCTTTGTTTACAGGAATTGTTCTTAAACGGTTCACCATTCCCTCCCATACAGGGGTCCATGTCTTGATCCATTTGTCTTGCCTGTGGGGATCCAAATCGAAAGGCAAGCCCCGTGACCACTTTGGAGTTCTGCACATGCACATGTAAGTATGCATACAAGCTTTGACAATGATGTTATTTTTTTAAACTATAAAGACTTAAATAAATTGTCCAAAGCCTCTATTGCCATAGTAAAACCAACCATTTTTAAAGAAAACTGAATGCATATTATGTGTTTTTAAATATTTCAAACAATTATCTTAAAGTAAACTTACCACGTCTCCTCCACTAAACTTTTAGTTCATAGTTTCATTCTTTCTTTAAAGGTGTGATTCTGTGAAACTACTGATATAAATATAAGCTTTGCAATGGTCAGTTTAAAATACTGAATAATATTTTGTTTAGTATTCCTATTGAAAATTTCAGCAGCAGATTTCTTTCACTCCATTGTAAGAGAATTAAATTTCATAAACATTTGTTTTAATGCATTAATACATATAGACCATCACCCCCATTTTAAAACTCAGTTTTAAATACTCTTCCTTGGTGCCTAGCCTGAAGTCTTCGATTCTTGCTTGACAAGTAATAAACAGATAATACAATCTTTAAGTACTTGGTGAAAACTATTTTCCTCTCTGAAAAAACTGCATCTTTTTATTGGCTTCAGAAAAAAATGAGTGCTCCCCTTTCATAAGCATTTATCAACAGTACTAGTTTCTTGACATTTTATTCATTAGTTTTTGATCAATATTTTTCTAGTATATTTATATGATAGCACTCTAGCATAAAACTATTATTATTTAAAGTCTAGTTTTGTATTAAAATATACTTACCTTTGAAATGAGGAAAATAGAATATAGATTTTTACAGAGAAATGTGCACTATGCTTTATGATATAAACTAAGAAAAATACATGCTATAATTTTAATTTTTATAGTAATAATGCAAATTAAATTTAAAAGAAGACTTACAAAATGTAAAGAGCTCTCTAATTTTATTATAATTGCTCAGTATTAAATATTACTTTTCATAGTTATATTTCATCTTTGGTCAGAATATATAAAGACATATTACACAGCACTATAATTGGAAATGCTTGATATTGTGATGCTATATGCATATTTTAAAATGCTGGGAATTTAACAGAAGTTTGTTAACGATAAACTAGTAATCTATACTAATAATAGAGGAATATGCAAATTGGTTGGGACACCTCACACAATGATCAAACAGCAGGCTGCATAGGGCGACCAGGCCAGCAGCAGGGGGAAGTGAGAAGTGACCAGGAGGGCAGGGGCGGAAGGTATGGGCGATCAGGCCAGCAGGCAGAGGAGGTTAGGGGTGATCAGGCTGGCAGTGGGGGACAGTTAGGGGTGACCAGGCCAGCAGGGGGGCAGTTAGGGGCAATCAGGCCAGCAGGCAGAGGCCATTAGGGGCAATCAGGAAGGCAGGCAGGTGAGCAGTTAGGAGCCAGCGGTCCCAGATTGTGCGAGGGATGTCTGACTGCCAGTTTAGGCCCAATCCTGGGGGTCAGGCCTAAACTGGCAGTCAGATATCCCCCGAAAGGTCCCAGATTGGAGAGGGTGAAGGCTGGGCTGAGGGGACCCCCTCTCCCATGCACGAATTTTGTGCACTGGGCCTCTAGTAATGGGAATAAACACCACTGAAGAAATGCCTTACAATATCAGACTTTGGGACAACTGAGTCAGTCAGATAATGTATCTACCTTTAGCCAGACAATTTTGGGTGAGAAGTTTTGTCTGAATTGAATCCATGGTACAGCTTGGCTATATCTAAAAATCAGGAATGCTTTCCCAGATTTATATCTCTGAGACCACTTTTCCACTTCAATCCAAATGGAGTTCACCAAACTCATTATTTTGACCAATTCTGGTTGTGTTTATTTTGCAAATCTGTGTCCAGAAGTAATGAGAGAAGTTAGAGTTTTAGAGGTAGAAGCTGCTAAAAATAAACCCCACTCATTCCAACATCTTCTCCAATGGTTCTACCTGTCCATCTTATCAACCTCCTTTCCTTTCCAGGGTGAGTCCAATCTTCCTGCCGGCATTAGTAGAGAGTTCATGCGTAAGTGAGCAAAGCATGTCCACAGCATTCACAATACTTTACTTGGTCACAGAATCTTTGGTAAATAAGATGCTGTGAATAAAAGGCATTGTACCTGCAGCTCTATTTATAGATAATATGTGCCTTCAGTCTTCTTACACTTGGTGCCCAATCCCAGAACTATGCCATTAAGAATAATGAGAATTTTTGCTTCTTGAAAGTGAAATGAAAACAACGGTAGTTGTGTTATTTTTCTGTGGTTTCATTTTAGCATGAAGATGCTTGCATTTAGTTTATCCTAACCTATGTCTGATAATGAAAGCAGATGGGAATATATATTGTTTTTAGTGCAAAATGCATGAAATAATTTCACTGGTAGAAATACTTTCAAGGCTTATGACTAAAGAAAATTATAAACCTAATAGTCTTAGGAAATTTGGGGGAAACAGAATAGCCAAGGAAAGTACAGCTTTGAAGGTAATGAAACCCTTATTTCAGAGACACCCAAAGATTTTCTCAGAATGTGGAAGAGGGATAGCAGTGAGGTGGTCAGATACTCACTGGGAATCCACCCTGCCTAGGTTTGTTTCTCTGCTTCTCATTTGAGGAGCTGTCAAACTGGGGCTACTCTTAGTCTTCTTTCTGGCTCAATTCCCTCATGAACAATTAGGCTAAAATCTGTGGTGAAGATTAAATGCGATAACATATTTAGAGTGTAATGTAGTGGTTGGCCTCTGATAATCACTAAGGAACTGTTGGCTGTTGTTATGGAACAGGTTTTCAAACTTTGGGTCATGAGCCCCACTGAAGATTAGAGGGTCTCTGAGGGAGTCACACAGGCAAGAGTGGGTATAAAAGGTAGGATGAGTGGGTATGAAAAATAAACTCAGATTAGTTCTTTGGTACATTGATCAGCTTTACTTGTCCATCATTTCACCCGGGTGTCTCATCCTTCTCATTCTCCCTAGCATTATGTTCTTGGTCCACTCCTTCTGCTTCCTGGAAACTCAGATATACACATCACAGTCTAGGTCCGTACTCAGTTTGATTTAAAATCAATGAAGCAATAAAAGGGAAACGATGTTACCATCAATCTTTCCTGCATCCTTCACTCAATTCCATAGCTATGCCAGCTACTGCTATTGTGTGTAATGTGATTCAGGACAGGGAGGTTACTAGATGAAAAAAAATATTAAGTTCTCTGGAAGTCAGCAAGTTAGCAATATGGTTGGGATGTTTCAGTTGCTCTTCTGGAACACTCACCCACACACTTACATGTTCTGTCCAGAGTCTGTTGTTGAGCAACAAAGTGTGAGGGAACTGAGCCTGACATGAGCTAAAGTGCCCAGGTGGCCGGAGGAAAAGAACATTTCTGCTTGTGCTGCATCACCTAGAGGAAACGGAGCAAGACGGTGGGGAGAGGGAGGGAAGACAATGTGGACAAGACGTGTCTATTTCCCATCCCAAGTCTATGACTTCTTCTGTCCCCTAGGCCAGTGGTCGGCAAACTGCGGCTCGAGAGCCACATGCGGCTCTTTGGCCCCTTGAGTGTGGCTCTTCCACAAAATACCACGGCCTGGGCGAGTCCATTTTGAAGAAGTGGCATTAGAAGAAGTTTAAAAAATTTGGCTCTCAAAAGAAATTTCAGTCATTGTACTGTTGATATTTGGCTCTGTTGACTAATGAGTTTGCTGACCTCTGCCCTAGGCTATGGGATAGAATATCTTATAGTCCAAACCTCACTAAATTCCTAACAATAACCACAAACACCTATTCGACTAACACTCATATCATTTCTCTTCCACAGACTGTAGAACCTGCAGACATTTGGATATTATTTGTAATATCAGATTTTAAGTACTTCCTCATAGATGTCCTAATGCCTATAACTATCATTGTATTAGTTGTATACTGCTGTGTAACAAGTAACTATAAATTGAGTGGCTTAATGCAACACATAAGAATTATCTCACAGTCCACGTGGGTCAGAAGTCCACACACAGCTTAGCTGGATCTTTTGCTTTGGATCTGACAAGGTTACAGTCAGGGTTCCCATCCAGGTCTGGGTTGTCATCTGAGGCTCATCCAGGGAGGCGTCTGCTTCCCTGCTGGCCTGGTTGTTGGTAACATCCAGTTCCTTGCAGCTCTAGGATTCATTGCAGCTTGTGGTTTCAAAGTAAACAGGAGTAGAGAGAGACTAGGATAGCCTGCTGGCACGAGGGTGCAGCATAATCCCAGAGTGACATCACATGACCTTGCCGTCTTCCATGGGTTAGAGGCAAGTCACAGATTCCACCCACACTCAAGATATGAACAGCCAGAGGTGGGCCCATGGGGGTCACCTTTAAGGTCTATCAGCCACATCCATGTACCTGAGCCAATACACACTCTTCCTTGGAAGTGACATCCTCTCTGACATGTTCCAGTCAAGATTCCTATTTGGGATCTTCAGGGTATATTAAAACCCTTGTCTCTTTATTAATACCCATCCTGATCAGGTTCAATGTCTTTATAGACATTATTGTTTCATAGAGTAGTGTTCTTTAGTGTTAAATTTCTTAAGCTTAGAAGTTCTTCTGTTGCTATTTTATAAAGACTCAAAAAACCTAACACATTTTTGTATATTTGCTATTTTTTATTTTTAGTGATACTTATTTTCATAGTTTCTATCTTGTTTCTTGATATTTTAATATTGTAAGGTGGAACAGAATAAATCCATATAGATATTTTTAAAACTCTCAACATTTCATAATTATTTAAGAGAACATAATTCCTTTCTCATTTTCATCATCTTTTTTTCCTTCAGAATGGGCTAGTGGCTTCATCTCCCATCTTATTTCTTGCCCAAGAATTCTCAGTCAACATCCTCCTTCTGGTTTGAAAGATTAATGTTGCTTTCTTGGATTTTTGAAGCAGGGTCTGGTAAAATGTTGATTTATTTATTTTTGCCTGTACTACCAATATTACTACACATTCTATGTTTCCCTTCAGTTCTGGAAACCTAAACCAGAAGACATACTTTCACTTATTTCTTCTCTCACCTACAAAATCAGTCCCTGGGGCAGCACAGAACCGTGGCTCTTTGGAAGTCCTGGAAGTAAGTTTAATTGCATTTGGTTTCAACAATTCACAGAAAAGGCCAAGATCTTGCCTAAATTCAGAGAAAGAATGAGCTCCAAAAGCTCAGGTAAAATTTAAAATAAACTTAAACTTATATAACTATATGTACCCTTTGAAAGTTTATACATAACTTTTGAAAGTAATCGCCATTGAATATACATTTATTGTTTCCATTCCGGCCATGCCGGAGTTCCTGGTTACGTACAACCAAAGGTAACGCCATGTCTCTGTGACATCAGAATGCAGTAAGTGTTTTACCCTGTGATAACTGAGAATATACTTATATTTCATGTGATTCCAGAAACTTTCACACGGGAATATGGAGGGTACCCAATAAGGTTTACTGAGAACATTAATGTCAGATTTAATAAATGGATCAGTATTCTGATTTGCAGGTTTAATATTTATAGGTATCAGAATACAGATTTTTAATATGTAAGCATACAGTTATTTCTTTTCATTTAGACTGGTGTGAATAGTAATGGTTTTGGTTTTCAGTGACTGTAATTAGACAGTGATGGGTAAGACATCTTTAAAAAAATGTTGGAAATAATTATACATTGCCTTAGGCATACTCATGGCTTTTCCCAGAATAAGAATTTGAAGAAAGTAATCTTTACAAGAAGTGAGCTTACAAAATGAGACCTTTTGTGCATGAAATTAATTGCTTTGCATTTTATAATTTATGCTTTTGGGTTTGCATCAAATAAGCCATGTGTTACTGGAACAGAGAGCACTAAGTAGCAGAAAGCATTCTAGGTGTGGAGTGCAAAGGATGAACTTTCAATTCTAACTCCGCCCCCAGGATGGAGGTTTCTCTTCTACTCACCTCCATCAACTGTAAAAGGAGATAATAATAGCTTTCTTCCCTATTTCCCTCCATCTACTATAAAATGGGGTAATGACAGCTTTCTCCCCTATTTCCCAGGGCTGTGATGCATGTCAAAAACACATGGACAATGCTCCGATAACCTCTAAAGCAACTAGACAATGGCAAGTCCTTATCAGGGGTCATTTCTTGAAATATACATTGCCCTGGAATATGACCGCCTGCAAAAGCTGCAGCATTAACACTCAGGATGAGCGATTTCGCACACCCAGAGGAAGGCTCAAAAGTTCATGAGAACAATGAGTTCCTAACGGGGAAATAAGTTTTTTCTACTTGCTCTACATACATTGCCGTAAAGTCAATAATATGTTCCACATCCAAGGAAAGCATTGTCTCTGCTCCTGCTGGAGTCTATGACCCCATGGGTAGGGAGGCAGGAAGGAGCTGCGAGTGGGAGAAGGCAGAGACGCTGTCAGAAATGTCCTTTGGATTATAAATGGAAGTATTAGGAAACTTCATCGGCGAGGGCTGAGTTGTAAGAAACTGAAAATGGGAAATATTTGCCCTAGAGATAAATTCTTCACACAGTATTTGGTTGGCTTCCTCAGAGACTATTTCTTTCAGTTTTAGAACAATACTGCTCACTGAGATTGTGAATTTTCGCTTAATCTTAGCCAAAAAGCCGAGAAGCAATTGTGAGATTGTGAATTTAAATAACTTTTCTTCAGCTAATTGTAGACTCCATTCTAAAAAAGAGCAGAAGCAGCAAAAATGTTTGGAGAGAGAGAGAAAAAAATACTGTCCGGGTTGAGGTACTTTTCTTGGCTCCTATGTTCTAGGCATCAAGGATGCTTAATGTAGAGTGTACTTATTTTATTTTTAACACATCTTCTAAACCCTACATAAATGGACTGAATTGCTGAAATAGCACCATTCTTATTTCTGGAATGTTTCCAGGAAACCCCTGTAAACGTCTTTAGACACTATAAAGAAAGCGAACATTGATTGTCAGGAATACCTATAGTTTTAAAAGACAAACAGGCTATTTCAGAAGAATTAACCAAGCCCATCCACAAAAAACAAAAACAAACAAACAAACAAAAAACAGGGCACCTTTAAGTATATACACACTAAAATGTTATTTTTCATTGAGGCCCTCCCTCACCACCCTATTAAAAATTCTAATGATAGAAGCCTAAAACCTTCACGACATGGTATAATGGGAACAGATTCCACAAGAAATAGTCTTTAGCTTTCACACAGGCTGTGAACTCACAGCAGTCTAAATTCTATTCCATAGCCAGAAGCAACACATCTTAGTCATAGAGTAAGACGTAGTAAGTCACCAGAACGAGCATGCTTCCACAAACCAGGTGGTGAAAACTGCAGAAGGTAGAAACATCTGTCTCTAATCTGGATCATATTACTGACTCGCAGTAGCTCCGAATTCACAGTAATCAGTAAATGGAATCCAAATTCACCTTAGCCGATGTCACACCAGTGAGTGAAAAGAATTACAAAGGATTGAAGAAAATCAAAGCTAAAGTAATCCCACTTTGGCTGGTTGGATGAGTAGGAAGCTTCTTTTTATCTCATCCCTATATTTTTACAGATTTCAGTGTTTCAATAGTGGTCATGGTTTTGTTGTCTGACCAAAGACTCTTCCTTTTATGAAGGAGAAAATCTATTCAGAGAAGCTCATGAGTTCCGTAGTTCATGTTCCAAACACTTACAGATATGTGTTCAAACGGCACTTCCAAGTGTATTTTAAAAAGTGGCATGCTGGTTCTAACAAATGAGGCTGTTAGCATTAAGAATTGAAACAAGGGAGCTACCCATAGACTGTTTACAGCTGAATTCAATAACTCATCCAAAACAGCATGGATTTCTAGAAATGTATTTGCCAATAGGTTCAACTTGACCTAACCATTTCCAGCAACTTATTTTATTTTCCTGTCAATTGAATATACTTACTAAAAATTAATAGAATTTGTAAGCAAATATATGAATTTTTAATTGGGGGGAAAACTAGAAGAACTGAAAGATTTCAGAGGAAACTTCTTGAAGGTGATAGTTTCCATTGCTGAATCTGGTTGGTTTGAGATGAAGGTGCTAATTCTGTATCATTAAATATACAGAAAAGGAGCTTTCAGTGATAGGCAGATAGACCAAAAATGAAAACAAATTCTGCTTGTGTTCTTCAAACATGTGTGTTTACCAAAGGAAGGAGTTAGTTCTCAAATACACAAGTGGAACCAACATATTAACTCTTCTCTTAGTAATTTTCCTGGAAGGTAAGCGTTGTGACTAACTCTGGTTAATTGGATCGTCTGTTGAGAGGTAAAAGTGTGCATGCATTGGCCATGGTATTCTGGTATCCTGTAACAGTATATTACAAAATCAGGTCTGCCCTGGCCGGGTGGCTCAGTTGGTTGGAGCATTGTCCCATACACCAAAAAGGTTGCAGCTTCAATCCTGGTCAGGACACATACAGGAGGCAACCGATCAATGTTTCTCTCTCACATCAATATTTCTCTCTCTCCCTTCCTCTCTCTGAAATCAATAAACATGTCCTTGGATGAGGATTAAAAACAAAAATCAGGGCTATGCTCACAAAATACTAAATGTTCAGTAATGTAGCTTTAGCCAGCTAATTGACCAGATAGATTTGTTTTCTTGCAGGTATTTACTGTACCTTATAATTGGCTTTCTTTGATGAATTATAATTGAGAAGATGTCTTTGCTCAAATGCCATATGAGGCCTTCCATCACCACACTTTTAAAATTGTAACCTTCCTACCCTAAAGTCTGAATTCCCCTTAAGTGGCTCTTCTTTTTCCTTTTTGCAATAGCACTTTTTACCTTTTAAAATGTTAGATAATTTACTTATTATAATTATTATTTATTATTTACCTCCCTTGTTAAAACATATAGTTGTAACAGATATTGTTTGTGAATTGTATAAAAGAGAAGACTGATATAAATGTCACCTATCAATACAAAACAAAGTAATTTTCTTCCTTTTTTTGTTTTATTTGTTTGTTTGTTTTTTGTTACTCCTTACCCGAGGATATTTTTCCATTGATTTTTTAGGTAGTGGTAGGGAGATAGAGAGACACAGAGAGAGAAACATCTATGTGAGAGAGACACATTGATTGGTTGCCTCCTGCATGCGCCCTGACCAGGGCTAGGGATGGAGCCTGCTACCTAGGAATGTGCCCTTGACCAAAATTAAACTCAGGACCTTTCAGTTCACAGGCTGAGGCTCTATCTACTGAGCCAAACTGGCTAGAGCAGTGGTCGGCAAACTCATTAGTCAACAGAGCCAAATATCAACAGTACAACGATTGAAATTTCTTTTTTGAGAGCCAAATTTTTTAAACTTAAACTTCTTCTAACGCCACTTCTTCAAAATAGACTTGCCCAGGCCGTGGTATTTTGTGGAAGAGCCACACTCAAGGGGCCAAAGAGCCGCATGTGGCTCGCGAGCCGCAGTTTGCCGACCATGGGGCTAAAGCATGAATTCTCTCCTTACCTGACTATGTTAGATGCAATAGGGAGAATGAAGGTGAATGTCATTGGCATACACTGATTGTATATAATCTAGGTTTTCTGAAGAAAGAGTGGCCACCTAAATTTTGCTGAATACACCTCAACTGGTCTAGGGAGAGCTTGAAAAAAACTTACGCAAAGACATCCTGTAGACATGCATCCTTTGATGCGAACATTCAATAGCCATGAACGACTGAAGGTGTGTTGAATTCATCTGGGAGAAGATGATGCAACAGGCCCTGTTACCTTCCCAACATTGTTTTCTGCATCATATAATAGCTTTCAGACCACCAGGTGTGGCCACACATTGTCAGGCTTAGTATTTATGTAAGTTTAAAACTTGGAATAAAAATACCCTTAGGAAAATGAGCCTATTTTACTTAATATATACTGAGCCGAGAAGCGTGGGTGAAGAGAAAAGTTTGCAGAAAAGAGAGCAAGCCCATATGTATCATGAGAAAGCAGAATTTTAAGCAGTCTGAAAAGTTTAAGAACTTGACTTCAAATACAACCCACTCCATTCTACAGTTAGACAGAATGATGTTTCAAATGCAAAAGGTAGATCACTCCTGACATATCTGGGCCAGGAGTGAAGTTAGAATATTTACATTCTCAGGGACTCTTCCCAATTGTTAAAAAGTCATCCTAGCTTCTGATGGAATAAGGACTTCCTATCCATTTAATTTGCCTGGTAGAGTTTAAGAAAGCAGTTAATAATTTTCTTTTCTGGAAAGTAATGAAGATTTATTTATTTTACCTGCCTCCTAATTTGCTCACTTAAGAGCAAAAATAAAAAGGATCTGGCTTTGAGGTGGAGCTGCAAATATCATTTCTGTACTGACAGCTTGAAACAAGTCATTCCGTATCACTAAAACACTAGGTAATTCAAAGGAGAAATGCAGTCTATTATTTTTATTATTACTTTTCTAATCCTCACTTAGGATGTTTTTCATTGATTCTAGAGAGAGAGGAAGGGGGAGAGAGAGAGAAATACCTATGTGAGAGAGAAACATCAGTTGAAACATCATTTGCCTCCCAAAGATTGAACTCAAAACCTGGGTATGTACCCTCGCCTGGAATGGAACCCAGGACCCTTTGGTGTGTGGAATGATAGTCCAAGCACTGTGCAACACTGACCAGGGCCAGTCTATTATTTTCTTAAGGGAAAAAACCACTCAGCTTAGAGAAGAACAATAAGAACCTCATACTTCCTGTTTGTATACAACTGAATCTATATAATAAAAGCCTAAGCGACGGTTACGGTGGAACAACCAGACCGACCAGTCGCTATGATGCACACTGACCACCAGGGGGCAGACGCTCAGTGCAGGAACTGCCCCCTGTGGTCAGTGCGATCCTACAGGGTGAGTGCCACTCAGCCAGAAGCCGGGCTCCCAGCTGGTGAGCACAGTGGCGGTGGTGGTAGGAGTCTCTCCTGCCTCCAGGCAGCGCTAAGGAGCAGCGAGCCAAGCAGTAAGGAACAGCGACCAGGCAGGCAGTAAGGAGCGAGGGGTCCCGGACTGTGAGAGAGCGCAGGCCAGGCTGAGAGGACCCCCCACCCCCCAGTGCACGAGCCTCTAGTATATTATAAAGGCATTAGCAAGCCCAGCAGTTAAGGGGTGGGAGTGGCTGGGGAGGGGTTGGTGGGGGAAAAAGGAGACGTATGTAATACCTTAAACAATTAAACACACAAAACAAACAAACAAACAAAAACAAAAAACAAAAAAAAAACAAGCCCATCAGTGTCATTTCAGGTCAGAAAGTTACTTTAGATGACTCCTATGTGGTCACTGTGTCAAAAAAGAAGACGAATTCTGTGTCTGTGAAAGAATGGAGACTTCAGTGTTTTTGAAGGGTTCATACACACCTGGGTACCCTAAGGGCTTCTGTAGGTAGGGATTTGGTTCATGACATCCATTTTTTCTAGACTTCTCCTAAATGGTGAACCAGCTGCTGGGATTCAGGACGTACTTTTGAATCCATGATTTAAAGAACGTGCTGCTTAGGATTCTGTGGCGAGCTGTCATTCAGTGACTGCCCATGGTCACCCCAGCATAAAGACTCACTGTGCTGGGCCCGACCAGTTTGGGAGGGTACCAGATTCTTGGCTCAAACAGCTCGATGTCTAATTCTATTTCTTCCACATGTATTCAGGAACAAAATGACTGAACACACAGTACGGTCAACCCCCGTGTGCTTTCTGCAACGTAATGCTTTATTCTCTGTCAGTTCTTTTTCTTCTTTGAGCAAAGAAAATGGCCTGATTGCCGGGCTGGCTGGTGTGGATCCCTGGGGGCAGCCTGACCACACCGGTTGCCCTGCGCGTGCTTTGATTTCCCTCCCGCTGCATTCGCTGTTTCCACGTGCTTTCCTGGCAGAGGTTGGTGAACATCATCGGCTGAGTATTCGGATGTAACGTGGGCTTCGTTGCTTTTATTTATTCAGAACTTAATGACGCGATGCTGTCCTACTCTGAGCAGCTGTGTAGGATCTTCACTGGTTAAAAAAAAGAGAGAAGAAAATATTTCCTTCAAAAATATTTCAGTATGAAAATGATAAATTTCATACAAAAAGGACAAAATGGGAAACACAAAGTCTTTTTTTTTTTTTTTTTTTGAGAAAAGAGCTAATCTGAAGAAGTTTACTTACATTCAAGAAGATCAAACCCTGCTTCCCCACACCCTCTCCCTCAGGAGAGGTGCCTCACTCTTTCTCTGCCTCTGGGAATAGCTAAGGGACCAAAGGAATTTTTTGGATAAATATGATCTAAGCCCAGTGAGTCAGTTCCTCAGGTGTAGGTACAGAAAAATAAATACTAACTATTTTTGTTCATGAGAAGGAAGTAAAAAGTACTCTTTTATTTTTATAAGTTTAAATTTTTGTTAATTACAGTTTAGATTCATATTAGTTTGTAGTAAAGGCCCAGTGCATGAAATTCATGCACAGGGTGGGGGGGTTTCCCCTCAGCCCAGCCTGCACACTCTCCAATCCGGGACCCCTTGGGGGATGTCTGACTGACGGTTTAGGACCGATCCGGAGATCAGGCTTAAACCGGCAGTCAGACATCCCTCTCACATTCCTGGACCGCTGGCTCCTAATCGCTCACCTGCCTGCCTGCCTGGTCACCCCTAACTGACCATCCCCCGCCCCCACCAGCCTGATGGCCCCTCACTGCCTGTGCATGCCGGCCTGATCGCCCCTAACTGCCCCCCCCTACTGGCCTGCTCACCCCTTACTGCCCCCCCCTGCTGGCCTGGTCGTCCCCAACTGCCCCCCCTGCCAGCCTGGGTGCCTCTTACTGCCCCCTCCCACCAGCCTAGTCACCCCTCACTGCCCCCTGCCAGCCTGGTTGCCCCCAACTGCACTCCTCTGCCAGCCTGGTTGCCCCTAACTGCCCCCCCACCGGCCTGGTCACCCCCAAGTGCCCCCCCTGCTGGCCTGGTTGCCCCCAACTGTCCCTCTTCTGCTGGCCTGGTCAGCCTATGCAGCCTGATGTTCAGTTGTTTGGTCATCCCTCACTAACCCCCCTGCTGGCCTGGTCCTAGGCAGCCATCTTGTGAGAGCTTAAGGGTCAATTTGCATATTATCTCTTTATTATATAGGATTCGTTTCGGGTGTATTTTAATAAGGATTGAGTCACCTACCTTGTGCATATTGGGGAGGCTGTTTGGTGAGCAGAGTGAGCCTGGCAGAATGAGGGCAGCAACTTCCTCTTCCGTTCCACACATCCTCCTCCCACTACAACCAGCAAGCCTGTGAGGTGGACAAAAGTGTGAGAACATTTATCAAAACAATGCTAAAAAGTGTGAGAAAAAAGTGTTGGATCAGGCTGGCGGGGGCCGGGGGGCAGTTAGGGGCGACCAGGCTGGCAGAGGGTTAGTGAGTGACTGAGCCTTTTGCCATGAGTTAATATGCAGCAATTGCTTGGCACAGTTCCTGACTATTGGCGACGATAACAAAAATAGTAGCATTTATTTTCAGTATCACCCACCATTCCAGGTGAAATATATATATACTGACTCTGTCTTATTACAAAAGTAAACTTAGCAGAATGACCTGCTGGGACCCATGGCGCCTGTGGGAAGAAAGGGCCTGTTGGTTGGGAAACAAGCTCAGGAGAGGTAGGTTGTATTCTGGAACAAGGGAAGGCATTAATATTTAAGGGCCCTACGTGAGTCAGCCACTGGGCTGCATCTCATGTTCTTTTATCCCTTAACAGGAAATAGAAAAGGAAAAAAATCCCCGTGTTTCTAAGGTGAAGTCTGTGCAGCAAAATAACAGTGCCCAGAACCCAGTTTCAGAGACAGACCTCCCCAGTCTGAGGCTGAGCTCCCTTTTCTAAGCAGGTTCCCTGGGTGAGTTACTCATGCCCTGGTCGCCTCAGATTGCTCACACATGTGATGAGGATGACAGTCACACCTATCACATGTGGCTTCTATGGGGTTCACAGGAGTAAATGAGTGTGAACACCTAGAGAAGGGCCTAGAACAGTGGTCGGCAAACTGCGGCTCGCGAGCCACATGCGGCTCTTTGGCCCCTTGAGTGTGGCTCTTCCACAAAATACCACGGCCTGGGCGAGTCTATTTTGAAGAAGTGGCGTTAGAAGAAGTTTAAGTTTAAAAAAGTTGGCTCTCAAAAGAAATTTCAATCGTTGTACTGTTGATATTTGGCTCTGTTGACTAATGAGTTTGCCGACCACTGGCCTAGAACATATGAGGGCCCAAAGAATATTCATCAGCTGTTACTATTCAGTGATAATAATTTACTTTGTCAAATAATTTGCCAGGTGTCAAAACACTTTCATGTGTTGTATTTTATGTGATTTTCCTTTTCCCTCTTTTAAACACACACACACACACACACACACACACACACACACACACTCATAATCTGTAATGGTTCAAATAATTACAATTTTCCTGCTTTGCTCTGTGAGGCCTAGTTTGCATGGCCTATCAAAGTAATGTGTGGGCCAGAGTCAGGATTGTGATTCCTAGGCCTACTCACTCACCGCTAAAAATTCTGTGTTAGAAATCACTTGACTGATTGACAATGTGGGTACTGTAGACAGCCAGTCTGCATAAGACTGGCCTAATTATTTAGTCCAGTAAGAAACTAGACTCAAGCCTTAAGGAAACTTGGGCTGGATGTCACTTAAACATGGGAATCCACCCCTTTCTGAGAGATGAAAATGTAATGAGGGAAACGCTCTGGTGGGTTTACACAGTGCCGGTGAGGATGTTTTATCGAAGAACTTGTCAAACCACTGAAGCCCACAGGTCTCCAGAATATGAGAAAGGACTGAATAATCATTGTGTTTCATTTTGCAATTTTCTTATGCAGTTTGATGTAAAACTATTTGCATTCTGTGTAATGTACATATGCTTCAAATGAAGACTGTCTTTAATTTGTTACATTTAGCTGAATGCTCATGAAGTAATTCTATAATTATATTATCAAAGCAGCATGCTACACAATTCAACTCCACTAAATGAATATTTATTTTATTTTTTTAATAATATATTTTTATTGATCTCAGAGAGGAAGGGAGAGGAAAGAGATAAAAACATCAATGATGAGAGAGAATCATTGATTGGCTGCTTCCTGCGCGGCCACCACTGGGGATAGAGCCTGCAATCCAGGCATGTGCCCCAACCAGAAATTGAACTGTGACCTTCTGGTTCATAGGTCAATGCTCAACCACTGAGCCATGCCAGCCGAGCTAAAGGAATATGCATTGAGCCATCACTATACACCAAGCATTTCCTAGGCATTGAGAATAAATGGAAAATAAAACAGGCATCTTTCCTGCCTTTGCAAAGCTTCCTTTTCAGGTGGGAAGACAGAAAACACAGTGGATAATTAAGTGGCATAACTTTAGAATATATTAAGTATCGTGAAAAAGTGGACTAAAGAGTGAAGGTTAGTGGCAGGGGAGAAGGGGAATGAATGGGTAAATTAGGGCACCCTCCGTGAGGAGTCAAGCTGGAGGCTGGGCGTTCAAGGAAGAGTAGATGTAGAATCAGTGTCCCCAGTTTCTTCTCTCCTTCCATCTCTTCTACCAAATGGATCACAATTTTCTCATATATTACATATATAATGAATATGTAAAATTATAAGTTATTTCTAATCCATAATAGATATCATTAGTAGCAACAATAAAAAATTTATACTGAAAATGGCTAAAACTGCAAGTTTTAAAATTTTTTGTTGATAAAAATAGGTAGAGGAAGCAAATAATCTAGCAACATTTATTGAATAATATGAACTAGAGGATTTAAGACTGGGTGGGAGAAAATGACTGCAAAATATGTATAATAGCAGGAATGCTAATATTAAAATTTTTATATGAACAAAAAATTGAATAAAAATAAAATATTAGTTGAAAGACTAAGTAGAGAAAAATTTAAACTGATAAAAATGATTTTAGTAAGATAATAAAAATAATCTGAGAAATTTGTATCAATTGATAAAAAATTAAATTAGCTAAATGCATATTTCTAGAAACTGACTTCTGAATAAAATTTCTCAACATCAATATAATTATCTTTAAAATATTTGTTTAAAAATGGTTTGAGAACCCAAATGGTGGAACCAAAATATCTCATTGCAATAAACACAATACCAGGGCAGAGTAGAATTGCAATACACATCTTTATCCTTTCCCAGTTTTCTTCATACTGAGAGTATGATGGCGATTAAAAATTAAACAAAAAGCCAACATATGAAAAGAAAAAAAAAAAACCCTCTTAGTCCCTAACCCTGAACATTAAAGTCTTAGAAGATAAACCCTCATAAAAATTTTAAAACGTAAAGAACCGAGAATGAAACAAATCTTGGAGTCAGGTTCTACAGAATAACTGAGTGGTTGTGGTCGGGCTAGTTAGGAAGGATAATTTCAAAAAAAGCCTCATCCTGGCATTAAAGGTGAAGAAGGTGGTCCTGCCACTGAGTTTAGCATTAACCAAAGAATATCTGTGGGAGGGAAAGTGCAGAGTACATCCTAGGAATATTTCCAGAGCTCAAGCCTAGGTTGTGTAAGGAACAGTAGTGGTAAGTACAGTAAAACACACTAAGGAAGTGTTAGATATAATACGGGAAGTGGAAGCAGACTTTAATCTATAGGCTACAGGGAATCAGTCATTGAAAGAAATGTAATTTAGGGAGACTGTTTGGGTAGAAAGAATTAAAAGAGGGAAGATATTAAAATGAGGAAGTCATTTAGACAACAATGACTGTAAGTAGGATACCATTAAGTCCTGAGCTAGAGGACTGGTGGAGGAAATGAGAGGAGGAAAAATTCAGGCATGGGTAGGATGTAGGAGAGTGGGAGGGTCTGAGACCACCCTGGTCTGAGACTGTTAAGGATGTTGATGTCACTTATGGAAACAGAGTAAGACAAGAAGCAGGTTTTAGAAGGTAACGTGACTTTATTTCTTTTTTGGCATATTCAACTTGAGGCATTCCTGAGAATGTAAGTCCCGCAGAGAAATGGATATTAAGCTTGTAGCTTAAGGACCCAATGGAATGGTTGCTAGCAGCCAAGGAAATAAAAGTAGATGAGGAAATAAAAGAGAGTAGAACCCAGATCGTTAAGGATTTGCCTAAAATCTTATTTAGAAGTAGATGTAGGCAGATATAATACATTTAGGAACTGGGAATATAAATTAGTGAGAGAGCCTAAAAGAGACTGAAAGACAAGAAGTCATGGTGGCCAAAGTGAAGTTCAAGGAAATGAGTAAGGATGGAGCTAGAGTGGATACAGGTGGGCTGGCTGAGTAGTTTTCCACGGTACCATTCTGTCAGCATCGTTGGAGCACTATGGACGCAGTACAACCCCGTTGGAAACTTGAGATAGGAAATGATGTGTTTGCTGGGGCTTTGGTTAGAGCATCTATATAGTGGGAAGGAATACTCTGATAATCTGAGTACAGAAGCAGATCAAGAATCTGGGATAATGCTCAAATAAAAGTAGATGCTTGCTCAACTTCGTAAGGAGTGGGTCTGGTTAATTCTCCTTGTTTAGCTAAGTTGTGTATTCAAGTTTGGGGACAAACTCAGAGTGGTCAGGATTCTAGAGAGGGTGAGTCTGGTTATCATTAACCACCCACCAACCCCACCCACACCCCACCACCATCACCACCAGTCCTCCATGAGGACTCAGTTTCTCCTTCACAGAAATGCTGACGAAATACTTAATGAATGTTTCTTTGAAGCGGAACAGGTTCTGAAGAAGAACTGTATTTTTATACACATCAGATGAAGGTTATAACCCTGATCATAACTAATGACTGTTAATAAATATAGTTTGGTAATTTGGAAATGAAATATTTGGAAATTTTTTTGTAAAGACAAGAATAGAGAATGTCATTTTCCCTTTAATAATAATAATAATTCAAATACTCATGGACCTAACTGTATTCTCTCTGAAAAGTAAAGATTTAATTGAATTAAAATTATTTTTATTAAAGTTAAATGCTTACTTTTTATCCTACATTAACTAACTCAAAGATTAGGTAATACAGTTAAAATTGCTTATAAGAAATAGAAGATATTGACATAACTATATATTTTTTATCTGCAATAGATGAAAATTTTGTCAGCTTCTGAATAGACTTTGATCCTAACGGACAAATACGACTTTGTTATATAAAAGTCTGAATGACCTGTAAGAAGTTACACTTCAGTCTAGATATGAAATGATCTAGTTATAAGAGATTTCTAAAGATATCTTATACTAGTAGGCCAAACCTTTAAGTAAAGTTATAAAAATATTTTTTAAAGTTTAAAAGTATAAAAAGAAACTATAATCTTTAAGAACTTAAAAGGTTATTTCCCCAGAGAAAACATATAAGGGAGAGGTTAGATATTCTTATTTTAACCCCAGAAAGATTAACCGGAACCAGAATCTCTGTCCAAGGCTATAAATCCATATCTCATTTCTAATGAGCTCTCTAAAGAACCACAAAGCTGAGATTTATTCCTATACACAAAATGATTTTAAAAAGAAATTAAAATTGATTTTCTGTATCTCCCCTTACTAACAAAATGTTATAATCCATATAGGTGTTACTAATATAAACATATTAAAATGATAGAGCTGTTTTGATGGTGTCTATTTTTTCGGTCTGATTGTATCAAATGCTGTGTTATCAAATCAGCGTAGAAGATTCCTTCACAGGTTGTTGAATGACAAGATATACATCAGATTCTACTTTCATTAGAAGAGAAATTTGTAAAGTGAACATAACATTCCCCACAGTTCACTTACCCCAGGGAAAAGTGGTTTCTTCTGTAAAGCTGTGTAATCAATTTTGTAACAAAAGTTTTCCTTTTCTTTTGTGGAATGAAAATAATTGTTTACAACTTCTGCAATTCCATATTTTCTTTAACAACAATTGCTTTACCATATTGAGATATTAGCTTATAAGCAGCATCACTAATAGTAGTTATTACTACTATTAATATGTGTGTTAATGTATGAGCCATTAACTGTGTATGCCCAGGTACTTTGCTAAGTGCTTTATACTTATTAGTTCACTGATCCTCATATCCATCCTATTTTACAGATGAGAAAACTGAGACTTGGAGAATTTCTACAACTTTCTCAAACTCATGTAGAAGCAATGGTAGCCTGGATTGGCTCTTGCTGATCTAATTACTCAATTCCTATATATTACTATGCTATAGCCTCTTTTGGCTTATTCGTCATTCCTACTAAGCTGTGAGGGATGCTAGGTAAAGCTTTACAATGTAACCATCTATCCTATGTTGACATTCTGTAGATATTTAAGAAATATTTTTCTATCTTACTACTACCTTGACATGAGAAACAAATTAAGAAGCTGTGTTTGTTGATACTGTTTGTATACCAAATCCTTAACTGCTTGAAATTATGAAGGAAGAGATAAATAATTTATGATGAGTAATTATCTATCAAAAAAGAAAATAGAGGAGCTTTTGAAACAATGTACTCCATCATTTCATAAATTAATAAAAAATTGAAAATTACTAAACATAGAACTGATTTTATAATTTAATGATGCTAGGAATATTAAGCTAGTACATTAACAAGCATACATTAAGCATCCACAAGGACATCATTGAGTATTAGGATTATGAAAATATAATCCTGTATTTAAGGTGTTTTGAAATCTTACTAAGAAAACACAAAATGAACAAAATTAAAAGTACATAAATATGAGTCGAAGATAAGGTATGGATAAGGGATGCTGACTATAAGGGTCTGTAACAACAAGCAGAAGAAATGGGGTGATGTTTCAGGCAACCTCATTCCTGTGCGCTAATATAATTTCCCTCATGGCAACTTAACAATTAATTCCTACTTGGTCTCCCTCAGCTCTGAGGACTCTCTTCTCTGTACTTTCACAAGATGGTGAAGAATGAGGATATGATTCCTTTAATTCATAGGTACTTTTTAATACTTAGTTTCATGTATAGTATCCTCTACTATGAATTTCTTTATGGTTGTGGACAAGCCTTGCTCATTGCAGTGACCCTGGAATTTGCCACAATACCTGGCATACAGTGGTTGCACAATACTAAATAAATAATGAGTGAATCAATGTGTCCATTAGGAATGAGAAAGAATATGGGTTGTGAAAATTCTACATCTTATAGGCTCACTATTGTTTTCCAGGCCTGTCCCCTCTACATCTCCTAATGATCACAGGTATGTAGGTCACATTTCAATACAGAAATATAAATGATCACAAAGGTACCAGAGGCATTTTCTTATACTAGCCTTGAATTTCTCCATGGAAAAGTGAACAAAGTAAAACATTGGGCTCTTTGCTCCTTCCCCATATTCTACACAGTGTGGATAGTTAGACTTGCTGGTTTGAGATTTGCTGCCTTCTTTTACTAAGCATTTATAGAGTATCTATTACATGCCCATCATTGAATTTGACTTCATGAATTGAAAAGCAAATCCTCTGATTTCAAGAAATTCTTACTCTTTTGAGAGATACAAAATTACAATAAAGTTTATCATAAACTAGTGCCCCCGTGCATGGAGTCATGCACATTGAAAGGAAATTAATTAGAAGGTGGCCAGCAGGGCGGGACTGGGCAAGATGGGCCAGACAGGCCCTGGAGCCAACCTCCCGCACTCCCTCCCTGGCCGGCTGCACCTGGGGTGGCGCTGTGGCTTGAAGGGCATCTGCGGAGTGAGCAGGGTCCCTCTGGCAGGTGGGGTTCCTCGGCCTGGCCTGCAGGGATGGGGCTGAAACTGGCTCTCCGACATCCCCCGAGGGGTCCCAGATTGTGAGAGGGTGGTTCTCAGGTGACACACCCCAGAATCGGGCTCCCTCCTCTCTGGTTCCGGGATGTGTCACCCGAGAACCACCGCTGACAAGTCACCACAGCTCGGCAGCTCCTGCGTTGAGCATCTGCTCCCTGGTGGTCACTGCGCATCATAGCTACCGGTCGGACAATCGCTCAGCCTTTTACATATATAGATATTAGAAATGTGCACAGACCACTATAAGAGAACATGGGATGTCACTGAATACAGCTGCAGGAGGCAGCAAAGTTACTCAGAAAGGGTCAGTATTGAATTGCATGTCTACTCTGATAGATGGAAAAGGTGGAAGGACAGACTGACCAGAGCAAACTGCATAAACAAGATATGCGGACAAAGGACAGCCTGATGTCTTAGGAGGCGGGTACAAAGTTTTGGTGTGCTTTGCCGTGAATTTTTTTGAGGGTGGGAGGTCCAGTTAAAGAGTGAGGAATGGGGGAGTGTGGAGGAACGTGAGGGCTGACATGTAGTCAGACCAGGTCAGGAGCCTCGCATGCCAGCTCTTAGCTCTGACACTCTGTAGTGCACCTGAAAGAACATGACCTTGCCCGACGTCTGGTCTAGAGAAGCTGCAGTGACAGAGGAGTAAAGACTTGATTCGAAGTAGTGACACTGGGAGCGATATTTCTCAAAAATGAAGAAGGCATGGAGAAAGTGAGAATGCAGAAGGACATTGGAGGAATATTAAGAAAGTTGGAAAAGCAGGTGAGTGTTGGGAGGAAAGTTAAAGGGATCATGAAAGAGACATAAAGCCAAAATTCATGTCAGGACTTACTTATTTTTCTTTCTTTTAGGGTCTGAGCATGGAAAACTCACCGAGATAGAGAATTTAGGGGAAATAGTTGTGGGGATACAAGAGGTGAAAATGAACTAAGTTTTAGAGAAGCTGAATTAAAGATGTGGTTCATCAAAGAGTTTATGACTTCTAGATAAAAAAAAAATGAATGCATGTTCTGGAATTCAAGAAAGAAGTGATGGCTACGGAAGTCATGAGCAGGGAGTGATAGGGTGAGATCGCACTGGGGCAGAGAATGGAATGAGGAGAGGGCCAAGAGCGGGACATTTGGGGACACTGATGCTTAAAGATCGATCAGAAGAGAAGCCTGAAAAATGAGATTGTGAAGAACTGAGCAGAGATGCAGGAAGAAAATCAGGGTACTGTGATGTTACAGATTCCAAAGGAGGAGACAGCATAAAGAATGTAGGAATGATCAAGCATGCCAAATAAGACAGAGAGTTTGAGGGGGAAACACTGAGTGACAGAGCTGGGAATATAGAGGCTGCAAGTCCATTCTGGGTGACTTAGGCTGTCTTGGATGGAGTCAAGTACTCTTAGAATTAAGGGAGGCAAGGAACTACTAAGCTATAGAAACATGATTTTCATTACTTTAAAAAAACACTTGTATCTTAGAGAATGGTACACTATTTCTCTATATATTTTGATGTGCTTTTATACAAATACTTCTCTGTTTAAAATTTTCATTAATATTAGAAATAAACACTGCGTAGAAACCTATTTAAAACTTGTTTTAAAGTAACTGGATTTTATTTTCTCATTAAATTAACCAGATCCCTTTATACGCCTTTGTCTTCAATATAGAAATTAACGTTAACCAACAGTCTTTGTCAGTGACATGTGCCCTGGTTCCATATTATTTCCCTGGGTTGAGCTTCTGTGATACATTATTTCATCTCAGCTCTCTGACTTCTCCCAGGAGAAAGTTCTTTGGAGGATCACTTCATGACCCACGGCTACAAACATTTTGACTGTAACACAAGTCAGTCCTGGAGGGCAGGAGGCATCAAACTCATTCATAAAATTGATAAAGTTTGCACACAAAAGAAACACAAATGTATCTTCATCTATATCTATCTATGTTCTTATATCTGTCCAATCACTGTGTTCTCTCTGACCATATGGCCTATATAGCGAGGATGAAATAAAGGTATCAATTTGTGCTTAATATCACTTAACTTTGGAAACAGTCGTCTTAGCAATTCCTTGCTTCTTTAAATCACCTCATTGATTTTATTACCACATAAACAATTTGAAATCAAATACTGAATATTGTTGATTATTATAAATGGTCCCACAGACAGTGATTATGCCATTAACCACAGGCACAGCTGAGAAATAGCTCTGTATAAGCAATAAAGTTGCATTTTGTCTCTGTGGTACAAAATACAATGAGTCAATTACTGTAAACTTAGCTTTCAAACTAGGAATTCTTGTGAACACAGCTCAGCACGGGAAAAGAAGCACCATTTATGAAATATATGGAGCTTATATTTTAAAGTTATTTAAATGGGATGAAAACACCATGACTAGAATATACTGAGGTTTTAACATGCTGTATAATTCATCAGCGATTATCCTAAAGAAATCCCTAGATGTAAAATAACATGTCTATGAAAAGGCAGTTGGAATTTAGCTGACATGATAATTTATGGAAAGGAGCTACTTTCAGTGCATTTGCCAAAGGCTCTAATTTCTCAAACCCCAATATCTGGATTGTACTCTCTGTCATGTTAACACCCAGGAGATTTCCTTTCCCATTCCCATGTCCCAAGAATGGAACAAAATCCAATGATCATAGCACATCTGAAGATAAGGCCAACACTAAACCCTTGGTACTGTAAATGAGCACAAGATGTTGGGTGTATTTTTGCCTTATGATAAAATGCATTCTATTATGTTATTTTGTGAGAGACATACCTCTCTTACTAGCATAACTCTGGGTGCCCCATTGGGGACCTGGAAGGACTTAAGAAAGCTTGTTCTGATTTGCAAACAATCACAGTAGGTGATTTTATTATTGGCATAATGCCTTGGTAGTCAACATGGGAAAGAGGCTTCTGTTACGCTCAGGAGGATATCATACCATCAAAGAAAAGGGAAAAATAACTTCATGCTTTGTAATATTTTATGTTCACTGCTCAGAATTAGTCCCTTTCTATTATGTAAAACTCATTCATAAAATTGATAAAGATTGCACACAAAAGGAACACAAATTCATTTCACTTGTGAATGTTAATGCAAAAATTCCAAATAGATGGTTAGCAAACAGATTCAATGGCACATAAAAATATGACATGGATATATAAAATATATTCCAGGAATCTAAGAATGTTTGAGATGTAGAAAATCTATTATAGAATTCATTATATTAATGGATCTAAGAACAATAAGTGAATTGATCTTCTCAATTATTACTAAAAAGGGATTTCATATAATTCAACCACCCTTCATGAAAAAAGAGAACTTAACAGCAACAGATAGATAATACCTGAAAGTAAATGACTCTATCTATAAGTCCCTCTATCTTTCTACTATTTATATTATTCTGAAGCCAAAATCATCTTTAATGGGAAAACCCAGAGACATTTTCAGTATCATCACTCCACTATTTAACTCATTTGGAGGTATCAGACAATGTACTCAAATAAAAAATTGGGAGATAAGAATTGAAATAAAGAAGTAAACCTAGCTCTATCTGCAAATAATATAAAGGTATACCTAGAAATAGCAAGAGAATCATTAAGAATAAATTACTGTAAACATTCAAATAATTCAGTAAGGTAGCAGGATCTTAAATCAATGCATACAAATCATTAGTCTTTTGATACATAAACTCTAAACAGAAGGTATAATAAAAACAAAAATTCCACCAATAAGAGAAAAAAGTTAAAATTCTAGAAATATAGTTAATAAGAAATATGTAAAATCTACATGAGGAAAACTTAAAAACAGTATTATACAGCACAAAAGCACACTTGAAGGAATGAAAACATTTCCTACGTTTTTTTTTCCTCTTTTTTTTAAAATTTTTTTTATTAAGGTATTATATGTGTACATATCTTACCATTGCCCCCCCCACCCCACTCCCATACATGCCTCACCCCCCAATGTTTTGCATCCGTTGGTTACTCTTATATACATGCATATAAGTCCTTCAGTTGATCTCTTATTTCCCCCACCTCTCCCTAACCTTACTGCTGTAATTTGACAGTCTGTTTGATGCTTTACTGCCTCTGTATCTATCTTTTTGTTCATCAGTTTATAATGTTTTTCATTATCCCCAAATGAGTGAGATCATGTGGTATTTTTCTTTCATTGACTGGCTTATTTCACTTAGCATAATGTTCTCTAATTCCATCCAGGTGCCTACAAATGGTAGTAATTCCTTCTTTTTTATGGCAGCATAGTATTCCATTGTGTAGATGTACCATAGTTTTCTGATCCAGTCATCTGCTGATGGGCACCTAGGCTGTTTCCAAATCTTAGCTATTGTAAATTGTGCTGCTATGAACATAGGGGTGCATATATCCTTTCTGATTGGTGTTTCTGGTTTCTTAGGATATATTCCTAGGAGTGGGATTACTGGGTCAAATGGGAGTTCCATTTTCAGTTTTTTGAGGAAACTCCATACTGTTCTCCACAGTGGCTGCACCAGTCTGCATTCCCACCAGCAGTGCACGAGGGTTCCTTTTTCTCCGCATCCTCGCCAACACTTGTCGTTTGTTGATTTGTTGATGATAGCCATTCTGACAGGTGTGAGATGGTATCGCATTGTTGTTTTGATTTGCATCTCTCGGATAATTAGTGACTTTGAGCATGTTTTCATGTGTCTCTTGGCCCTCCTTCTGTCTTCTTTCGAAAAGATTCTATTTAGGTCTGTTGCCCATTTTTTTATTGGATCATTTATCTTCCTTTTATTAAGTTGTATAAGCTGCCTGTAGATGTTGGAGATTAAACCTTTATTGGTGATAACATTTGCAAATATGTTCTCCCATACAGTGGGGTTTCTTGTTGTTTTGTTGATGGTTTCTTTTGCTGTGAAAAAGCTTTTTATTTTGATGTAGTCCCATTTGTTTATTTTCTCTTTGGCTTCCATTGTCCTAGGGGCAGTATCAGTGAAAAAGTTCTTTTGGCATATGTCTGAGAATTTGCTGCCTGTGGATTCCTCCAGTATTTTTATGGTTTCCCGTCTTATATTTAAGTCCTGTACCCATTTTGAGTTTATTTTTGTGTATGGTGTAAGTTGGTGATCTAGTTTCATTTTTTTGCATGTATCTGTCCAATTTTCCCAACACCATTTATTAAAGAGACTGTCTTGACTCCATTGTATGTTCATGCCTCCTTTGTCAAATATTAAATGCGCATATTGGTTTGGGTCGATATCTGGATTCTCTATTCTGTTCCATTGATCTATATGTCTGTTCTTGTGCCAGTACCAGGCTGTTTTGAGGACAGTGGCTTTGTAATACAGCTTGAAATCTGGTATTGAGATCCCTCCTACTTTATTCTTCTTTCTCAGGATTGCTGTGGCTATTCGGGGTCTTTTTTTATTCCAGATGAATTTTTGGAGAGTTCTTTCTAGGTCTGTGAAATACGCCGTTGGTATTTTAATGGGGAGTGCATTGAATCTATAGGTTGCTTTGGGTAGTATGGACATTTTAATGATGTTGATTCTACCAATCCATGAACATGGTATGTTCTTCCATCTGTTTACATCTTCCTCTATCTCTTTTTTCAGTGTCCTGTAGTTTTCCGCATATAGGTCTTTTACCTCCTTGGTTAAGTTTATTCCTAAGTATCTTAATTTTTTTGGTGCGATGGAAAATGGGATTGCTTTTTTAGTCTCTCTTTCTGTAAGTTCACTGTTGGTGTATAGAAATGCCATAGATTTCTTGGTGTTAATTTTGTATCCTGCTACATTGCCGAATTCCTTTATTAAGTCTGTTAGTTTTTTGATGGAGTCTTTCGGGTTTTTTATGTACAATATCATGTCATCTGCAAATAAGGACAGCTTTACTTTTTCCTACGTTTTTAACAGAATGCCTTTCTTAGGTAATATATCATTTCAGCATGGCCCAAAGGAAAACACCAATAATTTATTTCTGAAATTAGAAAACTTAATTTTAGAGTTCACATGAAAATAATAAGTAAGCAAAAATACCCAGAGAAACCCTGGAAAAGAAGAGCAGAGGGATCAGCCCTGCCAGATAGTAAATCATCGCATAAAGCTGTGATAAGCACAAGCATCTGGTGTTGGTGTGGGAATAAACAGACCAATGAAACAGGAGAGGAAGTTCTGAGCTGACCCCAGTACATATGGCAGATTATTTCCTTATACAGGTGGCATCTCAAAGCACTTGGGAAAAAGTTGTGTTTTTAAGAAAATTGTATTTTAAAACTCAATAAATACTTGGAAAACTTAAAATTGGTTATGTCACAGAGTAAATAGAATATGATCCAATGAATCAAAGACATATATGACAAAAACCAAATCATACAAGTTCTAGAAAAAAATAGAAGTGAATTGCTTAACAATGTGAGAGTGGGGGAGTATTTCTAATAATAAATAAAATGGAGGAGTAAGAAAAATCAATAAATTTAACACATTGAATAAACATTTTTTTGCGTGGAAACAACATAAAGTTAAAAGACAAATGATAAAAAAGGACAAAATATTTGAAATTTCTAAGACAAAGGGCCCTAACACAAATGACCTTTAAGATAGGTAAATGAGCCTTAGAGGACAGATATGGTAGTTTTAAGATAAGAACCCCCTCTTTAGAATAGTTTTTACATTTTTAAATGATTGAACAAAATCCAAAGAGTAATGTTTCGACAGATGAAATTCAAATTTATATGTTCAAATTTCATTCCATAAATGAAGTGGATTTTTTTTCTTTGGTTATAGTACACTCATTTATTTACATATTCTTTATGGCTGCTTTCACAGTACAGGCAGTCCTCGGGTTACGTCGGACTGATGTACGTCATTTCATGGTTACGTCACCATCTCCCATTCACAGTATTTTAAAAAGAAAAAAAGGTCATTTCGACGTATGTACATGTGTGCTTTATGTCTTTTATTATTTATTTACCACAGTAAAGGTCAGGAATTGTTATCTCTCTTTGAAATTTTTGTTACTGTTTCCCTTCATTGCTGCTGTGTCTGTGCTCCATGTGAGTGACGTAGGTGCTTATGTAGGTGAGTTCCGACTTACGGTGAAAATCACGTTACATCGCCGTAGAAACAGATCTCCGAGGTAACCAAGGACCTACTGTACCACATCACTGAGTGGCTGTGATAGAGACAGCACATCTGCCAAGCCTAAAATATTTATTCGATGGCCCTTAAAGGGAAAGGCGGCCGTGCTTGTTTCACAAAGAATTCAAACTTGAACACTGAGAGGAAAATGGACCAAAGTTAGTCATCATGCAGCTGTCCACTTATCCAAAGACATCCTGTATTAAATATGTGTATGTCATACGTATATAAGTATATGATGTTACTGGAGGCCTGGAGCACGAATTTGTACATCAGGGCTGATCGGGGACAGGCCAGCAGGGGTGGGGGCCGATTGGAGGGGGGGCCAGCGGGGGGGAGGGGCTGCAGGAGGTTGGCCAGCCATCCCTATCCCTAATCAACCCCCCACCCCGATCAAGGGCAGGGCCAGCTGTGGGGAGGGCAATCAGGGCCCCAATCGGGTTGGTTGGCCACCACAGTGTGCACTGTAGTCACTGGTCATTCCGGTCATTCCGGTCATTTTGGCTGTTGCGTCATTCTGGTCACTTGGCTTTTATATATAGAGATATGATAGACATAACATAGCGCATACTCCTTAGCAGATTTCTACTTTGTGCTATTTTCTGTTTAGGTTGTGGGAGTCACACATTCAGGTTCTCACTTTTCCAGCCTGCCTTGCAGCTAGAGCTGGCAATGTGACCTAATTGACCAACAAATGTAAGTGAAACTCTGCTAGAGAGTGTAAGTTCTGAGAAAGCTTTTGCTTTTCTTTCAAAGTTCCCAAATTACCTATGTTTTCTAAATGTGCTCACTTCAAAAGCCTATCCCCTTTCTCCCAGCTTTAAATGAGGAAGTGATGGCTGGGCTGTGTCAGCCACACCATGATCATGAAGTAACTCCAAGGAACAACAGAGATATTGGCCCTGACAGTCTTGAACTGCTGAGCAAGTAGGACCTTCAATAGCAACAACAAAAAAGAGTGCAACATTGGCTCCAATCAGTACAGATCTGTATCATCTGAGACTGAAAAATTAATGTTCATCCACTCCCTTATTAAAACACCTAAAAATTCAAAGGCATAAATCTCCTAGCATCACAAGTAAATTTATTCACTTAGAGAAAATCAAGACAAACACTGGTCTTAGAGTTTTTGTCTATAAAGTTTTCTCCTACCCTCTTTCCCTGTAGGCCTGCTGGGTTTTTAGGTGCCTCTGTCTGAGCCCTATTTTTAAAATCTATTTCCATTTCTCATTGTTCCATTGCTCAAATCACTGTTATAGGCAGTGCCAATGCTAATTTTTTCTCCTCCACTTAATTAATAAACAGAAATCTCTACTAACCCTAACCAACTGCGCAGTCCCAGTGATGCAGGCACCATCATTTTATGCTGCCTCCAAATCTGTGCCAATTTATCCTGGGAATCTGTGTAAGAGATGGTTTAAAAGTCTTTTTCCTCCCGAGAAAAGAGGTCCAAAATAAAATGATTGCTCTTTGGGTATGCAAAAGAACTATTCGGGTAAAAGGCTTACTTTTGGAAATAATAGATCAAACCAGAGACAAATGGACTGTTTTAGTACCTGAGTATTTCCTGTTTCACATTTTAACCTAATTATAATTTTTCAGAGGACTTTGGGTATGTAGAGATGCCTATGATCTCAATTTAATATTTTCTCTACTTCCCCAAAGGCAGTCAAGAATGTAATGAGACAGAATCAAATCTATAATAATAAAAGTATAATATGCTAATTAGACTGGACAGACAAACGACCTTCCGGACATCCTTCCTGATGAAGCTGCAGTGGTGGGAGCCAAGGCAGAGGCAGTTAGGGGCCATCAGGCAGGCAGGCAGAGTGGTTAGGGGCAATTAGGCAGGCAGGCAAGCAGTTAGGGGCATCAGTCAGGCAGGCAAGTGGTTAGGGGCAATCAGGCAGGCAGGCAGGCAAGTGGTTAGAGGCAATCAGGCAGGCAGGCAGGCAGGCGAGCGGTTAGGAGCCAGCAGTCCCAGATTGCGAGAGGGATGTCCAACTGCCAGTTGAGGTCTGATCCCGCAGGGATCCCTTCAGGATCGGGCCTAAGTCAGCAGTCGGACATCCCCCAAGGGGTCCCAGATTACGAGAGAGTGCAGGCCGGGCTGAGGGGCCCTCCCCCCACTGCCCCCGCTTGCACTGGGCCTCTAGTTAATATATAAAAGCCACCAAATTCACAAATGGGTAATTTGTATCCAGAAACTTCTATGAGGCAATGACAAGAGGCCTATGAAATCTTCCTGGTTCCCCAAGCATCAATCACAATAACCCAAAGACAGATGGATCACTGATTGGTCTTCCTGATTATAGCATCCTAATTATGGTGCCATATTCCGACCTTGCACACTGAAGTTTCCACAGAGCCACAGTTTGCAGCCCCATCAGCCAAATAAGCTGAGATACCAAAAAAGGTACCTGCCCTTTCAGCTAGCGTAGACTAACGCTGAGTTAATTTACAAAGTGGGGGGGGCTTTTCTCTCTCCCAATTCTCCTTCCCTTTTAAACAACTCAGGCAAGAACCAAGTGAATTAAAAGAGTAGATAGTTCCCATTCTTCTCATTTTCCTAGAGGTTTGAGAAATCCAGATAGGTAGTCACTGCATGTGAGAATAATGACAGAAATTGTTTCTTCACCTCTTGCTTCTTCTCTGGTGTGCCAAGAGGCAGCCATTCCCTCCTTCCCCTCCTTTCAAATTGTGGGTGACATCTAGACCCTCCACAATTCTGGCTGTTTTAAGATTTATGGCCCAAGATAAAAATCCGCAGGCCCTCCACCTGCCCTCTGTCCTTTAAAAGGCTCACCATGTAGTCAGTTGCACACATGGCCCTTGCTTGTGCTCACCACCCATACTCTCTGAGCTGACGTTAATGGTGTGCTGTGGCAAATGGAGCACTGGGAAAAGTGCTGGGTGGTGAGAGGTAGGTAGCCCAGTCACTCCTCTCGTCACAGCTCGTACCCAGGCACATCCCAGAAGCAGAGGGCCCTAGCAGACTAGAGTCACACGTGTGAGCCCAGAAGAACCCAACAGAAAGACCAGTCAACTGAGCTCACTCAGCCTACATTGCCAACTCACAGAATCACCAAGAAAACACATGGCTATTGTTTTCAGCGTCTAAGCTTGGGTGCGGTTTTAAACAACAATACCTAGCTGAGGAGAGTGCTGTCATTCGAGACTGGCAAATGGGGCCCAAGAGTCAGGTGACTCAGGGGACCTTGCACTTTATAATTCCTTCCTCAAGCTATCTTAAGCCCTCCTCAGCGGCTGAGACCAGGTGGGGCACTACAAGTCTGTTTTTTTTATTTTTATTTTGGGGTGCTCTCCAACTCTCTAATAACACCTCCCCCTGACTAAGAAAACAAAACAAAACTATTGTGTGACAAAAAAAATAGACAAGTTAGGAATGACAAACAAATGTATATGTATATGTGTATGTATCTGTATATAAAATATTGTAGGAAACAAGCAAATTCTGAAAGAACTAGAAAGATATATATGTTTTCAGAGCATAAGATTAACCTTATAGTATGCTATTTCTCCCAAAATTAATCTATGAGTTTAATGCAAATTCAATTAGAGTTTCCTCAAAGTGATTCTAAGAATTGGACAAAACTATTTTAAATTTTATACAAAAGGACAAATGCTCAACCATGTAAAGAAACAGCAGTAAAAAGGACTTTCATTACTTGATATTTGAAAGAACTATGAATCTGCTTTAGTGAAATCGATATATTATTAACCTAGGAACAGACACTAGATCAACAGACTAGAATAGACAATTCAACCTATCTCCCACACGTGAACGTAACATATGAAAATAGCGTTACATTGATTCAGAGAGAATCAAACAGGCTCTGTAATGATGATACTGACATAATTCTGGTTCCATATGGAAGAAAACAAACCTAGTTCTCTGTCACACTTAAAGATTTAAATGCAAAGCTCGTATAGAGACAGATACAATATTCCTGTTAACAAATGGAGTGTTCCTACATATAAATAAAATTAAAGTTTGGAGAAGAAAATAACAAAACAAAAAACAAACTTGGAAACCTATTTTCAAAAATAAAAAAATTTAAATACTCTATAGCACATCTGACAAGCCAAGCAGCGTTCTAAGCTTTTTATATGTGTTAAGACCTTTATTGCTCACAGCAACCCCTTCAGGAAGTTATGAACACACAATATCTCTTTCCAGTCACAAAACTTCAGTGGCTGGGGTTGCTCCTCATTGTGCCACAAGGAAACACAAAGTTACTCTGAAATCCGAAGTCCTTCAGAATGATCCAGGTTCCCGCCGTGGTCCCTCCATGAACTCACTTTGGCCTTTCCTTTATGCCCGTACTTCAGGAACAAATCCTGCTGGTGTACTTCCTTCCCTCCACCCATTTCAGACTTGAAACCTGGTGATTTTCTCACACTCCATTTCCTCCATATAATCTTTCCTGATCTCATAAATAATCTCACCTATAATCAACCCCTGACACCATTGTTTTCTTAAAGCTAGGGCATTTAATTTTTTTTAAATTTCTAAAAATATTTTTATTGATTTTTTACAGAGAGAAAGGGAGAGGGAGAGAGTGTCAGAAACATCTATGAGAGAGAAGCATCGATCTGCTGCCTCCTGCACACCCCCCACTGGGTATGTGCCTGCAACCAAAGTACATGCCCTTGACCGGAATCAAACCTGGGACCCTTGAGTCTGCAGGCCAACGCTTTATCCACTGAGCCAAACCGGCTAGGGCCATTTAATTTTTTTTAATTTATTGATTTTAGAGAGGGAGAAGAAGGGGTAGAGACAGAGGCAGAGAGAGAGATTTCCACTTATTTATGTATTCACTGGATGACTCTTTTATGTGCCCTGACGGGGGATAGAACCTGAAACCTTGGCGTATTGAGAGAACTCTCTAACTGACCCACTTGGCCAGGACTCTTGCAACTTACTTGATATTTTTCAGTGTAGTGAATTCCCCACTGAAGTATAAACTCTGATAATGGAGAATATGTTTTACTTATTTCTAAAGTGTTTAGGACAGAATAACTGCTTGAGCTATATATATTGAACCCAGTACATAAATGGAGGAAAAGGGAGCTTTCTGCTAGGTTTACCAGTATTTTCTACTCAGAAATGTTTAGTGGCTTTTCAGAGCCTATATTCTAAACTTTCTAGCAAGACATGAAGTCTGGCACAACTTACTATTTCAGCCTTTTCTAGCTGTACTCTTATTTGAATTCTTTCCAGTGTAATTATTTACATGCCCTTAAACACATGTGCATTCCTCAATCTCTGTTTGTGGTTCTGTCTCTTCTGATCCACAAATTCTTTGAAGGCAGAGTGGGTCTTATATAGTTCAGTATTTTAATGGCTAAACAGATCAGAGAAATAGTAGGTACTCAACAAATTTAATAGATGAATAAACTCTGCCCACCAACCTGTAATATCTTCCTACCTGCTCTTCGGTTACCACAATGCAGTGAGTGCCTTGAAGCTCAGTTCGAATACTACATTGACCTGTAAGGCTTCCTCTGTCCACTCCACCCGGAAGTAACCTCACATTTCCTTCAACTATAAATGCATTCATTATATGGGACACTTTCAAACAGAGATTTTTACCCAATCTCTGTAGGTATCTTCACTTCCCATGATTTAGATGTCTCTTCCAGATAGTAGAAAAGCACCTTGAAAATCAAGCCACAGTCTATTTTTTCTTCATTTTTGTAGTCTGGCCAATGATGATGGCTTGCCTAAATTCAACTTTCCTTCCATTCCTATGACTGAACTGCAGCGTCACCATTTCCAGAACCACAGAGCACAATTTTTTCCCCTTATGATTCATTGTAACATCTTAGTTTTTCATGCTTTTTATCATTCACATACACAAATCATCTTTCCTATAAACCCCAAAGGTCCAAGAAGCCAGGAGAGCCCAGGACCAGTCTGTCTTTATAACCCTTCCACACAGTGTATTGGGTTATGGAAGCATTACATAAACTTTTATTCAGTAAATAATTATCATTTAATGGACATTTGCTGATAAAAGATAACTTATTTTTCTACTTTTTACAACTGTACTTTTAAATTTGTATTCTTTCCAGTTTAATTACTTATATTCCCTCAGATACATGTGTATTTCTCAATTTCTCTCTATGTATGGTTTAAACACTTGCCTGATATAATTTTATTATTTTATAATTATATACAACAAAATATTTAAAAAGCTCATTTGTCTATCTTGGGGTTCTATTTTAATTTCTATATTAAAAAGTTCCAACACGGCCCTAACTGGTTTGGCTCAGTGGATAGAGCATCGGCCTGCAGACTGAAGGGTCCCAGGTTCGATTCCAGTCAAGGGCATGTACCTTGGTTGCAGGCACATCCCCACTAGGGGGTGTGCAGGAGGCAGCTGATCGATGTTTCTCTCTCATCGATGTTTCTAACTCTCTATCCCTCTCCCTTCCTCTCTGTAAAAAATCAATAAAATATATTTTAAAAAAAAAAAGTTCCAACACGTTCAAACCTTTTAGTCTTACAGCTTTTTAGTCTCTTAATCTTGAAACACATGATTTGGAGCATATTAAAATTTATTAAAGAGAAATTAAAATAGAATCTCAAGATAACAAATGAGCTTTCTAACACTCTGCCTTGCAGAATTACAAAGTAATAATAAAACCATGTAAGGCAGGCGTTAAAAACGGTACCATGCTAAGAGCGCTAACAGGAGGCCACCGCTCTACTGTCCGTACTTGCTTGTGCAGGTTTTGTCCGAGGGTTAAACTCCTGAGCTGGTTTCTCCAGGCGGGAATGGGACGGGAGCTGAGCACCCCCTTTGCCCTGAGGCTGCGGAAGGCTCTGGGGCTGCGCTTTGTACACGGAAAGTGACTTGAAAACGCCACCACGGTGTAATAGACAAGGCTAGCTGTTTCCTACAACCCGATATTCTGCAAGATGTTAATGTGTATTTTTAAAAATAAAATAAAAACAACGTGGCCTTCTATGCTTGAGGAACCTACACAATCCATTTCGTTTCTGGAGGAGCGCAATTCAGTGCTCTCTATCAGACAACACGAACCTGTTCATTTTTTTAAAAAAGACCCGCTTACCTTGTTGCAGCATTGTGTTTACCAAATGCCTTTGACCAACAAAGGTCTTTCAGTTTTTTTAATGACATTTATTAATGCCTAAAGGAATTCATGTTTTTCTGCATCCAATTTAAATAAGTTTGGACTAGACACTAAAAACTTAACCTTTCATTTAAATTAAATAAATAAATAAATAAATAAATAAATAAATAGCATCCAGTAAGCACGTCCTGCCTAATGGGATATTTTAAAATTCAAATGAGCAGCATTCTGCATAAATCACCATTCGGGACTTCCTCTCCTAAGTTGGGGAAACATTGCCTTTTGTTCCCGGTGGTGCTGTTTACTTCGCTGGAACAGTCATTTCTTCAATGACCCCCTCCTGGCCAGAGGAGTGAGTGCTTTGCTCAAGGTACTTACTCCACTTCCAGGAGGTAATTTAACACACTGGAGTAATCCAGATGGTTATTTCTGGCTTTTCTGAAATCTATAAAACTTTGAATGATTCACAGAGGACAAATGATCAAGCTGTACAGACGTCTGAACAATCCACCAGTTAGTGCAGACGTTTTTCCTTTGGGTTTTGAGGGTAAATAGTAATATGACCGTAAAACGCAGCATACGAGAATCTTATCTTACAGGATTAAATAAGATTTTGGAATTATTGGAGAAAAGAGCCCCTTGTTTTGATTCAGTATGTTTGAGCCTGGAGGAAAAACCAGAATTCCCCGTGCCATCTTAATGCTATTTGCGCTTCAGGATTAGATTGGCTTCTCCCAACCCACCCGTTAGAAACCTGTTTGTTTGTGTGAAGTCAGTTAGATGGAAAGTTTAATTCCTCATCTGTACCCAAGGCTATAGGAAAGAGGTAAACATGGAATAAAATTCTACTTATGTGGGAAAATAATAGAATAAAGCTTTTGGTTTTATCTCATACCTCTCGGCTATGCCAAAATATAAACTTTGAGGATTTGCTCCTTCCTGTGCTTTTAAAAGGGATCATTCCTGCTTCCTTCACATCCAGGAACAGGCTTTTAGAAGTGAGGCTCTGCCCCATCTCTGTGGAGGAGGCAAGCTGTGGAGTCCCAGCAATAAAAGTTGTTCATTACTGCAGGGGGTTCGAACCCACAGCTGAGCCCTTTTTACTTGGATCAGAAGAAAGAGGGGAAGCCTCCAGGGTTTGAAAAAGCCTCACTGGTGATTCTAACTCGCCTGCCGGAAGTTGGGGGCCGTCTTCATGCCATTTTGCCACTGCGGTGTGGAAAGGCGCGGCCTTGAAGAGAAGTGTCTCTCCGTGGGCACGGGGCTCACTAAATGGTCACTCAGAGCGTACGTGATGATTTGTTTAAGAAGCTACCACAAAGCTACTTCTGTGCCCTCTTCTCTCTCAAAGAAAGAACTACCCTTTGAGACAACCTGGAGGGAGCTGGGGAGTACTATGCTAAGCAAAGTAAGCCAGTCGGAGACAAGGATCACATGATCTCACTCATCTGTGGAATCTCATGAACAAAATAAACTGATGAACAACATAGATCCAGAGACAGAAGCATGGAATGGACTGTGGGGTCTCCAAGGGAAGGCAGGGGAGGGTAGATGGGTGGGAAGAGAAAAACTGAAGGACTTGTATGCATATATGCATAACCCATGGACACAGGCAATAGGGTGGTGAAGGCCTGGGTCGGGCGGGGGACAGGGGTGGGCTAGAAGGGGCTAATGGGGGAAGAAGAAGGACATATGTAATACTTTCAACACTAAAGATTTAAAGAAACGAAAAACAAATAACAACAAACACCTTCAATGTCTCTCCCTAGGTCTTAGGTCAAGCTGGATCTCTTTAAATGATCGCAAAGGGTCTACCTGAATTTGGACTTTGATACTCCGGCCCTGTGGTAGAGGGAGAGCTAGGCGAGTGTGGCACCTAAGCAGAGTTATCTGACAGGGACTGTGGGAGTTCATACAGGGTCACCTGGACAACAAGCGGGCGAGGGCCTGGCTGTCCTTTTTCCGAGAGCTAAATGCAAGCCACCTGGTTTCCTGCAAGAATGGGAGCCCCCTCGGTCTGCACCCTTGCCCCCAGCAGGGTGGTCTGAGGAGCCACAGAATCCATGCTCCCAGGAGCGGGGCTCCTGGGGATTCCAGGCACCTCTTGTAAATAGCTTGCCTAAGGCCAAGCAGCTTGCTGATTTCCTCACTGATGACTCCTTTCTTAAGAAAGGAGGCCCATGTAAGTGAGGGAGAACTTTCTTAAGAAAAAAGGAGTAGAAAGCAGCTGACCAAAATCTTCAAAAGAGGCAACTGAGTGGGTAGGAAGTGTGGTAGGTATAAAGATTGTCTCTCCAAACACTCATTTCCAGTGCCTTCTGACATGCTTTCTTATATTTTCAGGATACCCTCATTGCTAAGGTGCTGGAAGTAACGTAACCCCTGTCAATTTCGTGAACTAAGTTATGTGGCGTAGGAGAAGAGACGTGAGGCATCAATTAAGCAAGAGAAAAATGATGCTGGAGCCAATAGTCGTGGCAACTTGATGCTGGGGCTGCCTGCTGCCTGCTTTGGCTGCCTCCTGGTCCAGGCACAGGGGTGTCGCGCTGGACCCAGCACCTGGGACAGAGGTTTCTGACCAGTGGCTTCCTGATCAGAGGAAGAGGTAGCATCTCTCTCAGCGGTCCAGTTCTGTGGGAAATCACTGTTGGAAGCTCAGTGTACAGGGCCTTCCTTCTGCCTTTGTAATAATTCTGTGGCATATTTATGCTTTTTAAGTAATTCTATTAAACTAGTCAGAGTCGCCCTAGCTGGTTTGGCTCAGTAGATGGAGCGCTGGCCTGCGGATTAAAGGGTCCCAGCTTTGATTCCGGTGAAGGGCACATGCCCGGGCTGTGGGCTCGATCCTCAGTGGGGGTCGTGCAGGAGGCAGCCAATCAATGATTCTCTCTCATCATTGATGTTTCTATCTCTCTCTCCCTCTCCCTTCCTCTCTGAAATCAAGAGAAATATATTTAAAAAATCATAAACTAGTCAGAGTAATTGAATGTTTGAAATTATGAACTTGGAAGAAGATATTTTTCTAAGGCCTCTCACATTTCTGTTCCTCTTGCTGCCTTTGCTCTTTACCATCTTTTGAAAGATGTTAGCACAGTGAACAGCCTGGGGAGGCAGGGATGGTGTGCCCCTCTGGCGCAAAAAGTAGGGTGATTACTGAATAATATAATAAAGCTGTTGTGCTTGTGAACTGGTCTATAGAGAGGCCCACATCGCAAGACACTGAAAGTGACCACCAGTCAACACGCAACAAAAATCTAGGTCTTATAGTCTGAGAACCTGCCTGGGATCGTGTCCTGTCAACACTACACGATGAGCTTGAAGCAGTTCCTGTCCCAGTTGAGCCTTGAAACAAAAGCAACCCTGGGAGAAACCTTGACTTCAGCTTTCTGAGCGGCCAGCAGTGCGTGGGTTCCTGACCCACAGATACTCTGAGGTAGTCAGCGTGGCTGCTTTAAGCTTCCAAATCGAGGGGCCATTTGTTATACAGTAATAGATCACGAAAATATTCCCTACGGAACGTCTGACCTTGGATGATGGATAGCAAGCAAAAGACAGAGGAAACCTGGTCTCTGAGACATTGTTTAGAAAAAAGCTGCCTTACCAGAAATATCTGCATGACTGAGAATTTATTTGCTAAGTCACTGACATCTTTGGGTGGATAAAGAGAGCAGCTAAAATTACTTGCCTTAATAAGACCATCTACTTTCTCTAAGGTGTTTTGTTATTTACTTGGCGTATTCCTGACCCAACAGTGTGCTGGGCAGATTTCCCCCATTTTTCAAAATGATTAATTTTAATTGTTTCAATTTTCCTCTTCTATTGACTTAAAAGTTATATACTCTACTTCTATTTTTTCCCCCCTAGTGCTTGCCCTTAGTGTTTTAATGTATGACTGCAATGTGTCATCGAAGAAGCAGGACTCATAAGTTGTAATCAGAAAGCAACTTCTACTTGTTTCCTACTACTCATTAAAATTTGATTTAATGAGGAAAGTTCACTTCTGTCCCTAGATAAAAATGCAGGCAATGCATGGCTTATCTGATAATTCTTAGGGAATGCAATGTCTTATAATAACTTTATGCTAAAAGGAAACACATTTTTCAAAAAATAAGAAAAAGCTTGGCATGTGTACTATTACCAAATTCCTCAAGTATTTCTAATCCACCCAGAGTAGGAGAACCACATCAAACATAATCTTGATTTAGAAATGAGAATGTCCAATCCAATATGCTAGTTTCCGTATTAGTCAACCTTTAAGGAGAAGGCTCCTCCCCCTCACCTCTGAGACGGGCTGCCCTCTGCTGGAGGAGTCTGGTACTTACTTCCTCTTCAGGAGCCTTGTGTCCATCCCTGCATCTTCTCAACAAGTTTCCCACCCACCTAGTGTCAAAGCAAGAGAAGGGAAGATGAAAAGGAGAGCAGGACAGTTCTGGTTTGACAGTCAAGCTTAAAATTTTATATGTACATTTTACCAACAAAATATTTATCAGTATAGTTCTCTTCTACCCGAAGAATATAAAAACTTTAGAATATTTTAGTTTTATTATACGGTAACTAGAGGCTGGTGCATGAAATTCGTGCACTGGGTGGGGGAGGGGCCCTCAGCCTGGCCTGTGCCCTCTGATAGTCCTGGGCTCTCGCAGTCTAGGACCCCACACTCCTTACCGCCCGCCTGCCACGGAGGCAGGAGCGGCTCCCACCACCGCTGCTGCGCTCGCCAGCCGTGAGCCCAGCTTCTGGCTGAGTGGCGCTCCCCCTGTGGGAGTGCACTGACCACTAGGGGGCAGCTCCTGCATTGAGTGTCTTCCCCTGGTGGTCAGTGCATATCATAGCAACTGGTCGTTCCTCCAGTCTTTTCACCATTCAGTCAATTTGCAAATTATATTTATTATATAGGATAAATCATACATGTTATTATCACCTAATCATACATGTTATTATTTTCTAGAGCTTTAGCTTATCTATATTTCTAATCTTACCAAATTGGTGATGGTCATTATCATTATCACTGTACACAGTCAAGATTCACTCACAGGTTTCCCAACTCTTTTGTTCGTATTACTATTAGCTTACTGAAGTTTTACTCAAGTTTCCCAGTGTTTTATTTAATGATACTATTTGCACTTTATTGCCCTTCAGAAGTCTGTGTTCCTTTCCAACATTACTACCTCCCTCTTTCTTCCAGGTAATCACTATCTTACATTCCATAGGAGAGATCACCTTTGCCTATTTCTCCCTCACTCTTTTTTTAAAAATATATTTTATTGATTTTTTACAGAGAGGAAGGGAGAGGGACAGAGAGGCAGAAACATCGATGAGAGAGAAACATTGATCAGCTGCCTCTTGCACACCCCCCACTGGGGATGTGCCCGCAACCAAGGTACATGCTCTTGACCGGAATTGAACCTGGGACTCTTCAGTCCACAGGCCGACGCTCTATCTCTGAGCCAAACCAGTCAGGGCATCCCTCACTCTTGAAAGAGCTTTCCACTGGCTAGAGACTTTTACTGTCATTATCTTTTCTCCACCTCTGGAATACATGGTAGACCCTGTACTGTGTGCCTACATACTATCCACTTTTGCATTCTCTTGGTGAGAGAATAAAGCACAATAGGTTATCTAAATATCTCCATTCCCAGGCTTCATTGCTACAGGGGTGGTCCTTAACACAATCCTTGCTAAATAGATGTAAGTGAAACTCTACTGGTCATTTCTGCAACAGGTTTTATTTTCATGACCAAAGAAGACAGACATTGCTGCCCAAATCCTACATTTCTTCTCACCTTGGATGTGCATGTGACTTCTGCAGCTACAGCAGCCATCTTGTGACTTTGAAATTACAAGCATGAGGAAGCAACAGAATTTCAGAGATGCCAGCTCTGACATTGTTGAGCCATATAATTAGTGCCAGCAACCGCTAATCTGATTTTATATTAAAAAATCTTGTATTTTAAACAATGCTATATATGACACAACATGTATGTTCATTTCTTTGTGCCTCTGGAGTCACTCTTCTCTTCTCTGCCTAGCATGTTCCTTGTCGGTCATTCTTTAAGTCCCAGTTCAACTTTCCTTCTTTTGTGAATATTGCCTGACTCTCTGAGGCAAAACAACTCATTTTCATCTGTGTTCTAGCGACAATTTATTCATGTTTTATTAGCATTTATCACATTATATTATAACATTTCTTTGCGTCTGTCACTCTCAACAGACTGTTTGCTCTTCAAGAACAGGTGTGCTAGTTTCTTTACAGAAGGACTCCCCTGCTATCCACAGTGTCACTCTCTGTGGTTTCAGTTACCTGTGGTCAGCTGCAGTCTGAAAGTATGAGATGGAAAATTCCAGAAACAAACAAATCATAAGTTCAATCTGCACCCCATTCTAAGGAGATGATTACATCTCATGTGGTCACGCCATGGCTGTGACTCATCCCTTTGTCCAGTGTCCCACACTGCAGGCTCTCCCCGCCCGTTAGATCCCTAGTAGCCATCATTGTTATCAGATGGACCACTGCAGTATCAAGGTGCTTATGTTGAAGTCACCCTCGTTTTACTTACTAATGGCCCAAAATCACTAGAGTAGTAATCCTGGCAATTTGGACATGCCAAAGAGAAGATATAAATTGCTTCCTTTAAGCATATAGGTGAGTATAGTACAATAAAATACTTTGAGAGAGAAAGAACCACATTCCCAAAATTTTTATTACAGTACATTGTTATACTTATTCCACTTTGTTATATTATCGGTATTAATCTCTTACTCTACCGAATTTATAAATTAAACTTTAGCATGAGTTTGTATGTATAAGAAAAAGAGTCTAAGTAGGGTTCAGTACTATCCACAGTTGCAGGCACCTACTGGGGGTCACCTTGGAACATATCCCCCGTGGAAAAGAAGGGAACCACTGCACATTCTAACACCAATAATTGCTTAATAATTGCTTGTTTAATGAATCAATCTGTGCCTGGTGGGCCTGGCTTCAAACTCCTGATAGAAACAGTATAACTGAGATTTCCCCCTCTTTCTTCTTTTGCTGAGTATGTTTCCTTCAGTGGCTCTTCCTGACAAACGAACACAGAGCTCCTGCAGCTATTTTGCAGTTCAAATAATTCCTCCAGAAACCTCCCCAGGGATGATTGGAAGAATGGTTGAATATGTTCTTAACGAGCTTTCTGTTCCTAGAATATTGCACAGAATGTTATTGTTAACAACACTTATTTTAATTCTATTCTGTCCTCAAAATGCTGATAGTGTAAATATCAAATTTCCTACTAGAGAAGAAATACTATTTTAACATCTGTGAGAAGAACGATTCCCATTATTCAGAGCAGACTTGGAGAATTAAAACAAAGATGATGTTAAAGAAGATTGTCTTGGAGCAAATTTTACCCCTTCAAAATGATTTTACTATTTTGCCATGGAGGTTTATCAAGCTGAAGAATATTTTTTTTCTATTCTTTTTATGGCTTTCTATGAGCTTTTTAACTAAATTTACTTTAACATTTGTTGATTTTACTTTCTTTTCTGGGGTATTGTTTATTGTTTAAAAACATCTCTGTATTTAAAACAGAAAACTTACAGTTAAAACCCAAAGACATCTTACTATATGGGATTCATAATTAAAGGATGAAGGTAAAACAGATGGAGAAGCAATTTAGTTAGACTAAAATAATTTAAAACTTGGCAGGTAAAACTGTATTTGGAAAATGATACCTCCATACTACCTGACTAGAGTAAATTAAACCTATCATGATTTTAGATTGGACATAAACTATTTCAGTCCTTGCTAGGGAAATATTCCAGAGATGGCTAAATTCTCCTTGAGTTGTCATTCCTTGGGTTTTCATATATGTCCAAACTATAAATCCTTTTTGCAGGATATGTTTGGTTTACTAGTTATTCATACTTATTGCTTTCTATTTTCTACCATCAAAAGTTATTTCCATTCTTCCATACAAATATCTCATTTCTTGCTTGTTCTACTCTAATTGTGTTCTCTGTTTATTGGCTTTACTTAAAAAAAAAAAAAAGCTTCAAGTTTCTATTTTGTTTGCATTAAAGTGGAAAGTTCCACGTGAGATGTGCAAACTTAAGTTTCTAGAGGAGATTTGGAGGCGATATAAATGAAAGAGTGGGCCCAGTGTAGACCACTGGGGCGTGAATTTGTGGGGACAGTTGGACCAACGAACACATACCCCATCAAAAGTGGGTAGCTGCTACTTAGCTCCTGCTCATTTTTAATGGATTTTTTCCCAAGAAGGTTATACATCCAGATATTTCTGTGATACCTTTATTTTTTAAAATGTTGCCCTACCTGGGCACTGTCCATCAGTGACTGTTAACACCACAAAGAGAGAGGTGATGGAAGAGTGTATCACTGCCTGTGAACCAGTGCTGTAGATTTTTTAAAAAAATACATACATTGAATGTGAACACAATGTAACTTCCAGCTCCAACTCCCAGTTTACAAGGAAACAGAGAACACAGGAACTCGTTAAACTACACCACGGGGGATGCAATCAGCACAGTCCAGCCTGTAGGGAACTATAGGAACAACAACACAGTTTCTTCACACAAATAATTGCAAGCGAACAAAAGAGGTGGAGGGGGAATTTATAGACCAAGCCACTTAAAAGATACATTAACCAATTACCAATTACAATGTGTGAACCTACACAGATCCTGATTTTTTTCTTATAACTTTTTTTTAGCTACTCTCTGGATACTTGATATCAAGTAAACATTGTTGATTTTTAAAAATATGATAAGGTTATCTGGCCAGTGTGACTCATGGGTTGAGCGTTGACCTATGAACAAGGAGATCACAGTACGATGGTTCAATTCCCAGTCAGGGCACATGCCCAGGTTGCAGGCTCAGTCCCTAGTAGGTGGGGTGCAGGAGGCAGCCGATTAATGATTCTCTCTCATCATCGATGTTTCTATCTCTCCTTCTCCCTTCTTCTCTGAAATCAATAAAATATATTTTAAAAAGTAAAATATTTTTAAATAAAAATATATTTTAAAAAATATGATAAGGTCAATGTGGTTATGTTAGAAAAGCAGCCTTATCTTTAGGATATAAATAAAAATATTTATGGATGGAACTTCAGGAAAGCGTTCATATTTTAAAGAACAAAATACTGGGCAAACGTCCTGTGTCTTTGAGTCACACGTGGATGTGTGCTGACGGTAAAAATATCTGATCTGTAAAAATATATACAAGTAATTTACAATTCCTCTTGTTTTTCATCATCAAAACCTAGAATATATTAATCTTACTTAAGAGATATAAACATATATAGGCCACAATTTTCACTTGGAGAATGTGATATATATAAATTTAAACCTTAAAGAATAACACAACATTGCCACCTTCTCACGTACTGTTTTAATGTTAAACTCCATAAATGTATCTCTAATTGCTGGAGTGTTTGAATGTTTCCCCAGATTTTTAGTTTCATAACAGTTCATCTAATGCTTCCGAGTAATAACACATTTCAGTTCGTAAACAGCTTATGGATCACGTCCGCTGTGAAGTGTATTTCTCAGCAAAGCATCCTCCCAGCTCTGCCAGGCAGCAAATGCGAAGTATTCACAGTGCTCAATGCCATTAGACAACACGTTGCAAAACGAGACCATTTGGGGACTGCTCAGGCCCTCCTCCAGTCTCCCTGGGGACAGCTTATCATTAATGTGTTAGAATCACTGCATTCGGTCTGATTCCCAAACTCCTACTTGAGGGAATTACACTGAAGAGATTCCGGAGATGCCGCTGCCACAGACCCTCCTGAGCCCCATTGGATGGGAAGTGGCCACAGGACAGCAACTGGCACTTCCATCCCACGTGGCTCAGGGAAGGCTGGTTCCCTCCCGCCCCGCCCACGGCTTCCTGAAGTCCCTCAGTGGATAAGCAGAATTATCTAGCTGAGTGTGTCTCAGTCTGGGGAGGGGGATGCAGGCTGACATACTACACTTAACGGGGGATCTTTCAGTATTTATGTAGATGAATCAGAATTCTGAGAGGTGGGAAGCCACATGAACTCTAGCAAAAACTACCCACCTAATTCTAACATGTCCTCTTGCCGGTGATGCCCCTGCTCATGGTCCCCTGCACCCCCCCCCCCCCCCCGCCCCCATCGCCTTGTGGAGAACCATGTTCTTACAAAAGGCATCTCAGGATCTTACATGAGAGAACTTGCAAAGGATGCTGCTATTCTGGTCTGCCTTAGGAAATCTAGCATCCTGTAAGTTTCTTCAGCATACCAAATTTAAAACTAAATCTTAAAATCCCCCAAATTATATTCCATTGGCCTCTATTAAGCAGGACTCCTATTTTATGGCACGAATGTGGAAACAATCTTAGGGTTGTTTTTTCGAAAAAATTACGTTTATGTCAAACATTGTTGTGATTATTAGCAAAATAAATTAAAATACTTGCAGTCAGTTCAAGGAATACTTTCCTAAAAAAACATGGTAGTTACAGTTCAGGAGTGAAATCACTCACCCAGAAATAGAGAAAGTGGGAAGAAAAGATTGTGTATCTATTACTAACTAGAAAAATAACTTATAGAATAAGGAATAAGAAACTAGAAATTGGTGTAATCAAAGAAATAGGCTTTACATGTAGCTGGTAAGGGGCTACTACAATCCTATCTAATAAAGAGGTAATATGCTAATTAGAACAGCAGACCCACCGTCAGGACAACCTTCCAGATGAAGCCAGGGCGGCAAGGGTCGAGGCAGCTGGGGCTGTGAGGGCCGAGCCCCTTGCACAGATTTTGTGCATCGGGCCTCTAGTTTGACGTATGGAAATACCTTGGAAATGACGTGGAAGAAAGCAAATGACTGCTCATGAACAATCAATCAAATTCAAATGTCCAGGCTTACTCCTGCCTTCTATCCGACATTCCTACGGTCCATGGAGCTCTGCTTACACACAGTTCTTGTATTTGCGACACCTTTCATTGGAAATATCCTGAGGGAGTTACGTAACTTCCTCTGTGCTTTATTCCTGTAAGACTGGGCTTTTGTGTGTGTGAAATTGGACATACCGTGTTTCCCCGAAAATAAAACATCCTCCGAAAATAAGACCTACTTACAGGTTTCCTTCTGAGTGAAATATAAGGCATCCCCTGAAAATAAGGCCCCCAGGATATGTCTCAGAATGAAAAGTAATTTACCGTAAACTGGTCACTAGGGCTGCCCCGACTGGCGTCTAGCAACCAGTGACGTTACGTGGAGTCCTGACGTCACTGCTGTGTGGAGGCGGAGCGGAGGTCGGAGTGAACGGTGAGCGCGGGGCGGCAGAGAGGAGGAGACTTTCGCAGATGCGTGTAGAAGAACAGGAGGATTAGAGCGGATGGGACGTGGCGAAGGTGGTGAGTGCTGGTCTGTCTCTAGTGACACTACCTGATGCTCGCGGCCACCTTCATGATGACTGAAGGTTCTCAGTCAGTGGCAGACCCTGCTCCAGCCCAGATCCAGGCCCCAGCAAGCCCAGTGACAGTCCCCAGGCAGGCCCCAGGGGGTAAATGTCTGATAAAGGGGTAGGGGGGATGTCTGGTGAAGGTGTTCAGTGGCACAGGGGTGGGGGGAGGGGGATCACTTAAAATGACACAGGAGGATCAGAGGGGACAATCAAAATGGCACAGGAGGATCAGAGGGGACAATCAAAATGACACAGGAGGATCAAAAGGGGTTACTAAAATAGTAATACCCCCTCTGATTCTCCAGTGCCATTTTGATTCCCCCCTCTGATCCCCCCTGTGTCATTTTGAGTGATCCCCCTCCCCCCACCTTGATACCCCAATTCCTTTATTTTTAGCCCTAGAAATGAGCGCAAAAAGAAAAAGCTACTCTGTGGAGTACAAGAAAGGAATCGTAGAAGACTCTTGGGGCCAAAATCTTACTGATTTCTGCAAAGAGAATATGTTGAGTATCCAATTGGTCCGAAAATGGCGAGCAGAGTATGGTAACCTCATTGAACAAGTGGACAAGGGAATGCTAAAAAGCGCAAGTGTGGATCAGGTCGGCAACCATTATTTTCCGAGCTGGAAGACCTGATCTGTGAATGGGTTGTTGACAGGAGAGCAAAGGCTTTGGTTGTGAATAGGGCTCAGATTCAAGAATTTGCCCTTGCAATGGCATCACAGTTTGACATAGCCCCCGAAGACTTCAAAGCATCACAACACTGGCTGGATAATTTCCTTCAGCGAAGTGAACTGTCTTTAAGATCTACAACATTGTTTAGGTTGGAAGATACTCAAGTTATTAAGCGAGCACTTGCATTCAAGTCCTTTATTGATGATGCTGACTTCTCTAAATACAATCTTTCCAACATGATTGCTATGGATGAAACTGCAGTGTTTATGGGCCAATCATCTCAAACAACAATTGAACAGCGGGGTGCCTCCTTGGCGTACATTCCCTCCACTGCTTACGAAAGTGCACATGTTTCCTGTATTTTGGCAATTCGTCTGGATGGCACTAAAATCCCACCTTTAATCATTTCTAAGGGCAAGAAGGAAAAGATTGAATGTGTTTTGGGCGTTTTTATTCTTGAAACTGAAAAAGCCTGGGCCACACAAGCAGTTATAAGGAAGTGGGTCGATTTAATGCTGCCGCTTGTTATGCGAGGGAGCCAAAGAGGTCTGCTGGTCTGGGATGCAGCCAGCACTCACCGCGCTAAAGACATGTAGACATTTCTTCACGAAAAAAAAATAGATCAGGTAATTGTTCCCGCAGGAATGACGGCCTATCTCCAGACTCTTGATATTGCAGTAAACAAGTCATTCAAAGACAATTTGCGCATGGAAATTAATGACTACATTGAAAATAGAATGGAGAGAAATCAGCGTGGAAACTTTGTGAAACCTAAACTGCAAGAAGTTGTGACTTGGGTGAAGAATTCATGGGAGAAAATCACTGACACTTGCATTGCAAATGCACTGCGAGCAGGCTACCTTGACAAGAAGTACTCATTTAAAGACAGTGCTATTGCTAAACATGAGAGATTTGGTCCACTGATTCTGAAAGAAATGGAGTCACAAGAAATTCACCAGGAAATTCAGGAATTGGATTGTTATGATGATGTTCCAGAAGATGATGACATGATTGTCATTGAATAAATGAATAAATTCTTGATACTATAGGATTCACAGTTGGTCTGGTTTGTGTTGACAACTACCGTACTACCGTACCGTATACAGGTAATAAATTTCCTTTATTTTCATTTAACAATAAATGTGTACCGTATTCTTCTTCATGGAAAAATAAGACATCCCCTGAAAATAAGACCTAGCGTGTCTTTGGGGGCAAAAATTAATATAAGACACTGCCTTATTTTCGGGAAGCAGGGTATATTAACATATTTTGGCTTCCTTTTGGAGGCTGATGGTCAAGATATGAAAAGATTGATTCTTTTCAGAATTCCTGTAAAGCCTATTTTTGTGTTTCCCTGCACACTCCACCCATCCCTTCTCAACATGCTGTCCCTTTTGTTGGTCAAGGGGCCTCCGTGACCACAGGGTGGCGGCACTTTGCCCTGGCTGTGCGTGAGGGGCATGAAGGCTTCCAGGAAGCCCAAGTTCACCCAGTTTGCTGGTAGAAGGCCGACTGTGCACCCACATTGGGGCTGAGGAATGAATGGAGACCAAGCAATTCCTTATTGCTATAAACAATATATTTTAACATCCCTTAGCCTAGTTTATTTATTGTATGGATTGTTTCTAAAACAAAGAGCGTTAAACTAAGGCAATTACTTTTTAAATATCAGTGACTGCTATTGTGCTCTGTAGTAAAAGAAAAAAGAAAACCCTCTCTACAAATAAACATTCCACTGAAGATCATAGACCTACACAAAGCATGAATCTCACGTTGAACTCCAAGGTGAGAGAGATGCAATCTCTTTATATTTCTCTAACTTCTCAGTTTCTATTATGTGCCTCTGCCCACTGTGCAAGGTGGCAATTTGGGGCCCCCACCTCCTTTGCCTAGAAGACTGTGTGAGGTCCTGTTTCCAAGCCTTTGGCACTGAGAGGACTTGATCACAGTTGCCCATCCTCTGGACATGTGGGCAGCACTTGTACCACAGCATCACAATTGTGGTCCCCCACTGTCACCGTGTCACCTCTCCTTCCTGTCAGAGAGCTCCTTATTGTGCTCTACTCAGCAAGGGACTAATCTGCTATTTCTGAACAACACTGAGTCACATAATTGTCTAAGTAGCATCTTCAGTAGCTTCTTCTATTCCCTCATCAACCTCCATGCAGGGGCAGTTCTGCAGCTCCCAAGCCAGGCTGGACCACACGAACTTCTGAGACTATCTCCGGTTCATCTGACGAAATATACTCACAAACCTTTCCTGGGGAAGCTTGCTCTCGAGGGCTCTACAAGGAGGCAGGCACAGCTTACTCTTCTGAGTAGACAGAAACATAGCTTCCCTCTGTATGCACCTCTTCTCCTTCCTTCTTTCCTCCTCCTCCACCTTCTTTTCATCAGCGTTATTCTGTGATATATTTGTGTACAGAAAATGCACTGTAAGGAATCAGTCCAATGAGTTTGGACAAATGGCAATCCTCAGGTAACTGTCCCCACATTCAAGCAACAGGACATTTCCATCACCCTCCCTCATGCCTAGGCCAGTGGTCGGCAAACTGCAGCTCGAGAGCCACATGCGGCTCTTTGGCCCCTTGAGTGTGGCTCTTCCACAAAATACACGGCCTGGGAGAGTCTATTTGAAGAAGTGGCGTTAGAAGAAGTTTAAGTTTAAAAAATTTGGCTCTCCAAAGAAATTTCAATCATTGTACTGTTGATATTTGGCTCTGTTGACTAATGAGTTTGCTGACCACTGCCCTAGGCAATCACAACTTCTCTGATCCCTAAACCAGGCAACCACAGGTCTGCTTTCATTACTATAGATGCATTGCAAGTATTCAGAATTTCTTATAAACAGAATCTTTTACTTCCTTCATTTTCACAAGGATTTTGAAATTCCCACATACTGGTTAGGGTAACAGTATTTCACTCCTTTTTATGGCTAGTAGTGTTCTATTGTATGAATATATCACAGTTTGCTTATCCCTTCATTTGATAATGAACAAATGTATTGTTTTGGTTTAGGCGGATTACTACTAAAGCATTCGTGTACAAGTGTTGTTTGGATATATGTTTCGATGTCTCTGTGTTAATTACCTGGGCATGAATGTGCAGGGTTGAGTGATCAGACTTTGATTAACTTTATAGGAAAATGTCAAATTGTTTCTCAAAGTGGTTGTATCATTTTACATTCCCGCCAGCAAGGTATGAGAATTCTAGTTCTTCCACATCCGTGTCAACACTTGGTATTGCTAGGCTTTTTAATGTTAGCCATTCTAATGGCATAATAGTTTACTATTCCCCTGATGAAAAACAAAAATGAGCATCCCTATATATGGTTATTAACCATTTATATGTTTTCCTTGGTTCAATGTCAGTTCACTTTTGCCCATTTTGTAAATAGATTTTGGCTTTCTTATTCAGTTGTAAGAGTTCTTTATATATAATAGATACAAATATGAAATACATGTCAGATACATATATTTCAAATATTTTTCCACCCATAACTTGCCTTTTTATTGTCTTAATGGTATATCTCAAAGAACAAAAATTTTTGATATTCATAAAATCACAATAGTAAAATATATTTTAGTGTGCTAAATGCTCAGAGAAATCTTATGGTAAAGTTATCTCTTTCATTTTGTTTGGGTGTTTCCTAAAAGAATTTGAGTATGGAAACTTTTTACTTACCCATTAATATCTTACTTAATTCAGGTTCTGAGGAACACATAATTTACGAAATAGTGACATGTCAAGATGATGATGAGGTCCCCCTGGCCTGACTCCTCCTGTGGGTGGGAGGGTGTAGATCACATGATGGACCCTGGGTTCTCTTGATCAGCAGGGGAAGTGAGGCGGTAGAAGTTGTTCTGAGGGTTAATTATTTAACAATTTATTTTATTGTTTTTATTGATTAAGATATTACATATGTGTCCTTATGTCCTCATCGCCCCGTCCCACCCCACTCCCGTTCATACCCTCACCCCCTGTTGTCTGTGTCCATTGGTTAGGCTTATATGCATGCATACAAGTCCTTTGGTTGATCTCTCCCCCTGACTCCCACTCTCTCCTACCTTCCCTCTGAGGTTTGAGCATCTGATCAATGCTTCTCTGTCTCTGGATCTGTTTTTGTTCATCAGTTTATGTTGTTCATTATAATCCACAAATGAGTGAGATCATGTGATATTTACCTTTCTCTGATTGGCTTATTTCACTTAGCATAATGCTCTCCAGTTTACAATTTATTTTTGCCTGGGATCTTGTTTGGCTCTTCCAGTCACTCCATCCTCAAGAGGGGTGGGTCAATTACCCGACTGTCACTAAAAATAAATGCTAATGATTTCCACAGTGGAACTGCTAATGCCTGATAACACTGAGTTAAGGAGAGTCTCCTAAGGGCATTAGAAACAACCCAATGCCTTTCCTCCTGATCCTTTAATGCGCAGAGGAACGAGAGCCTGGAAACCGACTGTTGAGATTAATGAATAGATGGGCATGCTTATCTTGTCAAAGTGAGGTCTTAACAGTGAGACACATATTACATGAAATAAAAATAGTTTTTAAAGATTTGAAAAATATGCTAGAACTGTCAGCATTTAATAAGTCCAAGGTGACAGCAAGATTGAAGTAGAAATCGTTTTGACTTCTGCTTATAAGAAGCTTGTGGTATGACAAGGCTATTTTTGGCAAAAATCAATGCAGAAAGATAAATAGATGAGTTAGGTCTCAAAAGGACTAACTTTTTTTTTTAAATGAGGGTTCACCTTTACTGCATCCACTGGCAGGACATCATTAGTAGAGAAAGGAAAGCACTTATTACAAGGAGAGATGATCTGCAAAGGGGCCTGGGTCCAGGGGAGAGAAGGAGGAGATGGAGAGAATATGAATGGCTAGTGCCAATATCACCAAAAAAGAATCATATGCCTCCGCTGTCTTATTTCATGCTCCAGTGTTATTCTGCAAATGCCACGTATACCTCAGATTCAGTTTTCATACAGCTAGACTTCCACTTGTCACCTTGTTTGTGTGCCAAGACTACGCTCCTTGTCTTCTCCACTAGTAGAATTGAGTTTGGGTGTAATCAACATTTATTTTTTGTTTGTCTTATTGTTTTTATTATTTGTTAGTATCTTGTCATTCTGTGTGACTTCATCTCCCTTGTAATGCCACTAAAGCCATACACTGCATAGTGCTGGAGGAATGGTAAATGTCTTCAACTCTAGACATTTCCCAGAGGGACAGCATACATGCTTACTGAAGCTCCACACCAGTGCAGACAGGTAAGCATTATAATATCACTTTTACAACTGAGCACAGGTAGGATTAGAGGGGTTAAATGTTTTGCCAAAGATCACAGCTTTAGTGGTAGAATTGGGATTTGAATCCACCTCTGACTGCAAACCTATGTCCCTGCTTTGTGTCTGTTTCCCTGCATAATGGTGATTTTTTTTTTTTGGTTGAGGTTAGGAGCTTTTATGACAAATAAAGGTTATAACATATATTTCTGACCTCATTTTCTTTCTATGTGTAGCAACCATAAGCATATTGATGGAGCCTTAAAAATGTGTCGTAGGCTGCATCTCCTCTGGGGAAAACACTTATTGGGCATTTTCTGGTGAAAACCAGAGGCAAAGCACAGAACAGAAATGCAGCCTTTCAAAAGCCCTTGGCAAAGACCTGATCTCCTGGTACTTCAGGGGCTTAACAGAGCTATTATTGTGTAGCAGATCTAAAATATTCATAAGACATGCTAAGGGACTCTGTCCTTAGTAAAGGGGTGGCATAGATTTACTCCAAGTTTCTTCCCTTATAACTCAGAGAGCATAAAAGAGAGAAGCAAATATTTTCAGGTTTTGTCAGCATGCATATTTTACAAGGGAAATGTATCTTGATTTTTTTTTTCTGTTTTGGAGATACGTATTTGGTTCCCTAAGGAGCAAATGAAAAGTCTCACATAAAATGCACACAGACCTAAGGCTGAGATGCATCAAAACTGTTCCCGCAAAAATCCCTCCTCCATTCAGCTTCTGCACAAGGTGTCTCCTGCAACTTTTATATTTTGAAAATTTCCTCCTATGTCATACATACATCTGCAACCCCAGCTCCCAAGGAAGCAATGTTGAAATTCTTCTGAAAATACTCTCAAAGGAAGCTTTTGAAGATGAAAATGAAAAAGTTGTTTTGATGTTACAGCTGAGAGTCAGCAGTATATCAACATATGACTGTAGGTCATTCAAGAGACACGGGAACAAATGGGTAGACACCGTTTGCACACACACTCTGGGAGGGGCTGTGTGACCTGGAGCAGGAACAGCTCAGAAAATGTCAGGGGACACCACGTGGGCACACCTTATCTGTGATAGAAGGGCCCTTTAACATAGTGCAAACCTCTTATTTTTCAGAGGGGGGGGGGGCAGTAGCTCACAGGGACTACATTTATTTGACCTTGGCTCATACAATGAATTAATGACCCTGTGTTATTTCATTCCAGTTTCTCACTGAATGACTATCCAGCATCTTAAAGAATTAAAGAGTGCAGCTCATTTTCCTCCCTGGTTGAGCAGCAGCGGACAGTGTTTATAGATGAATAATTTCTAACATTGAATGAAATGCATTTGCATATCCTTTCTCTCCTCCTGTGAGCACACAGTGAGAGGGTGGCCACCCGCAAGCCAGAAGCTAATCCTCCCCAGGAACTGAATCTGCCTGCACCTTGATTTTGGACTTTCCTGCCTCCAGAACTGTGAGAAATAAATGCCTGCTGTTTAAGGCATATAGCCTATGGTATTTTTTATGCCAACTGGATCCAACTAATACAATGCCCTAAAACACTACTATACTCTCAGTAGCTTAGACAAATTATTACCTTACAGTTCTGTAGATCAGAAATACAGTGTAAGTCTTATCAAGCTAAAATCCAATGTGTCATCAGGCTGTGTTCCTATTTGGAGGTAGGGGAAGGTTCATTTCCTTGCTCATTTGGGTGACTGGCAGAATTCAGTTCCTTACGGTTGTAGGACTGAGGGCACCCTTTCTCAGCTGGTTGTGAGCAGATGCCTGTTCACAGCTTCTGAAAGGCCTCCCACATTCCTTGTTCCCATCTTCCACAAAAATAGGTTGAGTGCCTCTCATGCCTGAAATCTTCCCTCCTTCCTTTTCTGCCAACCTCCCTGTTGCATTCAAGAGTCTCTGCTTTTAAGGGTCCATTAGTTGGGCTCACCCAGCTAATCCAGGATAATCTCCACTATTTCAAAGTCCATGCTTGTAATCACGTCTGTAAAGTCCCTTTGTCATGTAAAATAACGTATTCCAAGGTTCTGAGAATTACAGCATGGATATCTTTGAAGACATTATTGTGCCTACAATAGTGTCCACACAGGTTGCCTTTGGGAAGGACAGAGAGCACTGTTGATAATTATGCCATTATAACAGGAATAAACTAGGACACAGGGCACCAAGTTTATCACACTAAGAATTAAAAGAAGGATCCAAAATAAGGTGTGTGTATATGTGTGTGTGTGAGTGTGTGTGTGTGTGTGTGTGTGTGTGTGTGTGTGTGTGTGTGTAGGGGGATATTTGTAACTGAAGTTAAAAAAAAAGTGAATTGAGTTGTATTATCAGAATATTATCTAATGAAGTGAGTTAAAATGAATATTTGACTTCTGTGGGCCAGAGTATGGGGAGTGGGGTGTTAAAAAGATGAGTAGGAACACAGCTATGCCTTCCAGAAGCTTCCAGATAATTTTCCATAGATATGTTTATGAATGTCCACTCTGACTCCCAAATGTGGTCTAGATCCATATGAGTTACTGGGGACAAATGAGCATTTGATTTCAGTAAAAGAGCATTAATCTTAGACAAGGAATAAGTTCTCCTTGACCATGAAGGGCCACGAAGTACAGGATGAAGAGAAACTGTCCTCTAACCCTACAGGCTGGCAAGCCAGGACCACTGGGTACAACTAAAGAGAAGATAAAATGAATGTCCTATTTAGAACATTCCTTTAATTAAGAAGTAGACTATTGGGGACTCAGCTTTAATTAACCACAGAGTATCACATTAACCTTTTCTTATGTTGTTATAAAGTTGAAGCTCTACTCCCCTAGGTGGAATTTCTTCAAATGCATTCTGCTATCTTTAGGCATATGCAGATTGAAAAAGAAATTAAATATGAAGATACTGTTTCCATTAAAAGGTAATTATGAAACTCAAATTATGCATGTATTCATACATGATTGCATAATGATTTAAAATGAAGCAATTACTTTGAGGCATTCACCGGCCCTAATTAGTAATGCTTGCATATTTTATAAGAATTAATGTTTTATATTTATTTACATTTGAATCATCATACTGTAAGATGAGACTTTTTGGCTTGGGAATCTAAATGTTATTAATTTATCATAATCTTACTTGTATAAGAATGTCTATGATTCTGAGTTGCATATGTACTATTTTAATATGCATTATTCAAAATATTATTTTTATAAACTTATAAAGTTTATATTCAACTTTGGTGTTATTTCAAATATGTTTAGAAATTTTTATGGTTACGAGGTGGATATAAAATACTTCAATACATGACAATGCACTTTCACACTCATCACTAAACGGAAACTGAACATTGTGATTACTTTAAGATACTTGTATTTTAAGAAAATAAAATAGTACTGACTTATATTTTGAAATACCATTTTGAATACACATCATTTTTGGTAGAGATAGAAAATTTGATTTCCTTAACTGTGACATAGAAGTCACATGAAAGTGGCTAATTCTAAACTTTAAACAGAAGCATGAAATAAACCAATTTCATTACAGGAAAATACAATGCACAGAAAGCAAAGTTGTTTCTTTGAGAATGTAAAAACAAAGACACTGAGCATAAATGTATAGATCAACCTTGAAAATGATGTTATTGATATCCATGAATATAACTTTTTAGAAGAAGCTTATAATCAAGAGAGGGAACACTATGTCAAACAATTTTCACTAACATGGAAAGTCCCTCTATTAAATCATGCAATATGATAGTGGAGTTCTAGACCTAAATATATCTATTATAAATAAATTAATCATAAAATTAAAAAACAGTATTCACTTTACAGAGAAAATGCAAATGTTGCATTCTATCACCATTTTCTAACATAAGCACATAAATCAATATTCTCATGATATTTTTTTCAGATTTTTAAAAAAGTTTCAATAAACACATTTAACACAAATTACATATTTACCAAAGAATCTGTTTATGTATGAATGTAATTGGGAAGAAGTTAGTTTTGTTCATCTGGCATTTTAAGCACCACTAATAAAGTGTATTTGGAAGGAATGTGAATGTGGCATGTAACAGGATGGGAACTAAATATGATGCCAGACAGCAGTTGAGGGAGCATGGACGCTGGAAACAGCATGGAGAGAGAAGATAAATGACATTGGCTGATAATACAACATTGGGAAAGTCTGGATCAACCATGAGTTTTCAGAGCAAGGTTCTGATAGAAAAAAGTATTCAAGGTACAGTTTCAATTTTAAAAATTGGAAAAACAGCCTTTTAGTGTTGTTGAGCAGAGACAAATATGGATAAGGCATAATCTCTGTCCTAATTATGGGGTAAGAAAGAGACTCCTAAACATGATTATACTACAACACAAGTGATACACAACACAAGATACAAGATCATACGCATTATGGTATGGAATGAACGGGTAACTGAGCATGCATAGAAGCATGGCCTCAGAGAGGTGGCAATTTAAGGTTTAAACAGTAATTAAAGGAGCTCATCAAGTGCAGAAGGACAAAAATACTACAGACAGAGAGAAAACCCTGAGTACAAGCACAGAAGCCCATAGGGGTGCTCAGGAGCTTGGAAAAGGATAGCAAAGGACAGTCAGATGCACAACTGGATCCAGTCATAAAGGGCCTGGCCAGTCAAGCTCATGCTTTAGACTTTCTTATGTAGTGATGGAAAAGCATAAAGGGTGTTTTTGCAGGACATGTGCACACCAGCAGGTTCAGGATGGACTGTAGAGAGAAGGGATTTGAAGAAAGGGTGACCTGTTAGGAGGATTCTGCAATGGTCATCAGAGAACTAATGTAGCTGGAAGAGTAAGAAGAAAAAGGCTGGAGAAAAAGATTCAAGATATAATTTGGAGGAATGATGCTGCGAACAGAAATAGGCATAGGTGAACAGCAGCAAGTCTGAAGGCGAGCTGGGAAAGAGATCAGTCCTGAGTTTGACTTCAGACAAGTTGCATTTGAATTGCCCATGGGACTTTCCCTTCAATGTGCTCAGCAGGCAATTGAATGCTGAATCTTGTGCTGAGGAGAGGTCAGATAAGAGATAACAGGTTTGGGCATGTGGTCATTGAACCTATGCGAATGGGATATGACTACCCAGAGAAAGCCTATACAACAAGAGGTGACCTCTGATATTTATTTTTTTAATATATTTTATTAATTTTTTACAGAGAGGAAGGGAGAGGGAGAGAGAGTCAGAAACATCGATCAGAGAGAAACATCCATCTACTGCTTCCTGCACACCTCCAACTGGGGATGTGCCTGAAACCAAGGTACATGCCCTTGACGGGAATCAAACCTGGGACTTTTCAGTCCGCAGCCGATGCTCTATCCACTGAGCCAAACCAGTTAGGGCGATCTCTGATATTTAAAGAGTGAATATAGTATATATTCCCTATCCAAGGACATGCTTATTGATTTTAGAGGGAGGGAGGGAGGAAGGGAGGGATAGAGAGAGAGAGAGAAAGAGAGAGAGTGGGGCAACCTTTCAGTATACTGAATGATGCTCCAACCAACTGAGCCTCACCAGCCAGGGTGACCTCCAGTCTTTAAAGGGCCAGTCCGTGAAGAGCTGTGAACGTTAGAAATAGGTTACCAGAAAAGGAAGGAGCGTCAGGGTTGGGTAATGCATCTTGTTTGTGATAATTCTTGCAATCTGTGAGCCACAGGTGTAGCCCATTTCAGCAGCGAAGTAGTAACAAATAACATCAGCATGTTAATGCAGCCTCTCCTTCATAATTGCGAGTGAGTTCATTAGCTATTGTTTGGGGATCAGCAGTCATTTTCCTTTTAAGAATGGAGTTGTTGATTTACATTAAAAAGCATTAAGGCCTGGGTCTCTCATCTGTTGTGACATCTCTGCTCCAGGAGTTAGGTTGCCCTGCAGCAATTTTATGAAGTAGTCCCAATGCTATTGCTCAGAATTGCAGTCACAATCCTGCCTATCTATTGGGTTATTTTGATGTAACACAGACAGTGAGATGGGTCAGATACTTCACAATTCCTTTGTTTCCAAGCACATATTCTCCTCTGGTCCTTGTCAGTACTAGTGGGAACGGTTTTAAAAAGACGTTGATGAAAGCTGTGGTGTTAGTTCTCTGCTGTTCATAATGACTGAACTTACATTATTACACAAGCACACACTGTGTGTGCTGTACTCAGACTCCCTCCTTTACCTTCCTGCTTTCCTCGTACCCGAGGCATCCCACATTTATACTTTGCTTTCTTGGAACACTGTCATCTAAAAACACTATCTTTCAACAAGTAAAACGTTTTGTCCAGTCATTTTTATTTTGCTAAACTAACATTTTAATTATTCCTTTATTACTTTCTGTTTTTTTCTTTTTTTTTTCTTTTTTTTTTTTAAATATATTTTATTGATATTTCACAGAGAGGAAGGGAGAGGGATAGAGAGCTAGAAACATCAATAAGAGAGAAACATTGATCAGCTGCCTCCTGCACACCTCCCACTGAGGATGTGCCCACAACCAAGGTACATGCCCTTGACCGGAATCGAACCCGGGACCTTTCAGTCCGCAGGCCGACGCTCTATCCACTGAGCCAAACCAGTTTCGGCACTTTCTGTTTTTTTCTTATGCCATTGCCAAATATATCTTTTCACCCTCAGTACTGCTTTGTAAAAAAACTTCACTTTCCTATTATGTTGATCACACAAGAACAAAGGGGACAGAAATAAAAAGGAACACAGAGCAAACCCGCCATCGCTCTGCTGGCATAGTCTCCAACAAACTTGGTAGAATTGGCAACTCTTTGCAGAACTCAGCGTAAGTAGTCTTAGAGAAATCTACAAACTTGGTCAATATTCATGCACAAATCCAATGATGTCCATGCTTTCAGTAGAAATCTTCGCCAAAGAATATCAGAGACATGTGGAAAAGGCATGAGGAGGTCACACATTTGCCAGGGTGATTTTGACCTCAAGGTTTGTCCGAGAACATCCTCAGAGAATTCAGGGAATTCTCCTAACCAATATATGTGAAATGATTAAATGTGTTTTTGTAACTCTCTTTGGTCCCTTAATATGAAGGGTAATTAAAGCTTAGTTAATGGAACAAAGATAGAAAGTAATTAGAATATTTAGCAAGCAGGCCCAAATAGACTGCCAATGTTTGGTTTCCTTTCAGGGAGAGGGGTGAGAATGAGGGGCTGTGAGTAATGCTGATTCTAATACATGGGAATGTGAGCTGTGTATAGAATTTTTGTCCGTCTGAACTTCTGGTTTCTGTCCAAATGTTCACATTGAGTCTTCTTGGAGAAGACTCGAGGAAGCGTTTATGGACCTGGGATAGTCGGAAATCAATGATAAAGGACAGAGTCGCACATTCTGATCTCTGAGAAGCAGGCTCTGAGAGATTATATGCAGGATTTTATTAGAAGCTGCCCTTGCAGTTTTGATCAATATCCACTCACCAACCCAATGTTTTTATACTTTAAACAGAAAATCTCCAGTGAAGATTAATACGAGAGATGTAGAAAAGGCACAGTGGGACCACACATGTGCTGGGTGATTTGGGAAGGGAAGGAAGCAGGAATGGGTAGAGGAGCAGCTGGGGTGTGATGCAGTCTCAGTGACCCCCTCATCCAACCCAATGGGGAGAACTGAACCTGGGGTGGCCCCTAAATCAACCAATTATTGAATACAGACTGACCACAGACTCTGAGGCATTTCCTGAGGAGGGATGACAGCTGAGGGCTGTGTGCTGGCAGCACTCTCAGGAGCTGAGGAAGTCAGTCCTTCATTCCTGAAGGGGAATCTGTGTCATATCACAGCATCCACTACAGTCTATTCCTTTTACCCATCAGATCCATTTCTTCATATAAGTTCTGGGAGCAGCTCCCCTAAGAGCCTCTTTTTGTGGGAAAGTTGGAAGAGAAAGGCTAGAAGGACAAAATACCAACCCAATGCTGCCGATGGTCTTAGAGAAGCAACCGATCCCCACCATCTCTTTCCTACCAGCTACCCTAGATTCCTCACCTACCGTTACCCCTACTGGGGTCAGTAGCCTACTTGTTGGCATGAGCCCTGGGCCTCTTTGGCCACTTTTTCTTCCCTTCTGCTATAGGAGATGAGGACTTCTTTACACACTACCAGGGAGGCCCTTTGGTTTTCACACTTTTCTTTTATTTTTTTATTTAGTTTTTTTTTTTTTTTTTTTAATAATAAGAGAGAGTTTATTTCGCAAGTTGCAGAGGTAGCAGTAGTGACCTGATGGGCTGTGTAGGCTCAGGAAACAAGATACAGAAGCCAAAGAAGGGCCCTTGGAGCTTAGGAGAGAGAAAGGCAAGGGTAACACTCCTGGGAGTGTGGGGGGGGAGTTGGGGGGAAGGGAAAGGCGGGGGTGTGCTCCTGAGAGGAAGAGCATGCCCACACTATTTTAATTTTTTAAAAAATTAAATTTATATTTCTCCCAGAGTATCAATTGTGCTTAGCAACAGCCACCCTATTCTACTATACATATAGTCACTATACCCTGTATAGTCTCAAATGCCTGATATATCTTACCTTCTAGTACATTTTCTTCCATTGCAATTCCACCCCAGCTCACCTCCTGTCAGAGTTATAGTAACTGCCCTGTATCCATGGTAGGAACTATCCGTGCTCTGTCAACAGTGATGGGGTTCTCTCTGGCATTGCCATCTGGGTGGGATGATCCAACTCTCAAATTCTATCTTAGGGTGTTCTTTCTCAGACCAACCCTGGCACCACCTACCTCAGGTGAGCATCACTGTGAAGGAAATGCTGGCTTGGAGTTGAGTTTCTCAGCAGGTTATTGGGGAATGCTTTCTCAGCCCATACTTGTGGAAGGGAAGGAGAGGAAGCTCAGTTGGGAAGAGGGATATGTTTGCCTACAATGCAGTCTGGATAAAGACTTCAGCAAATCCCTGGGAGGGCTCTGAGTCTGGAATGGCCCCCATATCATCCAGATATTGGATAGTGGCTGTCAAAACACAGGTTTTTCTCCTCAGATGTCATATAAAATACATCAGATTGGGTGGCTTAAAGAACAGAAATTTATCTTTTCACTGTTCTGGAGGCTGGAAGTCTAAACTCAAGATGTTGGCAGTTCTGATTTCTTATGACCCCCCTGCTTGGCACACAGATGGCCACCTTCTCACAATGACCTCACATGGTTCTTTCCTTTGTGCATTTGAATCCCTGGTCTCTATCTGTGTCCAAATTTCCTCTTTGTATAAGGACACCAGTCAGATTGGAGTAGGGCCCAACCATACAACCTCACTTAATCTTATTACCTCTTTAAAGACCCTATCTCCTATGTACTGAGGTACTAGGGTCAGAGCGTCAACATATAAATTTGGGGGAGGGAGGCGCAATTTAGCTCAGAACAGGAGATCTTTACCTGAGTACTGCCTGTAAGTAGTACCCCCAGCACTTGAGCAATAGATTCTTTATTCCTGAAGGAGAATCTGGGAAGCACATCACAGCATCCACTATGTTTAAATGATGATATCCCCCACAAAATCACATGTTGAAATTCTAGCTCCCAGCTGGATAGTGTTAGGAGCCCAGGCCTTTGGGAGGTATTAGGTCATGAGGGCGGAGCCTTCAAGAATGAGATTTTGTCCTTCTTAGAAGAGACAGAGCGAAAAATGGCGGCGGAATAGACAGACGTGTTCCGAGCCTTGTCCTGGAGCAGAAAGAAAGAACAGCTGAGGGTCGCACTAGGAGTGTTTGTTGGCAAGTTGGGGGACAGCTGAACTCCAGAAGAAGGTGGGAGACTGCTAGACGGGGTTCCCCTGACCTGGCAGCTCCCACTGCGGCTGGGTCCCCTCCCGGAGCTGCGGGCTTGGATGCGGAGTCGCCGCCATCTGGAACCGGAAAGTGGAGCTTATCGGAAGCCTGAGAATCCACAACTGCGGCACCCACGGAACAGCTGCGAGCCCCAGAACAACGCTCCCCAATTGGCGCAAACACATGGGTTCAGAGGAGCTCTACACTCCACCACGGAAAGGTCAGATTTCGCCTAGGAGAAGGAGAGAGAGAACTACATAACCAGACACCCAGAGAAGAGAGACCATGGGGAGACAAAGACACAGCCCGCATATGAAAGAAAAGCAGGCATCACCAGAAAAGGAAGTAAACGAAATGGAAGCAAGCAACCTTCCAGAAAAAGAATTCAGAGAAATGGTCATATGGTGGCTGAAAAGAATGGAAGACAAATTCGACAATATGAGCAAGAACCAAGAGGAAATGAAGAAGAACCAAGAAGAAATGAAAAATGACATCGCTGCTGTAAAGAACTCAATAGAAAGCATCAAGAGTAGACTAGAAGAAGCAGAGGACCGCATCAGTGAGCTAGAAGACAAGATGGGAAAAAATACCCAAGTAGAGCAACTTCTGGAAAAAAAAATTAAAAGGCAGGAGGAGAGCCTAAGGGAACTTTGGGACAACACGAAACAAAACAACATCCGCATAATAGGGGTTCCAGAAGGAAAGGAAGCTGAGCAAGGAATAGAAAACCTATTTGAAGAAATAATGACAGAAAATTTCCCTGTTATAGAGAAGAAAAAACCCACACAAATCCAAGAAGCTCACAGAGTCCCAAGCAAAATGAACCCCAAAAGACCGACGCCAAGGCACATTATAATTAAATTGGCAAACACCAACGACAAAGTAAGAATCTTAAAAGCGGCCAGAGAGAGACAGAAAGTTACCTACAAAGGAACCCCCATCAGACTAGCAACTGATTTCTCAACAGAAACTCATCAGGCCAGAAGGGAATGGAATGAAATATACAAAGTCATGCAAAGGAAGGGTCTGAATCCAAGAATACTGTACCCAGCAAGGCTGTCAATCAAAATTGAAGGTGAAATCAGGAGCTTCACAGACAAAAAAGGACTAAGGGAATTTATTACCACCAAACCAGCAATGCAAGAAATGCTAAAGGGTCTGCTGTAAAAAAAAAAAAGAAATAGGAAGCGAAGAAGGAACACAGGTGTAAAGAATAGGAATGACGACAAATAAGTACCTATCAATAATAACTTTAAATGTAAACGGATTAAATGCCCCAATCAAAAGACATAGAGTAATAGATTGGATAAGAAAACATGACCCATATATCTGCTGTCTACAAGAAACCCACCTCAGAAAAAAAGACGCACACAGACTGAGGGTGAAGGGATGGAAAAAGGTTTTCCAGGCAAATGGAACTGAAAAAAAAGCTGGGGTAGCAATACTTATATCTGACAAATTAGATCTCAAACTGAAGGACATAACAAGAGATAAGGAAGGCCACTTCATAATACTAAAGGGAGCAATCCAACAAGAAAAAATAACTCTGGTAAACATATATGCACCCAATACAGGAGCACCCAAATACATAAAAAAACTCCTGGAGGATATCAAGGGAGAGATTGACAGCAATACAATCATAGTAGGAGACTTCAATACCCCACTATCACCATTGGACAAATCCTCTAAACAAAAAATCAGCAAAGAAACATCAATCCTAAATGACTCACTAGACCAGATGGAATTAATTGACATCTTCAGAACATTTCACCCCAAAGCCACAGAATATACATTCTTCTCAAGTGCACATGGGTCATTTTCAAAGATAGACCATATGTTGGGACATAGGCAAAGTCTCTTCAAATTCAAGAAGATAGAAATCATATCAAGCATCTTCTCAGACCACAGTGGCATAAAACTGGAAATCAACTACAATAAAAACAACCCAAAGAAATCAAACACATGGAGACTAAACAGCATGCTATTAAACCATGACTGGGTTACCAGAGAGATCAAAGAAGAAATAAAAAACATCATGACAACAAATGACAATGAAAACACTACAATCCAAAATCTATGGGACACAGCGAAAGCAGTCTTGAGAGGGAAGTTCATAGCTCTACAAGCCTACTGCAAAAAACAAGAAACAGGGGTAATAAATTACCTAACCCAACAACTCAAAGAGGTAGAAAAAGAGCAACAAGAAAAGCCCAGTGTAAGCAGAAGGAAGGAAATAATAAAGATCAGAGCACAGATAAACGACATAGAGACCAAAGAAACAATACAAAATATCAACAAAACCAAGAGCTGGTTCTTTGAAAGGATAAACAAGATTGATGAACCTCTAGCCAGGCTCACCAAGAAGCAAAGAGAGAGGACCCAAATAAACAAAATCAGAAATGAAAGAGGTGAAATAACAACAGATCCCGCCGAAATACAAAGGATTGTTAAAAAAATACTATGAACAACTCTATTCCAACAAACTGGACAACCTGGAGGAAATGGACATATTCCTAGAAAAATATAACCTTCCAAAACTCAATCAGGAAGAATCTAAACAGCTCAATATGCCAGTAACTATGGAAGAAATTGAAGCAGTCATCAAAGAGCTTCCGGCAAACAAAAGCCCAGGGCCAGACGGCTTCACAGGAGAGTTTTACCAAACATTCAAGGAAGAACTAAAACCTATCCTCCTCAGACTATTCCAAAAAATTCAAGAGGAAGGAACACTTCCAAGCTCCTTCTATGAAGCCAGCATCACCCTAATACCAAAACCAGATAAAGACAACACAATGAAAGAGAATTACAGGCCAATATCCCTCATGAATGTAGATGCCAAAATCCTCAACAAAATTCTAGCAAATCGGATCCAGCAGTACATCAGAAAGATCATACACCATGACCAAGTAGGGTTTATCCCAGGAATGCAAGGATGGTTCAATATCCGAAAATCAATAAATGTGATACATCACATAAACAAATTGAAAGATAAAAATCACATAGTCATATCAATTGATGCAGAAAAAGCATTTGACAAAATCCAACACCCTTTCTTGATAAAAACTCTCAACAAGGTGGGAATAGAAGGATCATACCTCAACATAATAAAAGCTATATATGATAAACACACAGCTAACATCATACTCAATGGGCAAAAACTAAAACCATTTCCCCTAAGAACAGGAACAAGACAAGGATGCCCACTCTCACCACTCCTGTTTGACATAGTACTGGAAGTATTAGCCATTGCAATTAGACAAGAAGAAGAAATAAAAGGCATCCAAATTGGAAAAGAAGAAGTAAAGCTGTCCTTATTTGCAGATGACATGATATTGTACATAAAAAACCCGAAAGACTCTATCAAAAAACTAACAGACTTAATAAATGAATTCGGCAAGGTAGCAGGATACAAAATTAATGCCAAGAAATCTATGGCATTTCTATACACCAACAGTGAACTTGCAGAAAGAGAGACTAAAAAAGCAATCCCATTTTCCATCGCACCAAAAAAATTAAGATACTTAGGAATAAACCTAACCAAGGAGATAAAAGACCTATATGCGGAAAACTACAGGACACTGAAAAAAGAGATAGAGGAAGATGTAAACAGATGGAAGAACATACCATGTTCATGGATTGGTAGAATCAACATCATCAAAATGTCCATACTACCCAAAGCAATCTATAGATTCAATGCACTCCCCATTAAAATACCAACAGCATATTTCACAGACCTAGAAAGAACTCTCCAAAAATTCATCTGGAATAAAAAAAGACCCCGAATAGCCACAGCAATCCTGAGAAAGAAGAATAAAGTAGGAGGGATCTCAATACCAGATTTCAAGCTGTATTACAAAGCCACTGTCCTCAAAACAGCCTGGTACTGGCACAAGAACAGACATATAGATCAATGGAATAGAATAGAGAATCCAGATATCGACCCAAACCAATATGCGCAATTAATATTTGACAAAGGAGGCATGAGCATACAATGGAGTCAAGACAGTCTCTTCAATAAATGGTGTTGGGAAAATTGGACAGATACATGCAAAAAAATGAAACTAGATCACCAACTTACACCATACACAAAAATAAACTCAAAATGGATACAGGACTTAAATATAAGACGGGAAACCATAAAAATACTAGAGGAATCCACAGGCAGCAAAATCTCAGACATATGCCAAAAGAACTTTTTCAGTGATACTGCTCCTAGGGCAATGGAAGCCAAAGAGAAAATAAACAAATGGGACTACATCAAAATAAAAAGCTTTTGCACAGCAAAAGAAACCATCAACAAAACAACAAGAAACCCCACTGTATGGGAGAACATATTTGCAAATGGTATCACTGATAAAGGTTTAATTTCCAACATCTACAGGCAGCTTATACAACTTAATAAAAGGAAGATAAATGATCCAATAAAAAAATGGGCAACGGACCTAAATAGAATCTTTTCGAAAGAAGACAGAAGGAAGGCCAAGAGACACATGAAAACATGCTCAAAGTCACTTATTATCCGAGAGATGCAAATCAAAACGACAATGCGATACCATCTCACACCTGTCAGAATGGCTATCATCAACAAATCAACAAACGACAAGTGTTGGCGAGGATGCGGAGAAAAAGGAACCCTCGTGCACTGCTGGTGGGAATGCAGACTGGTGCAGCCACTGTGGAGAACAGTATGGAGTTTCCTCAAAAAACTGAAAATGGAACTCCCATTTGACCCAGTAATCCCACTCCTAGGAATATATCCTAAGAAACCAGAAACACCAATCAGAAAGGATATATGCACCCCTATGTTCATAGCAGCACAATTTACAATAGCTAAGATTTGGAAACAGCCTAGGTGCCCGTCAGCAGATGACTGGATCAGAAAACTATGGTACATCTACACAATGGAATACTATGCTGCCATAAAAAAGAAGGAATTACTACCATTTGTAGACACCTGGATGGAATTAGAGAACATTATGCTAAGTGAAATAAGCCAGTCAATGAAAGAAAAATACCACATGATCTCACTCATTTAGGGATAATGAAAAACATTATAAACTGATGAACCAAAAGATAGTTACAGAGGCAGTAAAGCATCAAACAGAGTGTCTAATTGCAGCGGTAAGGTTAGGGAGAGGTGGGGGAAATAAGAGATCAACTGAAGGACTTGTATGCATGCATATAAGAGTAACCAACGGATGCAAAACATTGGGGGGTGAGGGCAGGTATGGGAGCGGGGTGGGGGGGGGCAATGGTAAGATATGTACACATATAATACCTTAATAAAAATTTGAAAAAAAAAAAAAGAAGAGACAGGACAGAGCTTGCTTCTTTCCTGCCATGTGAGGATACAACAAGAAGATGGACATCTGCAAACAAGGAAGAGGGCCTTAGCCAGAACCAGACCATGCTGGCACCATGACCTTGGCTTCCAGCATCGGAGAATAGATGCATGCTGTTAACATATTGTTTATTATAGAAGTCCAGGCTAAGACACTGACTCCTTCAAACTGCTCCATTTTACTTTCTCTTGTAGCCATCTACATAATCCAAATAATAAAAATGTTATTCTGCCTAGAGTTTTCTTCCTATACTTCAATACCATGGTGTTCCTTTCTCGCTTTATACTCTTTAGCATGATTCATTGAATTTGCTTATTTTTGCTCCTGACCTCTTTTTAGATTTCATGAAGAGAGGAACCTTTCTTAGTCTGATATTTGCTTTTTGATGTCCTCAATTGAAAAACTTTAGTAGGGTTTCTGACACAGAATGGTACTCAAAATATGTATGAATTAATTTAATATAATGCAAGACCATCTTTCTGCATATACATGTAATATGTCAACATTCCCAAAGTCAAGCAAAGCTATAACCAATAGTAGGTCCGATTAATAAGAAATATTAATTTAGTTCTTACTCAGGCACCTTTAGATAGGCCTGAGAGTGATATAATTTCAGATATCAGCAACAAAATAATGTTTTCTGGCCCACACACAGGAGCCCTTAGGTGTGGATAAGATGACATCATTGGTGTTTAATTTATTTGAATTCAGGCTTACTTTTTCCAAGATAAATTTATAAAATTTAAATATCCTGGGAGGACTAAGGTATTGTTAGTCATGAATATTTTTAGAAGACTTTGAAAGATGATTTTTTTTAGAATACTCTCCAAAAGACAGCCATCTAAGAAGTAATGGCATGTAGAAAAGAGATGTTTTCATGTTAATGAAAAGGAAAAAAAATCCAGAAATAGGATACTTTGGAGGTGTGTGTGTACTAGATATGAGTCTCACTTAACTATGGGAAAAGAATTTTGGGTGATCAAATCTGGGGCACCAGAAACCAAAAGGTATGAAAGAGGTATTAAAAAAAGGAGGGAGGCCTTTTAAAATGAACTTCAGCTGCTTCAGAATTTTGCCCTGGGCACTCATCATTATTTCTGAATTTTCAATCCTCATCCAACACCTTCATAAAATATCATCTTTTCTGCATAAGAGGCTATGATACAGTATTTTAATTCAGGTCAGAAATGAAATACCAGTGCAAGCAAACGGGCATGTAATCAGAGAACACAGATGGTGAAGATGGTGTGGATGACTCTTTTCAGTAGCCTCTGAACAATGTATCAGAGAACGTTATCCAACGCCTAGGACTCCAGTTCACGGCAATGAATTGGGGTTGGGGGATTCTCAAAAACAAGCCAGCAAACAAACGACACAAAGCCCAGTGCCCTTAGTTCACAGCACGTGATTTATATTCTTGTTCTTTCATGATACCTTCCAAAAGGATAACTACTTTGGTCCATGATAGGATATATTTTACTGCCCACAGGCTCTATGAGCAAAAAAGAACTAACTTCTAAAGTAAATAATCCAGCAATTTTTTCTGAAATTAAATATACTAGTAGGTATACATTGCTTGCTACTAATTCTTAGAGTTAGTACAGTTTATTTTTTAAATTAACAGCTATGTATTTTGATAGGATCATAAAGTAACATATTTTCTTAGCCCATTACTAAGTTTTCTATTAAGTCAGCTGAAACAGTTTTTTAAAGGTAATAAAATGTTTTTTCACTATGCCCTAGCCCCCAAATTATATTTATCTATACCCTCTTTCATTGTTCTCTATCAACAGTAAAATCAGTAACAGTAGATTGAAATTTGTATGCAAAATATATAAACCAGTAATGCAAAGTGGGAATGTTATATTGAACCATGAATCCTGATTAAATGATCTCATTTTTAAATGTTATGAAAAGTAAAATATTTTCATACCAAGATAGTTCACAGCTACTTTTTTCTCCAAAAACTAAAGGTAGAGTCTTTGAAAAATACTGGTGATTCAATAGCCCAAATTCAGCAGGAAAAAAAAAATTGTATTTTATTCTACCAGCCTTCCCCAGAGAAAGTAATAGAACTAGTAAGGAACAAGCCTAAGGCACCTTAACATACATTTCCTTCCCTTATGTCGTTAAATCACAGTGCGGCCTAAATTACCTAGGAGCTGATAGTTTTAGATTTTAAAAAACCCTGCGATGATTTCAAGTATCTAAAACACATATGAACTTAGTGCTCTCATTATAATCTTTGTTTTCTGTGAGAGAAAACTACTTTGAAATATTCTCAACCTGAGTGATAATTATTACTTATGGTCATGACAGCTTTGGTTGGGACATGGCTGGAGAATGAAGAGGTAGAGAATAAACCGGAAATATGCATAAAGCAACACATGATGCATAAAGCAACACACCCATGGTTGGGAGTGTTTTGTTTTTTAATCCGTTAAGTTTTTAAAGATAGTACAACAGTTAAATCAATAAGATGATCATCATTTTTGAGGGAGATTCAGAAGTGCTGAAATGCAACTCTTCAGGGTTTATTTTTTGTCTAAATAAATATAAATATTATAGAAAAGTAATTTAAAATCCTAATATTAACCTACCACATAATTTGCACCATGGTTTATATTTTATTAGAGCATGCAAGCAAGCAAAGAGGACTGATATCTCCTACATTTTCTTTATTTACTGAATTAAAAATCTTTTTTTTAGTCATTGCTTGTAAGTTTGTTTATTTATTACTATTAAATATATTGGGGTGACATCGGTTAATATGATCATATAGGTTTCAGGTGTGGTTTTCCAGGTTATAAGATATTGCACTGTGAGTTAAATATATTTTGACTAGAGGCCCAGTGCACGAAATTTATGCACGGTGGGGGGATGTCCCTCAGCCCAGCCTGCACCCTCTCCAATCTGGGACCCCACTAGGATCGGGCCTAAATGGGCAGTCGGACATCCCTCTCACAATCCAGGACTGCTGGCTCCCAACTGCTCACCTGCCTGCCTTCCTGATTGCCCCTAACTGCTTCTGCCTGCCAGCCTGGTCACCCTCTAACCACTCCTCTGCCAGCCTGATTGATGCCTAACTGCTCCGCTGCCAGCCTGTTTGCCCCTAACTGCCCTCCCCTAAGGCCTGGTCCCCTCCAACTGCTCTCCCCTGCAGGCCTGGGTCCCCCCCAACTGCCCTCCCCTGCAGGCCTGGACCCCCCCGCAACTGCTCTCCCCTGCAGGCCTGGGTCCCTCCCAACTGCCTTTCCCTGCAGGCCTGGTCGCCCCCAACTTCCCTCCTCTGCTGGCTTGGTCACCCCTAACTGCCCTCCCCTGCAGGCTTGATTGCCCCCAACTGCCCTCCCTTGCAGGCCTGGTCCCTCCCAAATACCCTCCCTTGCTGGCCATCTTGTGGTGGCCATCTTGTGTCCACATGAGGGCAGGATCTTTGACCACATGGGGGCAGCCATCTTGTGTGTTGGAGTGATGGTCAATCTGCATATTACTCTTTTATTAGATAGGATATACCACATACTACTGTCTGTTGTCATTAGTACTGATTCTTGGTTCTCAAAAAATTAAGTCAAAGATGGTATGTTTTTAAAGTTTACTTGTCACGGAGTCTGTGCTTTCCCTGTTCTCACACTAATTCCCAGAGAAAATAAAGCCACTCACACCTGTTGTTTCAGCTTAATGTGGGCACAGTCAACGTCATGCTGTAAGTCAGATGTTATTGCCTCTGCCAGGCTACTCTGAAAAATATGTCCTTGGCAGTAAATCCGAAGAATCATGAGAAAAATATGAGGACACCTAGGAGATGACTTTGCATTCAGGTTGTACAATAAAATTCCTGCCCCTTAGTTTTTGAACATGTTATAAAAGGAGGGCATTTCATTTTAGGCTCTTGACAGGGATAACTTTAAACAGCACTTGATTCCATGGGAGTGATGTCTATAGGACATTGCATGGCGACTAGAAAGTTGTGTGTGTGTGTGTGTGTGTGTGTGTGTGTGTGTGTGTGTGTTGCAAAAGTAAGGTGGTATTGCTGGCAACCATGTGCCAGGGCCTGCTGGCTGCATATGACTCGGTCATGTATTCACAAAAGCTTCCCCTCCTGTCAAGTAGCCATGCAGACCCTGGGTGCTTAAGAAGGAGCTGATGGTTTGAAAAATAGTAAACTTATTACTTGAGGATACCTGCTCACACTCGGCCTCTTTGTGGAGTAGCCTTTGAGAGTGAAATACACCACAGACATCAAAGAGCCTTCCGTGGACACAAGCAAACATTAGCAATGCCTGTTAAATGCCTTGCGCTGTCAGTGTGACCTTTCAGACCGATCTTCCGAAAAGTTGTCAATTTCTCACTTTAGGGCAGATTTGCCCATTCTATTCGACACCATTTTCTTCTATTTCTCTCAGTGTCTTTTCTTATGTTAGCTCTTTTCAAACCATTAAGATGCATTAATGTACTGTTGAATAGCATCAATTTTCAAACCCTACCAAGTCAAAGAAAATAAAAACATGCCTGACTGTGCCTCCTTTCAAAAGAGCATCAAGTATAAATGTTAGGGTTCATGAAACTCAGGGAGCTGATCTCATTTCATCTTTTTGTTAGTTGGAGCACTTTTCATGTGGATAAATTTTCTGACAACGCGTTTCATGAGCTCACTTTTTGACAGTTTCGATAGGCTGCACAGACACTGTTCACCTGAAATGCACTCATTTCTATTCTCCCGTTGCCCCTTACAACTTAAAATAGCTCTTTTCCACGCCCCTCAGAATCATTTCTGCATTTGCTCAAGTGGTACCCCGATTATAGCACATTGGTCCCTTTTGGATTTAATTCATAATTAAACATGGAGATTTAGTTTTGGAAATAAAATGTTGTGTTTTAGTTTCCGGAGTCCTTTTTTGTAACTTTTTATGGAATTTGAAACTTTGAGAAAAGTTGCAATAATAGTATAAGAAACTCTCATATATCCCTTATACAGATTCACCAATTATTCATATTTTGACAGATTTACTTTGTCACTTTATGTATCTAGACATCTATGCACCTATCTATCTATCATAATATATCTATAACATTTTTCTGAATCAGTGGAGAGTAAATTTGAAGATGTGCCTATTTACCCTAAAATAATTATGTATTTCTTAAGAACGAAGACTTTCTTTCACATCAACTCACTATAATTTTCAAAATTGGAAATTTGAACATTGGTACAACAATGCTATTGAATTCACAGTCTGTATTAAACAACCATCAATTGCCTCATAAATTGGAGCTATTTTTCCTAATGAAGAATCCAATCCAGCTTTATGTATTGTGTATGCTTGTCATGTTGCTTAACTTTCTTGAATCTGTAACAATTTCCTCAGCCTTTACTTTTCTTGACAAGTTTGAAATGTACAGGCTAGTTGCTTTGTAGAATGTCCTTCCATTTAGGTTTGTCTGGTGTTTCCTCATAATAATATGCAGGTGGTGCAGGAATACTATAGAAGTAATACTACAGATGTGTCCCTCTCAAGGCTTCATATCATAAAAATAATACTACTTTGCTCTGACAGAATTTTTTTAAATGGTCTTTTTCTAGCTTGCCTCTTGAATAGTAAGTGAATAGCCCAGATAGCCCAAAATGAAATATAATGAAATATAGTCTAGTTCCCAAGCCTCCTAAAATAAAAAAAATAAAATATGGACCACACAAAGCTAAAGGGAATATCATTTTTTCTTCTAATTTCAGAGAGCACTTCCCTTTTTTGTTTTATATTTGTTTTTTAATGCCTATAAACAGTTATTTTCTTCAACAAATAAATACTCATTGCCTACCTGCTATGTGCAGGCATTATTTTTTAATGTCAGCAACCAATTTTCTTGAAATTAAATATTTGCTACCCTGTGGCTTCATTTTATACCCCAAACAATCTTAATTTCACTCACTATGGTAGTATCAAAATGTCTTCAATGAGGTCACCAATTTCTTTTAAATTTCCAGTTCAAATGAGCATGTTTCAATCCTAGCTCTCTTTACCAGATTGCAACATTTTACCCCATTTACCACTCCTGTTATAGAACCTCCCTAGATGTCTGGAGCCTCTTTCCACCCTGAGTCTCCTATTCTCTTTCTTTCTTTCTTTTTAAATATATTTTTATTGATTTCAGCGAGGAATGGAGAGGGAGAGAGATAGAAACATCAATGATGAGAGAGAATCATTGATAGGCTGCCTCTTGCACGCCCCACACTGAGGATCAAGCCCGCATCCCAGGCATGTGCCCTTGACTGGAATTGAACCCAGGACCCTTCAGTCCACAGGCCAACACTCTATCCACTGAGACAAACAAGCCAGGGCCTGGTCTATTTCTGATGACTCCTCTTCATTCTCTTACATTGGCTACTAGCACTAAGCCAACCTCTTGACTCCATTTTTCCTTGAGCCTTTCCTGAATAATCCCTTTACCTTCTCTTGAATTGGGACTTCAGTTCTGACTTTTTCCTAGGATGCCTGACTTATTTTTACAGGTACTTTCTGGAAATCTGTACCTTCATGTCTCACCTCTAACCCTACTTCACTTCCTGTATTTCCCATTTTGGTTATTGGCATCCCCATAGCCAAGAACTCCCCGAGGCTCTGGATGTGGCCTCTGCTACCGCTGCACCACAGTCCACTTTCTCTCTCTCTCTCTCTTCCTCTCTCTCTCTCTCTCTCTCTCTCTCTCTTCCCCGAATCCTGCTGCCCTCACCACTCACAGGTATTTCTGAGCACATTCTCCAATAGATGCCCTACATGGAAATCTCTCTGAGAATGTGTCCCAGGGAATCTGACATATGACACAACCTCTAATCTGCTGGACTTGGAAGAAATAGAATTTCATGATTTGGCAGAAAATTCTACTGAAGTTGGTGCTTTAGGGAAAGGGGGGATATTGGCCTCTTAGGGATTGACTGGTGAGAACCACTGAGTTACATCCCCACCCAAAAGCACGGAACAGAGTAAAGCCCCGCCTACGCCACCCTGTCTCACCCACTCCAACCAAGCAGGCTTTGCAAGGGTCCCAGGAGCCCGACTCTCCTGGTGATGACGCACTGGGACCTGCGCTCCGGGCGCCATGGCTGCCTTATTTCTTCTCCTGCTTACCTGTCTGTGGCCGTTCTGCTCCACCAGGTACTTGGAGAATGTAATATTTTAAGATTTATTTTGAAACATCTAAAAATAAGAGTATCTCCCCATGTATTTTTGAAATAATATAATGGTTGGTAATATCTACATTAAAATGTTATAATATCACATGTTATAGATTTATGAGGCTAAGGATAAGCAGCAAGTAACTTCAAGAAATGAAGAAATATGCCAGATGGGTACTAGACTTATCTGGTGATCATTTCGTAATGTGTATAAATGTCTAATCACTATGCTGTACACCTGAAACTAATATAATTCTGTATGCCAACTATAATTGAAAAATAAATTTAAAAAGAAATGAAGAAATCAGTGGATTAATGATAATTCTTGAAACAGTTATGAAAGTTAATACAATTATTATTATGTCTATTTGCAGTGCTAAATGGATATTGTACTCAAATATATATACATTTAGGCATGACAAACTGGTAGAAAACTTACTGTTTAAAAATATCTGTATGTAAAGCTATTTTCCTTTTATGTACTTGTCTCTACTAAAGCAAGTTTCTTTGTTTTCACTGAGGCTGAATAAAGTCAATATTCAATCTACATTAGGTATGGTCATTGTCATCTCTATGAATACCACAAATAATTTTATCCTTTCCTCTTCTGCAATATTTATAGTATGCATTAGAAATGGAAAATATTTTTAATACTTTATATATGTCAGCATTGTACCAAGCACACACCATGGGGCTAGAATTCAAGGTCAAGCATTCTGACCCTTTAGTTGCCACAGAATTACTTTTCTGAAAATATATGACATTAGGGGTTGAATGTTTGTATCCCCACAAAGTTCATAGGTTGAAGCCCTAAATCCAATGTAATGGTTTTTGGAGACCAGAGCCTTTGAGGATAAGCAGGGTGAGATAAGGTCATGAGGGTGCATTCCTGGTGATGGGATCAGTGCCATTCCATGAAGACACCAGAGAGCCTGCCTCCTGTCTGCTCTCCCCTAACACATGCCCGGAGGAAGGGCCGTGTGAGGACACAGAGAGAGGTGGCTATCTGCAGGCCAGGAAGAGAACCCTTACCAAGGTGGTCTATCCCTCAATCTTGGACTTCCCAGCCCCCTGAACTGTGAGAAATCAGTTTCTGTTGGCTAAGCTAGCCAGTTTATGGTATTTTGTTATGGCAGCCTGAGCTAAGACTTTCAGATCCCAGTGGAACTCCAAATGGATTAAAAGTGGGAACTCCAAATGGATTAAAAGTGGGAAAATATTCAATTATGCAACAAAGATCAAGTAGTATATTTGCCATTAACATTTTTTTTGTGGGGATATTCTATTCAACCTGTAAGCAACCAGCTATTACTTTCAAACAAGCTGCCAATTTTCGACAAGGCTTGAAATCTCATTTCTGTTTTATTTTTCCTTTGCCTAAGAAATATGTCATCTCTCGTTATATAATATTTTAGAGGGGAAATAGGTTAGGCTACATTTTTTAGACACTACATGCTATATTTGCTTAGTCTCACTTGGTACATGTTTCTGATTTCTATTACATGTATGTTTAGAAAAAGTTTTTCTCTTCAGACTAAATTCAGAGCTGTGCTGATATCATGAAGTTAGAATTTGAGAGACATCTCTACATTTTCTATTAAAAGTAGTATTCGGTGTCAATTTCCCAAGCATTGAACAATATCTCAGCACCACAGATAGGAAATGAAATACACGAAACATCCAGAAACATCTGCCAGTGCAATCAATCTGTGCTATCGTAAAATAAGAATAGAGTTCTTTGCTCAGAATTACTTGTGCACACTACCTCGTTAACTAACCCAGCCAATCAGTGAAGTCACTGAAAGGGGCATAACAGGACTTTGGGGGAAGATAACCATTTTCCTCATTAAGAACTAACAAGAGTGTTGGAAATGTGAGTGACTGTGACATGACCTGCATGGACATTGGAACAGTGACGAGGTGTATCACTGATGTCAGGGCGTGTCCCACATATGACGACATTCCTGGTGTGCGGTGGCTGACGGGATAATTGGACAGGAACTGCCCTGTGAACTAGCGGCGGGCATTGTGTTTACACACGGACTCTAAGGATGTCTGCGCCGGTGCCGAGAACTTGTCTCGGTTCCAACAATGGGACATAAAAAAGCTGTGGCAGAGATGCCTTCCACAGTGGAAGTAGGAATACACAGTAATTAAAGGGCTTGCTATCGAGGATGCTTTTCTTAAATTTGTGATTTTTTAAAGTAATTTATTTGACAGAGGAAAAGTATTTGTGTTGCGTCTGTGACGGAAGCATATAGCATTGCATGTGAACATGCATCTTTTTAGGCAGATTTGCTTCCCCCCTCCCTAACCTTCTGCTCCTCTAACACACCTGCCTCTCCCAATTTAAAGATGTGTGGTGCGGTTTCGCAGGTAGTTAGGAACACTGTAGATTGTCTTCAGGGTGCCTGAATTCTTCCATAGGGGACAAGGTTCCCATATGTGAATTCCTCAGAATTACAAAAAATGTGCCCAACTTGTTTTACAAAGAGGAAGTGCAACCTGAACTGGGTCATTTCTGTTTGCTTTTCTTTTATCAGTCTTCTAACTTACATAAAATTAGCTTTCTGCTTACTATTTCTCTCAAGTACAAAAAAGTGTTAGGGAAGTTAAATAGCAGTTGATCTCTGGTATCATGTTACTCTCAGTGCCCTTGGCTGGGTATGCCTCTGGATGAGTCAATTCACTTTCCTTATCCTTTTGAAAGTCACAGTCAAGTATCCTTACAGCTCACAGAAGGGCCGTCCAGTGTCCAGATAACATGGAAAGTGGTCATTTGGTCAGAATTATCTAAATAGTTTCCATCACTTCCTGGATTTATTATAGACATCTTCTCCATACAAACCCAGTAAATGATGGCCACTGATACTAAATAATACACAGTAAGTGACTAATAAATAATATCCCATGAGTGTTTTTGCATGAATTTTAAATAGCTAGTACATTATCATTTAACAAAAGTTACTATTTAGCATGTTTACAAAGTATAGTTATCACACATAAAACAGAAAGACTATACATCTCACTAATAAGTTAAAAGCTTTATCATAGAGATACAAAATATTTAACAGGAGCAACCTGTTTCCAAATAACAGAATTCTTTAAATAGTGATTACATTGTACAGTGACAACAATACGTATAAGTGAAAGTTTTACTTACTTATATATTCAAGTCACATAAAGTGACCAAGTTAATATTTAATATAATTGAAAGCTTTACATATAACTGGGGTGTTAAACATAAAAGATGATTAGTGAGAATCATAAAATACAAATAAAAGTAGAATGTTATGGATTGAAAGGATGTGAGAAATGGGGAGATCCTTAATCATTATTTGAATTGTATATTTTAATATTTAATTGCATTCAAAGTAAAAAAATTTGGAAAAGAAAAAAATAATTTTAATTCTACCATTCCAAAATAGACATTGGTACTATTTTGATGTATAGCTTTCTAAATTTTTTCCATGCATATCTGTTCTATTGAATTACTACAATAATACTATTTAGGCATTTTACATACTTCTTCACTTAACATGTTCCTTGAGTCTATATAAAAATTATAAGTGTATATTTTACAGCTGCACATTATTTCATTATGCGGAAATGTCAATATGTAAGTCACCATTTGTCAGCTGTTGGTCATTTAACTCTCCTACCTTTCCCTATTATAACACTGTGATAGGCCTCTTTGTGCATTTAGCATTTTTATATTTTGGTTTTGCTCAGAATAAGTTCCCAGGAGTAAAATTACTGGATAAAAATTTCCAAATACTTTGTCACCATAGCAAAACACACTTGAACTGATTATGAAAAAGCCAGGAACTAAAATGTTTGTCATTTTATGATGACTTTTTTCCACCAGCATGGATGAGACCAATATCCATTCTCCTCTTCATTCTCATAGAAGCGCTGGTGTTTAGTTGGCACGCGGCCACTTGGAAGAAAAACATTTCTTAGGCTCTCTTTCATCGAGGGTAGCCATATGACTCAGCTCTGCTTAGTGAGATGAAATGAGAGGCAAACGTGCTGTGTGGCAGCTACTAAGAAAAATAACTTATGGATGCCATTTGCCTCCACCACTTTATTCCTTTCTCCTTTGCACTTGCTGGAACTTGATGTGATGGTTGGTGCTCGGTCTCCTAGGTCAGGAGTATAAGGGTTGTGACCTAGAGAGATAGGACTGGATTTGCTGCCTCTAGATTTTACATGAGAGAGAAATCAACTTCTCTTTTATTTACACTGAGTGGCCAGATTATTATGATCTCTGAATGCATAATAATCTGGCCACTCAATATATATATATATATAACTAATATATATATTAGAGGCCCAGTTCATGAATTCGTGCATGGGTGGGGTCCAGCCAGCCTGGCCAGGGGGAGGGGACATGGACGGTTGGCTGGCCTGCCTGCTGGTTGATCTCCTGGTCGAGGGGACAATTTGCATATTAGCCTTTTATTATATAGGATATACACTGAGTGGCCAGATTATTATGCATTCAGAGATCTGTTATTTTGACTCTGCTACATGTAGATCAATCTGATACAGACAACTTTAAATTTATTGTAATTTTTAGAAAGTTGTTTTTGGCTGGATGCATATTTGAAAGAAACACTTCAATCCATACAATAAACAGAATTCAAAAACCCAGTACCAATTTCAGTAAAAGAGGGATTGTTATAGATCATTCTGAAATTAACGCTCATTAAGCAGATACATTTGTGCAATTTAATGTCATCATGAAATTTGCTCTAGTTATATCAGTGCTTGTAAATGCCGATGCTCAGGCCCACAAATACATGATTCGGTTAATTTTTCTATTTTAGCCAATAATGTTAATCTCATAAAAAGTTAAAAGTCATTTGGCAGGGTCCTCTTCTTTGGAAGTAAGTTTTATTATGCTCAGCTGAAAAGACCAGATTTGTTAAGAGTTGTTGACTCAGTAGTCAACTGACTATGGACTCCCGGTCAAAATTGTTTGGAATTCAAGATTTACTTATGGCTGAATAGGACCTTGCCATGAAAGGTCAAGTCCCCTATACCAAACTGCCTTTATTTTCTTAAAACTTAGACTGAGGGTCTGATTTAGCTCTGTACACTTGGCCACTACTTTATCGTATTAGATTTCTTCTTCCCTTGACTTTTTTTTTTAAATTGATAATTTTTTTAAGTTGTTGTACTTTCTTTTTTTTTCTTCTTTATTGATTAAGGTATTACATATGTGTCCTTATCCCTCCATTGCCCCCACCACCACACCCTCTGCTCATGCCCTCACCCCCTTAGTGTCTGTGTCCATTGGTTAGGCTTATATGCATGTATACAAGTCCTTTGATTGATCTCTCCCTCTTCGCCCCACTCTTTCCTGCCTGCCCTCTGAGGTTTGATGGTCCGATCGATGCTTCTCTGTCTCTGGATCTGTTTTTGTTCATCAGTTTATGTTGTTCATTATATTCCACAAATGAGTGAGATCATGTGGTATTTTTCTCTGACTGACTTATTTTGCTTAGCATAGTGCTCTCCAGTTCCATCCATGCTGTTGCAAATGGTAGTAGTTCCTTCCTTTTTACAACAGTGTAGTATTCTGTTGTGTAGATGTACCACAGTTTTCTTATCCACTCATCTGCTGATGGGCACTTAGGCTGTTTCCAAATCTTAGCTATGGTGAATTGCGCTGCTGTGAACATAGGGGTGCATATATCCTTTCTGGTTGGTGTTCTGTTTTTTTGGGATACATGGCTTTTGAAGGCAGTGTGCATATTTATCTTATGCCGTTATCTGTCTTCACACAGCAGCTCTTTTTCCTTCTTTCCCTTTCTCCAATCTCTAGCCCATTTCCTTCATTTCCTTCCCCACTTAGTAGATTGTAGACTGTGGAATGGAGGGAGGTCTGCTCTGCCTTTTCCATGGTAGGGACTTAATAAATATTTGGTTAATTGAATTACATTTTTAAAAGTTATTTATCTAAGATATGAGTGAGATGCCTGTGTTTCTAATTATTTTCTAGCCTTCAGCATCCATGCCAACTGTTGCCTTAAATCATAGGGAGAGCTGAGCATGGTAGTGGTTTTGTTTACTGCGAAGCACTCCTTTTTGATTGTTATAGATGAGGGGGGAAGTAATTTACATTTGATGTATGGCTTCCTTATCTTAACTGGAGTGACAGCTGCCAGAGAGGTAACTTGTTAATATAAACTGTGTAGTTATGTGTTGCTTGCACAGTATGCCTTGTTTAACACACTCGGATGTAAATATAGGCCTGTAATTACTTTTTGTTATGCTTGTCTGAATTTATGGTACTGAACTTATACAGGTGTTAGAACAAACAAATTACTGCATAGTTATGTTGCCTCCAATTTGGTGACACAAAAACATTTTTTAGGGATTCGGGGTTTAAGATGCCTCCACAAGTAAGATGACTTCAGAAATCTTCTAGCTACTGTATTCCCATCATTAGCTTACAGGCAAATGAACTTTCATCATTAAATGTTTGACAAGCCATGAGAATTCAGCTCAATAATGATTCTATAGCTATGAAGATATTTAATGACTAAAGTTATTTGAGACATGGGCCACAAAAATCTATTCGCAAATTCAGAAACCTGAAACTCTGTGCAAAAAGCAAAGTGAAATTTTTGCACATTGCAATTGTGAAAATTTTTATTGGTATTCCTCAATATATTGCTCTCCTTGAGGTCTTGAAAGTGAACATGATATGCGTGTGGCATAGGATTAGATATACTATACTTAAGCAAACTGGATTGAATGACTTTCAACTAGAGATTTAGTAGGTTAGGAGGCATTTCCTACTATACAGAGAAGTTAGGATTCCCATTATTCCCTAAATGAAGTATTTATGAAGCACAGAGACAAAGGGTATCTTAAGCAGAGTATTACTGTTTAATATACGCAAAAATCTAAATACTCTCTCCATGTGGCTTATCTCTGACTGTATACCAGTGTCAGCAGCCTCAGGCCTTCTGACCACAAAAGATATATTACTAGAGATTTTAGTGACAAAGGCTGTATGGTTAATAGGAGATAACACTTTGAGAACTTCATTTAAATCTTCCAGGTTATTTTTTAAATATTTTTATTGATTTCAGAGAGGAAAGGATGGGGATAGAGAGATAGAAACATCAATGATGAGAGAGGAAATCATTGACTGTCTGCCTCCTGCATGTCTCTCACTGGGGATCGAGCCCACAACCTGGGCATGTGCCCTGACTGGGAATGGAACCGTGACCTCCTGGTTCATAGATCGATGCTCGACCACAGAACCACACTGGCCGGGCCCAGGTATTGTTTATGTTACCTTATTTGGAATTACAGAAATTTAATAGAATGACAACCTGGCATGTCCTTTCAGTCACTGCTTTACAAAGAGGTTAGTTAATCTTTTGTAGGAAAATCTCTTACAATTGTATTTCTAAAAATATTTCTATTTCCTACATTTTAGTAATGAAAAACTTTTTTTCTGGACAGGTTTTTAGCTGTTTAGTATAGAGACATTGACTGTAACGGATGACTGGGTAACAGACACAACTCAGATGAAGGAGGGAAATCAAGGGAACAGACTTAGCATTTTGTCTTTTTCAAATAATGCCTCTGGGCTTAAAGTAGTTACCCAATCTGAGTTTGAAAGGCAACCAGCCGTACTAAAAAATCTGAACGCGCAGGAAGAAAAGCGTCCTCTTGCATTCAGCTACAGTTTAGCCTGCATCTGGGCCAACTTTGAGAGCCAGACTGGCCTTGAAAAAAATTGGTTTGCCTTCTTACTCTGACTTACCAGCTCAGTGTAACTTTGCCTTGGATACTCATAAATTTGTGTGTTTTTTTCTATGTGAATGTGTTTAGGTAGTTTGATGACAAAGCATTCTTCTACATATCAACTTTGCTATTATTATATAAAAATTGTATACAATATCTTTGTGCCAGAATTAGAATGGTTTACGATTTATCTCTGTAACCCAAAGCCAGGGGTAATGTTTCATGTTGCAAAGAGAAGCCTAACCTATTTCAGTTTCCATGGTCATAAAGCACTTTATTTTTAGTTTTCTGCTTATTTTTTCATGATTTCTGCATTATAGGTAAAAGAAACCCATTTGGTTGATATGTACACTTAAGTATATTACAGCCTACATGCCAGCACTTAGGTTTTGTATTTATACTGAGTAAAATATGCAGGTCTGTCCCTGCACTAATTTCAATGATACTCTCAGTAAAGTCCTCATAAAGGTGGGCCCTATGTCTTTTTATTATGATCTCCCTTCACAGAGCTTAGCATTGTGCTAGCTTATTAAGCTATAGATGTTGAATGATTGATATCAAACCCTTTAATTTAAACATTATAATGCAAACTATCATGAAAGGAATCTGCTCCTTAAGATTTTGGTGTTGTGAATAATTTTTGGACTGTGTTAACAATGAGTACTATGGCATATAATCCTATCTAATAAAAGAGTAATATGCAAATTGACTATCACTCCAACACACAAGATGGCTGTCCCCATGTGGTCAAAGATGGCTGCCCCCATGTGGACACAAGATGGTCACCACAAGATGGCCAGCAGGGGAGGGCAGTTGGGGGCGATAAAGCCTGCAGAGGAGGGCAGTTAGGGGTGACCAGGCCGGCAGAGGAGGGAAGTTGGGGGCGACCAGGCCTGCAGGGAAGGGCAGTTGGGGGGGGGGGACCCAGGCCTGCAGGGGAGAACAGTTTGGGGGGGGGGGACCAGGCCTGCAGGAGAAGGCAGTTGGGAGGGACCAGGCCTGCAGGGAAAGGCCGTTAGGGGTGACCAGGCCTGCAGGGGAGGGCAGTTAGGGGCAATCAGGCTGGCAGGGGAGCAGTTAGGCATCAATCAGGCTGGCAGGGGAGTGGTTAGGGGGTGATCAGGCTGGCAGGCAGAAGTGGTTAGGGGCAATCAGGAAGGCAGGCAGACAAGCAGTTGGGAGCCAGCAGTCCTGGATAGTTAGAAGGATGTCCGACTGCCCAATTAACGGGCAGCCAGGCATCCCTTGAGGGGTCCCAGATTGGAGAAGGTGCAGGCTGGGCTGAGGGACATACCCACCCCTGTGCATGAATTTCGTGCACTGGGCCTCTAGTCCTATATAATAAAAGCCTAATATGCTAAGTGTCTGACTGTTCATTCAACCATTAGACCAGTTGCTATGACACGCACTGACCACCAGGAGGCAGACTTCCAACCAGTAGGTTACCTTGCTGCTGGGGTCTGGCCAATGGGGACTGGGCAAGATGGGCCAGACATGCCCTGGAGCCCTCTCATAGTCCCTCCCGGCCCTAACCGTGCACTGGTGGGGTCCCTTGGCCTGGCCTGCACACTCTTGCAATCCGGAACCCTCTGGGGATGTTGGAGTGCCAGTTTCAGCCCGATCACTGCAGGCCAGGCCGAGGGACCCCACCAGTGCACAAATCCATGCACCAGGCCTCTAGTAAATAATATTACTAGGAAACACATTATATAGAATGGTTTGACCACTGTAATGCTTTTTATGAGTATTAATACATTTCATTATCATGGGGACAAAATATAATGATTTTATTCTCATTTACAGGTGAAGAAACTGAGGCTCAGAGAGGTTGAGGCACTGGACAAATATCATAGCTAGTGAGGGAACTGGGATTCACTTTCCAAGTGGTTGGTGCAGGAATCCATGTTCTCTAGTCTACCTCCAAAAAACTATCTTGCTTTAATAATAGGAATACATTGTATTTAAAAATTGTCCTTTTCCATTTGTAAACTATATTAAACTAGAGGCCCGGTGCACGAAATTCGTGCACGGGGGTGGGGGTGTCATTCAGCCCAGCCTGCACCCTCTCCAATCTGGGACCCCTCGAGGGATGTCCAACTGCCCATTTAATGGGCAGTCGGCCATCCCTCTCACAATCCAGGACTGCTGGCTCCCAACTGCTTGTCTGCCTGCCTCCCTGATTTCCCCTAACCACTTCTGCCTGCCAGCCTGATCATGCCCTAACCACTCCCCTGCCAGCCTGATTGATGCCTAACTGCTCCCCTGCCAGCCTGTTTGCCCCTAACTGCCCTCCCCTGCAGGCCTGGTCCCCCCCCCCAACTGTTCTCCCCTGCAGGCCCAGTCACCCCCAACTGCCCTCCCTTGCAGGCCTGGTCCCTCCCAACTGCCCTCTCCTGCTGGCCATCTTGTGGTGGCCATCTTGTGTCCACATGGGGGCAGCCATCTTGTGTGTTGGAGTGATGGTCAATTTTCATATTACTGTTTTATTAGATAGGATTAGAAACATCAGTTGTTTGTTAACATAACTTTAATGGAATACACTCAGTAGCTCTGAGATTCATTTACTTGGTGATCTTAAATTGGTTGAGAAGTTTATATGTTGGTAAATTCAGTTATTATTGAGGAAATTTTACACTTTTAAGATTGCAGCAATTTATATTCTTCTATTCTCCATGATGCAAATATGTGACACTTAGAACAGGGGTTGGTCAGCAAGCTTCTTCTGTAAAGACACAGATCTATTTTCGTCTCTGTGGCCTACATATAGCCTCTGTGCCATAATCCTCTGCGTTTGTCAGTTGATAATTACACCATAAGTTTTCTTTTCAGAGCCTGACTTTCATGATAAAGTTCTTTATATCTTCAAGCATGTATATAATAAACATACATACATGCCAATATTTCTCCCATTTCTTAATGCTTTACTATTAAGAAACTAGAGGCTCGGTGCACAAAATTCGTGCATGGGGGGGTGTCCCTCAGCCCAGCCTGCACTCTCTCCAATCTGGGACCCCTCAAGGGATGTCCGACTGCCCATTTAGGCCTGATCCCAGTGGATCCCTCTCACAATCCAGGACTGCTGGCTCCCAACTGCTCGCCTGCCTGCCCGCCTGATTGCTCCTAACCACTTCTGCCTGCCAGCCTGATCACCCACTATCCACTCCCCTGCCAGCCTGATTGATGCCTAACAGCTCCCCTGCCAGCCTGATCACCCCTAACTGCCCTCCCCTGCCAGCCTGGTCACCCCTAACTGCCCTCCTCTGCCGGCCTGGTCCCCCCCAACTGCCCTCCCCTGCCTGCCTGGTTGCCCCCAACTGCCCAACCCTGCTGGCCTGGTCCCCCCTAACTGCCCTCCCTTGCTAGCCTGGTCGCCCCTAACTGCCCTCCCCTGCAGGCCTGCTCCCCACCAACTGCCCTCCCCTGCAGACCCGGTCACCCCTAACTACCCTCCCTTGCAGGACTTGTCCCTTCCAACTGCCCCTCTGCTGGCCATCTTGTGGTGGCCATCTTGTGTCCACATGGGGGCGGCCATCTTTGACCACATGGGGGCAGTCATCTTGTGTGTTGGAGTGGTGGTCAATTTGCATAGTACCTCTTTATTATATAGGATAACTTAAAATTAAACCATGTATTTTTTTTTCTCATGAAATTCTTGGAGACCCTTTTAGAAAATCCCTTGTCCAGCTATCAGTTATGTCATGGACATATTCAAGCAGCGTATTATCAGTCTTGCAAGTGATGTCTCATCAGGATGCCTTGCCTGGTGACACTTCACAATGATCTATTACTGGGACATCAGATGCCCACAGCAAGCATTCTAAAAGTAGTACATAGACTAGTGCGGTGGTTGGCAAACTCATTAGTCAACAGAGCGGCAAACCGCGGCTCGCAAGCCACATGTGGCTCGCGAGCCGCGGTTTGCTGACCACTGGACTAGTGCATTTAAGAAAAAATCACAAACATGTTGATCTTCAAATTTCAGGTTGATTTAGGAAGTGAAAAATGCTTTTGATATAGAATTTCAAAGATTTTCAGAGTCTTATCATCAGATGTACCAGTATACAGGAGGAATAATTCAGCAATGAATCAAAAACGTATTTCCTGCTAAGACTCTAGTTTCAGTATTATTTAGAAAGTTCAATTTCCTCTGAGATTTAATCTTGAAATGACTACACATTTTAAAAATTTCCCTGAACTGCCAATTCTTCTAAAGCTAAATGATGTCCAGACTAGTTTATCTTTTATAACTTGTTTTCTGATTAGAAAGGGAATATACACATAGTAATAAATACATGAGGTTAAAGAAAGAGGAGAAAAATTACCTTTACATAAAAAATCAACATTAATGTTTTAATTTTTTCAAATATTCATCTCAGAATATTTTTCATACTGTCAAGATTATAATGTATATAACATTTTATATGAATTTTTAGTTAATATTATAATGCTGGCATATTTGTTACGAAATTTCATAAACATTTTATTTATTGTATCAATGAATATGATTACTTTTAAGGCTCATGATCATGCTGCCAATTTGCTTTCAATATTGCTCAAAGAGCTAAAAGGGCAGTTAATATCAGTATAATGAGGGTTCAACATTAATCAGTGGGTATAAGTATCCAGGATAATATAGTAAAGAAGAATGGACCTCAGATTCCGTATTATTTTAGAGCAGGGGTGGGCAAACTTTTTGACTCGAGGGCCACAATGGGTTTTTAAACTGGACCGGAGGGCCGGAACAAAAGCATGGATGGAGTGTTTGTGTGAACTAATATAAATTCAAAGTAAACATCATTACATAAAAGGGTACGGTTTTGTTTTTTTTTATTTCAATAGTTTTATTCATTTCAAACATTTTAACAAGAAGAATGTAAACACTAATTATTATAATTTGAAACTTCAAAAAATGGAGGAATCATAGCACAATAACATACCTTATATTGAAGATGGCAAAGGAAAAATAAAATTGCCTAACAAAGGAAAGGTACAAAAGCCTTTCAAATGAAACTTAAATATAATAAAATAATTTAAAACTAAAACAAATAGAAAAGAACAAAATGTGTAAACAGTAAATTAAACATTTTCTTTAGTGCAACTTCCAAATTATGCCCGGGACGTAGATGTAGATGGCAATGTAGACTGGGTTGAAAGGTTTTTGGTCTTTAAAACATCAACTTCAGTGGGAACAGTGTTGTTGGTCTCCTTTTTAGCTAATGCTCTGATACTGTGCTCTCCAGGGGCGTGTCTCCCTACATCACCATGATAACGTGCCTATGCATTCCCAGGGTGATGTCGGGGGACGCGTCCGCGGGCATTACAAGGAGCCTCTGGAAGATTGAGAGGTTGTTCCTTCTACTGAATGGGCGGATATAATCTGCGCACTCAGAAGAAGGAGCTACAGCCGTGTTTCCCGACGTTGCCATGTTAACACTGCTGCTGGTGAAGGAGTGGAGGGGAGAGCAAGAGAACCCTCCGCTCTTTCGGCTCCGCGGGCCGGATAGAACAGCCGAAGGGGCTGGATCCAGCCCGCGGGCCGTAGTTTGCCCACGGCTGTTTTAGAGTCACTACAAGGGACTCCTCTCACCTTCCATATTATTGCATTTATGAAAATCCAGTGAAAACATACAAATTAAGTATTAGTGTTAGAGATAAAGCCCCCCGCCCCAATACAAATTCTACATAATATAATTTTCACCAATGCAGATTTCTCAAAAAACATTTTGATAGCACTGTTTCTATGCCACCATCTGCTTTGGTCTAAGCCAATGAACCATCTCACACAATCACCATGGAAGCTCATAAACTGACTGCAAAAACACTTTCTCAACCAGGTCAAGTGGGAGAGAAAAGAATAGTTTGTTCCTTTGAGCAGAGCAAAATTAGAGCTCAAAATTAGAGGTTAGCAAGGGATTATTGATCATTTGATTATATGGGTTATAATAGCTACTAAAGCCAACTTTCCCTATCTCCTATTTATCTATTACCTGCTGCCCTAGAGTTATCTTCCTGATTAATGTCATACATTATCTGATGATAACACAAATTTTCCTTTAAAAATTTGACCAAGATGTCATAATCACTGCAGATCCTTTGAACAGGAGTGATAGGTGGTGCTTTGAAGGACTGAAGGGACACAACTGTCCCCTAATTTTTTGACCAATCTTTCTACTCTCTTTCTCCTTGTTTTGATGTGGTCAAACTAAAAGTCGATATTTGATTGGATACAAAGGTTTAACTCATTAGCATTAGTGTATGCTATCCACAAAAGAATTCAATTAGATTGTACAGCAAATCGTTAGCATTTCCCTACCACTCTATTGGATGACTACATTTTCTATAGCAATTATCTTATTTTTTAACAACCTATATTATTTTATTTTCATTTCTATCTGGGGAAGGAAATGTTCATAGAGGCGCTATATTTCCTCCAAGGTCATTTATTCAGGATGAGTAGAGCTAGTCTAGCAAACTCATGTCTTACTGATTTCAGATTGTGGTCTTTTCAATACACTATCCAGTGGACGGCAAACTGGGGCTCGCGAGCCACATGCAGCTCACGAGCCGCGGTTTGCCGCTCTGTTGACTAATGAGTTTGCCGACCACTGGGATAGGGGCTTAATCACAAGGAACAACAACAGCCTGTAATTATTGGAATCGAGAGTCTAGGTCAGTGGTTGGCGAACTCATTAGTCAACAGAGCGGCAAACCGCGGCTCGCGAGCCGCAGTTTGCCGACCACTGCACTATATCAATGATAGTTTCTGAACTCTCCATTATTGGTCTTTAAAAAATTTTAATAAGTTGACATCTTGCGAAGTGTTAGAAAGGTCTGGATCAAAGAGGAGTTGACAAAAATGAATGAATGAAATGAGAGTCCATGGGGGAAAGGTCATAGAGCATTACGAATATGCAGAATGTCTTATTGGTTGTTTACAATCAGAATCTTTTCAGATTGATTATGCTGTCTACGGGTTCTGATCGTTTGGTGATTATTATGTTTTCCTAATATTTTGAGTTTCTAAAAAAATATATGTGCCTATGGTAGTTAGGAACATGGAGAAAGAATATGCATGGAGAAAGTCCAACTGTTGACTTAACCAAGATAATAAAATACTTATTATTCTATTTTCTTTCTTGAACTTGCTTTTTCTCTACCAGTACTGAAATGAACATTCAAGATTTTTAAAAAAAGGTCAATGTGACACACAGTGTCTGCTATTACTATATGACCTGAACAATGGAATTATCTATTTGTTCCTCAATTTTGATTTATGTTCCTGAGGTCATATTCATTCACACACATTAAACAGAAAGTCAGTTATTAGATTTGGTTATATTAACCTCTTTCTGCCTGACACCCATTGCCATCCTTGGTAACAACTTCACTGACAAACCCACAGCTCACCGAGTGACCAGACTGCACCCATCTCCTGGGCGGACTGTATGCTGCCAGTTACCAATCAGTACCTGTGGGTTCATAAAGAGCTACCACCTCCTGAGCAGTCATGAACACTAAACGTTCATGAACACTACAATATATTCAATTTAAAAAGAGATGTACCCCAGCTGGCGTGGCTCAATGGTTGAGCTTCAACCTATGAACCAGGAGATCACAGTTTGCTTCCCTATTAGGGTACATGCCCTAGTTGTGGGCTTGATCTCAAGTGTAGGGCATGCAGGAGGCAACCGGTCGATGATTCTCTCTCATCATTGATGTTTCCTTCTATCTTTCTCCCTTCCTCTCTTTGAAATCAATAAAAATAAAAATAACTAAAAATGAGTTGTAGGAGCAGAAGAGGAAGAAAGTGTGGAAAGGTCAGTTAACCAATTTGCCAGTTTAATCATGTGATCAAGCAAGTTCAGAAAGAATTCCACAGGCGAAGAATGCCTGCCAGATTAGTAAGTAGTGGTTTCAGATGAAAGTGTTATTACTTTTGTAAACAAAAATGTCCTTTCTTTTTTATGCCAATGCCACTTAGCATTCTATTACCTTCTGGTACATTGCTTTGTGAGGTAATTATAGCCAAATGGGTAGTTAAACAGCATTTTACTTCAGAGCAGTAACACAGTCATGTCAATTACTTCAGAATAAGGTGTTGATGGCTTTATTGAGCTAATAATCATGTAATGAAGATTCAGTAATATTATTTTGTGTCTCTGTGGAATTGTTCCCCTTCATCCACTGATATGATATGCTGTGTTGTACAGTCAGACAAACACAGAACATTAATAGATCTTTAAAAAGAGCATTTTATGAGATTTTCTTGATTTTGTTTCATAACAATCTCTTGTTGATTGCCTAACAGTCCCTAGGATAACTGAACTTTGAACTAATTAAAAAATTCGCATCATGCTTTCCTGGTTGCTGGTCTCTAGCACTCCATATGTTAGTGTAGAAATTGTTTTACTGCTCTTCAAGTATTAATCACACAAGAAGGATGTCTTCAAGGGAGAAGAAAGCAGCTATTTAAATTGAGGTAGTTCATTAAATCACTGCAAAACATATTATAGTGGAAATATCTAAATAATAAAGCTACCTACAACAAAGAATTTTATGTTTTATTTCCCTACAAAGCCCTAGTGTGAAATTGGTTATGCAAAAATAAATTTTCCACCTTCTGCCTGCTTTTTAAATAGCTTTTAAATTTTTATTTTAAATATTGAATCACTTTCTTTTTCAAGTGCTTTTTTATCAAAATGTCTGGAATATAAATGATGCAAATTTTTTTTTCATTTGAGGACATTTTCATGCATTTCTTAATCCTTAACCAGGTATTTTATCATGATATTTTCTTAGATCTTTTAACCTTGTTTGGTAGAACTCAAAAATGGCTGCATTTCAGAATTCCCAACAGTAACCAGGTTGATAATGGTCTCACCTTTCTGTATTCAATTCATTCTTGGTGCTCTACTTTGGGGATCCTTATAGAGTTGGGGTCTCTTCCTTTGCAAATTGATGCATTCAGCAGTAAATCATGATCACATCCTATCTAATAAAGAGGGAATATGCTAATTGACCATCACTCCATCACAAAGATGGCTGCACCCACAGCTGAGGCCAAGTTCCCATAAGGAGCCTTAACAAGCAATCAACAAGGACCTGAGGCTACCCCCTCCCCTGCCCCTGTGGGGCTTGACAGGGGACCCTCAGGCCATGTCTCCCACCCTGGAGTCAGGCTAGGGGACCTCAGGCGGCACCCGCCGGCCCCAGTGCCAGGCCAGGGGACCTGAGGCCACGCCCCCCCACCTGGCGGGGCTTGACGGGGACTTCAAGGTGCATTTCCCGTCCTGGTGCTGGGCTAGGGGACCTCAGGCTGCTCCCTCCACCCCAGCACCAGACCAGGGGACCTGAGGCTCGCCCCTCCCCCCCGCCTGGTGGGGCTTGACAGGGGACCTCAGGACATGCCCCCACCTGGCAGGGCTTGATGGAGGACCTCAAGGCATGCCCCTGCCCCAGTCTGGGCTGGGGGACCTCAGGCCACACCCCCTGTCCTGGCACCAGGCCAGGGGACCCGAGGCTACGCCCTCTGCCTGGCAGGGCTTGACAAGGGTGGGACTGGCCGGGTCTGGATCTAGCCCAATTGGGGGGCCCGGCCAGGTCTGGGTCTCACGTGATTTTGAGGTGCATGTGGGTGGGCAGGGACCCATGGTGTGCCCCAGACTCTGACAGGAGGAAGGTTTTCATATACATTTTACTAATTTTCTTTCATCTCTGACACTTCTATTATAGAGAAAGGGCAAATAGCAATATTAAATTATTTCCTCTAATTAATCCCCTTTTAATGTGCACAAATTTTGTGCACTGGGTCACTAGTTATTAATATTTAGAACCTATACTTGGAGTTAAAATGCATCTTGATCAGAGGAATAAAAACATAGGTATAAAGCAAAAAAAAAAAAAAAAAGGGGGGGCAAAACCAAATAAATGATATTAGTTTGAGAATCCTGAATGTCATGAAGACAGTATAGGATCATGGGTAAGAAAAGCAGATGCTGGGGTGGTGGTAGCAATGGGCAACCATTCCAGATAGGAGGGCCAGGGTGACTTGAGACACAATGGCTGAGATTTGAATAATCTTACTGAACTATACAAGTCAATTACTAAATTGAACTATTTTTTAAATTAAATTACATATTTATTTCAGTTTGGAGGAAATCAAAAGGGTGTCCAGAACCTAGACTTCCCAACTGACTTTTGAGACTCAAGTGAATCTTGTTCTTGTACATATGTGAGCAATGACTTTTCATCAAACTGCTACGTATTGGGTGAAAGAAAGTTCTAGACAGAGAGAATACCAATTGCACAGGACCCAATGTAAGAAACGGCTTTGAGTGTTCTGTGGGGAAATGATACTGGTCAAGATAGTATTGTTAAATTCCACTCGATAGGTGCCTCCTACAATCTTGGCAGCATTTCTTACAGAGAGCGAATAGCCTTCCATACTGAATAAGAGACAAAGCCAAACTGTTCTAATCCACCCATGAAATGATAAAGAACCCTTATATATACATTAGGACATTTATTTGTATAATTATCACAGAGCAAAATTTGCTTTAAAAAATCAAGTTATTTATACTGGAAAACTGTCTTGGAATATGAACATTTGAGTGTGATTGATTGTTGGCTTAAGATCTTGTTCCTAAAATAGTAAAATATTCTGATTTGTTGCAAAATATGTTAAAAGGAAATATCTTTTTTCTTGGCGATTAAATATTACCTACTCAATTTCTTGATGAACTAAGTCTAAAAATGTTTAGTAATGCTATGACTATTTCAAGATTGAGGCAAGAAACAAAGTTTTAAAAAACATGATGTTTGTGGCAAAATAACTAAAATAGCATGAATATTAAATGCCAAGATATTGAACATTTAAAGAAATATTTAAGGTATTTCATTTCCTTTTAGAACCACCAAAATGCCTGAAAAACCAGGTTATTATTGCCCATATTTTGTAGATTAAGAAAACATGGATTTTTTTTCATAAAAACTAACAATATAATGCAAAAGCAAGGTCAAAGGTAAATAACAAGACACTGTTAACATTCTGTTTAAAGGTACTAGAGTAGGCACAGGTCAACTAAAGAGACTCGAATCTTCTGAAATCTTATGAATTAGTTAAAATATAATTTATCTGACTAAAAATGATAAATGCTGAGATGCTTTTTTACAAATATTCACTATTTTAATTCAATTTATTAAAACAAAACATATCTGCTTAAAGAAACCAAAACATGCATTGTATTATCACACTTAGAAGCAGCCACTGTTAACTGTAAAGTACATGTTTAACAAATATTCCTATAGGTCACAAATATTTCTACTACTATCTTCTTTTGAAAAAGGATTATATTCAATTTGTTTTTACTTAGCCTTTTCCACTCAAAATATATCATAAATATACTTCTGTGGCATGCAGTGTTAGTCTACAATATTACATTTAGGAGCTGTGGTTTTATATTGTATAGATGTGTCATGTACTATTTAACAATTTTCCTCATTGATACCTATGTGGTATTTAATATTTCTATGAGAGACACAGTGGCACAAGTTTCCTTTTTAGAAATTATTAGTGTCATCTGTGCATCTTCTCTTTAGATACATTTCTAGAAGGAGTATTTTAGAATAAAAAATACATCTTCACTTTTAAGACTTTTGATATATATTGACGCATTATCTTCCAGAAAAGTTTTATATTCTCAACAACAGCATATGACAATTCCTTCCTTGTCAAAATGTATCTGTATGCATTTGACTGCTACTGTCGGCTCAGAACAAAAGAAAAAGAAAACTCTAAATGAAAGCAAATCACAGGTGTGAGTTGGGGAATAAGTCAACTTACTTTTTCTTACTAAGAATCGTCTAACAACAGCTTTCTCAAGGGAATGAATGCCTTTCAGACTTGCTGTATAACATTTATTTTTGAAAAGTCAATTTATGATTCTCAGCCATTTCAGAGTTCCAAGGCAAGACAGTGGAAGCAAGTAGAGACTAGGTCCTCGCCCAGCCCCATCTCCCCACCCTTTCACCTCACACTGAGAGAGCTTTATGCACAACCCAGTCTACGTGTTCATGTTCCTAACTCCATTCCCATCACTCCCTCAACAGCTTCTCCTTGGCCATCCTCTCCCAAGGATGCAAGCACCAGTGATGTGGGGTATTCTAGGGATACACACACAGAAGAGGCACTCAGGAGAGGGGGGGTAAGAAATGTTTGGGTTCCTGCTATTTGGATCTTGGTCTCAAAGGGAAGGCCTGTGCTTTTATGTGGCATGGCCCTTGGGCCCATGGACTCCTCCTTACCCCATAAGGAGAGCTCAGCTGGAGAAGGGCCAGGGTGGTATCTTCTGACTATCGAGCCCAGGTCAGGGACCTCTCCTGCCTGGATTTAAGCCCAGTCATGCTATCCCAGTTATGGGGTGAAAAAAAACTTGTAAATGTTAAAAGGATCAGAGAATTGGTGTTGGGAAGCAGATCCTGACTTTAAATTGAGCTTTCAGGTTTGACAAGATAAAATTTCAGTAAAACCATAATAAACGAGAGTTAGCTAGTGATTATTTCCAAAAGAGTAAGTAAGGCAGAGGGGAACAGCCAGTGCAAAGGCTCTGACATAGGAGCATGCATTGCAGGTAGAGGGAGAGGACGAAGAGACGAGCTCAAGAGATAGATAATGGGGGTGAGAATGAGGGATGGAGAGATCAGATAGGGACTTGAATGCATTGGGAGGACTTTAGTTTTACTAAGGGAAATGGGTCACAAGAGTAAGGTCTTCTGATGGCAATGCTGATATAGGTTCTTGGGAAGCAATGGAGGAGTCGGTGAGACTAGTTCCTGGGCTATTACAGTAACTCAGGAAACACATGGTGGTAGGCAGTGAATCAGATGAGAAATCATTGGATTTAGGATGTATTTTAGGACAGAGCCAGCTACATTTATTTTGTGGAACTAGAGGTGAAGAGTGAGAGAAAAAAAAAACAAATAAATGAGAATAAAATGTGAGAAGAGTAAACTTGGAGGAGATAACACCAAGAGTCCAGTTTTAGATTTTTTGTTTTGAGATGTTACTTTTTGATATTAAATTAGTGGTGTGGATTTTAACAGATGGATATGTGATTCTGAAGTGCAAGACAGAAGGATACACATATACATTTGCATGTTGTGGACTTGTGTATGGTATTTAAAGTTATAAGACTTCATAGATCACCAAGGATGTTAGAGTAAATGAATTGGGAAGAAGATAAATTGAGCTATGGGCTTGCAGAAAGAAGAGGAGGGATCAGCAAAGGGTACCGAGAATAGGAAGGCAGTGAGTTTGGAAGAAAATGTATCCTGAATGCCAAGTGAAGAAAGTGTAACAAGGATGAGAAAGAGATCACCTGGGTCTGCCCTGTAGTAGTTCAAGTTAAGGTAAAAACTGAATGTTTAGAAAAGTAGACATCATTGTCGAACTTCTCAAAAGTGGTTTCATGGAGTTTTGTACTTTCTTTTGTCTAAGTTCTTTTCCAAGTTAATCAGGAGAGTTATTTTATCCTTGTTGGTTTGTATATTATCTATACTTTCAATTAATGTTGCTAATATTACACATTTACCTTGAAAATATACTTCATTCTGAAATCATATATGTATATTAATCAATATATATATAAAAGGCTAATATGCTAAGTGTCTGACCATCCAACCGGTCACTATGATGCACACTGACCACCAGGGGGCAGACGCTCAATTTAGAAGCTGCAGAGTTGCAGTGACTTGGCAACGGCAGTTCTCGGGTGATGCACCCCGAAACCAGAGAGGAGGGAGCCCGATTCCTCGACAGGTGGTGCAATTCACCTTCGGCCTGGGTTATGTTGTTGTTGGGGCACTGTTGGCCTGAATCTGCTTTACTGCACACTTACATTGCATTCCACACCCTATATGACAGCAACTTTGCAGAGTGCCCTCTCGCACTCCGGGACCCCTCGTGGGATGTTGGAGAATCGGTTCGGCCAATCCCCGCAGGCCAGGCCAAGGGATCCCACTCACTCCGCAGATGCCCTTCGAGCCACAGCACCACCCCGGGTGCGGCCAGCCGGGGAGGGACTGTGGAAGATTGGCTCCAGGGTGTGTCTGGCCCTTCTAATTAATTTCCTTTCAATGTGCACAAATCTGTGCACCAGTCGCTAGTTTTCTTATAATTCAGTTATGGTTTTATTTTATAGAAATTAAATCTAATTTATTTGTATTTTATATTGTGAACTTACATACAGAGTGATACTCTACTTTCCCCCTAATAAACAAATGTCACAGCAGCATTTGTTGAATAATTTACCTTTTAAGTACTGCTTTAAAATGTCACCTTCACCTTCACCTACAATATTTCATATGATAAAGAATGTTCCTAGACTTTTTGTTTACTAGAACACTTTATTCTTATACCACCTTCACATTCTTTAATTATTCCTTTACAGAATGTGTTTCTAGCTGGTCGTGAGATATATATATATATATATATATATATATATATATATATATTGGGGTGGTGGGAGGCTGGGGGGAAAGTCTTTGTATATGAAGCATTTATCGTCACCTGTTAGATCTATTTATAGCACCTCAATAAAATTCAGTCTATAGATGGATTGCTTTGTTGTTCTTATTTTAGAAGAAAGCTCATTTGATTGATGGAAATGTACAGTACTCTAGCCCAGTGGTTGGCAAACTCATTAGTCAACAGAGTGGCAAACCGTGGCTCGCAAGCTGCATGTGGCTCACGAGCCGCAGTTTGCCGACCACTGCTCTAGCCGATTACCAAGTCGGAGCTCTAGATCCACCAACAAGATTTCTATTTCCCAAATCAGACACCCAACGTTTCTTTGTTACAAGAAATGGAAATAGATGTGTGTTGCCTTTTGCTTTTACATCCGCTGCACAGTGGATCTGTAAGTGGTTGCGACTGCAGAATGGCAGCGCCAAGAGGGAGCTGGTGGCATTATGAAGTATGACTCTGCCATTTATTTTCCCAGAACGTGTGCGAGGCTTTACGATTTCCTAGAAGTCAATTTTGTTTCTGCTGACAATAAGAGTCTTATTATGCCTTGAAGAAAATAGCTTAACTACTAAATTTACTTAGCTCATTCTGAAAATAAAAAGTTTGTATTCCTGTGAATTAAAAATATTCAACTGTAATGTCCCGCTGCTCTTGGTGGCATTATGCACTGTAGTTCCACACACAGTATTTTCTGGGCCCAATACAATGGAAGGAAAGGCAGTCACTAGAGGTGGCTGTTGATTATATTATGTTCTGCTCCCTTTTATTTATAATTATTACTTACGGGAATGGTGACCAAGCTCTAAAAGCTGTGCTGCCTCCCCTAACCTCCCCTGCAGCCGGAGCAAAACCCTGAACGTACAGACGCATAGAGACAATTAGCCTTAAACATTTCCGTACTCATTTCAGGTAGTTCCTCTGGGTTTCCTATATCAAATAAACCTGGACAGACAGCGGACAAACCCTGAGAGACACCATGAGAAATGAGATCGCTTCAAATTACCTGGAAAGGAAATGTCACAATAGCCAACTTAGTGCCTTCAGTAACCCAGTGGCTTCTTGAAGAGTTAGAATTCAGAAGGCATAATGATAAGCAGTAAATTCCAAAGAAAGTGACCTGGCCATGTTTGGCCTCTTTCCTCCTTAGTCTCATCTCCTCATAAATAGCCCCTTTGGGCAGCAAGGACAAATTGGAGATGTGCAATGCTTTTTCTTCAACAGAGATTGGTTCCATTCTCTTCTTTTTCTTCCTTTCCTCAGGAAATTGGAAGTTAGAGAGCAAACTTCTTTCAGGGAGGAGAAGGAAAAAGTGTGTGTATGTGTGTGTGTGTCCACTAACGAAGCAGTGCTTCTTATGTGTGGCCCCTTCTCGCAGTTTCAGGTTTGCTGGAATTCAGAACCCATCTAAATACTTAAACTGAGTGAGGAGGCTCAGAGTACGAGTGATTCACACCGCGCTTTCTGCTCCACATCCCGTGTACCTCCAGGTCCATCAATGTAGACAGAGTGCTCAGACTACTTCTAAGGAGATACATTTAGTCAAAGGACCCAAGGCTCAGGGTACCCCGAGAAGCTATGCCCCGTGGTTATGCCTAGTTCACGATGGCTTTCTGGCAAGTTCACCCTGTGACAAAATGCTTTCTCGTTGTTTTTCTGCTCAGTGCTCAGTCATTTTTACTATTTATGCTACGACAAGAATTCTCTCAGCTTTCTACCACTATCCAAATTCCTGAAGTTCCTACATCATCTCCACCACCCCAAAAGCAAGTCTACCAAGAGTTCTCTCTCGCTCTGCTTCAGCTCTACTCGTTTATTTTTTAGGAGGAAGAAATCTTATTTTAAAAATATCCCCCAGGAGCCCCTGGAGCTGCACTGGAGTCAGTTTCAATCATGTTGGCTCCAAAGCGACCAAATTCTGCATTTTCCATTTCACTTTCAATAAGGAAGTAAATGTGGCTCTTGAAACCGTACTGAGAAATGAGAACTGTCCTCTTTCCTCCTGCAGCCCCTACCTTGTTTGGTTTTAAGAGCTTTTGCTCCAAATAAGTAAATGCATGACTCCCGAGGAAGTAAAAACCCTAAATAGACATGCCAGGTCTGTTAGAGCAGGAAGAAAAAAGTCTTTGGAATAGGCTGAGTTGAGCAGCACAGCCTGTGTCTTCACTGATTAAGAAAGACCTTATTCTGTCCACATTTAATTTTTCTCATCCAGGAAATGGGACTAATACACATGTTCATAAATTAGTTATGGAAGATAAATACAAAAATATACATGGAATATTTCATATGGTACCTAACACATAGCATGCTCAGGCAATGTTTTATTCCCTTATTTTATTATCCCACTTCCCCACCATCCTCAGACCACTTACCTTGGGTTCAAAATAGAAAATGTACAAGTAATTTTAACACAACAGATAGATGAGAGTCCCAGTATCTGATCATAAACTAGGAAACCATACTGGTGTTGATATATACTGAGTGACCAGATTCTTATGATCTCTGAATGTATAATAATCTGGCCACTCAGTATATATACTATATAATAAAAGGCTAATATGCAAATTGTCCCCTCGACCAGGAGTTTGACCAGCAGGCAGGCCGGCCAACTGCCCATGTCCCCTCCCCCTGGCCAGGCTGGCCGGACCCCACCCATGCAAAAATTCATACACCAGGCCTCTAATATATATATATATATTGAGTGGACAGATTATTATGTGTTCAGAGATCATAATAATCTGGCCACTCAGTATATTTTATTGATTTTTTTACAGAGAGGAAGGGAGAGGGATAGAGAGTTAGAAACATCGACGAGAGAGAAACATGGATCAGCTGCCTCCTGCACACCCCCTACTGGGGATGTGCCCACAACCAAGGTACATGCCCTTGACCACAATCGAACCTTGGACACTTCAGTCCATAGGTTGATGCTCTATCCACTGAGCCAAACCAGTTAGGGCTGGTATTGATATTAATCATCTTCTTCCAAATATACTCTGGTGATTAATGCTATGACTTATGTCCCCAATTAACTCAATTGATCTGCTTTTATCAGAGAAAAATATACTAATATGTTTAAAAATTATACATAAATACTTATTCCAAAGAGATGCACTTTAAAAAGTTCTGAATAGCACAGGTCTTATCTCCAAGAAAACTAGAGATTGGTTAAAATTTGCTTCCCATTTTGGATACTTATGAGAACTGACAGAAAACCTTTGCAATAACCAAAGTGTAATTCTCCCTTGATATTCATTTTCTCTACTATTTATTGAGAGTAATCTGGCGTAAGTTAGAAAAGTAGTTGGCAATCAGCAAGCATGTTGGTTCAGGATGTTATAAACTGTCAAAAACCAAACTTTCCAATGTGATTACAAATTACCCCTCTTTGGCCCTATTACATCGCATAATTGAACTGTCACCTACTTGTTTTATTCATTATGATAATGGATGCAGTTGGTAAAGGTATGCAAAGTGTAGCCAGCAAGGTTAGGGACTGTTAGGAAGACAATTTGATATGTCCTGCATTTCCGCCTTTGGAAGGCATCAGTCAAAATCTGAGATCTGTGTAAGCAGACATCTGAGCTCTGACGGGAATGATAAGCCATTTACCATCTCTGCCGTGAGCAAAGTGCTGCTTTACCTCCAGATACTGGTTGCGTTAACAATGTGCACTTTTAGAATCACTGAAGATAACAACTGCTTTTCCTTCTCCATCTTCTTCCTATTTCCTGTTTCTGACTCTTCCTCCTCCCCCTCCAAATCTCCCTCTTCCTTTCTCTCCTTTGCCTCAGAACTGTGTAGAAAAGACTGCCTGCCAACTGCCTATATATTTTCACTCCTTCCTTAGTTGCACAATCCAAATTTTATTTGGGGTTATAACATACTCATCTAAAGTAGAAATCATTTTCAAGTAGTTCTGGCCGATTATTATCAAATGAGTTGTGTGAGCTTTCTGGAAATGCTGCTGGAAAAAAAAAAAAAAGTGCTGGCTCAATTGCTTCCTGGACTGGGATCAAAAAGGAATAAACTGTGGGCAGACAATTTGGTCTATGAACTGACCTTCAGGACAGAAGCCACAGGTGAGGAGGTGGAACAGAAAGATGGAGCATGAGTCCTGAGGACTCTGGAACCTCACCGTTTTGACCCCATCTTCCAGGTTCCTTTGCCTGAGAGAAAAATAAAATCCTATATTGTATCTGCCTCTTTTATTTATTTATTTTTCTTTAATGTGGAGCACATAAAAATCTAAGTGCTACAAATAGCATTGTATGCTCTTCCATGAAATACTATTATTGTGTTTTGATATAAAAAAATAATAACCCCAAACCACTACTAAACAAACATGTAAAAAAAACAGGATAAAACACTGAACTTGTGGAGGTCAATTAAGTTTGTAAAACAATTCATTCTAATACATACATGGCCAATGTGCATGTCTACAGGAGCAAGTTAAAGTCCCTGTAGCTGCCATAGAAAAGAAAACTAGTTCACTTTGACCCAGCCCTTCCCCAAATTGATTATTTGTCCATGGATCCTTTTCTTGCAAAACCCTTGTTAATACCTTATAGAAGAGTGTCTTGGGATCCTTGTAGGAAACATTACTTTCGCGATGGTACAGAATACGGGGCATGATGAGGTCTGAGTGCTGTCTGTCTGGGTGAGTCTATCCTCTGAATTCCACTGGTCGGGTGCTTTCAGCACTGACATTCTATACAGCTGGCAGATTACGCCTGAGTAACTAGTTATCTTTCCGGTGTCCCTGGACCTAAGCAGATGCAGATAACCTCCCTCATATATACAAAAGCAGAAAACAAAGTCTCAAACTTTGAATTCTTCTCCAGTTTCAAAAACACCTCATCCAAGAATTAAGATACTGCAATTTTCTCATGGCTTTGTTTTCTGACTTCCTCTACATTTAACCATATGTGTTCTGTTATGGGTATGTGTCTAGTGATTACATTCATGATTGAATTAGAAGATGGAGTGGGTCATTTATTCAGATGAATATTTTGAGATTATTATCTTTTAACTAATTTAAAGCCATCCACATTCAGACTTTAAGTGGTTAACTAACACAATTGCAAACTATCACTCCTTATAACACAGGTTAGTTTAGGGTTGTTGGAATCAGTGGGACTATGATTTTTATACTAAACAGAAAAGCCTTCCAATCACTCTGAACTAAGCAACTTAAAAAACATCAGGAGAAAGAATATCCAAATGCATTTGCACGTTTGGCTAACCTTCTTATATATAAAATTGCATAGTTTTGCTTTATAAATAGGAAAAGTAAAACTGTACATTAATTTTTCATAAAAATCTACTTTGTGGAAATGTAGACCCACAGATTAATTTGTACTTCAAAAATTTAATTGAATTTTCAAATATTTTCATATATTTTTATCTTTAGAGTTTAACTTTACACACATGATAGCAGGTTATTTTCATGTGAAATTATTTTAACACTAGAGGCTCAATGCATGGAATTTGTGCAAGAGTAGGTCTTTGCAGCCATGGTGGCTGCCTCGATCCTCCCTCACAGCCGAGACGGCTGCCTCAATCCTCCCTCACAGCCGAGATGGCTGCCTGGATCCCTCCCTCACAGCCATGGTGGCTGCCTCGATCCTCCCTCGCAGCCGAGACGGCTGCCTGGATCCCTTCCTCACAGCCGAGACAGCTGCCTGGATCCCTCCCTCACAGCCGAGACGGCTGCCTGGATCCCTTCCTCATAGCCGAGACGGCTGCCTGGATCCCTCCCTCACAGCCGAGACAGCTGCCTGGATCCCTCCCTCACAGCCGAGATGGCTGCCTGGATCCCCAGGCTGCAGCCCTGGCTTTGTCCCGGAAGGTTGTCCGGAAGGACTTCCGGTCTAATCAGCATATTACACTTTTATTATTATAGATGCAGCAATCTATAATAATAAAAAAAAAGCCTCCTAATCACTCTGAACTAAGCAACTTAAAAAAATATTAAGATAAAGAATATTCAGTCTATAATAATAAAAATGTAATATGCTAATTAGACCAGACATCCTTCTGGACGACCTTTCGGACGAAGCTGGGCTGCGAGGGAAGCCCAGGTCCCGGGTGCCTGCCAGCAGCTGGAGGGAAGCCCGGGTCCAGGAGGGAAACTGGTGCCAGCAACTGGGGGAAGGAAGGCCTACTCTTATATAAATTTCATGCATCGGGCCTCTAGTATGGTATAATGACCATGAACACAGACCCTTTACACTGTCCAGAACAGCAAAATTCCGTCTAACTGAACATAAAAAAGTTTAAAATACACAAATCTAAATTTGCACAAAAGAGGAATTAAGAAGAGATTCTTCATTTCACTGGGATTTTCTTCATTCACCAGTTTCTCTTACAGTTTTACTCTAGACAGCAACTCAACAACCCACTGGAAATGTATTTTGACTAACAAAACATGGTTTCATTGATCTCTTTCACAAACATAAAGCAAGATGGACTGAAGTGCCTACATGAATAGTCAGCTCTAAAAAGTGTCTGTATATATTAAAAATCTGGTGTGGACGCAAGCCTGTCAAATCCAGCTCGGCAGAGATGTCTCTAAACCCCCTTGCAGATCCCATGGGACCCATGGGGAGCGTTACAGATGCAGGTAATACACCAAACGCATTTGCTGTGGCCACCAGCACAAAACAAGGCTGCCTGCTCTCCCTGTGATTTATCATCTTGCTTTTGGTCGTGTTCCTGGTTGCCTTCAGAGACTGTGCGTTCAGATATGAACATTGAGTTTCGGTTACATAAGGCTCTGGTCATTCTGTGACACTTTAATTGCAGAAATAAAGTGTCTCTCATTCTTTTTTTTTTTTTTTTTTTGTGGGCCACAGTCGGAATGATGGATGAATTTGTGGATTTATTTTAGCTGTAATGAGAAATCAGCGGAGGTGTCTGAGCAGGGGGATAGCCTGATCTGGCCTGATCCAGTAACACTGCTCCATGACCAGAATGTTCTTCTCTGCACTGCCCAGTGTGGTCGCCAAAGTGGACACAATGTGTAGCTATTGGGCATTTGAAATGTGGCCAGTGTGCCTAAGTTATTGAATTTTTTATTTCATTTTAACGTATTTTAATTTAAGTAGCCACACGTGGCTTATTGCTACCATATTGGGCAGCGGGGCTTCAGAAAGACCTTTCTGGCTGATACGTGAGGAATAAATTGTGGGCAGAGGTAAAGGCACAGAAATGGATACAGAGACACCACTTAGGAAACTACTGACATAGTCTCGGCAAAAAACCGTGGAGGCCTGTGCCCTGGCGTTAGCACCCTTGGAGAGAGGGAGACAGTTGTAAGATGTTTGGAAGTAGCGGGCAGGACTTGTTGGTGAATTAATGTGGGGGAAGAATGAACCACCACACTGACCCAAAAATGACTCTTAGTTTTTCAGTTTGTGCAAATGCGTGGGGAGTGTCGATTACTCAAGATTATAAGACTAAAGAAGAAAAGATTTGGGGCTGGAAGAAAGTATCTATTTTTGGACATTTTAAGTTTGAGATGCTTATTTTTATTTTCTCAAGGTATCTATCTGTTTTTAACTCTCCTTGTTCTCAGTGGTTCAATGATTTCAATACATTGGACAACTCACGACCTGTGTAGGCCAACCTATGTCTTTTTTCTGTCTGTGCTTTAAGACATTCCCTGTTTGAAAAACCTCATTTTCATCTGATTATATACTTCCTATTGGTAATACCCTCGGACATTTTATATCCTTTCAATTTGATTTGATTCTTTAAAATACTGCACATACTCCATTAATTAATTGATTTCTCTCCCACAAAAGGGTCAAGACCTAGAGTTTGAAATTCACTTAAAACGGATGGCAAATCTTGCCTTTTCTCATTCTTCTCAAACTGCTGGGATTCTCTCTGCAGAAGCACATGCTCCCTCTCTTAGGGTATTTACCGTCCTCTGCCTTTTCCTTAACAAAGCTCCTTTAGTTTTCTTATCCATCTAATACAAGTTCTGTTATGGCAAATAACAATTACCTTTCACACTGCACAGAATAAAGCTGGTCTTCAAATCGGTGTGGAGTTGAGCATAACGGGGAGATGTTTCTATTGCCCTGTGTGTGGTCCCATGACACCTAAACCCCAACGCTTCCTGTTTCAGAAACCATAGCTGGTCCCTGACCATGGCTCTGTGTGAGAGACTCACATTCAACCGGCAGTGGGTAAGAACAACTTCCCTAACCTACTCTTCTTCTAAAAGCAGAGCTCCGAAGGAGGCCATTCCCAACCAAACAGGGCTCAATGGTTTTTAACTTCTGACTCACGTTTACCCTGTGATCACATTTCGTAATACGAATGCAACGGGGTGATTCATTTGAGGAAGCCACACCTCCCCGGCTTCCCCTTCTTCCCAAGGAAACTTCATTTTGAAACTCTCTAATTCCAAGAGTATAGGGGGTGAAGGCGTGGGGGGAGAGGGAGCCGGGAAAGGTGAATGGGGGAGGGGGGAGGGGACATATGCAATACTTGCAACAATAAAGATTTTAAAAAATAAATTACTTATGTCGTACACACACACACACACACACACACACACACACACACACGTCTTTTTGTGCATTTGTTGTCAGAAAAGAGAAAGTTCAGATTTCCCAGAAGAAAACCTCTAAAGAAGCTTTGTTGTTTTGGAACTGAGTAAGCTGGACTCGTGCAGTCAGAGGAGATGTGGTGATGGGAGACACTGAAGGGGTTGCATGGAAGCGCCCAGACTGGGAAGGATACAAGGGCTTGTCTGCGTGTCACAGAGTCATACCTGCCCAAGCAGCTCCTTTGAGAGGGATGAATTCTGAAGGCTGCAAAGAACTCGATTGCTTCGTGCGTCTGTAAAACACAGGACCTACGACCTGGTTCCTGAGGGCTCTTTGGCGTTGTCTGTTCCCTTCTCTCTTTCCCACCCATACACAATTAGGGAGGGCGTTGCCTAAGTATCCAGCATGTCTATCAATGGAAGGACTTCAGTCTAAGGAAGGTTATGTCATTTGCATGCTCTATTCCTTTTGCTTTTCTGTATTAAAAGAAATCTACCGTGTGTCTAGGTGAGATGGGAACACACAGTGCCAGCACAAGGCGCCTTAATGGAGGCATCCATCACACCCCGTGCGCGATGGTCTGTGACTACAGTGCTGAGAAGAGGAGGAGCACGCAACGCAGGCTCATTTCTATGTCGGTGAAAAGTTCAGCACGAGATGTTGTCTTGAAGGTGGAACATTTTTCATGCTGTGTTTATGGCCACAGGAATGGATTTGGACAGGGTCCTGCTTTCCTTTCTCTCCTCAAGAACAATTTAAATTAACCTAAACCACCATCTCTCAGTATGTCTTTCCCTCCCGTTACATGTCTTACGTTGTTATTATTTAATTCTGAGTTTCATTCTCCGGCAGGAATGTTTTTAGTGTTGAAATCTCATTGCACTGTTTGCTGGTTCCTTGGGGGTGTCTGGAGATTATGACTGAAGAGACATTAGCTATAGCATACTGCTGAAAAAGGCTGTCCTATCTTCCCGGACAGCTCATTTTCCTAGTCAAAGAAGAAGAAAAAGGCAAATCAGGACAAAGAACACTCTAACAGAAGGTGAAGACTTCTTTGCCAGGTCATCAGGTTGGCCAAATCACAATAAGCAATCAATGGATTGAAACATGGTCGAGACAAATAGTCCAGTCTCCTATATTAATAGTTTTTAGAAGAGTTTCTATCCTCAAGAAGATAGGCTAATTCAAATAAAAGAGCTGAACTACTTGTTTGTATATAGAGCCTTTGTTTCTTAAAGTCCTGGCGTGACTGTTGTAAATGGCCCTGGCTACTTTTTTGATTCCTTACTTCTTATCTCACACCTAAATAAAAATAATCTGAATATTACTTCTTTATGCCACAAGGATTTTAAAAAACACACTGCTACTAAAATGTCTTCATATACCATCTACTGACTTATTAAAACAGCTCTCAGTGCCCTGTAGTGAGGATTATTAATTTTCCCCACTTTAGATGTTAAAAAAAGTAATACTTAAGGCTATCCAGTAGACGCCTGGTGATAAATCGTACTTTAGAACAAATAGAAGGTAAATGTATGTTTTAGGAAGGTAACGTTGAGCATATTGAGTTTATCTAGCTAGGTCCTCCAGCCCAGACCTTATATACTCTGACTCACAAACAACAACAAAACAAGTGTTGCCTATATACTTATGCGTTATTATGGCCAAATCAATAGTTTCACATGCAACTCCTTCCTGGGTTCTAAATCCACAGGGTGTACAGTGCCAGGCCATAAACTAGGAAATGTTTTATATTTAGCTAATTAAAATTCTATTTTAACTAATTAGTTATTTGCCAAAAACAGTTATATGGTATTTATAAATAATAATTTGTAGCATTTTATTCTTCCTTTACCAAACTACCTACTTGCAACTGGACCCATATAATCTGTCTTTCCTCAAGCTTAAATAAAATAAAAAGGCAAATCAGAAAAATTAAGCCATATATATTGTTCCAGACTTGTTCCTCAATTGTCCGTTCAAAAGGCTTCTGGCTTTGTCTGGCAGTTTCCTTTTGTTTTCTACCTTTCATGAAAGATTTTGGCAGTTTTTAAAGAGAATTTGGAGAAGTTGGGGGAAAGGAGAAGCAATTTAAGGATAAAAGATCCTGAGAGCAGTTTTAGGGGGTGCCTTCAGTTCTCACCTTCCCCAGCACAGACTCCTGAATCTCCCTCACGGTGGTGTCCTGGCCACACCCAACTCTGACTAACAGGATCTGTGCTGAAGAAAAGAGTCATAATTACCGATCTCGTTTTCGGTGGTTACCACAAATCTCCAGTTGGGCCTCAATACTGCCCTTCAACCACTTATTTCCCTAGTCAGTAGACTCATCCACTCTCACATCTTTGTTGCTGGTGGAAATGAGATTTACACTGAGAAAAGCATTTCAGGGACCCACACAGACTCTCCCAGGGCCTGTGCTGGGTCCTCCCCCTGGATCTTCTAAGGTTCCGTGACCCTTATCCAATCTGAACCTTTTCCCAGATTTTCTCTGCCTACACTCCACCCCTTTATGTTGCCGTTTTTGGTTCCTACTGTGTGTGCTTCTAATGTTTTGCCTCCTCATCTGGTTTCTGCTGCATAACCACTTACCTCCCCAGGTGCCATCTTGGCTTCTACTGCGCATGTGCCCAGCAAAGGAAATCCGCGCCCCCCCCCCCCCACACTGTTTCATTCCTCTCCCCATAATCTTGCTCCCAGACCAGCTGCCCCCTGGGGAGACTGATTCCTCCTGTTTTACTTTGGGGATGGCTCAGGGATTAAGTCCCTTCAGCAGTCCCCCAAAGAGCCTGTCAATGCTGCAACTTCCTAGGGAATCAGGCTAATGTCTGATTCAGCTCCCTAGTTTATTAGGCTTGCTGTCTGATTTCATACGCACCCTTCCTTTATTAATAACTAGCTAGCTACCTGTGCTAACACCTTCTCCTCTTTTTCAAACCATCAACAGTCTCTTCACAGCCTCACTCTCAACAGATGAGCATGCTTCTTATTTAAAAAAGAATGAAAAGAATATTTTCATTTTTCCTCTACCAAACTACCTACTTGTATCTGGACACAAATAGTCTGTCTTTCCTCTGGTTATAATAATGAATTGTTTCTGTTTGTCTACATTGATCCTTCTATTTATGTATAGGACACTATCTATTGTTTCCCACTCAAGGTTTTCTTCCTACAAAAATGCTCTCTCTCTTTCAATCTCTCTCCCTACACCCCACCTAGAATCATTTAAATCAGAATATGATGAACTATTTCTCATCCTAAAACAGAACATCTGCCTAGAGCCTACATTGCCAACTAGCTGCTGCCTGATTTCATTGCTCTCTCTCAGAGCAAAACCCTTTGAAAACATTATCTATGTTTCTGCCTCTTTCACTTCCCACTTTCACTGTCTGTTCTCTCTAGAAACTTTCCCTGTTGGATTTTGTCCACACCGTATTGGAACAACTTCTGCAAGGTCATTGAAGACCTCTATATTTTCAAATGCATTGCTCAGTTCTTAGTGTTTTCCCTACTCTATTTTCTACAGCATTTGATAGAGTTAATCTCTCTTTCGTTCTTTAAATAATTCTTCACCTGGCTCCAGAGAGGCCATATTCTCCAAGTTTCTCCCTATCTCCCAGTTTTTTTCCCATTGCTCTTTTTAATTAGATAGTCCCTCTCTTCCTTCCTCCACCTTTAAATGTTGGCATGCCCTAGGGCAGTGGTGGGCAAACTCATTAGTCAACAGAGCCAAATATCAACAGTACAACGATTGAAATTTCTTCTGAGAGCCAAATTTTTTAAACTTAAACTTCTTCTAACGCCGCTTCTTCAAAATAGACTCACCCAGGCCGTGGTATTTTGTGGAAGAGCCACACTCAAGGGGCCAAAGAGCCGCATGTGGCTCGCGAACTGCAGTTTGCCGACCATGGCCCTAGAGCAGTGGTTCTCAACCTTTCTAATGCAGCGACCCTTTAATACAGTTCCTCATGTTGTGGTGACCCCCAACCATAAAATTATTTTCGTTGCTACTTCATAACTGTAATTTTGCTACTGTTATGAACCGTAATGTAAATATCTGTGTTTTCCGATGGTCTTAGGTGACCCACAGGTTGAGAACCGTTAGCTTCAGATTTTTAGATCTAGAATGTTATCAGGATTTTCTATACAGTGCATCATTTTCACTGAAGGATTTCTTATTCAGAAATATATTGTACTTTCATCCTTTGCTTTATAAGACTGAAAGATTCTTTTGGTGGTAGGACACAACACCATGACCCTCAGAAGGCAGGCAGGACCCTTCGTTACCTGCAGCTCCAGTTGGCAGAAAGCTATGAGGCAGCGCCATTCAGGGGGTTACATCAGGGCCAGGGGAACAACATGCAGAAGTCTGTATATGGCAAGTGGTTACCAAGATTTTGCTGTACCTGTGGAGCCTGGCCACTTCGAATCATTTATCTGGGGTCTGGGGCATGGGGGCTGTCCCTAGTTGTCTGGCCCTCGGGAAGTTAGGGCAGGTGTGCATAGTGGTCCAGACGGTGGGAGCCAGATAAGGAAAGTGTTTGGCTTATAGACTTATCAGCTGCTGAAGAAGATGAACTAGCTAGGGCCTCAAAACTAGGTACAAGCTAGCATTAAAAAGAGGAAAATAACTGTAGCACACATTTGACCTAGTATCATTCACACATGCACGTCTTTGTATGTGTATGTGTCTATGTCTACACATAGGGTGTCCTGATTATTTTCCACGGACTTCCTGTTCTGTCATCTTTAGGTTTCTATTCTGATTTGTTTAGTTAAAACACTGTGTGGGGTGTTTTTTTGTTTGTTTGTTTTTCAGGTAGAGTACTTGGATGTTAGCTTCCCTTGTAGTTTCTCAAATACTTTTCTTTAACCCTGAAATGAAATAAAATCTTCACGGAGTACAGGATTCCTGACCTGCACCATTTCACTCAGTGGTTGGTAGCTGCTCTTCCAGCTTCCAGTGCTGTAGATGAGGATGCTTTTTGTTTGCCCGGAATCCTACTTTTTTTTGTATTTTTTTTTTCCTTTTTTCTCCCTGAGAGTTCAGAAATTTACAGGATGTCTTTAGGTGCCTTTTCTCATCACTCTGGCCTGGAGCTCTAAAAGCCCATTTAATCTGTGGCATCAGGTTTTAGTTCCCGGGAAAAAAATTCCTACAATTTGTCTTTTTATTGACTCACCACCATTTGTCTTTTTTCTCTTCCTGGTACTTCTTTTAATCGTATATTAAGTCTCCTGTTAGATCCTCCAAGATTCTTTTATTTTTCTCATGGTTTTGTTTTTACTTCTTTGTTAGTTTTTCTCTGTGCTTTGGGCTATTTCTTGCACTTCATTTTCCAGAACACACATCTGAGTAATAAACATCTTCTCTTTCAACTCATCTCCTGCATTGTTCGGTTGATAAATTGGTAGTATGTTGTTAACCTATAACATGTCCTTTTATAAGGTGCTTGCTATACTGGAATCTCTTTACATGTTCTTGCTGTTTGACATCCAATTACCATCTTATCTCTCAGTACCTTTACTTCTCTGGATATGCGTTCTGCTTGTTCTGGCCATTCTTTCTTTGAATGTTGTTCTTTTTCTGACAGGTTGTTATTCCTTTGGTTGGATGCTGAGGTTGAGGACACTAATGGGAATAGTCCCACAAGTAGAAGTCCACACCGTCTCTACCCTAGAAGGGACAGTACAGAAGCAGATGACGGTCATGTCCCGCAAAGGCCCCTGGGGGTAAGTCGCCATGAATGCGGCTTTCCCTGTATCTCCAGGCCTTGAGAACAACCTAATTAGCAATCCACCTCTCCAGCTTCTTCTTGGCAATTTTAGGGCGAGGAAGGTCAGTTCTCTACAAAGGTAAGAGAGTTCTCATTATTTAAACCCCAAAAGCACCCAGACCTCTCTTAGCCCTCAGAAGTCATTTGGCTCACTAATTGCTCTGTAATCTTATATTTTGCTTTATTTTTATTAGGCCACTTATTTAGATGTATCTTATCTTATCCCCTCTCCAGAATAAAAGGCCCTGAGTGCCAAGACTCTGTGTGGTCCAGGGCTCTCTGTCCAGTGCTGGCACATAGATAGTATGTGTCCCATAAATATTGTGGAAAGTTTGATGAACTACAGAATGAGGAGAGTTTGGGAGGAAAGGGGCAGAGCAGCTGTGGAGAGTGAGAGAAAAAGACAGAAGTGGAAAGAGTGACTAAGAGCTGCTGCTGCGGAGAATGTGTAAGGAAGAAATGTCAAAAAGTGCCTGAACAACGTTGAGATTCCCTGAGGTTGCTTGTTTCTTTGTCTCTACAACATTCCTCATGGATTTCAGCTTCAGGAGGCCATCAATACAATTAAACTGACTTGACTGTTTTATGTAGTTTGTATATAATTTTAAGTGTAAAAATAAAGACATTTTATTTATACATAATCAACTAGTGGTAATAAGAAACTTTCATACAGTGACATTATTAAATCACAGATTTGATTTCGAAAATTTCAGACCATTTGAGACAGACATAGACAACCTCAATGAACATTAAATTAGCGAGGCACATGTCTGTAGTTACATATGTCTACGATGGTATTTAGGGAACGAAAACATGCTTCTAGAGATTGGGCATTCCATGAACAGAGTCAAGAGGATGAAAGGGACAGAAAGAACAGCAGAAAGTTTTGAAAGAGGTTCAGAAAAGCATATTGTGTCTTTCCCTCTAGAGCACAGGAACTTATCCATCATGGTGTACTATCTCTAAAAAATAAAAAAATCAGGAAAGATTGCTTTTTAAAGCACACTAGAAAATATCCATTTTTTATGTGCCTTAGATGAGATTTGTTTAAAAGACTTAAACAGATAAAAGAATATTTTAAACATTAATTTGCACAAGTTTTACAATTGTGTAAATTTATTAAATTTTACTTAACATGTGGATGAAGAAAAAAGAGGAAAGAGTATGAAAAAGCAAGAGAAATAAGGAAGGAAGGAAGAAAACAAGAAGAAAGTAAAGAAGGAAGGAATGGTGACAGATAAGATATGAAAGATTATGTGCCAGATGTCTTTCTATAAAAAAAATAAAACATGTACATACTTACAAAATCCAGGCATATTATATATTATTTGTAGAGTGAGAATAAAGCAAAGGGGAAAAATGCAGGCATAAGCATGAGGAATCCTGAGTTTTAGCTCTGATTTGTACAGTTTGGTTTCTGAGATTTCCTTTTATAGAATGAGAATGTTATATATAGTAGGCTCTTATTGCCTCCAACTATAGAACTTTAATGACAAGAATGCATTTTGACTTAAAAGTATTTTAATTACATTTCATCTTTTTTCTTAATCCTCACTAAAGGATATGTTTTTATTGATTTTAGAGAGGAAGGGTAAGGGAGAGAGTCAGAGAGAGAGAAAGAGAAACATCCATTGGTTGCCTCCTGTACCTGCTCCCCCACCCTCACAGCCCCCCCTCTGCAAACTTTTGGTGTACAAGGAAGATGCTCCAACCACTGAGCAACCCATCCAGAGCACATTTCATCTTAAGTGAGGAATTTGTGTGTATATGTGGTATGGTGTGTGTGTACACATATATACATGTGCACATGTAAACACATAAATTTGTATATTCAATCGTCTTTACTAAAGTGAAGTCTTCAATTCAAAATGTTAAACTTGACTAAATGCAGTTATATATTTACTAGACGCCCGGTGCACGAAATTTGTGCACAGGTAGGGTCCCTAGGCCTGGCCGGCAATCAGGGCAGATCGAGGCCTTCCTGGCTGCCGGCTGGGGCCTTCCTTCAGCTGCCAGCCAGGGCGTCCCTTCCCCAGCTACCAGCTGCTGGCTGGGGCCTTCCTTCATTCCATGCCTCCCCCTGGTGGTCAGTTCACATCATAGTGAGCGATTGATCTCCCAGTCGAACTCCCGTGGGGACAATTTGCATATTAGGCTTTCATATATATAAATGCCTATTGTTTGAAGCAACTGAAGAAATCTGGTAAGAATCTATGATTTTGATAGCAAAAACGTCGGGACGCTTACATGTTTGTTTGACATCTTTTATCACAGTGCTATGAGTCCTTAGAATTGTCTAGCATATTACCTGAAATAAGCAACCAATGAACTATATTGGCAAACTTCAGCAAATAAAATGGGCCATATTTATTATATTACCCACATCAATAATGCTCACAAGCATTATCTTTCCCAAGAATGTATATGCCTACGAATGTTAAGCAGGCAAAAAGATATGATGTTTTGAAAGTAAATCTTAGTCATTTGTAATTTTGTCAATTTAAACTTTTTCAGTCTTCGATAGCTGTTAGAGTACTGTCATACATACATTTATAAGGCAAAAGTAATTTGTTCTTAAAATGCAAGTTTTTTTCTCCATAAATTTATTTTTTTCTTATAGAGTAAATTGACAACAAATGCATAGTGTTTTTCCTTTCTTGTATAAAATAGAACTTGGTGATTATATTTTAATGAGGACTGTGGTTTCAACACGTGAGGCAAGTAATTGCTCAGAAACCCTTTTGCAGTCTTATTCAAATCAGATTAAATATCTGAAAACTATACCAGAAAAATGAGAGACCTATTTTCAACCATTCTCTGTCACTGAATAAATAAAAAGAAAAACAAAAATGCTCACATAACACCTTATAATTATATCTCCCCTGCTGAGGTATAGCAAAAGGGGCAACTAAAAGATAACTATACAGAAATAAAGGCTTAAATTTAGTATTGAAATAAAAGTCCAATGATTTTGAGATTCAGAAAAGATGTTTTTCTTGCTTCTCCCTCATAGCCATCTGCCCCTGGATAAACTCTTCCGTGAACTAAAGTGGTATTAATGAGGAACACCCTTCATTCTGTGGTCTCCACTGAACCCAGTATGCAGAGAACCTCAAAGGTTATGTCAGAGATATGCTAGGACTCTTTATTTTCTGTATTTTTTTCTCTTTTGAGCATATGTTGTTGTTTTTTTTTACTTTTAGGGATGAGATCAAAATAGTAAATGCATTTAGTTATGCTGGTATATTAGTTTTCTATTGCTGTTATTAAAAATTGCTACAAATGCAGTGACTTCAAACAAAACACATTATTAGAGTCCACTTCTTTGTATCAGGAGTTTGGAATGGATGTCACTGGATTAAAACCATGTGTTGACAGACCTGTATTCCTTCTGCAGTTTTAGGAGAGGATCCTTTTCCTTCTCTCTCCAGCTCCAGAGGCCTCCTGTATCCCTTGGCTGATGTGTACTCCCTTCTCGTACCTTCAAAGTCAGCAACAACAGGTGGAATCTTTCCATGTGGCATACTTCTCAACGTGATGTTTGTTTTTAATCTTATTTATAATGTTTTCAATGCACAGATATTTTTACATCAACATAGTCACATGCACTGCCTTTACCAAGTATTAACCCATATACACACTTTGCAGAAAGAATCAATAGTGACAACTGTTAGGTGTCTGAGTGAAGTTAGCAATCACTTTCTCTGCACCCGCTTCCCAAGGGAGCTACGTACAGGAAGAAACAGCGATGCTGCTGGGCAAAAAGCAGCCACCCCATTGTTAGCTGGGCTAGTGTGGCATTCCTCAAGTTCAGAGTCCTCATAAAGCACACCTGGAGTCTACAACCTTCAGAAGGGAACAGGTCATCTTTCCATAAGCAGCAATGCTAGTCTGTGGATTTACTTCCTTCTGCCTGGCTGCACAATCCGAAGTGATAAGCAGCCTGCGTTAGATATGTGCACAAAGGAAAGCGTGCATGAAGGGAAAACGTTTGGCTTACTAACTTCACCCAGAGGTGAGAGGAAGCTGGAATGAGGGTACGACAATGGTGGGCACCTCAGCATGCAGAGACTCCACCCATTCATAAATACAAGCCAAGCAATGCCTTTGAATATAATCAGGGAATGGAAAAAAGTGATAGGAGAAAGGAACAGAGAGCATCTCACCCTACAAAAAGTTCAAGATTTTACAACAGCTTTAAAAGAATTCAAGCTCAATCAGCAGGAAAAACATAAACTAGTATGAATCATGTCTAAACTCTATGGGTAAAATGTGCAAATAAATTTACTTGTTAAACGTCTGAAAAAAATTCCCAAGTATGAGATAACTAGTAGCCCTGCACACAAATCCGTGTGCCAGTAGCTCTCTGTGGGGCCTGGCCGCTGCGTGCCCACGGCCCAGAGGCTCTCTGTGGCCCAGAGGCCCATCCGCACCCCGGCCTGGCCAGAGGCCCATCCGCGGAGAGGCATGAAACGCTTGCTTCACGGCCAGGGTGACGACGCAAGCATTCCACACCCCGGGCTGCCACCCCCCCTCCCCGTGCCCCCTGCCCAGAGGCTCTCCATGGCTGGGGTGGAATGCTTGCCTTGTTGCTGTGGCTTGTTGCTCACGCTGCCCGCTCTCAGCGGCTGCCCCCCCCGGGACTGGGTAACTCCAGTGGGGCTGAGAGGACTGAGTGCTGCCATCTTGTGGCTATGGGAGCCGTCGTCTTTGTGACAGAGTGATGGTTAATTTGCATATTTCTCTTTTATTAGATAGGATAGTCATGGAAATCATTGCATAAGCTATCAATGGAGAATTAGCTTATTTGGAGATGCTTCAAAAGTAAACATAACATTGCACTCTATGGAAAAGACTTTTTACTTATAGCCACTGATCTTACATCTTAAATTTTTTATGTGCAATATATTAAAGATACAAATAAACACACACACAAAAACCCACAAAGTATTAACCCAGAAAGATTATATAAGAAAACAAAATTGTGCGTTAAGAATAAATACTATACTTAACTCCAAGATAGATATAACTATATAAATAAATAATTAAACGGAGTTGGCCTTCACTTATGTGTTCAGAGAAAACAGCTCCAGGCCACTGCAATTCATGTACTTTCAACCATATTCTTATTTTCCATATCCCTAATATACCTGGTAGTTCTCTGAGTTGGGCTTGGAAATGAGCACATTGTCTAGGAATCTCTCCAGCAATTATCTCATTGAATATGAGAGTGCACATTGAATCGATTTTCTATTTGTAGGCTATTTTATAATTTTGTGGGTTAGAAATTAATTTGTACAGAATAATTGGTAATGCAAGCAGTATTTGTCCATAGTAATACACATGAATTTTGTTGAGCGAGATACAAGTAATTTCTGTTGTAGAGAAAAGATAACCACGAATATCTAATTTTATTGCCCTAAAGGATAGGAATCTGTTTAGTATCAATTAACATTCATTTCAGCATACACACAGGTGCATATATGTTCTTCAAATTATCTTTAAGTCAATTTTTGCATCTTATTAGTTTGCTCATTAATTTCTGAATTGAATAAAATTGCTGACTTCTGTTTATTCTGTATTTGCACGAGACTCATAGTTTTAACTTTCTGAAAGTTATAAATTGCTATACACACAGATATCAATAAAGCTCATATTGATTTGAATGGACATATTAAAATAATTAGTGTTCCTGGGAAGTGCTTCAGAGTGGTCACAATGGGCACTGAGTTTCTTTATGACCAATACAAGGAGAACCTTTTTTTATCTCTATAAAAACATTTGATAGCTTTTTGCCAGACCCATTGAAGCGCAGAGCCAATCTTGCAGCCATGGCCTGTGTACTACGTAACCATGGGGATGCCATTTTTACCATGCCACCCCAGGAGTCTGGTGACACTGAGGCTCTATTAAAGTGGGATAATAACATTTTTAAACTCTTATTATGCTGCAGACATTGTTTTAAATGTTCTACATATATATTACTGTATTTACTTGTTTTGTTTGATTGATAAGAAAGACAGTTTAGTAGCATGGGGGAAAGTAGGCTGATGTGAATTACTTATGAATCTAAGGATTACAAGAAATCTGGGGAGGTGGTGGTAGAAATGCTTCCTGGAAGCAAGCATTTGGACAAACAGAAGTAGCTTTTGTTCTTCCTGATTAGTTAATAGTTCATTTATATTATCCCAACTGTTTTCTTTTCTCGTTTGTTTTTTGGTATCTTTTTTTTCAAAGACACTATAGGCAAGAATTAAACAATAAAGTGACAGAACATTAAATGTAAACTGTAGCCAAAGAGAAAGATATTTCTTTCTTTAATATGTGCTTTTAAGATGATTAAAGCTTCACAAGAACACAGAGGCAATCTATATAAAAGTCTAAGCGACCATTACAGCAGAACAACCAGAATGACCAGTTGCTATGATGCACACTGACCACCAGGGGGCAGACACTCAACGCAGGAGCTGCCCCCTGGTGGTCAGTACACTCCCACAGCGGGAGCGCTGCTCAGCCAGAAACAAGGCTCACGGCTGTCAAGTGCAGTGGGGATGACAGGAGCCTCTCTCACCTCCATGGCAACCCTAAGGAGCAGCGAGCAGGTGGGCGGTAAGGAGCAAGGGCTCCAGGACTGCGAGAGGGCGCAGGCCAGCTGAGGGACCCTCCCCACCCATCCAGTGCATGAATTTTGTGCACCAGGCCTCTAGTCTAAAATAATTCTGACAGGTAACTTACTACTTATGCTGACATTAACCCATGCTGACTGAACATCAAGGTGAACTGTCTAGTAAGTTAATTTCAGGATTCTGGAAAGAATGGCAAGCTAGACCCTTTTTGTACATATTACTATGGAATTTAGGTTAAAATGCTGCATTTAATAACCCTTGAGGCATTATATGTAAAATTATCTAAATGCTATTTCTTTGAAATAATAGAACTTAAAAATTTGGAAGAACTTAAAGATCATCTTAAAAATTCACCCTTATCATATGTAAACATCATCAATAAGAGATTCTTCATGCATGCCCAGACTCTGCACATACATTTATAGTACTAAAACCAAAATCCTCACTATTTCCTTAAGGCAATGTAGGATATCTTTAGAAATATCTAATTTTTAATCAGCTCTTTGCTGGTCAAGCAAAATCTTATACCCAGTTACCTCCCAAAAAAATTGAAGGGAGAAGGTTGAGTGAGTATGAGTCTAACTTGAATTGCAGAAAGAGATAGTAGAGGTAGAAAAAGAAAAATCCCCAGAATTTGTAGGAGAAATAAATGCCCAGATTCAGACATGCAAGCAAACCTCAGTTAGTAAAATAAATCAAATCAACACCTGGGCACATTGCAGTGAAACTGCAGCATACCAAAGACAATAACCTTAAAAGCAACCAGAAAGAAAATAATTTACTTGAAAATAGGGACTTAGATGAAAAGCTCACTTCTTGCTACAAAATAAAAGCCAGAAAACTATGCAATAATATTTTCAAAGGATGGAGAAGTAATATCTGTCAATAGAGTATTGTTACACAGTGAATATACTTAAAGCATGAAGGTGAAATGAAGATACGTGCAGATAAAAATCTGTGAGAGTTTTCAACCAATATATAACTGTACTCACCGGGCCATACTCAGGAAGAAAAAGTATTATCACCCCCAAACTATGAATGTTAGCCATGAAAATCCAACACCCTGGTCTCCTGCTACAGGGGTCACAGTTGACTGTCAGCCCCAATGTGCCCTCTGGATGACATTATGTTTGTTTTCCTTGAGGCTTTGCTACTACCCAGGCTGATCCAAGCCAGTGACTGAGCATGGTGGGCATACCAATACAGCCATTTCTTTGACTTCTAATGGGCAGGAAAGAATGCTGACCAACCCAGCAGGAACTCTTGAAGAGCTGCCCTAAGTTTGAGACTTTTTCTACCATGATCTTCTTCTTTCCCCTTCTCTGTAATCCTTCCTACTGTATTAATTATAATAATCACTTATCTTTCCTGCTGTTTTATAGTATATTTTTAAAAAGTATGGTCTACACTTGGTACTAGAACTTCTCATTGGTAGTCTCCTGAGGATAGATGTCGATGAATTGAGCAAGGAATCTTTTTTTTTTAAATATATTTTATTGATTTTTTGCAGAGAGGAAGGAAGAGGGATAGAGAGCTAGAAACATCGATGAGAGAGAAACATCAATCAGCTGCCTCCTGCACACCTCCTACTGGGGATGTGCCTGCAACCAAGGTACATGCCCTTGACTGGAATCGAACCTGGGACCTTTCAGTCCGCAGGCCGACGCTCTATCCATTGAGCCAAACCGGTTAGGGCGAGCAAGGAATCTTGATGGGATTTCTTAATGGATCAGTTTCCTGGGATATGTCTTTTTTTTTTTTTTTTTGGATTTATTTCTTATTGGGTTCAGAACTGAAATGGAGTAAGGGGTAATATTAGTAGAGCCACCTTGAACCTGTCACATCCAGCACAACGCTGTGCATCACAGATAATCAAGATTGAATGAATGTATAAGTTCAAATCTGCCCTTCCTGTCAAGGTTGATAATTGTAACACACAACTTCTAATACCAGAGATTTAATCTACATTAACAGGTACTGATGTTTTCAGCCAGAAGACGATTCCATTATTTTTCTTTTCACCAATCACTCACAGGAAAGGGGAAGAGTTTACCAGTTGCCTTTTTTTTTTTTTTTTGACACTCTCATTTAGCCAAGTACCTTGGGAAAATGCTATATACATTTGACTTTTACAGTAAAATAAAATCTCTCCTAATTAGGTAATATCTGCTGTCAAAAAGGAAACCGTAAAGACATAATATTGTGCACTCTGGGAGACCTTGCACTGATAGGTCTCCTGTTGCAAGGCTGTTGATCCAGGAAAATGTACCAGAAAAGAGGATTGCGTTAAAAAAAAAAAAAAAAAAAAAAAGCACAGATTATTCCCTTTTTTCTTTTTTCATTCCATTCTGCACATTTTCTTCAGTCCTACTTTTTAATTTCATTCTCATTAACATGGAAAGTGCTCTTAAAGCTTCCAGAGGTTTTTAATCTTTATCCTCCTTTATACACAGCCTCCTTTGTGAGGCTCTGTTTTAAGGGTGTAATCACATGGTCACTCAGAGCTCAGGTCAGCCGGGAGGATGCTCTCTGCAGTTCTCTCTTTCCATGATGTTGGCATCTGATTGAGTCCTCAACCTTCTCTTTACATTTCATTCCCTCTTCAGATCTTTGTTTTTCCCCCTGAGGAGGGGAAGCTTGACGTTCAAGTGGAGATGGAGTGTTTACTACCCAAGTTGCTGAGTCTCTCTTATAAAAATGGGTTTTGCTTTCCTTTTAGTTTTCTCCTGTTTTCAGTTTAAAACTTTCCCATCTTTACAGCCAGATAAAACAGCCTGTCTTCAAATCCAGGGGCAGAGTGGTTAAAGCTATGGAGACTTTGAAGGCACTAACAAGGTCATGTAGAGGATTTCCTAATATAATGGGAACACTTATGCAAATATATAATTTGTAACATATGGTAAATTAATGGTTTTAAATAAAGAACCCAATTTTGATGGAGTTGGAAAATTTGGAGGAGTGGCCAGGGATTCCTCACATGGATCTCTACCTGTGAGTCCATGCAGACTCAGCTTAGTCTAAGCTGACTCAGCATACTTCATAACTCATGTCCAATAAACAAATGAAAATTAAATTATATCTAGGCAGGGACTATTTTTAATTTTTAACTGGCTATCTGGGTCTTTAAAAACGTATAAATCTGGAGGTTGAGAATATTTCTAATGGAGACAAATATTTTAGTGACTAAAAGTAAAACTTTCATCAAGATGAAATATGGGGAAAATGTCTAATTATGCATGTAGTTGCATATCTTTCAGTTTTAGAGGGCAATAAAGTTAGACAGAACCTCAATATATCATCCAGACCAGTTCCATTTTATGTATCAGACAACTGAGATTGGAACTGGTTAAACAGTTAGGAGGCACACATTTAGACTGTTCTAACGGACCTGAAGTAAGAGTCAAGTCTATTGTTTCTCAGGGCAGGGAATTTTATCATATACTTTCAGGATATTTTTCTTTATTACTTAAAATAGCAAAAGAAATAAATGTATGTTACTGGAACTGAGTATATCTCATTTAATACAAGAATCTTGAAAAATAGAAATCATTATTTCCATTTCATGAATTAGTAATCCAAGGCTCCAGATTAAATAAATAGGCCAAGCTACTACGTTTATTCAATGTTTTCACACATTCCACATTCATTAGTGCTCTCCAGAAAGGAATCAAGGTCATTTTGGGCATAGAAACCCAGAGAATCTTAATTTCACCAAAATGCTTTTCCCATGTTATTGTCATAACCCAAAGCAGAAACTGGGCTTATTTGGAATTTGTCAGATGAGCCAACTCCAAATAAACCCTGGAGAAATAAAAGCAATGATACCAATAAGATTTTTTTTTTCTTTTTCAACTTTTAAAAATGTGGGTTTAGGAAAAAAAATTATTCAATAGTTTTGTTTCAATTAAGTGCCTTTTTTATTATGTTGAAAATTACTATTTTGTAGCATAATCTTAATTAAAGTTTAAATTTTTATTGTATTTTTCTATTATTGATTGAGAAAATTTTTAAAACACTCATATTCCCACACTACTACATATTATTGATTGAGCTATAAATTATGTAAAATCATCCTATATAATAAAAGCCTAATATGCTGTCGGGTCATCCGGTCGTCTGTTCAACCAATCAAAGCGTAATATGTTAATGATATGCTAAAGCCACTCAACTGCTCGCTATGACGTGCACTGACACTCCGGCTGGTAGGTTAGCTTGCTGCTGGGGTCCAGCCAGTCAGGACTGAGCGAGACGGGCGGACATGCCCTGGACCCCTCCCGCAGTCCCTCCTTGGTAGTCAACCTCCCACGTCCCTCCTTGGTCCCGAGTGTGCACTGGTGGGGTCCCTTGGCCTGGACTGTGCCCTCTCACACTCTGGGACTCCTCAGGGGATGTTGGAGAGCCAGTTTCGGCCCGATCCCATAGGCCAGGCCAAGGGACCCCACTGGTGCACAGATTCGTGCACCAGGCCTCTAGTGTGCATATAATTTAGTATCCAGATTTTATTTAATATTATCAAAAGCATTTTCTTTCAGTATATAGTACTGATAATTTCTATTTTAAATGTGTGCCATCATTACTCACATTAGGTTCTTTATAGCTCTATTATTTTTTAAATGTTATGGAACTCTTTAGTGTTCCTTCTCTATTTAGATTATTTTTCTATCATGAGTATCCTGAAGAGAGATAACATCTCTTCTCCTCTTGACAGTACAAAATATCTTTTTGCTTCCAGAAAGGTTATGTGCCACCAGCAATGTTCAGTCCCAGCCAGCTTAAGTCCACCTTTACCAACATTAGGGAGTGCCCATAAAATGAATAAACAAGTGTGTCCAAATGATTCCACATGGCAATCTTTGTTCTTGGTTTTCCAGTGTTGAAATGTGTCCTTATATTTGCTATCAAGTTCTACTTGTCTTCTGTACATTTTCTGTTCATTTATTTCCCTTTTTTGTTTGTTTGTTTATATACTGGTTCTTTCTCTCTACAGAGAACTTTTCATTGAACATGAGAAATGCCTGGGGTAGGAGGCAGGGATGGACTAGAAGAGGTCAATGAGGGGCGGGAAATGGGAACATACTGTATATAATACTTTCAATAACCAAGATTTTTTTTTTTAAAAAAAGAACACAATAAATGTATTTACTTTTGTTTTATCTACAAGGGTATTTTCCAGTCTGTTTCTTCTTTTCTTTTCCATTTTTTTTTTTTTTTTGGAGAGAAAGAGAAACATAGTTTTGTTGTTCCACTTATTTATGCATTCATTGGTTGATTCTTGTATATGCCCTGACCACAGATCAAACCCAAAACCTTAGCATATTGGGACAATGCTCTAACCCAGAGGTCGGCAAACTGCGGCTCGCGAGCCACATGCTCGCGAGCCGTTGCTGCTCTGTTGACTAATGAGTTTGCCGACCACTGTCATATACTACCCTTTACCTCTTTGCACACAATGTGCCACAATTGCCTAATCCTCACAGCTTCCAACTACACGGTAACATTTAGTCTAGTCCAGTGGTTGGCAAACTCATTAGTCAACAGAGTGGCAAACCACGGCTCTAACCAACTGAACTACCTGTCCAGGGAAGTCTGTTTACTTTGATATGAAAAAAATTTAGGTGATTCTTTTCACTGCTGCTTCAAACCACAACCTTCAGAAATTAGGTCAATATCAAAGTTCATTTTCTGATTTTTTAACTAAGTGTTTTATACATTCTATAAATTTTCTAATTCTATAAAATTTTTTCAAAGTAAATGTTGTTTAACACTCAAAAATCTCATTTTTTTCCTTCAGTTTGTAAGTCCAGCAGGCCTATTTGCAAAGGAACAAATTTGTGCACACTGTCCTTAAAGCATATGAAGCCAGCACCATGGTAGGTACCTCATCAAGATCTGTTTTGCAATATCACCATAATCCAGTTTAAGTTAATTCTTTCTGCAATCTATATATATAAAGAGCCAGGGTCGTAACATCCACAACAACCGGAGGTTTGACCGAACACCAGACTGCACGTGCAGCAGGCAAGTGGGCTGAACTGCTGACCTCTCAGAGAGAGAGAGAGAGATGGGTTACACCCTGCTTCTCTCTCCAGGCCATGCTAGCAGCCAAGCCTCTCTCTCTCTCCCAGAGGTCAGCAGTTCAGCCCGCTCGCCAGCAGCCTGGGGTGGCTGCTGATCAGCCCTGCCTCTATGATCAGGCCCGGAGATAGGCCCAGAGATGCTGACTGGCATAGAAACTGACCAATCAGAATCAAATCTGGGTGAATTGCAAGGAGCTAATGGCTGCCTAGGAGACAGGGCTTTTGACACTGACTGGCATAGAAACCGACCAATCAGAATCAAATCTGGGTGAATTGCAAGGAGCCAATGGCTGCCTAGGAGGTGGAGCTTTTGACACTGGCTGGCATATAAACTGACCAATCAGAACCAAATCTGGGTGAGATGCGAGGAGCCACTGGCTGCTTGGAGGCAGAGCTTTTGATGCTGACTGGCATAGAAACTGACCAATCAGTTTCTGGGTGAACTGTGAAGGCAGAATTTAAGGTGGGGGCTGAGGAAGGATTTTAAGAGCAACAGCTGTTTGGTGTAAGGTGTAAGAAAGCGGTTCAATTTTTTAATGACTGGTTTGGCAGTATAGTGCATATGGCTGGCTATCAGTCCAGATATAGGGATTATGTGTTTTTGTTTGCCAAGAGCATCTCCTCCTGCTGAAAAATGCTTCCCCCCCACCACTTAAGCAATTCTATCCTATATAATCTATCTATACTAATAAAAGGGTAATATGCTAATTAGACCGGGTTGACCGGCCATCTTCCAGATGTCTGACTTCCTTCCAGACAAAGCCATGGTGGTGGGGGCCAAGGCAGAGAGGGCAGTTGGGGACGACCAGGCCGGCAGGTGAGGGCAGTTGGGAGTGAGATCAGGCCATTAGGGGAGGGCAGTTGGGAGAGAGATCAGGCCTGCAGGGGAGAGCAACTGGGGGTGAGATCAGGCAGGCAGGGGAGGGCAATTAGAGGCGATCAGACAGGCAGAGGCAGTTAGGGGTGATCAGGCAGGCAGGGGGGCAAGGTAGGGGTGATCAGGCCAGCAGGCAGAGGGGTTAGGAGCGATCAGGCAGGTAGGCAGACAAGTGATTAGGATCCAGTCATCCTGGATTGAGAGAGGGATGTCCAACTACTGGTTTAAGTCCAATACCTGTGGGATCAGGCCTAAACAGGCAGTCAGACATTCCCCAAGGGGTTCCAGATTGGAGAGGGTGCAGGCTTGGCTGAGGAATCCCACTCCATGCACGAATTTCATGCACTGGACCTCTAGTGAGTTAACATTTTTTCCAGTAAACAAATAAAATAGAGATAAAAAAAAAAAAACTCGTTTCCTCTTTGAGATCTCGATGGAAAATAGGTGAAATTCAGATTAAATGTTTCCACCAGCAGTGTGCCCAGCAGGTGAGATAAGTTCCAAAGCAGAGCATGAAAGAGATGGTAGACAGAAACAACAGAAATTGCAAAGCTTACAAAAATCAATAGTATGTTATGGTCTGTGGGAGAGGAGCAGAAATTACTTTTAGGCGAATTATTGGAAAGCTGTGTGTCTAAGGACAAATTAGCCTTACTTTTAAGAGCTAAATGACTTGGAAGTATTCATTTAATACTTCTTTATTTAGGGTAGGCCTAAGTTAGCAAAATTTAGTGGACAATTAAGGCTTGTCCTACCATGCATCCATTATCCACTAGGCCTTGTCTGAAATGTCATTTGCTACACTTTCAGGCAATCTATTTCCCCCTTTGGAAACACAGCTCAGTAGTACAGCTAATATTTCAAGAAGTTTCACTGTTAATTCATTTAACTACAGTGATTTCTTGATTTGATGACACTCTTTACATACAGGGTGGGGCCAAAGTAGGTTTTCACTTGTGAGTATACAAAACAGAGTTTAACTTGTATTATTATATATTAATTATTGACTTAGTTTCCATACAAACAACTATAGACCTAGTTTTATTCAACCCTGTATATCAATATTTGTATGTTTTCCATTTGTTATTGGGCTACTATTACTATCTCTGAATATAGAAGAAAAAAAGATAATCATCTACTTCATTACATTGATAAATCAGGCCAACCAATATTTTCTCACAAAATGCAAAGGTGCTGTTTTGGGTTAAATTACTGAGATTACAGTGTTAGCTCTACTATTTGTTGTTGTTTTTTATATCTTTGCAACTATAGATTTTGTTTTAGACAAATATACTGGGACAGAAAGGATAATTTGTTAAGAAAAGTATTATTTATTTAAAGCTTGCTAAATCTGTTTTTAAATTTGATGTTTATAGCTTGAGGGTATAATTGAAAACAAACATAAATCAAAATTTTGAAATTTGAAAATATTTAATAATACACAATTTTATTTTCTCTTCTTTTAGGGAAAAAGCATGAAAAACCACTGAAATCACATTACAAATAACAGAAATAATATTTCTTTAGATTATATTGCCATCCGGAGTTAGCTAACAATGAGCATATTTACCTTGGCCCTAATTTCTGTTGGAATATTTAATTTTGTTTTCCACTCAAGAAAAATATGCAAAAAAAAAAAAAGCTATTCCACCATTAGTACTGTTAAACATGAAATCTATCCTTTCTCCAGGTCTTATGTTAATTTTGATTTTCATACATTTGGTTTCAAAAACATTGAATGCCTACTGTACTCAATAGCAGAGGTCTGCAAACTATGGCCTGCCATTCACTAGCACCTGTAAAGTATATTTTATTGAAACACAGTCACACCCATTCATTCACACTAAAGTTGAAACACAGTCATACCCATTCATTCACACTAAAGTTGTTGTGGCCGTTTTCACACCAGAACATTATTGTGACAGAGTCCTTATGCCTGCAAAGCCTACAATATTTGCCATCTAACCTTATACAAAAAAGTTCACTCACCCCTACTCTAACGGAACATGAAAACTGATGGTGAACAAGGTAGCTGCAGTTCCTGCCATCGCCAGACTAGATGTAGGTATTATGTAATCACAGGAGAGAGCATCACTTCAGTAAAAGCGACGCAGAAAACTTCAAGTGTAAATTCTTATTTATGTAGGTTTCAGATTATAAATTTATTGACAGATGAGACCTATATTCATAATACCAAATATATAAAAGTGTTCTGTGAAAATCATGTAGAATTTTCAGACATATTAATAGATTGAAGAAAAATAATACCATTTGCTAATTTAAATGCTTCTATTCTAGATTATATGATAAAGCTAAGGAGAAGAGGTGGAGGGCTATCATAGATTTTCTCTTATTAATAATTATTTTATTCATAGAGTCATTTCCAAAATAGAAGATTAATAAATATTTGAATGACTGAAATTTTATGTTTTATATATATTATAGAGGCCCAATGCACAAAATTCGTTCAAGGGGCTTGGCCCCCACCGCCGCGGCAGCTACCTCTGCCTCAGCCCTTGCCTGCAGCAGCAGCTTTGTCCAGAAGGATTTCTGGAAGAACGTCTGGTCTAATTAGCATATTACACTTTTATTATTATAGATATATATAAATACATCTTCACATAATTACAACATTTTTAGTTGTTCAAAGAAATTATTTTTATGCTAGAGGCTCAGTGCACAAATTCATGCACCAATGGGGTCCCTCATCCTGGCTTGTGGGATCAGGCTGAAACTGGCTCTCTGACATCCCCCGAGAGGTCCCAGATTGTGAGAGGCCACAAGCCAGGCCAAGGATCCCCACCGGTGCACAATCAGGGCCCAGAAGAGACAGGGGAGGTTGGCCAGCTGGGGAGGGGCCGCCTGAGGGCTCCAGGGCATGTCCAGCCCATTTCTCCCAGTCCCGATCAGCCAGACCACAGCAGGAAGCTAACCTACCAGTTGGAGCATGTGCCCTCTGGTGGTCAGTGCATGTCATAGCAACTGGTCGACCAGTCAACTTCCCCTGGTGGTCAGTGCATGTCACAGTGAGAGGTTGAGCAGCCTTAGCATATCATTAGTATACTACACTTTGATTGGTTGAACAGCCAACCGTTTGACTGGACACTTAGCATATTAGGCTTTTATTATATATGATTCCAATTCTTTATTACAAAGTTTTCTTAAATGGCTTATAATAGAAGATAAATACAAGTAATAATGCAATAGAAATAGAAAATCAGGACCTAGGACAATGGGGATACAAATGCTAGCCATGAAATTCAACATAATTTTAAATTTGGCTCTGAGCTTCCTCAAAATTATTACACAAAGGGAAACCAGATTTGTTTTAAAGTTCTCAATTAGGGAGAGAAAAGGCAAACCAAATCCTTAGAGAAATGTTAAACTTTCTTAGAGTAAAATTATTTTTAAACATTATTTCTTCCTTGGTAAAAATTAAATAGTTTAAAAATTTAATTTATATAATTGATCTTCACTACCTTTTAATATAGAAAAATAAGATATTTTGTGCATAATTATGTACATAATGCTTATAAAAATATTATTCCACATATTTTATATTATAAATATACTTTTCAATTGCCCATAAATTTATAGTCTGAAAACCTATTACATAAGAATTGATAATTCAAGTTTTCTACATTGCTCTTTTGCAATCATACTTATGTCTGTGAATATCTGCGTCTAATGCGGGCAGTACACACACACACACACACACACACACACACACACACATTATATTGTATTTCATCTTCCCACACTGAAGAAAGTAGTTTTATATCAGTCAATTATAGTAAGATTGAGGAAGATCCCCGAAGTAACTAGTGAACTATTTCTCAGTGGTTTTGTAAGGGTGTTTAGGGTGGTGACATTTTTGTGGATATAAACAGAGAGTATGGATGCCCTATTCTTTCAATCCTTAGATTCTCCAAGATTTTAATGTTTAGATTCTCCAAAAGGGTGAATTCTCTGGTAGTTTTAGAAAGATCATCTTTTCCTTGAACCTTATTTAGTTCAGAAAAGAATTGCTTCTGGGAATCTGGTCTTCTGTTTTATTAAAACAAGGATCACGAAATTCTGCTACTGGTTTGCAGTAAATATCTATAGATGGTTTAGTTGTCACGCTTCAAATAATATTTGTCAGTGAATCCATCATGTTTTCTGATACTTTCTCAGCTGTACTTAGGAAAAAAAGGCTTCTTAAAAATACATAGGCTTTCCCTCAGTCCATACTGAAGATACTCAACTTGTAAATATTTGTTTCAAATGACACATTTTGAGTTATCTGTTCTTGCTTATAGTAAACCAAATGGGCTGATTTTTCAGCTTAAATGTAAACGAGCACCATCAAAGTGTCTTTGCATTTGCAAATTATAATTATGGGGTCATTATTTTCCATAGCATTGCTTATAGCAATTTAGAATAAAAAAATAAGTGTGCAAAAATTGAGTATTTGTTAACTAAATTAAGAAACATAGATATGGTAGAATTTATAGTGGAAAGATGTATTTTTTCAAAAAAAAATCCAAAATATATTTGCCAAAGTGTTCATATTAGCTAATGCTGATTGGTAAGATTTTTGTTAATAATTACTTTCTTCATTGTGCTTTTCTGCAGATAATAAATAAGTGTATTTTCTACCTATAGTAGATGATTAATATTTTTTTAAATTTAAGGGTGAATTGGCTTTGGAAAATGCTGTGTTGAGAATACGTGTTGATCATGGTTGTCACATAAGAGAACAAAATGACTTGGTTTAAGGAAAGTCACTGTTTGCTGTAGGCGTAGGAGGAAGGGTAGAAAAGGGCTGCCATGGAGGGAAGAAAGAGAAGGAATTGGTTTGCATTGTCTCAGAAGACTGCATATGCGACAGTATGAAGCTCCTTGTGAATTCTCAGAAGTTGAAACTGGCTATGAAGGTGGTAGAATTCTTTGTGGGTTTACGCGTGTGTAGAAACTGGTGAAGAAGGAAAAGTTGTGCATTTGGACTTCCATGGGGTGAACCTGAAGCAACATATGAGGGTTCTGGAGCCAAGGCTGAAGGAGACCCACAAGAACACAGGATTGAGCAGAATGGAGGGGAAGATTAGAATCTCCCCACATTATAGAACTAGTGATTCGAGGCACTCTCTTCTGCTCAAGACTGGAAGGGCCTCGGCCATCACTACATGTGCTTGGCAGCTCTTCCAGGAAATACAAACTTCAAGTACACTTTCCTGGTTTGCCTCAGATGAAATCCCCACACCAGCCCAGCAGAAGAACATTGTCAACACGACTCCAAAACAGTGGAATGTCTGTGCTTAATGGGCTATTATGGCTCTGAGAATACTGCCTTACACGTACTGGATGTGCAGGCTTTGAGATGGATTTACAGATATAGGTCAGTGTTACACAAGCTTACAAGAGTGATAAATTTCATGAAGTTTTCCCATGAAGAAGCAGGTAAAGAAGCATTGTGCAACACGAGATACATAATTATTTCATTGGAAAATATGTGTTTTATTGGTCAAGAAAGATGGCCTATGGCTGTTATATAATACTAGAGCCCCAGCGCAACAGTTCCTAGGCCTGGCCTACGATCAGGGCCGTTTTCCCTGGCTGCCCACAGCCACCGCCCCCCCACCGCTGTTCCCCATTTGCCATCGGGCAATCGGAGCTGCTGGCCAAGCGGGAGGTGGGGGGGAAGAAGGGGGAAGGAACCAAGAGGTCAGCCATTCCCGCCTACTTGCCGGCCCTGCCTCAAGGTTCGCCCTCTGTGTGTGGGCGCCCCCTGGTGCCGCCCACATCCCCCACCATCCACCCCCGGTTCCCTGTTCATCATCAGATGATGGGAGCCTGCCGGCCGGGAGAGGGACTGAAAGGTGCTCAGTGTGCCTCACAGTGACTGGTCGAGCGGTCATTCTGGTCATTCTGCCATTAGGGTCAATTTGCATATTACCCTTTTATTATATAGGATTCTCAAATGGTCCCTTTTCAGCTTTAAAGACAATAAAGAATCCCTCGGAATACTGTTACCTATCATGGTTTTGTATATTCGGCATCTTTTACAACATTTCTCTTTGAGAAACCGGGGACATTCACCGTATGTCAAAGATTGGAGAGAGGAATTTTGAGTTGGGAAGAATATACCACTAAAATATTACAGGATTGTCGGGCTTCAGAGTTGGAGAAAGTATGCTTAAGAGCCCTTATTTGATCAGTAACAAATTAGAAATGTGTCCAGCTCTTTCTGAGCAGAATGTCTGGCCAGCTACCACTGGTGTTAATTATAGAAGCTCTCAGGGACTTAGACACCTAGGTTTTAACCTTCTCTCACTTCTGTGAGAAAATATCTCTACATGTGTTTAAATTAAACTTTTGTAATAAATCATATGCAGAGTCACTATTAGTGACATTAGCTCAGGAGGCAGGAGGAAGAAAAGCAACTTTAACGTCCACACAGGGAAAGACCCCAAGTAGAGCTGGGACTGCAGTGACTTCACTCAGACACGGGAGTTGGACATGATGGAACATTCATCCTCTTGAGGTTCAACTGACAACCAGCAAGATCCAGGTAGAGTAAGGAGCTCTCCACCTCCAACCAGAGAACTCTCTAGAATGAGCCCCATGACCTGGTCTGAGATTATGCTCACTGATTAGCCTTCCTTATGGAGAATACCACGAGGCACAGAATCTTCAGGAACAATAGACACACATGCCCTGGCATCCAGCAGGCTACAGTCTGTATGGGGCAGATGTAAGGAAAAGCACAGACCAGGGGCCCTGGTTACAGAGAGGAGGGGTTCCTGGGTAAATCTTCATCGTGATCTGGATGGCGGGGTTGGAGACAGAAGATGGGTCAGGGAAAGTTGGTCTTTGCTGCTCCTGTTAGCTGAAGGATCCCATTCCTGATACACTTTCTTCACATCTGGGGGTTGGACACAGGGGTTGGGCCTTGTTTTATGAATAAAGACTCTATTATCTTTTTTTCTCTCTTAATGAAATCTAAAGGCTCTCTCTCTTGTTTGAACGAAAGATATCTGAAGAATTCTCAGCCACCCTCATGGCCCACAGGCCACCAAGCTGCTGCAGAGGGAGAGGGGAACCCGTTGTTGGGCTTGAATAAAGAGGAGACTCATTGTGGGTAATTAATGCCCAAAGAGGAAGATAGTGAGCAACAGGAAAATGCTGGGAGTAATACTCTACCAAGCCCTCAAAGAAGAGTCCTGCAGAAACCTAGATTAGAAAGAAACAAGAAAGGCTGGATTAAGACAGTGGGACTCTTTCTCACTGTACTTCTTTTCTTTTACTCACCTAGGGTTTGCAGAGAGAATTTATGAAATAAATTTGTAAGGGGCTATAACTGTTTTGCTCACAGGAGAATGTAATGAGGGAGAAAATTGAGTTTTCATAGCTGGTAGGAAAAAACGACTTAGGGATCAAGCTGCCTTGGTTTGGAGCAAGCCTTGATTAGAGCACTTGGGTAAATGAGTGTCTGCAAGGCATGGGCATGACCTGGCATTAGGACTTCAGAAATGGAGGATCTAGGGGAGCAGTAGAGGTCAGGGTAGAGGTCACATGCACACCTATGCCAAGCATTTTGTAGGCTAGAGGTCAGAGGTGGTCACATGACACAGCAGGTTATCCTTTGAGAAAGGCAAAGGATAACCTGCTGTGTCATGTGACCGCCTCTGACCTTTACCCTACAAAATGGTTGGCATGGGTGTGCGTGTATCCTGACAATCAGGACTAAGCTTTATGGAAGGATCAGCAAAAGATAAAACAGAAAAGGTGGATATAAAAAATGAGACAGAAATTGAAGGGAACTATGGACATACTTTTATAAATTAGCACAATTTAGGGAGAAAATGAGTCGAGAGCTTTGCCATACTGTGAAATTGGGGTTTGAGGCAATCCTATCTAGATTTAATGAACTAAGAAGACCCTATATTACATCTTGCTTAAACCTAACTAGCAAGTGTACAATCTATTTTAGAAAAACTTTTAGGCAAAAAAATAATATTTAAAGCCTCTGATAGCACTGATGTTTATTTTCTGGGGAAAGGCTATTAGTTTATTCATTCATTTCTTTCACAAGTATTTATTGAGCATCTACTATGTGTCAGCATTGTCCTAGGTGCCAGGGATATAGCGGAGGATGCAAACAATGGAATTTAAAGCAGCCTGAAACGTTATCCATGTGATATTTATACTTTAGCAGATAGGAAGTCTAGAGGTCAAATATTATTGATTGTATTGTTTTTTACTTCAAAACTATTAGAAAAAGAAAATTTAAGATTGTCACCTTTGATGCTGTATTCCAACACCAATTCTCTGATATCAACTGGACATCTTACAGTTCATTAAATTCTGACACTACCCAGAAATAGCTAAGACCCCCACGAGTTAAAGGCGTAGTACGTCACAAGACTCTTCAGGTTGCCATAACAAAATAACATAGATTGAGTAGTTCAAACAACAGAAATTTATTTTCTTACAGTTCTGGAAGCTGAAGAGTATGAGATAAATATGCTAGCTGACTTTGTTGCTGGTGAGAGCTCTCTTCCTGGCTTGTAAATGTAGATGGTGGTAGCCCAGAATGGTAGGTAACCCACTTAGAGGAAATTATAAAAAGTTTTCTAATTTTCATAGCAAGCAGCATAAGATTGAGCTAGCCAGATAAACATAGTAAGCAGTTTTGAGAGCTAATAATTATGCTTTTATAGTGGTATCAGTTCATCTTTTATAATTTTTTCTAGTTGTATTTAGATACCCAGACACTGGAAACCAAGATGTACACAATGATTTTATACAATAACTAGAGGCCCGATGCATGAAATTTGTGCAAGGGGCTCAGCCCTAGCAGCCCTGGCTTCATCTGGAAGGATGTCCGGAAGGTCGTTCGGGTGTCCAGTCTAATTAGCATATTACACTTTTATTATTATAAATGTGTCATGGCCAGATCTGAATAAAGGATTACGTATTGGGGGACTTTAAATTAATTGGCAAGAAAGTATCATATTTGTCAATAAAGATTTGATTTCCCAGTAATACCAAATGTTAGGGTTCCACCAGCAATTCTGTTTGCTGTTCACCTTCTATGATCTGGAGGTTTCCCACTGACACAGGGGTGGTCAATAATTTTTTAAAAATTTAATACTACAAATGGCCCCAAACCTTTGAATTACCCTGAACTCTGCTTTTTCTCTCACATCCCACTTTTTAATCCATTACCTTGGATTTCCACCTATCAGTTGAAATTCCCTCCACTGGTTTTTCTTAAAGGAAAAATACAATCACAAAATAACTGTGTCTTAAAATTCATGATTTTAACATTATGTAATATAACCTCTTCTCCAAAGGCCAAGTTTATGACCTGCATTTTCCAGGTTCAATATGTGGTTAGGTTATGTTTTAGATGACAAAGGAAACAGAGAATACAGCTCTTAAGCAGTGAAGAATGTTTATACCACATTTCTGCTTTGGGCTTTTAACACTAATGAAATAGAGTTAATTCGAGCTGTAATCTCAATGGAAACATTTCATTCAGAAGCCACATGATGGGCAATATCCTTCTATGCAAAATTATCTAAGATGCCATACATTTCCATACCTCTTATTCTGTGTGAAAGCTATCCTTCCAAATTTCAGTTACACTGAAAGTGCTCATTAAGTCAAATAGCTTTTATAGTGAACTTATTGGTCTCAAAGCACTTTGGCAGATATTTGGAAACATGCAATAATCAATCATATATGGCCTCAATTTTCAAGAGGCCTATGTGTTTGAATTATTTATAAAATAGAAATGCAGTAAAGACTTAGAGATTTAAAAAAATATGTTCTACCATGATTTCAGGGTGGATACTGTGAAGTTAATGCAAACTGCTATATGCATTTATTAGGAAGGGTGAGAGGAGATGAAAGTCCACTTCATGATAAGTGGGTGAACTAACAGTTGCTGACTACCACCCCCAAACATGACCCTGCTGGTATCTAGAAGCAAGAGAACACTTGGTTTATCTCAGAACCTAACATTTAAATGGCAAGAAACTGCTGATCAGCTAGTCCGAATGTGAGTTAAGGAAATAATGGTCTGGGTAGAAAGGAATGGGCACCAAATAGAGTCCCTTGGCAGCTCTTCTGATTGTACCTGGTTGGACCGTTTATTGTCCCAGCTCTGTATGGGGGCAGAAAATCATTCAGTGCTGACTGGAGTCACTGGGGTAGCATCAGAAACGTGCTAATGAGTGGATTATAAGTGAACTCCACATGGTGTTAATAGGTGGGTGACTATGAATTCGTCTTCATCTACCACACCAAGGTGAATCAATCCTTTGCAAAAAGCATTGCCTAGAACTGAGATATTAACAGATGCCCTGAAAGACAAGATTGGTCAGTGGAAGAGAAAGTGTAATGGGGGATGTGTTAGGAATCCTATCTAATAAAAGTGTAATATGCAAATTGACCATCACTCCAACACACAAGATGGCCGCCCCCATGTGGTCAAAGATGGCTGCCCCCATGTGGACACAAGATGGCCACCACAAGATGGCAGGGGAGGGCAGATGTGGGCAGTTGGGGGGACCAGGCCTGCAGGGGAGGGCAGTTGGGGGAGACCAGGCCAGCAGGGGAGGGCAGTTGTGGGCAATCAGGCCAGCAGGGGAGGGCAGTTGGGGGGGGGGGGAACCAGGCCTGCAGGGGAGGGCAGTTAGGGGTGACCAGGCCAGCAGAGGAGGGGAGTTGGGAGGGACCAGGCCTGCAGGGGAGGGCAGTTGGTGGGGACCAGGCCTGCAGGGGAGGGCAGTTGTGGGCAATCAGGCCTGTAGGGCAGGGCAGTTGAGGGGGACCAGGACAGCAGGGAAGGGAAGTTGGGAGGTACCAGGCCTGCAGGGGAGGGCAGTTGGGGGGACCAGGTCTGCAGGGGAGGGCAGTTGTGGGTGATCCGGCCAGCAGGGAGGCCAGTTAGGGGTGACTGGGCCAGCAGAGGAGAGGAGTTGGGAAGGACCAGGCCTGAGGGGAGGCAGTTTGGGGGGACCCAGGCCTGCAGGGAAGGGCAGCTAGGGGGGGACCAGGCCTGCAGGGGATGACAGTTGGGGGGGGGGACCCAGGCCTACAGGGGAGGGCAGTTGGGGGGACCAGGTCTGCAGGGGAGGGCTGTTGGGGGGGGACCAGGCCTGCAGGGGAGGCAGTTTGGGGGGACCCAGGCCTACAGGGAAGGGCAGTTGGGGGGGGACCAGGTCTGCAGGGGAGGGCAGTTGGGGGGGGGAACAGACCTGCAGGGGAGGACTGTTGAGGGGGACCCAGGCCTGCAGGGGAGGGCAGTTGTGGGCGATCAGGCCTACAGGGCAGGGCAGTTGAGAGGGAACAGGACAGCAGGGGATGCAGTTTTGGGGGACCAGGCCTGCAGGGGAGGACAGTTGGGGCGGGGGGACCCAGGCCTGCAGGGGAGGGCAGTTGTGGGTGATCAGGCCAGCACAGAGGGCAGTTAGGGGCGACCAGGCCTGCAGGGAAGAACAGTTAGGGGCGACCAGACTGGCAGGGGAGGGCAGTTAGGGGTGACCAGGCTGGCTGGGGAGGGAAGTTAGGGGCAATTGGGCCAGCCGGGGAGCAGTTAGGCGTCGGTCAGGCTGGCAGTGGAGTGGTTAGTGGGTGATCAGGCTGGCAGGCAGAAGGGGTTAGGGGCAATCAGGCAGAGGCTGGCGAGTGGTTGGGAGCCAGCAGTACTGGATTGTGAGAGGTATGTCCAACTGCCCGTTTAGGTCCAATCCCGGTGGGATCAGGCCTAAACAGGTGGTCGAGGTCCAAGATTAGAGAGGGTGCAGGCTGGGCTGAGGGATACCCCCCCATCTCTCCCCCCGGCACAAATTTCATGCACCGGGCCTCTAGTATATTAAATATTAGAAACTTTCTGCCCTAAAACAAACTATACTGCAATCTCCAAATACTCAGAGAGAGCAGTAGGTAAGACCTGGGTTTTCACCTCATCCTATCTCTCTACCTCCCTCCCTCCAATAATACATTACAGAATATGAATTCAGGGGACTAAATAGCTACAAGTCCCTGAGAACTATAAGGACCATAAGAGAAAGACCCCAAAATAAACAATTTAAACAAATAATTTAAAGGCAAACAGAAAAGAAAATCACCTTTTCCTACTACCCCAGCTACACCGCTGTCTTACTGGGGAGCTCCTGGACCTTCTGACACAGAGATGACACCTGGATCCGTTCTAATGCTAGAGTGGATGTTGTCCAGAGTCCTTGGAGTCCCTGTGCATGTATGTGAACATTTATATGAAAAGCAAACATAAACAAAAAGAAACTATACCAGCTGTTTTAGTAGCCAGTGAAATAGAACTAATTGAAAAAATCATAAGGAACAAAAAGGAAAGCTACATACCGGAAAAAAATGATATTCCATGAAGAAGAAATTAGCCATAAACATTTGCACCAGAAAATACAGTCTGATAACATACAAAGGAACACCTGACCAAATTCCAGAAGGAAATAAATCCCAATGTATTTTGAGATTTTAAGTCCTACTTTTCAGAAACTGATGGATTAGTTGAAAAAATTTTGGGAGGTTTTCTATGTATTGGTAGTCATATGCTAATAGGAATGCCTTGTTGAGTGAAAATTCATGGGGAAGAAAAGTTAAGAGTATGTGACGACTTTCATGTCAGACTGTGGGGGAAACAAGAATATGTGTTGGATCTTCATATTTGCTTGTATTTGAGTAGAAACAGTGGAAAGGTAAACAAACAAAAATATTTATAAGGGACAGAGGAAGATTGTGGGTGTAAGGCATAAAATTAGATTTTTTTGTGTATATTTTAATGCAGTTTTGACTTTGTAGATACCTACACAAAAAAATAAGTTGTTTTTTCTTAAAGAAGAGGCAGCCCAGGGCTTTCCAAGTCAACCATTTCAGATCCAATGAGAATGACTTCTGGGATCTGAAGTTTCCCTACTACGGTGGTATTGCCATAGGAAGGCTCTGAGACCCAGGTTCTGGAGGCCCCGTTTGTGGGCACTAATGCTCTAGGTGGTGGCCAGCCCAAGATTGTAGGTATGAAAAGAAGTTGGAGACGTGAGTCGGGTTTGAGGGCAAAGATAGAGGGAAGATCCCCAGTTAGAGCAGCTCTAGGGGCAGGACCCCAAAGCTACTTGTCAGAGATTTGCTCAGAGGTTGGGGACCTTTTAAGGTTGGGGATGCAACTATCAGAGCAGAGGGGATTGAGACACATGCATCAAAACTCTGATCAATTGGTGTATCAGGCCACTAATAACAGACCTACACAGATTAGGAGAAGGTGAGGGCGTTCCAAGACCGGCTTTGCAGGACTTTCCTGTGTCTTCAATAAGGGCCAAGCCAATCCTGCTTGGCTGCTGGGCTCAAGGTAAATGAAAGGATTATGGAGAGAAGACTATCTATGTAAATCACGTAAGCAGGTCCTGGGGAAAAAGGTACATCTATTTTTACATTTCGATAGTAATGGTTGGGTTAAAAAGTGCTTATACTTCCATGATGTCATGTGATGCTCAGAAAAACGGTTAAAATAGACAGAACTCATATGTCTGCTCCTATTTCTTAGATGAGAAGACTGGTATCAAGTAAGTGACATGGCAGGTTCATGTTCACAGAGTGAATCCAAGGTCGTGCAGAAAAAGTACAATTCTTAGTGCAGCTCATTGCCCTAGTCAATAATTTATTCACTTATCACTCATTCGAGTACCTGAAAAGTCAGGCACTAGTTAGCAGGAAGCAGTCTTTTCCTTGAGCAGCTCACAGACCACGAGGTCCTTTTTCTGCTAATGCTGTGTTTAAAAGGCATTTTCTTCAGCAGATGAGATTAAAAAACTGGGGTACATCTACACAACGGAATACCATGCTGCGCTAAAAAAGAAGGAGTTCCTACCATTTGCAACAGCATGGATGGAACTGGAGAGCATTATGCTAAGTGAAATAAGCCAGTCAGAGAGAGATAAGTATCACATGATCTCACTCATTTGTGGAATATAATGAACAACATAAACTGATGAACAAAAACAGTTCCAGAGACAGAGAAACATCGATCAGACCATCAAACCTAGGAGGGAAGGTAGGGGAGGGTGGGGGTAAGGGGGAGAGATCAACCAAAGGACTTGTATGCATGCATATAAGCCTAACCAATGGACACAGACAACAGGGGGGTGAGGGCATGAGTGGGGGTGTTGGGGGAGTAATGGGGGAAGAAGGACACATATGTAACACCTTAATCAATAAAGAAATTTTTTTTAAAAAAAAGGCATTTTCTTCTCCAGCCTTTAACTGCCACTGGCAAAAAAGAAATGTGCAATAAAAGCATTAAATTCAGCTCCAAGGGGTTTGGAGACCTCAATGGGAGGCCTGAAAGCCCATTTATTCAGGGTCTAATTACCTAGCTTTGTAGTTTGATGAGATTCCCTCACCTGTACAACCCACCTGTTTGTTCCTTAGAACCTTCTCACTGATTATTAGCAGCAGCATCAAGGAGAGGACAGGGAAATTAAAAAGATGAAACTCAAGTCCCTCAATTTTTCTACTTTTTAGTAGCTCATGATTAAGAGTGGTGAGGAAGCAGCTGGCCTACTGAAAAAATGAGGTCTTTGAGTCATTTGATGACCATTCAGTCCAACTTCTCTTCTCCCCGCACCCCGCTGCCCTGGGTAATAAAGTTGGAGGTTACTCATGGGCACAAGACAACTTGCCTTGGGTTTTATGTTCTTCTATTCTTTTATGTTAAAAATTGTAAAGGCCTTCTCAAATATATTGAATTGTTTCCATGTTAAAATCATTATTTGTTTGTTTGGCACTAAGTTAATGGGATAGTGAGTGGTAGAGACAAAGTAAAAATTCTGAAAATGATAGACCTGCCATCAATCTGAGGTCTGCTAACCCAGATTTTTTAAGAGGAAAGGAAAAACATTATCAGAATTGAATGAGTAGATTATTTTTTTTAACCATAAATGAAGGCATCGAACTAAAACAAATTCAAGTGCATACTGCTTATAACTAGCTTCTAATAAAATAGTCTGCAAATTCATTCTAAAATATAACTTAAAAAATGAGATTGTTGTTAAAATAATTAATTCCCGGGGAGACCTTGCTGGTGTGGAACATGTTTCTCACAGTATAATCTGATGAAACTGTTTGCAGCGTCTGTCACAAAGAACAGAATATTGAATTTAGAGATATCCACAGAAGCGTTATAAATAATACTTAAAGTATTGCTTTGTTTGGTCCCTGGGAATTGTCTAAAACCTGCCATCAACGGTCCACTAACAGTGATTCCGGTGACAGTCATAAGCTATTACAGTTTCCAGAACTGGTTGTTAGCGATTGGCTTCTTTAAAGGAGGAGGCAGATGTTTGAAAATGCTGGAAACAGAATGTGGTTCCCTAAATGGGCTTCTAAACAGAAGTTTGTGTTGGCCGGGCAGAAAACTGCAGCAAGGTGTTTCAGAAGCAATTCCTTCCCCTTGGGTAACTCAGACTGCCCGTCAAACTGCTTTCTTCCAGCTGGCTCCGTCTTGCCTGTTCCCAACCCAACCTACCGAAAGGCTGAAGAACTGAACGAGAAGAACAGGAGGAAAACAAGCATTCTCACGCATCTTTCATTGTTTTCCTTTCTTAGATATGACCACAACTGAGCAAAGATGTCTTTAAACTTTGGTAGAGTGGGCAAACATGAGCAGACCCACTGCAGGCAGCTGGACGAAGACACTGGTTAACCACAGACAGAAGGTTAAAGATGTATACACTCTGGTGAATCAAGTTCTATGAAGTGTGTCACTCTGGTACATAAGGTAAAGACTGAGAAGGGGGCTGGAGTTTTGATAATGGTTTTTTTGTTTTTTTTTGTTTGTGTGTGTGTGTGTGTGTGTGTGTGTGTGTTTTCATCTTAAAAAATCTGGGTTAGCAGACCTCAGATTGATGGCAGGTCCATCATTTTCAGAATTTTTACTTTGTCTCTACCACTCACTACCCATTGACTTAAAGCCAAACAAACAAACATGCCCAACCACTAATCACCGGAGAGATGCAAATCAAAACGACAATGCAGTACCATCTCACACCTGTCAGAATGGCTGTCATCAACAAATCAACAAAGGACAAGTGCTGGCGAGGATGCAGAGAAAAAGGAACCCTCGTGCACTGCTGGTGGGAATGCAGACTGGTGCAGCCACTGTGGAGAACAGTATGGAGTTTCCTCAAAAAACTGAAAATGGAACTCCCATTTGACCCAGTGATCCCACTTCTAGGAATATATCCCAAGAAACTAGAAACACCAATCAGAAAGGATATATGCACCCCTATGTTCAGAGCAGCACAATTCACCATAGCTAAGATTTGGAAACAGCCTGAGTGCCCACCAGCAGATGAGTGGATTAGAAACTGTGGTACAGACTGGCAGCTCTGAAAAGCCATCTTTGCATTGTTCCTGTGGCTTCCTCTCCGCTCGCTGCAACCACCTCCACCGCCGGGCACTCCGGCAGCTTCTTCGCCAGAGTCCTCCAACTCTCGCTTTTTTAAAAAAAATCCTCTGCCTAGGATCACGGCATGCCCCACCATGTCAGACACCGGCTCCGAGACCACCACCAAGGACTTAAAGGAGAAGAAGGCAGTGGTGGAGGAGGCAGAGAATGGAAGAGATGCACCTGCGAACGGAAATGCTAGTGAGGAAAATGGGGAGCAGGAGGCTGACAATGAGGTAGATGAAGAAGAGGAAGAAGGAGGAGGGAAGGAGGAGGAAGAGGAGGAGGAGGAGGAGAAGGAGGGGGGAGGAGGAGGAGAAGGAGGAGGAGGAGGAGGAGGAGGAGGAGGAAGAGGAGGAGGAGAAGGAGGAGGAGAAGGAGGGGGGAGGGGGGAGGAGGAGGAGGAGGAGAAGGAGGGGGGAGGGGGGAGGAGGAGGAGGAGGAGGAGAAGGAGGGGGGAGAAGGAGGAGGAGGAGGGGGGAGGAGGAGGGGGAGGAGGAGGGGGAGGAGGAGGAGGGGGAGGAGGAGGAGGAAGGTGATGTGAGGAAGAGGATGGAGATGAAGAGGAGGAGGCTGCGGCAGCTACAGGCAAACGGGCAGCTGAAGATGATGAGGATGACGATGTTGACACCAAGAAGCAGAAAACTGCTGAGGATGACAGACAGCAAGACAAGGAAAAGTTAAAGGCCTCCGTGACCTATTCACCCTCCACTTCCCGTCTCAGGATCCAAACGTGGTCACCTTCGAGCAGAGACTCCCGCCCGCCTGCCCGCCCACCCACCCACCTCGGGCAGCGCCGACTGCAGGTGACACGCGCTCTTCACCACCCAACCAAAACCACAACGTGAATTTGCCACAGGGGAGGAAAAAGAACCAAAACTTCCAAGGCCCTGCTTTTTTCTTAAAAGTACTTTAATAAGGAACATTTGTTTGTATTTTTTATTTACATTTTATATGTTTGTACATATTGTTAGGGGTCAGCCCTTTTTAATGATCTTGGGATGACCAAACCAGCCTTTGGACCATTCTCTGTCCTACTTCTGATGTCACTTGTGGTGTGACCATGTTCATTATAATCTTAAAGGAGGAAAAAACCTTGTAAAAAAAAGCAAAACAACAACAACAAAACAATCTTATTCCGAGCATTCCAGCAACTTTGTGTATGTTCTTAGCTGTCCTATAAGTAGTTGGTTTGTATGAGATGCTTAAAAAGGCCAAAGATTAAAAGGTTTCTTTTTCCCCTTTTTTTGATTATGAAATTGCTGTTTATTTATTTATTTATTTTTGGCCTGTTTGATGTATGTGTGAAACAATGTTGTCCACAATAAATGGGAATTTTATTTTGCTGAGTTGTTCCAACAAAAAAACAAACAAAAAAACCAACAAAAAACAACAAAAACTATGGTACATCTACACAATGGAATACTATGCTGCTTTAAAAAAGAAAGAACTCTTACCATTTACAACAGCACGGATGGACCTGGAGAGCGTTATGCTAAGTGAAAGATAAATATCACATGATCTCACTCATTTGTGGAATATAATCAACAACATAAACCTATGAACTAAAAAAGATCCAGAGACATAGAAGCATTGAACAAACCATTGAACCTGGGAGGGAAGATGGGGGAGGGGGAGGGAGGGCGGGTAAGAGATCAACCAAAGGACACAGCAGTAAGAGGGTGGGGACATGTGCTGGGGGTGGGGGTGGGGAGCAGACAGGGAGAGATTGATGGGGAAAAAAGGAGACTTATATAATACTTTCAACAATAAAAAATTTAAAGTAAAAAAAGACTGCCATTTTACACACATATTTTGTGATTATTTTGTCTTCGATTAAATTGCAAACATTTCAAACTTTTATTGCAAACATTCCAATCTCCCTTTGTATCAGATGACTTGTTTTTAATAATCAATAAGAGCTATTGGCTCCAAAATTACATAAAATTTTTTAACTTATAGGTCAGTTGGCACTATTATGTTAAGAGAGTTTTTAAAATATATTAATGCAATAGTATCAAGACTCTAATCTTTGTAATAAAACTCCATTCTCCCCTCTGGACTTAGACTTGTGATAATTTATTCTACTTATTTACCTCTTAATAAAATATGACCTTGCATTATATCTTATATTCTTGTGCAATTATTTGTGTTGTAAGTTTTCTCACAAGTAAACTGTAAGCACTCAGGAAGCATGATTTGTATGCTGTTCTTTTCTAGTTCCCCAAGCCCTCAGATATTACTTGGCATATTCTTTATTAAAAATTTCCCATCAAGATTAACTATTTTGGTAAGAAATTTGTTTCTACTCATTTTATAACCCAGAAAAGTAGATTTTTTAATAAACTTACCTATCTTATTTCCTTATTTCTCTTGTAATTTCTATTCTCATTTGCTATGAAACTTTTCACTTTTGTGCGATAGGAGGAGCTAAATAGCTCCCTGAAACAACGGGAAAGTAAATTAAAACATAAATCGTATTTTCCAGCATGTAAATGGTGATCTGCCACAAAGAGGGCTATATTTCAAATAGTCATTAT